>NC_040091.1:54975807-55600807 GCF_003369695.1 Bos indicus x Bos taurus
CATAGCTCCAGGTTCAAGCTAGGCATAGGCTGGAAACTACAATTCAGTTTTGGTTCAGTTGGGCAGGTTATCAGAGTCGCATACCTGCTACGTGATCACTGGCTTCATGACAATGTATTTATCTTTGTTCAGGTTCTAAGCACCCTTCAGTTCAGTTCAGTTCAGTCGCTCAGTCGTGTCCGACTCTTTGCAACCCCATGAATCGCAGCACGCCAGGCCTCCCTGTCCATCACCAACTCCCGGAGTTCACTCAAACTCATATCCATTGAGTCGGTGAAGCCATCCAGCCATCTCATCCTCTGTCATCCATCCCCTTTTCCTCCTGCCCCCAATCCCTCCCAGCATCAGAGTCTTTTCCAATGAGTCAACTCTTCGCATGAGGTGGCCAAAGTACTGGAGTTTCAGCTTTAGCATCATTCTTTCCAAAGAACACTCAGGGCTGATCTGCTTTAGAATGGACTGGTTGGATCTTGCAGTCCAAGGGACTCTCAAGAGTCTTCTCCAACACCACAGTTCAAAAGCATCTTTTTTTCGGCACTCAGCCTTCTTCACAATCCAACTCTTACATCCATACATGACCACAGGAAAAACCATAGCCTTGACTAGAGGGACCTTTGTTGGCAAAGTAGTGTCTCTGCTTTTGAATATGCTATCTAGGTTGGTCATAACTTTCCTTCCAAGGAGTAAGCGTCTTTTAATTTCATGGCTGCAATCACCATCTGCTGTGATTTTGGAGCCCAGAAAAATAAAGTCTGACACTGTTTCCACTGTTTCCTCATCTATTTCCTATGAAGTGATGGGACCAGATGCCATGATCTTCGTTTTCTCAATATTGAGCTTTTAAGCCACCTTTTCACTCTTCTGTTTCACTTTCATCAAGAGGCTCTTTAGTTCCTCTTCACTTTCTGCCATAAGGGTGGTATCATCTGCATATCTGAGGTTATTGGGATTTCTCCCAGCAGTCTTGATTCCAGCTTGTGCTTCGTCCAGCCCAGCGTTTCTCATGATGTACTCTGCATATAAGTTAAATAAGTAGAGTGACAATATACAGCCTTGACATACTCATTTTCCTATTTGGAACCAGTCTGTTGTTCCATGTCCAGTTCTAACTATTGCTTCCTGACCTGCATACAGGTTTCTCAAGAGGCAGATCAGGTGGTCTGGTATTCCCATCTCTTTCAGAATTTTCCACAGTTTATTGTGATCCATGGGTAAAGCTGCTAAGTCTATGTGGCTCGGGAATTGAAGAGGTCTTATGAGGTTTGTAGGAAAGGGCTAGGGTCTTCCTTTTGCAAGCACTTTGGATCAGGATTTAGAGGTATAGTCAAGGTGTTAATAGGTCTCTTTTCTGATCCACTCTCAGCATCCCTAGCCCCCAGTCCTTGCCGCACACACCGTACATTCATCTCAGGGGATTCAAATGGCTCTTTTTATGCCTTGAAATGCTGCCTGAGAATATACAGTTAACACATTCATTATTATGAGTAAGTTCTTCGAATGTTTAAAAAGTAAATGAGAGGAAGGAGGGTGGGATAACGTGGTTCACTAATAAGCAAGATGCAATCAAGAAAAAAAGTTGAAGACGTTACTAAACTTAAACACTACTAATATTATTTCATGCCGCTTCCTTCCATTTTCCTCCTGATTCAGTCTTACACTTTTTAAAAAAAAAAATATAAACTCACTAATACATTTTCCATAACAGCAGCAGATCAGTAGTGGTGAAGGGAGTATGAATGGTTTATTTTCTTGTTTTCTCAGGCACAGTAATCTTGGTGCACGACCAAAGGGATTGTCCACTCTGGTGAAGAGTGGTGTTCCTGAAGCATTGAGAGCAGAGGTATGGCAATTATTAGCAGGCTGCCATGACAACCAAGCGATGCTGGATAGGTACCGACTTCTTATCACAAAGGTAGGAGCTCTTTTCATGTTACTCTCATGTGACAATATATTAAGTAAATCCTGTTTTCATAGCTCCAATAAGTCATAAATGCTTTGAACTTTTTGAAAAGCTATACTGCATTGTTTGGTGACTTTGTCTGCCTTTTGTTCTGAACACTTGTTGAATAGTGATAAACAATGGACTGTAGTCATCTATGAACACTTAATGCCTTGGCTTTCATTTTTTTCCTTTTAGTGATTGTTATAACTATTTACTACGTTGGAATATACTTATATTTCAAATACTTTCAATTAATCTTTCTTACTGTGTGAGATTTATATACAGTTGTACACAGTATAATTGTACTCTAGTATAATTTGAAAGTCAAATTAACTTCAAATTATGACTGTGCTTATGTAACCTTACACGTAGATGATGTGGATAGTTGCCCAGATCCTTATCCTGTCAGGAGCCTCTGGTTCCAATGTAAATTACTCTGCTTATGTCCTAAAAACTGATTTTAAAACATGCGTAATCTTGGCTCCTAGGCTTTCTTCTTAGGTCTTACCTCCCAATTTCTTAATCTACTCTAAATCATGGATTTTAAAATAATGATAACTTTTTTTAAAAAAGAAAATCTCTATTCATAAAGGAATTTTTTTGTTCAGTAAGACTTTATTCCTTAGGCTACATCAGCTTTTAAAATTCTTTAGCCCCTCTAATTCCTTCTCCCCTCCCTTACCTCTTTGCCTCCAATCCTTCCACAGATATTTTCTGAGTTCCTAGTATATTCAGTCACTGCTCAATTCATATATTAAACAACCCTTTATACCATTTGTAATTAGTATTTTCTGTAGTGGGATGTTCAGGATAATCCATTGATGTTGGGGGCAGAGATATCTAAAGTTCCATTTGCAATTTTAAATTTGCAAATATAAAATGATGTTAAGCTATGCTCATATTTGCTATGCTTTGGTACCTTACTAAGTCCTTGGGGCTAATGGCCAGTTATCCCTTGTGGTTCAGGAGTGAGGTGGGGGAAGAAGGGACTTGCACACTTTGGAATGAAATAACAGTGGTGCCCACACTCATGTATTCACTTTTAGAATATTCAGTTTTCTTGCAGTTTGCATGCATTAGGTTAGGTGGATTTACAGGTTATCTAGTTCTAATCTTCATAGGATAGATGAATGGTTTACAAAGATTGATGTCACAGGATGCTACATATCAAGATACTAAAAAAGAGAAACACAGTACTCTTTTCCTTCAGTCAAAACTAAAATTATAATAATGGATGACAAAGCAACTACTTTGGGAAATAAATTCATGTTATAGGAACGGATGTTTGAAATTTTTGGCAATTTGAACATCACTGTGATTTTTGTGATTGAAAACTGCATGTCTGTGTTATAAAAAAACTCTTACCATTTTCTTTCTTTGAAATCTGGAATCATAAATTTCAAGAACATTTAAATCTTATGCAAGTAGTTGCAGGAAATTTGAGACTGATTGTTAGAAATATAAAAATTCACTGCATTCTGATTTATTAAGAACACTTTGAGAAAATGAGGAATCGCCTAGCTCTATTTCATCAAAATGGTTGATGGGTGGGACTGAAACAGGTGATGCGCCTCTGCTCTGTGTTAGTGTTTTCCAGATGTGATCATGATTAAAACCATGAATCAAAAACCTGATTTGGGAATGTTTTCAAACTGTCGTTTCATAAATTGCTTGACAAACATATTAAAAGATAAGGAGTCATAGTGTATGATTCTGTCCATATGAAATGTTCAGAATCGATATGTCTATGGAGACAGAAAATAGACTACTGTTTGTTAGGGTATGGAGGAGGGGAGGAATTGGGAGTGACTGCTAACAGGTTTGAGGTTCCGTTTTGGGATGATGGAAATGTTCTGGCATTAGATGTGATGGTTTCTCACCATTGTGAATATACTAAAAACTAGTGAATTGTACACTTTGGTGAATATTATGTCATATAAAGTTTATCTTCATAGAAAAGTTACAGAAAATAGAAAAATTAAATGACCCATATTTTATATTGAATAGTATTTTTGTAGTATTTTTGTTAAGCAAACATTTTTCATTTTAAAAAATCTTTTTTATAGTCTGTTTCTATGCTTTATAGTATTTTTATTAGTACAGTAGCACTTGTGAATAATAAACATAAACAATAAATATACATATATTGGAAGTTTATGCTCAGACATTTTTATTAATGATACCCATCTGAGCAAAAATGTCCAGAGACCATAACTCTTGGCATCAAATCACTTTTTCCTATGAGTAAGAAATTGTGTACTTTTAATGACTATTTATGGGGTAGTAGCTACTGTCATATTCCTTTCTTCGCTAAGAGGCTTTGTTAATTCATACCTTTTAAGATTTCAAACTTTGAGAGAAAAATGAAAATAGTCTGACACAATGTTGTTTATAAACTCCAGACTATATAGTATATGTTTTTATGTGTGATAAAAGCTTTACTAAGCATATACTTATACACATATACTAAGCACCATGGTGGTTTTGAATATACAGTTTTCAGGAAGAAGATCCAAGAGACAGAATGACATAGATGTTTTCATTGAACAAAATATTCCCAGACTCCTTTCACTCTGGAATTCTGACAGTGGTTTACTTTCTGCCTGAGAAGACTGGAGGGAGGAAAAAGCCATATTGTTTTTCTTTGGCAGTAGTAGGCAGATGCCTGGCCTTTGCCACTTGTGAGATTTTCATCTGCTCTGGACATTCCCTTATGAATCTCCCGCCTTCATTCTGTGTTCCTTTTCCCTGCAGTTTCCTATCTTGATTAGCAGTGGCAACCTCCTGATTCTTTGGACTGTAGTTGTGGCAGACCTAAAAGCTAGCAGTGATGTTCCCAATCTTTTGGTCTTCCAGTGTTTAAGGACCTAAGTCCTTGCATTAATCCATTTTGAAATGTTTAACAGGTTCTGTGTCCCTGACTGAACTCTAATATATTTGGTCTGTGCTTGTCACCTTGTTGTCTCAAATGACTTCTCTGCATTGTATTGTGTCCAGTAAAGAGGAATGGAAAGACAAAACCATCCAAACTTAAGGTTAAAGGAGTAGTCCTCCATACTGCCAAGTTCTGCCCAAGATCTCTGAAATCAGCTGCAAGGTTGGGTATCCCCAGTGCCATTCTCACTTCATACTAGGTGGCTACAAATTTGGGGGTCCTCATAGACTCCTGCAATTCATGGGGTTGCAAAGAATTGGACACGACTGAGCTACTGAACTGAACTGAGTAGACTCCCCCAGTCATGTAGCAAAGTGTTATACTTATGATTACAAGTTTTTTTTAAATAGCAAAAAGATATACATCAGATATAAATTAGAGTCAGCCAAAAGAAGAGATACATTGGAAAGAATCTGCAACTGCAAGGGTTCCAAGGAAGCTTACATTGTCCTCAGGGACACCTTAACTTCCCAGCATCAATCTGTAGTAGTATGCATCACCAACCCAGGCATTTCAGCAAGCTTTGGTGTCCAGAATTTTTATTGGGGTTTCTTTATATATATAGTTAGAGACTTCCCTGGTGGCTCAGATGGTAAAAGCATCTGCCTACAATATGGGAGACCCGGATTCAGTCCCTGGGTTGGGAAGATCCCCTGGAGAAGGAAATGGCAACCCACTCCAGTATTCTTGCCTGAAAAATCCCATGGACAGAGGAGCCCAGCAGGCTACAGTCCATGGGGTCACAAAGAGTCAGACACGGCTGAGCGACTTCACTTGACTATATATATAGTTAATCTTTATATATATAGTTAATCACATACATGGGTGATTGATTGAATCATTGCCAACCATTTGGTTGAACTAAGTCTTTAGTCTTCTCTCCACTGAGATTGGTTTGAAATCACCTGGCTCAACAACCCTATCCTCTAATTTCATGGTTGGTCTTTCTGGCTTGGCCAGCTCCCATGCTTAGTACTCTTCTTAGAATAAACTGTCTATAGTTCTTCCATGAGTCACCTAAAATGTAAGCATAAATTGTAAGAGGTGATTGGTGGGTCCTACCATGAATGACAAAGATGCCTCTGTCATTTGGGAAATTCCAAGTGTTTAAAGGTTACCTTCCATGAGCCTGAACTTTCCTTGAATCTAGAACTCGTTGGCATATCTGGACCAGGTGTGTCACCCTTATAAAGAGCTTTTCCTTAAACCCCCAAACAACAACTTCCACTTAATTTCCTTGACCGGGATTCTGTTACATGACTATCTCCGTGGAAAGCTGGGAAATGTTTTTTTAAAATGGTTTGTTGTGGCTCCTCTTCATCCACTGACATACGAGTTTATTAATAAGAAAGAGAGACTCAATACTAGGTAGACACCTGCCTTTCTCTGCAAGACCTGCCTATTGATAGTGACAGTGATTGAGCTTTGTTGTGGAATAATTTATAATGAACTAAGCTTAGTAGCTTATTTTAGGACAGCAAATGTTCACTAATTGCCATTTGAGATTGACTAATAATGTACAATTTAAAGATAGTATAATAAATATTTTCACCTTTGGTTTATAAATCAATGACCACATAAAATTTTTAATGTTATTAATATTTCTATCATTAACAGTGCCATTTATCAAAAGCATTTTAATATAAACAATGTAGAAATGTGTGGCTCTGATCATGTGCCTTTATTCGGGCTCTCAAGTCATAACATTTCTGTGAGAGGAAGTACAGTGGTATATTTAACTTCATTGTCTTCCTTGCTTGATAGCCAAACATAATAAAAATAAGATGAATAATGACAGTATTGTTCTTTCTCTTTGCTTTTGGGTAGAAATCAGACAGCAAGTGCTTGTAGCCAAGAACATTAAGAATGCACTTTGGTGGTGAATGCATATGAGCTTAGGAGATGCTCAGGAGAAAGAAGGTGAATACCTAGAGGATTTTCAGTAAGAAGTGCCTGCATATTTAGTCCAAAGCTGGTAGTATTTTCTTTTGGTCCCATTAATCTCTCCTCTCTTATTAAGGGAATGGCAAGAATTCAAGATCAGTTAATGAACTGGTTCAGCTTGAACAAATAAATTTGCTAAAATCACTCCCAAATATATCAGATAATATAAGGAAGAAGGAAAAGGTGATTGGGCTCTTAGGAGAAAAACTAGTCTGTTTATCATTTCATCCTTTGGTAGTAGTGTACTGGTTCACTCTTTGAAAAAACAAATCACATTCTAAAGCTTTCTTTTCAGGTGAGATGGCATATAGCCAACAGACTGAATCAGCCTGTCATCTGCTTTGTGTAATCATCAGTACAATACATTAAAGAATAGTATCCGTTGCTCACTCAAGCTTGTACTTCCTGTTTCATAGACATACTATTCCTACTCTTTATTACTTACTTTCTGTTCTTCATACATTGTAATACCTGACTAAGCCCTGAAATATGCTTGATTTTGTGACTCCATCATATTAGCATGTCAACCTTTGCCTCGGGGGAGGGAGCTGTCATAGTGTGCTTTTAGTTGATAAAAGCACTTTGCAAGCCTTTTTGACTGATGGGAAAAAGACTTTAGGGACCACAGTTTTAAAAAGGATGGAAAACTCTAGACAGATTTAAGATGAACCAGGACAGGAGCTGCAGACTAACTGGTAACCTTAATCTGGAGCTGAGGACCAAACAGAACAAGCCAGATGAGCTGATCCATCTAAATCATGGAGAAATTATGTTAACTCCAGTGCCAGGATCAGGGAACTATTAGGTACAACTTGCCTTGGTGAAAGCTATAACTCCACTTTGGGAGGAAATGGTGCTCACTCTGGAGGGAGGATGAGATGGTTGGATGACATCACCAGCTCAATGGACATAGTCTGAGCGCACTCCAGGAGACAGCGAAGGAAGGGAAGCCTGGCGTGCTGCAGTCCATGGGGTCACGAAGTCAGACGCGACAGTGACTGAACAACTGGAGGGAGACCATGGGTTCAGATTTCAAGCTCTGCTGGTTACTAGCTCGTGACCTTGGGCAAATTCCTTAATTATCCTTCATCTCATTTATAAAGTGGTCTTAATAATACATATTGTATAGAATTGGGAGGGTTGAATAAGATAATAAGGTAGTTTACATAAAGCACTCAGAGCATGCCTAATACATGGTAAGCACTCTCTAGTGATAGGGGATGAGAAAAATTATAGAACAGTGTATGTTTCAATGTTAAATGAGTAGCATGGAAAAGAAGGAAATATGGAGATTACTATGGGTTCGTGATATCTGTGCAGATTAAGGACATTGTTCTGAGCAATAAAGAGAAAGAAGGAAAATGAAATATGTGTAACACTTTTATGTAATTGTGCCACTGATTCATCCTTTAATTTATTAAACATGCAGGTGTTTTCTCTGTGAAGAGTAACACTGGTATCTTATCTAGTAGAAATGCACAGTCCAGTGGGGGAGTCAGTCTGGAAGGCAGAGGAACGGTGATGACATGGTTAAGTTCTGTGACAGAGATATGAACAAGGTGATAGGGGAGCACGGAGACTGGAGGAGCCAACTCTTTTGCCCAGGGGCCAAGAACAGGAGGGTGTGTTTAGGCTGAGGCAATGCCATACCCAAAGACACAGAGTTGTGAAAAGTTGTGCCATGGTCAGAGGCTGTAGGAAATTCAGTATGAGCCACAGGGCACTCTTCATTATCAGCTTTAGGTCAGCAAGGACTGCGAATGGATTTGCTCACTGCTGTAACCTTAATACTAGGACTGCCCTCTAGCAGATGCTAAAACATACTTGCTGAGAGAACCAGTGGAAAGTGTGATGGGTATTATGTCTAGTGCTTTCATATGCCCTTTCCAGGCAAACCTGACAACTTCAATGATGGCACTCCCATTTTTACCATCGATGAGATGTGAGGTTCAGAGAGTTTGAGAGACCCACAGTTACTAAACAGCAGAGTTAGTATGTGAATCCATACAGTAGAGAACTCTAAAATAGACGTGAAAGGGATAGGGCATTCTTATGTTTTGTCTTTTAAAGATGCTTTGGAAGGGAAAACTCTTTGTATTTTCCCCATCATTAATCATTAAGGGTAATAAAAGGTTAGAGAAATACAAGCAGTATTATCTCCTTTTCTCTACTTTATGCTCATCATTGTATGGAAATGAGATTTTAGTTTATTTGAGGAATTCTGTTTATAGCAAAAAACATGTATAAACTTTCCATATGATAGAAAATTTCTAACAGTACTTTATAGAATCAGTAATAGAAAAGCTGAAATCACCTAACTTCAAGCCGTCCCTCTTCAAGTGGGTATTGACACATCTCTCCTGAAGTCGACGTGATGCTTCAATCACTGTGTGCTGCTACAGGGTTTCTGCCAGAGGCTGAGGACGCCGACACTGTTGATGGATCAGTGGCAGACTTGTACCACATACTTCTGAAAGTATAATTTCTTTATTGCTTATCATTGAGATTTCTTGTTATTTCTATTAGCATTCTTCATGATATTGAGGTGATCTGAAAGGGCAATGGAAGGATTGTAACCTTGCTGCTCCTTATAGAAACAAAAAGAATTTAGAGCTTCAAAGATTAGGATCAGATCTTTTTAAAAAGAATATTTAATTTTGGTTACAGCGGATCTTTGTTGCTGGGTGCAGCTTTCTCTGGTTGTGGTGAGCTGGGGCTACTCTTCGTTGTGGTGCACGGGCTTCTCGCTGTGGTGGCTCCTCTGGTGGCGGAGCTCAGGCTCTAGGTGTGTAGGCTTTGGTACTTGCAGCTCACAGGCTCAGTAGTTGTGGTGCATGGGCTTAGTTGCTGCACAGTAGTGGGATCTTCCCAGACCAGGGATTGAACCTGTGTCCCCTGCATTGGCAGGCAGATTCTTGTCCATTGTACCACCAGGGAAGTCCAGAATTAAATCTTAATTGCTGGCTTTAGGAGCCCTTGAGTATGACAGGGTAAGAGTATAAGACAATGACAACATTTTCACACATTATGAGCCATTTGACATAGGGAAGATTGTGTGTGTTTTAGGGCAATCTGCATTTTATGTAGCTTTACAGAAATGTATGTATAATTTTTGTAATTACATGGCATGTGTGGTATAGTTTATCAAATCTGATTACTGCTTATATAACATAACAAGTATTGGACTGTAATTCTCTCCTTTTTTGTAGAAGTGATCTAATCGATAACATTCATTCTTTATATTTTGTTAAAAATAAGCTTTTAATTGATAAGCCTTCAGAAGTAATGTTATCATAAGCCATTTCCTTCTGTCACTTAAATTTTCTTTTTTCCAAATGAATCTTTTCTTTAAGAAGTGTTTGTATATATATGTGCGCACACACAATTTCTTTTAAAGGATTTAAATTCTAGTGCTAGATTGACCTGAATGTGAGTCTCACCCCTGCCATGTATTAACTTGTGATCTTGAGAAGTTATCTCAACTTTCTAAGCCTCAGCTTCATCATTTGTAAAGCACAGATAATAGTAGTACCTACTAGAATTGTTGTGGGAATTAAGTAAAATGATAAAGTGCTTGGCGTATAGTGTGTATTTAAGATATGAATGTATGATATTGGTAATAATGGATATTTGTATCAGCGTATACCGCTACTTTCAGAGAAGGCAATGGCACCCCACTCCAGTACTCTTGCTTGGAAAATCCCATGGACAGAGGAGCCTGTTAGGCGGCAATCCATGAGGTCGCTAAGAGTCGGACACGACTGAGCGACTTCACTTTCACTTTTCACTTTCGTGCACTGGAGAAGGAAATGGCAACCCACTCCAGTGTTCTTGCCTGGAGAATCCCAGGGACGGGGGAGCCTGGTGGGCTGCCGTCTCTGGGGTCACACAGAGTCAGACACGACTGAAGTGACTTAGCATAGCATAGTATACTGCTACTTTAGTGTTAGTCAACTTCCAGTCACATAGTTTTCATGAGAGCATATGATGTGAACAGTAGCTGATAGAATTAAGCATTAATCTTTTTAGAAGTATGAAAAAATCAGATTTGTCTTTTTTTTTTTTCCTTCTGGCTAGTGAATATCATGGAATGTTTGAATCCTTAAACTTGGCTTTATAATGATTATATGAATTATTATTTAGTCATCATGCGTATTCAAGTATATAATAAAGTTAAATGATACTCTCTAAAAATCACTCCTAATGGCTATATGATGTAATCAAGACTGCAAGGCAGATAAAGTGTCATTCACTTATTAATTCACTCATTCAGTAACTCATTATTGAGCATCTTTTATGGGCCAGACCCTGTGCAGTTCTAAACCTGTGTAGACAAAAGGGGCTCACAGCTTTGAGGAGCATGGCCTAGGGAAAGCCAGACCTATATGCAGATAGATCAAATATATGATGATACAGGTTATAACAGGTATTTTAACCAAGTGTGTGGAATATGAAAGAGGTAGTGGCAGCTCTGCTTGGGTGAGTCAGGGAAGACTTCATGGGGAAGTTGATGCCTGAGATGGGAATTTAATATGTCTGAGTGGGATAGGGGAGGGAGTAGTTTACATGATGATTCAGGTGCCCTTTGGTGACTTAGCTTGGATTATCCTGGAAGCCTTAGGAAGTGAAGTCAGTGTGCTCCTTCCTTCCCTCACTTCCACCACAGTTGGCTAACTACATCCACTACTTATGGGTCAGTGTTTGTTCCCTGGTAAAATGAAAAGAACATAATACAAGTCTATTCTTCTTAGAATAAGTATGTGAAGTGAAAAACCTTAGAAAATATGTCATATCAAAATGGATATTTATATTTAATTAATGTACCTAGAGTTGATGTAATCATCATAATTGGTTGATGTACCTAGAGTTGAAGTAATAGAATTCGAACAAGTAATTTTACAGTATCTATTCGGTAAATGAGTACCTACTGTGTGTCAGGTACTGTGCTAGGATGGTAATGCACATTCATTTTTAAAATCAGTGAACTGAAAAATACCACACGCTAAGTACAAAACAGTAAAACTTGCAAAGAAGAAGTCTAATTTGACATAGTACAGAGAGCATATGCTTAAACCTCTATCAGCGAGTAAAAAGGGCAAAGTTGTAAGTAGTTGGTAGTTCGGTAGTTGCTGCCAAAAAATGTTTTTTGGAATATAAATAAAAAACAACAGTAAGAGTGGCCTGTTTTAAGATTCTGCACGTTCTCTGCTTTCTTGAGCATTGTATGGACAGATGAAGCTTCACTGTGTTTATTCTTGTCAGGTTATTGGTGCTGCTCAGAATAAAGCCTGTCTTCTCTCTGTTCTCCAGTGTATTATTGTAGCAGATGGCTTTTAATAAAACATGTAGCTAAAGAAAAAATTTTACCCTATTTTAGTGGACTGTACTGTAATTATAATTACTGGACAGTCTCAAGAGGGAATGTTTAAATTGTTTTTTTTAATGATCAAATGAAATTTAGTGAATATTTGAAAAGTGAAATTAGGAATCAGTTACATTTTATTTTCAGTTTCCCCAACTAAAGTAAACTTTGTATGTCATTTAACCAGATAGATATTTGCTTTTTCTTTACATGGCTTAATTTTTAAAAATTCAATGCTGCATGTTAGTCAAATAACATTCAACACTAGTTTCATTGAGAGGCAGGGCATTGCTTAATTACATAGCTGTTCTGTTGTCTGTCATCACCTTGTCTGTTTGTAGGAAATGAGCTTTTTGATAGAATGGGGTTACTCCTGCTGAGTCTGTACCATTGGTATTATAAAAGTCACAGACGCTTGTACGGGTATATTACTGATATTGCCATAAAATTTATACAAACTTCTACAGAAAATTTATAATTCTTTAAAATTTATTAACCAAAAAAATAAGGGGAGCAAGGACACTAAAGAATACCCACTGTGTTGTAATGAAATGACTTGAACGTGTACATACTGGAAGGTCTATATTAAAGGAAACTTAAGAATTATTGAGATTCTTTAAGAAAATGTGCCTTTTATTTTCTTTTGCATAATAAGGGCGATGGTTTCTTAATACATAATTATACCTTTGCTTGTTATTTATGGGATAAATTTTATTAAATTTTCTTTGTTCTCATTACCTGAGATCTTTAATTTTCTATCATATCAACATGGACAACCACATGTATAAAAACTATGATGATATGTGTGAATCTGAGACGTCAGAATTTTCTCCCAGCATCGATCGATGTTTCTATAAAAAGTTAAAAATATATTCTTAATTGTTTTCATGTACTTAAGTGATAATGTTCTACTTCTAGTACTAAGTATTGTTTTTGTTATTCTTTAAACATAGTAAATAGTTTTGAGGTAAATTAAAGGAAAAGATGATTTTCTAATGAATTAGAGTAGGAGAGAAGGCGATGGCACCCCACTCCAGTACTCTTGCCTAGAAAATCCCATGGACAGAGGAGCCCGGTAGGCTGCAGTCCATGGGGTCACTAGGAGTCAGACACGACTGAGTGACTTCACTTTCACTTTTCACTTTCATACATTGGAGAAGGAAATGGCAACCCACTCCAGTGTTCTTGCCTGGAGAATCCCAGGGACAGGGGAGCCTGGTGGGCTGCCGTCTATGGGGTTGCACAGAGTCGGACATGACTGAAGTGACTTAGCAGCAGCAGCAGCAGCATACTGTTTTGAGAGAAGACTTTTGGGCTATTGCTGAGCATGGATTCAGTGGCATAAAAGCTATATTTATAGCTATAGAATTAAGGATAAGAGGAAGGCACTAATATTTTTCTTAAATCTCATAATTTTCAAGAGGCTGAGGTTATAATGTGATTCCTGGGTCCCAGTTTTATAATAACTGTGTTGGACTTCGGAGAAGGCAATGGCACCCCACTCCAGTACTCTTGCCTGAAAAATCCCATGGATGGAGGAGCCTGGTAGGCTCCAGTCCATGGGGTCGCTAAGAGTTGGGCACGACTGAGAGACTTCACTTTCACTTTTCACTTTCATGCATTGGAGGAGGAAATGGCAACCCACTCCAGTGTTCTTGCCTGGAGAATCCCAGGGACGGGGGAGCCTGGTGGGCTGCCCTCTATGGGGTCGCACAGAGTTGGACACGACTGAGGTGACTTAGCAGCAGCAGCAGCAGTGTTGGACTTACCTGCATATATTTCTAGAGCATATTTATATTTTATTGGATAATATAGTGTAATAAGGTTTCTCCAGGGTTTTTCTTTGGCTTTGATTTACTTTTCCATTCAAATTTGTGCTTAGATAAGTTTACTTCCCTGGTGACTCAGACTGTAAAGAATCCTCCTGCAGTGAGGGAGGCCTAGGTTCGATCCCTGGGTTAGGAAAATCCCTGGAGGAGGGCATGGCAACCCACTCCAGTATTCTTGTCTGGAGAATCCCCATGGACAGAGGAGCCTAGTGGGCTATGGGTTGCAAAGAGTCCTGGGGTTGCATGGGGTTGTAAAGAGTCGGACACAATTGAGTGACTAAGCACAGCACATGTTTACTATTAATTAGTGCCAAGGTTAAAAAAAAAAATGAAAGTGGATATCCATGAGGCAGGCACAAAGATCCCCCCTCCTCCAGCGTATTATTTATTTCTGCTTGTATTTTAGTGACAGTTTTATTTGCAACTTCTTGCTTGATTACTTCATGACCTTCTCAGCATCTTCTCTTTCTATGTCTCTTTATACTTTATATTTCTTTGTCTCTCCATCATATATTTCATTCTTTTTTATTACCTGCCTCCCTTTCTTAACTATCATAATGTAGTTCTGAAAAGTGGGATTTTTAAAAATTTGTTGTTTTTTATTTGCTGGGTTTCATGTTACCAGTGAATTTCTCAGATTAGGCTGCTTTTTACTTGAATGGCTTTTAGTTGATTTTTAAACTAACAGGACAGTAGATTGTGTCATCATACAGAAGCTGTCATTTTGTTGTTCTCTGTATTCCCAGAGCCTGGCATTAGTTCTTACTAAATATTTGTTGAATATCTATATGAATTAAATTCTTTAGGTTAGTACTTCATGATTTGAATTAAAAAAGTAGGAGTTAATGGCTGTGACATTGTATGTAAAGAATTGGATTAGAAATTATGACTGTTGGGTTTTTTAAATAGAACATTTCAAGTTATAGATCAGAGCTGATTAATTGAAGCCTCACTTTTTTCGTCACATTTAATGAGTAGCTTTTAGGGACCAGACACAAGACTAGTCCTTGAAAAGTTGTCTTTTTAATTTATTCTTTCTTGTTATCATTACTTCTTTCCAGATTATGTAGTCTATATGTAATTTCTGATATGCATACAAAGATCTGAACATTTGACATGGACTATGTCTCTTACTGCAGACTCAATCCTAGTTTCTATTTCCTTTTTTCATCAAATAGGAAAAAAATAAACAAAGGGAAAAAACCCAGAAGAACCACTGAGTAAATTTAAGCTTATCATAGCCTTAGAAAAATTCAGTTTCTTTGTGAAATTTCTTGAACTGTTTCAAGAAAATACTAGGTAAATGCCATGTTGGGGATACTCTTGATGCTGCAAAATTTTTTCAAATTTAAAGCTGTAATGTACAGACTGGCTTTTGTCTTAATATATTCATTTCATAGAGTGTTTCAAACTAAATATTGTAATTAATTCAATATGTTGCAATTTTGAAAGAATAGTTATACCATAACAATTAAATATGATTCTTATTTGTTTCCTTTTTTCTTTATGTTAAATCTTTATTTTTTCTAGTATCACAATTTATCAATTATACTTCTATTAAGCACACAAAAGACTTTAGTTTTTTACATACAAACTTTTTTTATCCCTATGAATGGCGAAGAAGAGTGAAAAGTGAAAGTGAAAGTCGCTCAATTGTGTCTACTCTTGCCGCCCCATGTACTATACTGTAGTAGGTAGCCTTTTCCTTCTCCAGGGCATGTAGGTGAAAGTTGCTCAGAACTTCAAAATTTTTGGATTGGAATATTATAGGTATGCACATTTTCTTCTACAAGAGAGAGCTTTACTTGTTACTACTGTCAGAATAATTCAATCACTTCTACCCTTTAAGAGGATGATCTCTGACATGTTTAAAAAAGCTACTTAATCTTTTAATAGATGACTAATTTTTTGAAGACAGCATCACGAAACTTTTACCTTGACACCTGTAAAAATGATGTGAAAAGGAGCAATTTCATTGAACTCTTGAACCTTCAGTCCGTGTTTGAAAAAGTATAATTAGTAATTTTTAATTGAATGCTTGTTAATTTTTTTACCCTCTTTCTAGTTGGTACTTAGGTACACTAAGTAAGGTTCTGTCTTTTCATACAAATTATTTAATCAAAGTCTCTGAGGCTCTCTTGCTTTACTTTCTAGGGACCTCAAATCTTTACTTTTGTTATTCACTTGTTAAGTCACGTCCGACTCTTTGCGACCCCATGGACTGCAGCACACCAGGCTTCCTGGTCCTTCACTATCTCCTGGAGTCTGCTCAAACTCGTCCTTTGAGTCAGTGATGCTATCCAACCATCCCATCCTCTGTTGCCCCCTTCTCTTCTTGCCCTCAATCTTTCCCAGCATCAGGGTCTTTTCCAATGAATCAGTTTTTCGCATCAGGTGGCCAAAATATTGGAGCTTCTACTTCAGCATCAGTCCATCCAATGAATATTCAGGATTGATTTCCTTTAGGATTGACTGGTTGGATCTCCTTGCAGTCCAAGAGACCCTCAAGAGTCTTCTCCAACCCCACAGCAAAAGCATCAATTCTTCGGCACTCAGCCTTCTTTTTGGTCCAAGAATCATCCATACATGATTACTGGAAAAACCACAGCTTTGACTAGAAGGACCTTTGTCAGTGATGTCTCTGTTTTTTAATACACTGTCTAGATTTGTCATAGCTTTTCTTCCAAGGAGCAAGTGATTTTTAATTTCGTGACTACAGTCATTGTCCACAGTGATTTTGGAGCCCAAAGAAATAAAATCTATCACTATTTCCACTTTTTTCCCATCTATTTGTCATGAAGTGATGAGACCAGATGCCTTGATTTTCATTTTTTGAGTGTTAAGACAGCTTTTTCACTGTCCTCTTTCACATTCATCAAGAGGCTCTTTAGTTCCTCTTAGCTTTCTGCCATTAAAGTATTATCTGCATATCTGAGGTTGTTGATATTTGTCCTGGCAATCTTGATCCTAGATTGTGAACCATGCAGCCCAGCATTTTGCATGATGTACTCTCCATATAAATTAAATAAGCAGGGTGACAGTTATACCACCTTGATGTACACCTTTCCCAATTTTGAACCAGTCGGTTGTTCTCTGTCCAGTTCTAACTGTTGCTGCTTGTCTTGCTTACAGGTTTCTTAGGAGACAGGTAAGGTGGTCTGGTATTCCCATCTCATTCTAGGCCCCACATCAGACTTCCCAACCTGGAGATCTGACAGAGGAACTGGGAATACCCAGGGAATCTAACTTTGAAGGACAGCGGGATTTGATTTCAGAACTTCCACAGGACTGAGGGAAACAGAGATTCTTAGAGGGCACAGATAAAATCTTGTGTGTACCAGGACCCATAGGAAAGGAGCAGTCACCTCACAAGAGACTGAGCTAGACCTGCCTGTGAGTGTTTGAGGATCTCCTGCGGAGGTCTGGGTCAGCTGTGGCCTGCTGAAGGGACACAGGCAATGGCAGCAGCAGTCCTGTGAGGTGGATGTTGGCATAAGTCCTTTTTGGAGGTTGCCAGTAGCCCTATAATTGAGCCTGCAGACTCTAGGACTAAGCAACTAACAGGCCAAACAACTAACAGGGAGGGAGCATAGCCCCACCCATCAGCAGACAGTTGGATTAAAGATTTACTGAGCATAACTCAGTCCTCCAGAGCAAAACCCAGTTTTCCTCAGTGTGTCCCTCCTATCAGGAAGGTAGAACTATAATCCCACAGCCTCCAGAATGAAAACCACAATCACAGAAAGCTAACCAAAGTGATTGGATGGATCACAACCTTGTGTAACTCAAGGAAGCTGTGAACCATGCTGTTCAGGGCCACCCATACTGGCTGGGTCATGGTGGAGAGTTCTGACAAATTGTCACTGGAAAAGGGATTGGCAAATCACTTAAGTATTCTTGCCTGGAGAACCCCACGATCTTTACTTTGATGGGTTTCAAAGCTCAAGTATGTGCAAAGATGATTTGCATATGTTTACAAAATTTCTGTCTCATTTAGATCAACTATAGAGTTGATCATGCAGTCAAAAAGGAAATTGATCTTTATTACATACTACTGAAAATCAAGATTTTCTAAGTAAATAAAGTTATTTGAGAACCTTAAGGAAGTGAAGGAATTCCCCTAGGTAATCTACGTGTTCTTTTTTTTTTTCTTCCCCTTTGGGTCTGATGGTAACACCTCTCCATGTAGCTATAGTTTTTCCAACTCACTTTTTGTGAGAGAAGGTCCTTTCCCAGCTGATCAGAAAACAGGTTGAGCTTGATCCTAGAGAAAAGATGATACTTAGTAGTACCGTGAGGAGAATTGTTCATCCCAGTGGCACAGTATAGTCTTACATTAGGTGTTCTGGGACTAATTAATCAGGAAACTACTCTAATTAAAAGGGAAACTGCTCATCAGCTGCCTGCTCAGGCTTTTTATAGAAAGAAACTGTAGACTTATAACTACTTGCTCTCTGGGTTCTAGCAATGTTCTTTAACTGCTTATGTCTCCTACGGGAAAGGGGTAATTTAAGAATTTCTAGCAGATTGTTTTGTGGTAATAAACTTTGGTATTTGATGAACTTGTTTTCAGATATAGATTTACATAATAGCAGTAATTCTGGAGTTAGAATATTTTGGCTGACCTGCAAGGCTTTCTAACTTACAATCTTGTCATCTTATCATGTTTTCTAAATCCCGGAATAAACCATGCTATATGGAAAGTATCATAGTAGATAACTTTTGGGTTTGTATATGCATGTGCCCAGTCTTGCCTGACTCTTTGCGACTCTATGGATTGTAGCCCTCCAGGCACTTCTGTCCATGGGATTCTCCAAGCAAGGATACTTGGAGTGGGTTGTCATTTCCTTCTCCAGGGGTTCTTCCGTACCCAAGGATAGAACCTGGGTCCTCTGTAACTCCTGCCTTGTCAGGTGGATTCTTTTACCACTGAACCATATGGGAAGCCCCGGGTTTGCATATAGATACATATAAGCAAATATATATATATATATATAATGTACAAGATCAAAATAAACATAAATACCTAACAACAATTAGTGAATTTATCTATTTAAGTCATACTGGATTTTCTGTTACTTAACATTCTGTCTTACCTGAAGTCATCTTAGAGAATTACTGTATACAAGAAAGTACTTAACAAAGGTATGTGTTTTATGTATGTGTTATATGTCTTGTCTCCTAGGCCTTTTTATGTTTGTGATGATTATTATATACAGCTAATCAGTTATTTCTTAATTTACCAAATCATAATTGATAATGGACTACTAATGAGAACTTTATCATTTTTCCTGATGTTGCTTTTGTTAATTTTACTCCCTGTCTTTTGATATTTGTCCTAATACACATATAGGGGTTTATTAGTTTCTAAAATCGGCAGATATTTGGAAGAATTAGGAAGATAAGGGCAGGAAAGCTACCCTTAGTGAGGGCTAGAATTGTAACTTACTCTTCCTTGTATCCTTACCAGCCTCCCATTCCCACCCATTGGCACATGGTAGAGTCAGAGCATACTTTAGTAAAGTTGATTTGAATTGCAGCCTTATGGCACTCAGTTTATTCTGTGCAATTATTTCAAACTGGTTGTAATTCAAGATGGTAAATCTTGCACAGATGTTTGCTGATACAACACAATCTAATACTTACAAACCTCATGGTGTGCTTAGCCAGGGCAAACATAGTCTCAAGAATGAAGGTGTAATTGCTTTTTAAAAGTAGATGCATTTCTTTTAGACCTGTAGTTTGTTTAAACAAAGAGAGAAAAGTTATTAACCTCAGAAGGTCACTCACCTATATGGTATGTGATGTGTCTGATGGGAGCAAGTCAGTGTCTTGAACAAGAACAGTATTAAAGCCAGAAGCCATAGCTTTATTCATATGTGGTCTTATTTTTGTTTGGGGTTTTCTTTGAACTTTAGGTAGGTGGATTTGTGTTAATTTGAATAACTGATTTACTCAGATGTTCACATTATTTGAAATAGTCTGATGTGTTTAATACATTAATTAAAAATTGATTTAGAAACACTTGTTAATTTATCTTTGTGACTTATCTGTGGAATAGATTGATTTCAAGTAATAGTATTACAACTTAATGCAGAAGTCTAAACATTTAACTATTCAGGCCAAAGTCAAAGGTGTGTCCAAATTGGAAGTAAAAACTGGACTTACCTTAATTTATCTGTGATTTATAACTCTCTTCTTAATGTTCTGCATTGAACATTGCTTGGAGCATATAAACACAGAGAATATTTCTTCTTTATATGGTGATAAAACTATAAGCCTATCAAAGTTCTCATCAATAGATAAATACTTCCTGAGACTAAATGCTAAGAAGCAACTTGCCAGCTTTCCAGAGCTGAGCTTTTGAATGCTGAGGCATGACAGCACGTATGTGGAACTCATTTTGTTTGCTCTCTGGGCTGCTCGCCAGTATTGCTACCTACCCTCCTAGGTGTACACATGGCTATGGATGAAAACTGTGCCTCACTCAAAATGATGCTGCTCCAAATCAGGCACGCAAGTCACTTACTGTTCTTAGGTAAAAGGTCAGATTTAGATTTAGCAAGGGAGTAGGTATTATTTCCACTTGTATTGTTTGTGGATCTCTCCCAAGAATAATTTTATTACCGTTTAAAGAGAGTTAGATTTGGTGTTAAATTCTATCCAGTTTGTACCAAATTTGTTGGTGTCTTAAGTCACTGAAAATTCTTGAATATAGGGTCCTCTGGTGGCACATTAATACCCTGCTGCTGCTGCTGCTGCTGCGTCGCTTCAGTCTTGTCTGACTCTGTGTGACCCCATAGACGGAAGCTCACCAGGCTCCCCCGTCCCTCGGATTCTCCAGGCAAGAATACTGGAGTGGGTTGCCATTTCCTTCTCCAATGCATGAAAGTGAAAAGTGAAAGTGAAGTCGCTCAGTAGTGTCCAACTCTTAGCAACCCCATGGACTGCAGCCCACCAGGCTCCTCCGTCCATGGGATTCTCCAGGCAAGGATACTGGAGTGGGGTGCCATTGGTGAATAGTTATAATTAAGTTATGATTATGTCTTTTTATTTTGGAGATAGAGAAGTCCTTTAACAATGCTTGCAGCAGTGAAGCATCCTTTAAAAACAAGAGAAGCCCGTGTCTTATCTTGCTAATTTTAAAGGTTAAGAATCATATGATGCTCCAGGGGCACCCCAAAGAGTCTTTAAAGAGTGTTTAGTGTTAGTTGCTCAGTTGTGTCCAACTCTTTGCAACCCCATGGACTATTATAGCCCACCAGGCTCCTCTGTCCATGGGGTTCACCAGGCAAGAATACTGGAGTGGGTTGGCATTCCCTTCTCTAGAGGATCTTCCTGACCCAGGGATTAAACCCTGGTCTCCTGCATTATAGGCAGATTCTTTACCATCTGAGCTAAGAGTGTTTGCTAAGTCACTTCAGTCATCCCATGAAAATATGTCAGTGAAACTAAATGCCAGCATTATGTCACTTGGATCCTATGTAGATTATAAACTTTGAATATAATCTAAGATGCCAATCTAAGATGCCAATTCCATATCCCTCTGCAAGTTTTGATTTAATCATTAAACACCGAGTCACACCTTGAAAATCTGTTTTTGGTTTGTTTGCTTTCAGTTTTAACTTCAACCATTGGTTTTTTTTCTTTTGTCAGAAACATTACCTAGGACAGACATCTGCATTTAATGGGCATTCAGAGCACCTGTCACTCTTGTTAAAACACAGATTCTGGTTCAATAGGTCTGGGATGGGGATTGTGATTGTCATTTCTAACAACCCATCAGATGATGCCAACACCAGTACTTGTCCATGAACCACAGTTTGACTAGGAAAGATCTGGGTCCTAGACCTTAAATACCTTAAACACCTTAAAATGTTTCTGAAGTATTTTTAAAATGATTATTAGCTCAGTGAATGGGTGTAATTATTTCTGGCTTATTGTAGTTAAGAAAGATAAATATATTAAAAGGTCACAATGTAGTTTACTGTTTAATATAAAATAGTTAATTGTTTATAATCATAGATAGCCTTCATTAATAAAGAGTTTACAGATGGACAGATGAGTCAGTATAATTTAAAAAGTAAAATAGTTATACAGTAGTTCCTTGTCAAAAGAATACTATGTAAAGAAACATAAAATGGGTTAAACATAGTTGCCTTATAAGGTTTACATTTTTTCCTTAATTTATGCTTTATGTAACAAACAAGTCATGTGATACTTGGCTTTTACTTGATGGGAAAGAAGAAAGGAAAGTCAGAGAATCAGAGAAGTAGAAGATGATTCTTTTGAACAGTTTTTCTCTCCTGGGTTTTGGCTGTCCACTTTCATTTTTGATTCAGGCTTCTTCTTTAATGCTCAAATTGTGTGGAGTCTTTTAGGTTTTCCTCTTAAGCCTATTGAACAAAAATTAAATTTTACTTCCATTTATCTTCATTCTGTGCTACTCAACCCATCACATTTAAAACCATAGTACATTTTACTTTCTGGGAACATAAGTCCCATTCCCATTCTTTCCCATTCCTTCGGGTTATATGGGAGAAGAGTCCTTTAGTGAAAGAACCAACCACATTAATTTTAAATATTCTATCACAGAGATAGTAGCTTAACACAGAATTTAAGGTTATTGGATGTTTTTTTTTTTTTTTTTTGAAATTGGGTGAATATGTAGCCAGAGAGATACTGTGACAAAACAGTCCTCTGGGAGAACCTAACCAGTGCCTTTGCTGTGAAAGTGAAATGATGCATATTAAATGCATTAACCCTCAAAGCCTCTTTATTTGTATTACCCTTAGAAATCACTCCTCGGAAGAAAATCTTGATTACTAACAGGTATCTTGAACATACTACATTATTGATTTAGAGACCATTAGGTCGAATGTTACTAATTCAATTTGTGGGAGTGCTTTTTAACTGACTCTCATCATTCAAGACTTTTTAGCTAAATACCCAAGAAGATTTTTAAAATAGCTTTTGATTTTCATTTCTCATATACCTTTCATCTCTCCGTTTTATGCTGCTTAGCTTTGTCAGAGTATCTAATGTGGATTCAGAATTTGGGTGTGAAACATATATAATTTTTTTTTTTGGAGGGGGGAGTGGAAGCTTTTCAAGGAAAATATTCTTTTTTTTGCAGATTTTACCAAAGCATATAATGATGTGAACATATTTCTGGGACCCTTCCAGAACAGAATGAAGCTTAAGCTAAGCTTTATCTTCTGCCAGTATCTCCAGCTGAGAAAATACTTTGTACTTTTTTCCTGTTGAAGTATAGACCAGTGTAGTTGGGAAGAGCCTACTTAGGATTCAAACGTGGACTTCCTTCATCTTTGTTATTGCTAGAGTCCTAGGTACATCTTTTTCCAAGATGACAACAGTAACTTTCTTGATGGTCTTCCCACTTCCATTTTTTCATACCCCACCAACTTACCTACAGCCTGTTTTCCATATTATGGCCAGAAAAGGCTTTTAAAAAAAACTTCCATTGATGCTTTTAGGATAAAGAACAAAATCCAGATTTTTATTACTGTTTTCAGTGTTCTTCATTCATCTTTGAAGATTCATGTTTTCTCTCTGCTCTCATTTCCCTTGAACCTGAAGTAATTTCTTTAGTATTTGTTATGGCATATATCTGCTGGTAACAGCATAGTTTTCCACTGTCTGAAAGTACCTTTATTTTGGCTTTATTCTTGAAGGATTCTGTCTCTGGATATGGACAGAGTAGCCTGGTGGGCTGCTGTCCATGGGGTCGCAAAAGAATCAGATATGACTTAGTGACTAAGCAGCAACAACCACAGACTATTGGGGTTGACGGTTTTTTCTTTCAGCATTCGAGGAATGTTATTTACCATCCTTGGCTTCCATAATTCCTGATGAAAGTAAATGATCATTTCAGAGTCAATTTCATAGGCATGTGACCTGTGCAGCTGCAGAGGGCCCCATATTTAGACAGGATCTGTGATTGGTTACATTTTCTGCTGTTGCTTGAAATCCTTAATAGTTTGGAACAATGAGTCTTGAATATTCATTTTACACTGACGCCCACAAATTATATAGCTGGTCTCGCATCATTCGTACAATCATCATTCACATCCCCAGTATGTAATACATTATCTTTCTTGGACTACTTTCAAGATAATTCTCTTTAACTTTAGTTTTCAACAATTTGACTATAATAGGCATGGTTTTCTTCATGTTAATCCTGCATTGGGTCATAAATCCATAAATTTATGTTTTTCATCAGATTTGGAGAAATTGTGAACATTTAAAAAAATATCTCGTATTTTCCAATTCTTTCCTCTACTCAGTTCAGTTCAGTCAGTCAGTCGTGTCCGACTCTTTGCGACCCCATGGACTGCAGCACGCCAGGCCTCCCTGTCCATCACCAACTCCCGGAGTTCACCCAGACTCATGTCCATCGAGTCAGTGATGCCATCCAGCCATCTCATCCTCTGTCGTCCCCTTCTCCTCCTGCCCCCAATCCCTCCCAGCATCACAGTCTTTTCCAATGAGTCAACTCTTCACATGAGGTGGCCAAAGTACTGGAGTTTCAGCTTTAGCATCATGCCTTCCAAAGAAATCCCAGGGCTGATCTCCTTCAGGATGGACTGGTTGGATCTCCTTGCAGTCCAGGGGACTCTCAAGAGTCTTCTCCAACACCACAGTTCAAAAGCATCAATTCTTCGGCGCTCAGCCTTCTTCACAGCCCAACTCTCACATCCATACATGACCACAGGAAAAACCATAGCCTTGACTAGACAGACCTTTGTTGGCAAAGTAATGTCTCTGCTTTTGAATATGCTATCTAGGTTGGTCATAACTTTCCTTCCAAAGAGCAAGCGTCTTTTAATTTCATGGCTGCAGTCACCATCTGCAGTGATTTTGGAGCCCCCAAAAATAAAGTCTGACACTGTTTCCACTGTTTCCCCATCTATTTCCCATGAAGTGATGGGACCGGATGCCATGATCTTCATTTTCTGAATGTTGAGCTTTAAGCCAACTTTTTCACTCTCCACTTTCACCTTCATCAAGAGGCTTTTTAGTTCCTCTTCACTTTCTGCCATAAGGGTGGTGTCATCTGCATATATGAGGTTACTGAGATTTCTCCCAGCAATCTTGATTCCAGCTTGTGTTTCTTCCAGTCCAGCGTTTCTCATGATGTACTCTGCATATAAGTTAAATAAGCAGGGTGACAATATACAGCCTTGACGTACTCCTTTTCCTATTTGTATCCAGTCTGTTGTTCCATGCCCAGTTCTAACTGTTGCTTCCTGACCTGCATACATATTTCTCAAGAGGCAGGTCAGGTAGTCTGGTATTCCCATCTCTTGAAGAATTTTCCACAGTTTATTGTGATCCACACAGTCAAAGGCTTTGGCATAGTCAATAAAGCAGAAATTGGTATCATGCCCCCACATTCTTGTACTTCTTTTTTGCAGGTGTTTTTCTTTCTTCTTCAGATAGGATAATTTTTGTTGACCTTTCTTAAAGTTTACTTATCTTTTATTTTTTGTCTCAATTCTTAGTCCATCCAGTGAATTTTTATTGCGTGTTTATATTCTAGAATTTTCATTTGGATCTTTTTTTAATATTTCAGTTTCTGTATTGAAATTTCTTCTCTTTCTATTCATTACAAGTATAATTTTCTATCAGTGAGCATAGTTATAATAGCCTTTTTTCCCCTTTCAAAGATATGTTAATAAAACAGACTAAAAATGAGATGATGATGACTCTGGAGTGAAGAGAAAAAAACAGAATAACATATATAATCAGGGTATAATTGTTATATAGAAATGTTTTTGACTTTTAAAGAATAATTTAATTTTCTGAGGATTTTTCTAGCTAATGCTGGGGCTCCTTTGCTGATAGCTCCATGTCCAGACTGTGCTTATTCATGGGACATATTTTAAAAATGTTAATTTTTTAATAAGATAACGGAATTTATTCACAAAATTTCATGCAGGAATGAGACTCAATGTCACCTTGTGATATAAACAAAATAACTATTTCATATAGGCAACAGTTTCTATGCATAGAAACGTTTAGGAAGTGAAGCATTTTACATTATTTATACATATACAACAGCCTCTGAAAAGTCCTTGTCTGATAATTTCAACATTTGGATCATCTTAAAATTTTCTTCTTTTAATTGCCTTTTCCTTTGCAAATGGGTCATAGTTTCCTGGTATTTGTTTGTCAGATAATTTTGGAATTGTCCTCTGGAAAGTGTGAATGTTATGAGAGGATTTTTTTTTTTTTTTTTGCAGGTATTTAACTTTTAACTATAAACTCTGTCTTGCCTGTGGTGGTCAGCAGCCCATTTCTCAGTTCAGTCCATTTATCTTGAACTTACCAGGTTGCAGTCTGAATGTCACGTGTGTGTTTGATTTGGGGGTTACCCAGAGACTTGGGCAGATATTATGCACTGAATTTAGGGTTCTCATTTTCTAGCTCTTTTTCCCTATTATCTCCCTCCTCACGCTGTGGCAGTTGTAATTACCTTGGGTACTGTCCCTGGTTCCTCAGGAAACAAAGATGAAGTGGTGGGCTTTCTTTTGGAACTTCAGCCACCCAACATCACGCTGTGAATGTGGCCTGCCCTCATGCCAAAGGTACAAAAATGTGAACTTACCTCTGTTACTCCCTTTCTCCAGATTTTGACTACCTCTCCAAAGTATACCTGCACTCACTCTCTCTCTTCAGTGCTCAGTGAATTGTTTTTTGGATGTGTTTAGTCTATAACTTATGCTTGGTCTGTTAAGGTACACCCTATCGTACAAGAAGTACAGCTCCTGTGTGTATCAAGCTTTATTACTTTTGAAGGGAAGCAAGAGTGATTCTTCTGAGGTTTGTTAGGTAGAAATTTTATACTTTTTATAATTACAATATTAAATTATATTTAAATATAAATATTAATGATATATTAGTGATAATTAATAATTTTGAGTATAATTTAATCTTTTAATTCACTTAACCTTACCTTACGATGTTGCCACTGAAGTGTAAAGATTTTATATTTTATAAAGATTTTGTCCAAAGTTGAAGCAAACCAGAGAGTAGAGATGTCTGGTTTAAGAGCACATGTTTTAGAAAAAAAGGCTTTGTGTGATTTCTTTGAGTTTGGAGACTTGTAGATGTAACAAACTAGAGTCTTTTCTCTGCCTTTTGGGTGAGCTCTGCCTTGTATCTAGGCTTCCTGTGCCCGATTAATAAGGAACATCAAGATTTAAGTCAATTTTTCTTAATATTTGAGCAACTTCCAAAAAAAGTTTTAAGAATAGAAACTTTAATAATAATAGGAATAATCATTTGTGTTTATTTCATAGCTTTCTTAGTCCTTTTTGGGTATTATAACAAAATATATATCATAGGGTAGGTGGCTTATAAAGAATAGAAGTTTTTTCTCATGGTTTGGAGGCTGGGAATTCCAAAATCGTGGCATCAGCAGGTTCAGTGTCTGATGAAGGCCCATTTCCTGGGGGAACTTTCATAGATGGTACCTTCTTGCACACATGGTGGAAGGGGCAGGCTTTCTCGGACATAATTATAATCACTTCCCAAAGTCCCCATTTCCTAATATTTCAAAATTCAAGTTTCAAGGTATGAATTTTGTTGTGACATCAACATTAAGTTCATAGAAATAGCCTTTCATAGTTTATAAGATTTTTTTATATTGTTTCTAATTTTATCCTTATTGAAAGCCTCATATAATATTAAATTAGGCCAGTAATGATTCTCCCCACTTTATGGATGTGGAAATAGAGGCCAAATGGAAGTTATGAAGTAGTTGGTCAGGTATCCATTCTTCTGAGTAAAATCTTCTTTAAAATATTTTCTTTTAATTATTATTAGTGAAAAAAATGATATTTTAACGTACTTTAGAATTGTTTTCTCAATGTTTTATAAATATTTTATCAATATTTCAGCTGACCATCTGGGATAAGCAAAACAATTGGTGTATTATTCTATTTTGAAATGAGAAATCAAAGGTACAGGAACTTATTTGTAGGGATATATAGTACATAGTGATAATTATAAGATCTGAAGCTATAACCTAGATCTCTAACACTAAGTTTGGGGTCCATTCTTCTATACTACACTATCATCTTTTGCTTATAGGTGACTGTGCCCCTATAGAATATATACTTATATCACCAACGTTTCTCCATAATATCTTTAGTATCATTCTCCATAGTATCATTGTGGGAAGCACTTACACTTTATTAAATTGACAATAATGAAAACAAATATTTTGGCATTATCTCCTCCTTTCTTTTTTTTTTTATTTTTTAATTTTATTTTATTTTTAAACTTTACATAATTGTATTAGTTTTGCCAAATATCAAAATGAATCCGCCACAGGTATACATGTGTTCCCCATCCTGAACCCTCCTCCCTCCTCCCTCCCCATACCATTCCTCTGGGTCGTCCCAGTGCACTAGCCCCAAGCATCCAGTATCGTGCATCGAACCTGGACTGGCAACTCGTTTCTTACATGATATTTTACATGTTTCAATGTCATTCTCCCAAATCTTCCCACCCTCTCCCTCTCCCACAGAGTCCATAAGACTGTTCTATACATCAGTGTCTTTTTTGCTATCTCGTACACCGGGTTATTGTTACCATCTTCTAAATTCCATATATATGCGTTAGTGTACTGTATTTATGTTTTTCCTTCTGGCTTACTTCACTCTGTATAATAGGCTCCAGTTTCATCCACCTCATTAGAACTGATTCAAATGTATTCTTTTTAATGGCTGAGTGATACTCCATTGTGTATATGTACCACAGCTTTCTTATCCATTCATCTGCTGATGGACATCTAGGTTGCTTCCATGTCCTGGCTATTATAAACAATGCTGCGATGAACATTGGGGTACACGTGTCTCTTTCCCTTCTGGTTTCCTCAGTGTGTATGCCCAGCAGTGGGATTGCTGGATCATAAGGCAGTTCTATTTCCAGTTTTTTAAGGAATCTCCACACTGTTCTCCATAGTGGCTGTACTAGAGCTGCTCGGACCTGGGAAGATCTCCTCCTTTCTTTTAGACTTTTCTTTATTCTCTTCTGGAAAAGTTACTATGAATAAAATTGCATCAAAAAAAAATCTTAGAATGACCTGCATAGTATTTCCAAAATGCTATGTACCTGTACTTTAAATTTTGAGTCAACTAGTGAAAAAACGTTAAAGACTTCTGGGCCAACGGGGCTATTTGCTGCTGCTGCTGCTGTTGTTAAGTCATTTCAGTCATGTCCGACTCTGTGCGACCCCAGAGACGGCAGCCCACCAGGCTCCCCTGTCCCTGGGATTCTCCAGGCAAGAACAGTGGAGTGGGTTGCCATTTCCTTCTCCAGTGCATGAAAGTGAAAATTGAAAGTGAAGTCGCTCAGTCATGCCTGACTCTTAGCGATCCCATGGACTGCAGCCTACCAGGCTCCTCCACCCATGGGATTTTCCAGGCAAGAGTACTGGAGTGGGGTGCCATTGCCTTCTCCGAATGGGGCTATTTAAATGCTAAGTAATATGCCTTGGAATTAAATGCATTATAAATATTTATATTTAATAATTTTTCTAAAGTTCCTTTTTGGATGTCTTGAACATACCTTTCTTTGTTTGCTCCTTTCTTTCCTCCTCTCTCTCCTTCCTTTCTTTCCTCTCTCTTTCCTTCCTAGGATAGACTACTATTCTGTAAAAGCTATATTCTATCTTCTGCCAAGCCCTCATGTCTAATTTTGAAACAACTTCTGTAGGTAATTTAAGTACAGAAGGCAGACTAAGTGTTCATTTTACTTTTGATTTATATGTGACATCTGTTTAGAACTAAACTTTCTCTCTTTTCAGAAACAGGAAAAAAATTATTTTGGGATATGTAGGCCAAAGGCAAATCTGAGAAATAAGCATCCTTGTTCCTAAAGGAAAAGTCACTTCAGTTTATAAGAAAAGATGCATTTGACCAAAACCAGAGGATTTCAAAAAGAAAGTATTGGTATAGTAGGCTTTCAAGAAGTATGATGAATGAATAAAAATGTGTGTCTACATTTTTGTGGCCTTCCTAGAATATAGGATTTATCTTTTTCTTTCTGACCCACTGCCAAAGAGAGATTGTTAAGATTTCTGTGTTCAGTAGTATTGGCCTAGAGCAGGATGTGCTTATGGTGTGAAAGTAATAATCTCTATGTGTCTTCCTCTCAGACTTCATGCCCTTTGGGTAAGTAGAGATACTGCCTCAGAGTTTAACTTCTGTTGCTTTTGCATTCTCAACCTGTTCAGTCCAGTCGCTCAGTTGTGTCTGACTCTTTGTGACCCCAAGGACTGCAACACGCCAGACTTCCCTGTCCATCACCAACTCATGTAGCTTACTTAGACTCATGTCCATCAAGTCGGTGATGCCGTCCAACCGTCTCATCCTCTGTCATCCCCTTCTCCTCCTGCCTTCAATCTTTCCCAGCATCAGGGTCTTTTCCAGTGAGTCAGTTCTTCACATCATGTAGCCAAAGTATTAGAGTTTCAGCTTCATCATCAGTCCTTCCAATGAATATTCAGGACTGATTTCTCCAACTAATAAACTGCAGATTTAACCTTCATTTATTTCCTCAAGTCCATGTCATTTCTGTGTTTCTTCAGTTATTAAACTCTTTTTGATAGTGGTAAAATACACATTTTACTGACTTCTAGAAATGTTTTATCATATACTTTTCAGACTTTAATGTAAGTCATCTCAGTCAAGTGTACTCAACCATATTTTAAATAAATAATAACTATCTTAGATCAAAATTTCTGGAAAAAGGTGCTGACTAATGTAAACCATATTCAAGACACTATAGAAGGGAATGGCAACCCACTCCAGTATTCTTGCCTAGAAAATTCCATGGACAGAGGAGCCTGGAAAGCTACAGTCCATGTGGTTGCAAAGAGTCAGACACGACTGAGCAACCAACACAAAATCTCCTTGAAATCACACTCTTTCTGAAATGTGTTACTGTTACTCTGAAATAAAAACAAGAATAAATTCCAGACTTTATTGCATTTCATTGGCATATATATTATCATTTATGGCACACTTTTATGTCCTATCTGTGCCCATAATTAGTGCTTTATTGGCATTATTATTGTTCTAAAATTGTGGTATACAATGGAATGCAAGCTTTTGTGGAATTAAAATAAGCCAACAATAGGATTATGATTTAACATTTAGAACAGAATGGTTAGCTCATCCTTGTCGGTCAGTGTAAGCAAATAACAGGGGAATTTCCACCTTTCCCCACCCTTTTTCTTTTTTTCTGTTTCAGTTGGTAAGGAACGTTGTTACATACTGAGTATTATTTGAGATGCTTAGGTTATCAGCCACAGCATTGGGAATCTTTTTGTCATGCTGAGGTTTTTCCGTTTGAATTTGTTATGGCATTTGCTGTAAATAGGATTTGACCTGTATAATCAATATATACTGTAGTATGTTATTTCTTATTAGTAGTTTTCTTTGGCTTTCATGTCTACAGTCTTTGTGTTCTAGCCCATGCTTATTCTTAATAGGCAATGTTTGGATGTAAAAATTTCAAGGCTCTCAAGAACTCTAAAAAAGGATCTAGTGTTTTTCATGCTTCATATGTTAAGTATCTCACTTTATATAAATGAGATATGTTAGGCATTTGGGACTGGGAGAAGTCAAGGGGTTTCCTTTATATCATGCAGTACATAAGTGAACTAAAACTTTCTTCTCTCATTTCCAGTAGCATTTGACTAAGACATGAAGAGCATTCACAATACTGTGTTCAGAATTCTCCACAGAGTTGAATTCTTGTGAAAAGCCCCCTAAATATAAGGAGCAAATTAGATATAACCTAGTATTTTTTATTTTTAATAGATTAAGAAAGTAAATAAAGGAAAATGGAAGCAAGCACTTTAGTCTGATTGTCCTTTTCACAGTTTTATGTTAATGATGGGGTGTAGACCAATGTTTTCCATAAATATAGTTAATCCTCATGTTCCCTAGTAATTGACATTTCCTCTTGATACTGCTTGTGTTACTTAAACTCATTTTATGCAAAGTTGAAATTGATAAATGTAAAGACATTCCATAAATACTGCGTAAGTTATCTTTTCCAAAACTTTTCTAATACCCACTTTGTGTGCAGCAAAAACCTTAATTGTAGTAGTACCATTCCATATATCTAGTTTATTAGGAAGCTCAAAGGGTTAGAATTATATTTATAATTAACTTTCATCTCCTTAGAGGGAGGAAACTTTATTGGTGGAATAACATTTATTATTGCAATTGTTATTGCTTGAAAGGTTTAATTTTACTGTACATTGCAGTCACTTATCCACCATCATTCTCATGAAGTTCTATAAAGAATACTTTGTATTTAATACCTTTGCTCTTAAATAACACCAATAATTTCATTTTCCTTTGGGGCATATAGCTGTTTCCAGCCTACTCAGTGTCATGTCAGGGCATAAAATCATCTTGATGGAAAGTTCTAAATTATAAATAGTCTCATAATGACATTCAGCTTGGGCGATACATTTATAAAAGGAGTTATTAAGGAAAATGTCATTCTAACTCATTACTATAACTAGAATCCTTCACACTTTTGCAGCCATCTTTTGGTACAAAAATTTGGTAAGATTTGCATATGTAAGCATTTAAACAGGATTATTAAATTTATAAATTTAAAGACATACAAGAGATGTTGGATAAATGGTTTCCTGAAATTTTCTAAAACTTTTCTATCACAAATACATCTTAATCATGTTTTCTCCCTGTCACAATCACTGAAAGACTGGAGTATAAAGACTCCAAGGTTTTGATATTATTCAAATAGCATAAGCACAGGAAGTATATTAATAAAAGAAAAAATATATATGGTCAAAATATATATATGAGAAAAGAAAAAAGAATCAGGTTGATTTATCTCAATTGTTATAAGTAACTTCATAATATTGGGTATTGAGTAAAATTCTGTAAACACTTTTTTTCTAGTGTAAATGTTGATTATTAATTACTTAGGATTAGTGTTCTGATTTCTAAATACCCAGTTAATTCTACCCTACTGGCAGGTTTAAATCTTATGAGAATCTACTTTTAATCCAAAGCGTAGTTTTCTTTAAATAAAACTACGTTTTTTTCAAAAAAATCTGTAACTTTTAAATAACTGTATTTCTATAAATCATCTTTATATTTAATACTGCTTGTGTATCAGGCTATTTCAGCACCTGAAGGTAGGGATAGTTAAGAGACAGTGAATGGGAAAACCAGAGGGTTATAGCATTTGTAATGTGAGTTCATGTTGTACAGCTACACTTTTCAAGGTTAACCTTGTTACACTTGTCCCTGTAAACATCTAAAGCATTGCTGAGTTGAAGCTGGCTTTGTGAAGGTGTCAGTGTTAGATTAATAGGACATTTAATCACACACACACGCTGTGTGTGTGCTCAGTGGTAAAGAATCTGCCTGCCAATGCAGGAGACTCAGGTTTGATCCCCAGGTTGGTAAGATCCCCTAGAGAAGGAGATGGCAATCCACTCTAGTATTCTTGTCTGGGAAATCTCATGGACAGAAGAGCCTGGCAGGCTATAGTCAATGAGGTCTCAAAGAGTTGGACATGACTTTGTGACTAAAAAACAACAAAATACACGACTCTGTGACTAAAAACAACAAAATATATAAATAAATCCATACATACATATGTGTGTGTGTGTAATGAATGTCTATAAATACATAGCCATTCATTTTACTTAAAGTCTATCCCTCAGCTCAGGAGTTTGTAAACATTGTTGCTTGGCTCTACTTAGGGGGCCCCAAATTACCCAACCACCCTGCTGATCCCTACTTCAATCTTCTAATTCAGTTTTTAATCACATTTTTTTCTTTGATGTCAAATCCTTCTCAATAGAGACATTTTCTTACAAGCTTCTGCCAGTTTAGCAACATTTATTCCTCCTAGTCATGTCTTGAAAACAGCATAATAGGTTTATTCTTCCCTGTCTCAGTTTCTTTCTCTTAAAAGTGATTTCTGTCAGAGGTTCAGTATTCTGAGATGTTCTCTATGCTACCTAATCACTTTAGCTACTTAGCTTTGATACTGCCTGGTGAAAAAGTTGTGCTGGAAAATGTAGGTCAATTCGTTTGATTTCTCATTTTCCTCATTCCCCCATAACATGACCCAAGGATAATGAGACAGTATAATGTTTTTAGCTTTCTTTTGAAAAGCTTTATATGGACGAGTTTAAGCTACCATAATTTCTGATATTTTAAGAGAATTCTGCCGTTTGTTCTAGATTAAAATTAGTTACTCAGTTGTGTCCGACTCTTTGCAACCCCATGGACTCTTTGCAACCTGCTAGATTAGACTCCACACTTATAAAATAATTTTTATGTTGATATTTAGCAAGAGGGGAATGCAAATCAATTAATTTGATTTATTTAGAAAATACTATTACCTAAGGAAAAGGCAACCCACTCCAATATTCTTGCCTGGGAAATCCCATGGACAGAGGAGCCTGGCGGGCTACAGACCATGGGGTCGCAAAGAGTCGGACATGACTGAGCAACTAACACTTTCTGTAATATGCCAGGCACTGTGCTTGCCACTCAGAGTAACAGTGGTGAAAGATGTTTTCAGAGGAGCTTATAACCTAGTGAAGAAGATGGCTAAATATACTTAACCTTTTTTTGGTTGGTGAATTAAATTGACAAGTAAATAATTTTTTGTTGCTACAACAGAATCTTAATGACCTTAATACATCCCTGGTCTGAGGGTTTTCATTTCACTCCTTTCTGTGAACTTTTTCTCTTTCATCATATTTTTAATGTGATCTTCAGTAAGCCATAAAATACATTTATAAAGTCAGCAATAAAGTCTATTGATAAAGCATTTTGAGATCTTTGAGGGTGGGGAGTTCTGGATCAACAGAAATATTATCCTTTCAACAAACTTGTTCTGAGTATATATGATTGAAGCACTGTGTACCAGGCTTAAAGAAAAATGAGATGATAGTGTAGGACTAGGAGCTGACAGTACAGTATATGGGATGGAAATATATCACATTGTATTTCCAGAATATTCATTTTGAAGACTATGCCACACCATTTCATGGGGAGAGAAGTCCTCAACAGTCCCCTTTTACCAGTGTTGACTATAAATATCATTTCATTATTACCTCAATATGAACCATATGTGATATAAAATTAAATATAAACTCTTTATACTTTTATTTCTGATGACCATAATAAATCTAACAGAAACAAGCTGTAAAATCAATAAAAATGCACACTTACCATATTAATTTAATGTTACGGATGAGGTTATTTTCCTGAAACTAAACTGCTGGTCACAGTTTGCGTGTGATCCTGACAGTTATAGTACAGATTTTCTTTGAGTTTGGCATGCATATGGGGCCATGTGCCCTCAGATGACTCAGTGTTCCCAACACACTCTTCTGACCCACTGGAAAACTTCCTTGTACAGTGTGGTGTTAGGTCATGTAACCTTTATTTGGTACATCATTTACATATTAAACCTCTTTATGTTCTGATTTCTCAGCCTGCACAAATTAAGAACTACTTGGCTCCAAAACAGTGGTAAACACTTGGACAAATGTTGGCACCAGTATTGTGTAACAATACTTCATTATGAGATAGCCATCAGATTATCAGAATCTACTTCTAGTAAAGCCTTAAAGATTGTTGTGGAAGTAAAAACTGAAAATTAAAAGATATTATTGAATACTCATGGGATCCAAAAGATAACTCTTAAAGATTCGTTGGACTCCAGTTTGAGAAATATTATAAAATGTGTAATGTGTACATACACATAGACACTATATATTTGGCATAAATGAATAGAAGTCTAACAACTGTTATACAAGTCATAATACAGGCACTGTGTGGATATAACTTACTACATTTTTAAATCAAGTTAACTGTTGAATAATTTATTTTGTACATACAATCTAAGCACTTAATACAACTCTGTGACTTTAAATTAGGTTTTTTTCCTGGTGTTTTTGAGTGTTTGTATTTTTTTCATAAAAATTATAAAAATAAGATTTTGTTGGATGATACTAATAAACATGGATTCAGAAAAAGCAAGTTATTACAAATCATTCATATAAGGGATCATATCATTTATTTTTAATAAAAAGCAATAGAATTGTATTGGCGTCAGGATCAAAATAGTACCAGTCATCACTAGTCATTCTCTTTACTGGGTAAGGTAGATAAGGAAATGTTTGTGTGTGTGTGCACATTTATTATATGTAACAGGAGGCTTTACTAATCCACAGTCACACCAACAATCCCTTTCTAGGTCTAAGATATTCCTATTTCCCACTGAGCCAAGTCTGAACTTCTCAAGTCTTCATCAGTAGCTCACAGGATAAATCACTGCTTGTTTAAAAATAAGCTGATGGTTTTAGGGTGAAAATACTAAAATGCAGATTGATACAAATAAAACAAGGGAATCAAGAAGTCTGTTCGCAGCCAATTCTCTTCAGTCCGTAAATGCTGGAGTTAGCACCAAATGTTACTGTATTTGTTATCTTGGTCATTAGTTATCAAAAAGGAACATACAAAGCTATGAGAATAAAGATGTGTCTTGATTTAAGCATATAAATCTGCAGTTTTAATTTCTTAATCTGAGCTTCTCTGGGAACTGACAAGAAATTTATGTTACCTCATGGTTTAATTTCTTGAAGGATCCTACCACTGATTAGAGGACCTTTATGAATTTTCTCTTGATAATTTCATTATATTCTGTCATTGCACTTTACATTTCAATGGTGGCAACTTGTCTTAGTTCTTCTGTTCTATACTGTGAACTCTATGAAAAAAAGTCCTAGAACCTTGCGTAGTATCAAGTATGCAACAGGACTTCAATAAACTTTTAAATTAATTGAGCTAATTAGATGAATCTGGGCAAAGCACTTTGGCAATGGGTAAAAGTTTCCTGCATTTTTAGTGTTTTCTAGAGCAGAACAGTGAAGCCTAGAGGTTAGAAATGAGTTAGAAAATCAGAAACTCCAGGTTTTGTGCCAACTCTGTATGCTGCTGCTGCTGCTGCTAAGTCGCTTCAGTCATGTCCAACTCTGTGCGACCCCAGAGACGGCAGCCCACCAGGCTCCCCCGTCCCTGGGGTTCTCCAAGCAAGAACACTGGAGTGGCTTGCCATTTCCTTCTCCAATGCGTGAAAGTGAAAGTGAAGTCGCTCAGTCGTGTCCGACTCTAGCGACCCCATGGACTGCAGCCCACCAGGCTCCTCCATCCATGGGATTTTCCAGGCAAGAATACTGGAGTAGGGTGCCATTGCCTTCTCCAAGCCAACTCTGTATAGTTTAATTCAATTCAACACACATTTATTTAGTAATCATTTTCTGCTGTTCATGAAGTTTGGTAACTCGTATGGTTAGCAAAGCCACATTGTTTAATATGTATAGAACAGTGAGAGAAATGTAAGGAATATAAGAAATACTTCAACTATTATGCCTAAGTTTGTGTGTGTGTGCGTTTAATTTGGACTCCGGAGACAACTTGTAAAGACAAGAGCATGAGTACTTCAAATTTTCTTTTGAAAACTGAGTCATAGATGTTGCATTTCAAGCCAAGTAAAGGTTTGATTATTTTATACTTCATGGCTTTTTAAAATTCCAGTTGCTATAACAACTTTGATATTTCTTTATTATTTTTAGCACTTCAGTTGCCATAACAATAAGTTATCTTAAAAAATAGCAATTTTCTTTTATAAGGGAAAAATCTCTTTCAATTAAAAATGAATTTGAATCAACATTTCTTTCCTATAATGTGAACCCATTATTTAAAATGAAATTGTGCTGTTCTATTTTCATATAATTTTAACAGACTTTCCTCGGAAATGTTTTAAGGTTTAACTTTTCCTTCTGTGTTTTTATTGTACAAAAATTAAAGGGAGGTGACTGTATTGAGCCCATTCTGAGAGACAGTATTAATACTTGATGGGATTTCATTGATATAAAAATTAAATTTCCAAATTTGTTGTTATATGAAGTAAGAAAAGAACATGAATGATTGATAGCTCTTATGTGAATGTTGTAAGAAAGCCTGGAATTTCCTTTTTTCCTGTGTTGTTTTTCAGTGTATTTATTATGTCTATTGCCATATTAAAATAGGGACCACTTCACTTACCTGGAAGTAATTGACAGTGCAGACCTGAGCTATGTCGCTTTATTCATAGAGCAGTACTTCTGTTTACTGTTGGAGGAAAAAGTTCTTATAAACTTAGTTTCTGATATTTAATCCTCTAGAAAATTAAAGACAGCAAGTTAAAAGAGGAAGGAAGAATACTGCTGTATTTATATATAAAAATATAGGGAGCTATGTATTCTTTTCTGTGCAAACAGAGTCAGAATATATAGGGATGCATATATACAATTTATATAGTCTCTTATAGGTACCTAATTGCTCGTAAAAATTAGTTTCTCTTGATTCAGTATACATGTATATTGAATCCAAATTTTGATTTGTGTTATGAGATAGTATTCTAATTGACATTAACAGTGATGATTCCAGCCTACTAGGCAAAAATTAAAGTATGTTCAGAATTCTGAATAAGTGGATGATACATCTTATAAAGATTTAAATGTAAAATTGTATAAAGTAAAACAAAATTTAAAAAATTAAAAAAGAAACATTTGTCTGGGAATTGCAGGATCCTTGTAACTGAGATTTTTATGGACCAGGGTTTGGTAATTTTTATATTACTGTGTTGCTAATTACATGAATTTTCTAAGATGTGTGGTGAGGTTCAGATAATGTATATTTTAAGAATGTATTTTTAATGTATATTATATTTTAATGTATATTTAATGTATATGTTAAAAATATATTTTTTTAAAAGGACTGTTGAGAGAGAGGGCAACTCAAGAGAAAAGTGAGAGTATTGTTTTTAATTCTGTAATCTCAGCAGGTTACTGTGGGCATGGTTTCTTGAGGAGAAATGACTAAACAAAAAGCCTGTTTATAGTGAAGAATATGTTTAACTTCATTATCAGTGAGAATTGAATGAACTACCCTTATGTGCTTTTTCAGGTTTACTTTAATTCCTGATTTTCATAACCAACTTTAAAAAAGTTAACTATTATCTCAGTTTTACATATGGAAACTGAGATATATGAAGAAAATGACATAGCTAAGGCCTTACGGCTATTAAGTGCTGTAGCCAGTGCGAACTCAAATCTGGCTGATTCTAAAGCCTATATTTTCTTCTCTAAGTCACAGTCTTCAAACTAAATAGATGTTTATTAAAAAGAATAGCATAACTTGGAGAAACGTGAGGGAAGATCATCCTGTGCATGGTTGTATTTTATTGCTCTGCATACTGCTTTTGACCAATTAATTTGATTTTAATTATATATTTGAGCGTTCTCCCCACTGAGTTAAACATGCACATAAATTAGTATTTTGTTTGTCCATTTTCCTTTGTGACTGACTACAAATACTGGATTGTCGCAAAGGTCTTGCTTTCTCAGCCAGCTGTCTCGGATCCCAGCTAGCTAGGGCAGTCTCAGAGTGTTGTGTAACTGGCATTTAATAAGAAGCCTTTTCTCGCTCAGTGTCTCACTTGCATCTGGACTGTTGTGTCTGTGAGTACAAACAGTGAGCAGTGAGTGAGTCAGGTATAATGACTGAGAGAGTGTGAAAGTAGACACGGGCTGAATGTACTTATTCTGTCCAGCAGTTTCTGTTCTTTCAGACATTGCTTCGGAGAATTCTGGTGTTTTTCTTTTTCAACATCAATGTATATGATTTCCTGGCATTGCCTTTAAATGCACTCAAGTAATTTAGGCCTCTAATTTGATGGCTTTGCACCATAATGGGAGCACTTGAAAAAAGCAAGTGTAGTCATCTTTATCATTCTCTTCAGCTATAACTTACACACACCCCCCCCCACACACACCCCCACACCCCCACCCCCACCCCCCCCCACCCCCCCGCCCTCAGCAGCCATGTTCCTATTTCTTTCATCAAAGTTTTTCCTGTTGCAGAATTTCATTGTATGGACAGTTTTGGGCTCTATTCTTTTAAGTCATCTGTTTGCTTATCTTTATGCCAATCTTAATTATTGTGGCTTTATAATAAGTTTTGAAATCAGGTTGTGCCAGTCCTCCAGATTTTTTTCTAATCCTTCCCTTAGATTGTTTTTGCTGTCCTAGGTCCTTTGTGTTTATATATAAATTTTAGAATCAACTTCTTAATTCTACCAAAACCTACTTGGATTTGAATTGGAGTAGAGAAGGCAATGGCACCCCACTCCAGTACTCTTGCCTGGAAAATCCCATGGACGGAGGAGCCTGGTAGGCTGTAGTCCATAGGGTCGCTAAGAGTCGGACACGACTGAGTGACTTCACTTTCACTTTTCACTTTCGTGCACTGGAGAAGGAAATGGCAACCCACTCCAGTGTTCTTGCCTGGAGAATCCCAGGGACGGGGGAGCCTGGTGGGCTGCTGTCTATGGGGTCGCACAGAGTCGGATTGAGAAAAATTAATATTTGTAACAATATTGAGTCTTCTAATTTGTACAGATTATATATCTCTCCATTTACTTAGGACCTTTTATTTTTTTTCAGTGACATTTCGTATTTTTTAGGGTAGAGGACACACATGTCTTTTGTTAAATTTATTCATATTTTCTGTGTTTTGATGCTGTTGTAAATAGCTTATTGTTTACAATTTTATTTACTGTTCCAAGTGTATAGAAATGCAGTGATTTTTGTATATTAACCTTGTTTCTGAAAAAATTTACTCATTAGTTCTGATGGGCTTTTGGGGTAGAATTTTGGGGGTTTTTCTTACATATACAGTCATGTCTTTCTTTTCCTTTATCACTAAACTATTTGTCATGCCTGTTGTATTGGTTGAGACTTCCAGAATATTGTGCGTGGATGTGGTGAGAGCAGACGTCTTTGCCTTGTTTCCAGTTTTAAAAGAAAAGCATTTACTCTTTGACTGTTAAGCATTATGTTAGCTGTGATCTTTCCCATATAGTGTCTTTGTCAGTTTGAGGAAATTTTTTTCTATTACCACTAATATTTTTTAAATATTTTTAATAACTAGTAACTTGCCTCATAATAAAATGAAGTTGATCTATAAGCTTGTTTTCTGCTCTTGAAGGATCACAAAATCAGTGGATTCTAAGATGTCCCACTTTATATTCATTTTTTTTTCTCTTGGTGCTTAGACCAAGTTGCTTTGATACTACATTTGATAGTACATTTAAAATGCATTGATACTATATTTTGTAGCATTTTTTTATTCTTAAAATGATAATAATCATTATCTCTCACTAGATAGGATTTTTCAAAGTGGCAGTTAAGTATGCATATTGAATTGGATTTAGGTAGAGGTATAGATGAATAATGGGCTTCTCTGATAGCTCAGCTGGTAAAGAATCAGTCTGCAATGCAGGAGATCCTGGTTCGATTCCTGGGTCAGGAAGATCCACTGGAGAAGGGATAAGCTACCCCACTCCAGTATTCTGGCCTGGAGAATTCCATGGACTGTATATAGTTTCTTTCAAAGCACAGTGGTTTGAAAAAAGCCCCTATAGCCCATGGGGTTGCAAAGCATCGGACTCGACTGAACAACTTTAATAAATAAATAAATGAATAATATTGCCCTTAATTTGAATATATTAGGATTTTATATATATATATAAAATATATAATTATATATTAGGATTATATATATATATATATCTGAATTAACTAAAAAGAAAGAAAACTATGATGTCATAATCAGCAGCAGGTACAAATATCCTGTGGCAAGTAGGGAACATAGCAAATACGTGTGGGTTGAGGAAAGGGTGGAGAGGGGGCAGGTAGAGCCAGTTTTGTGGTGGTGCTGCTGGTTTAATCACTAAGTCACGTCCAACTCTTGTGACCCAATGGGCTCAGGCTCTCCAGGCTCCTCCGTTTATAGGAGTTTCCAGGAAAGAATACTGGAATGGGTTGCCATTTCCTTCTCTAGGAGCCTAATTAGCTAATCCCAATAGAAAAGAGAAGTTAGATTGAATAGTATACAGAGATCAGATTTTGTAGGACCTGTTAGAATTGTATACTAAGGGCTGTATGAAATGGCTGAAGCATTTCAGTGAGCATGGTGCCATCTAGTTTGCATTTTGAAAAGAATATTCTGTCTGTTTTGCCCATAGTGGTTTGAAAAGAGGCCACCAACCACTCGGGAAGACCAGATTGAAAGCCTCTGTAGTAGTCCACACACATGATGATGGCTAGCTGGCTTAGGGTAGTGACGGTGAGGTGGAGAAAAGTTAATAGGTGGGGAGGAATAGTTGAAGAAATAAGTAAATTCTGAGTCCATACACCTTTTTGTATCTTTTAAAAATAAGCTTAAAAACACTTTACATTATCTTCTGTTTTTTTTTCCTCCCACAGTATTGGTTTTGCATTTCTCCTTGATAATCATTGCCTATTGTTTATGCTGTTTACCACCAGTGGCTAATGGTTCTCTCTTCTTTTGCTGTTTAACCCCGATTGAGTAGTTGCTTAGATGTCTAATGAAATATTGATTCATATTTGAATTTTATATGTACAAAGGTTGAACATATAAAACATATATAAGGTATGAATGAAAAATTAAACATCTGTGATGTATCATCTCAAGAAGTTCTAACTTTTAGTTGTTAGAAATAATTCTGAAGTAATCCCAAATAATGATTCATAAGTTGAAAGGAGAGGGGGGTGGTTGATAATGACTAATAAGAATGGCAGTAATAAAACATATAATGACCCTTAAAATGAAGAGAATTATGCATAATATAAAAACAGAGTGCTTTATGTAATGAGCTGTGTAAATATATGCTATTAGTGCTGTTGTTATTAGAGCTTCACTTTATAAATTAGTTTCTCTTATAATCAGTTCAGAAAAAAAGAATAGAAGGGAAAGAAAGTGAGGGGCTAGTAGTAAGAGTCAGTCTCAGAAAAGAAGAAAATTACCTTGTCAGAACTCCTGAAGCTGATTTTTTGAAGTTGGTAGAAGAAAAGAAGGAAGCTTGGTGGGTCAAATCTATTGCTCCTTGAACTCTCCCTCCCATATTATCATATACCTTTGAATGCATGTACAACTAGGGATTATTTGTATTTTTCTTAGATGTAAGTCTCTACCAGTGATTATTTGTTGGAAATAAATGGGTCAAAGTGATCTAGTATTTGAATATCTGTAAGTGACATTTTGGTCATTTCTCTGATTTTTTAAAAATATTATGATTCAAAACTTGAAAAATAATGTATAGTGTATACTTTTAAAATGATTTTTTAAAGATTTTTTTAGATGAAGCCACTTTAATAATTAGTAATATTTTATTTCTCAGTGTTTTTGTCAGAAACCTTCATATTTAACTCTTTATGTGGAATGTAGGACCTGTCTACAGTCATGAATATTTATCATCTATAACTTTTATTTTGAATATTTATTATTATTGTGAAAGAAAGTTTTAGTTAAGCCAAATCTTGTTTGCTTTTCATGGTTTTATGTGTCCCTAAAAGTCAAAATGCTTCCCTGTAAAATAGAACTTTTCTAGCTTTTATATTAATTTCTCATTTAAATGCTTTCTTCTGCAATCACCCTCTGTGCTTTTTCAGTCTTTTAACCTTCTTGAGGCTTTCAGTGACTAGGTCAGCGATCTCTCTTGGTAAATGTCACATTGCACTTGAAAGTACGTGGGTTATTTTCAAATAGCTTTTGATATTGGTTTCTAACATAATTCCACAGAGATAACAGAACAGACTTTGTATAATTGCAGTACCTTTAGACCATGAAATTTTTGCACCTTGTTTTATGTCCCTAGATATGTTCTGGTGTCTTCTGGTTTATCGTCAATGGGAACTTTTTTACCTTGCTATTGTATGAAAATTGTATATATCTTAATTATGTTGAATAGGTTCATACTGCTTTTCAGATCTACTATATACTTCTGCTTTCTAATTTCTTCTGTTAATTTTTGATAGTTTGATATTGAAATGCCAATTAAAAATTTAATTTATCTACTTAAAAATAGTTGTAATATAGAGTAGAACTGTATGTGACTTTTTTCTGTATTTTCCAAGTCTCTGGTAAATGTGTTGTCATACTTTGATAATTTAAAAATATTTACAAAATTTACTTTCAAATCTTAGTATGGTACTCTTTCTAAGATTGTTATTCTAACTTATTTTATAAATTTTTCTGGTAATGAGAAATGTGGTTTCTTAATTTCACCTAACCTCATGAAGATTTTAGCAATGATACGGTCTTCCTGAAAGTTAGTTAAAAATTAAGGAAAAAATAGGGTCCTGTGGTTTATAAATAATTTTTTAAATCCGAAAATAATTGTTCTTAGACATTTTATTAATAGCTGCTCTAAGTGGAAAACAAAGAGAATGAGGGAGGGGTTCATCAAAATGGTTTTAAGAATGACAATTTTGACCTGTTTCCTTCCTAGTTTCATGACTGTTAGTAAGCAAATTATACTTACTTTCTCTAGGTACCCACTCTCTTCCTTTGGAAGATGATAATGATGGGTATCTACTTCATATGGATTTAGTATTTTTACTGAGAAAAAAATGTAAAGCATATAGCATAATGTTTGGCACATAGAATATGCTCTAAATGTTGGTTATCCGTTTTCATCTTAAATTTCCTGATTCAATTCTGAAATAATGTATAAATTAATTCTAAATCACTTTTAAGAAAGTTGCTGACCCTATAAGAAATATTTTTAAAGTTGGGAATGTTTGTCTATAGTAAGTCAAAATAAGTGGAAATGGTTTTAAATATCTATTATGTAAATGAGCTTATAAATTAGCTTTCCTCTTACTTGGGTATGAGTAGCTCAAGAAATATATGAAAAAGTTCTTTGACTCTTTAATTCTTTTTTCTATTAGGATAAAAAGTGAACTAAGCAGTCATTCTGTGTATTTCTAATGTCTACTTTTCTGAGGTAATATTTGACCTTAAATAGTCCAGCTAGTAGATTTTAGTATAGAAGTATTAGTTCCAATGCTTTGTACAGTTAAGTACATCAGATTCAGCAGTTTAGTGTGGGTGTGGCAGAGGTTGGAAAGATTATAAAGTAACTTCTATTAATCAAAATATAATATATTTTAGAGAATAAAAATAGTTGCTCTGTCACTTGAGTTCATGAAGACTTAGATGATTTTTAATAATTAATAAGTTTTTTCTGCCAATGAGCATTAGATTACTGCTGACTTTTTAGTGTCATAGTACCTTGTGGTAGTTTCTCTACAGGGTTTAAAGGTGCATCCTAGGGTCTTTTTCCTGTCCTGCTCATAGAAAATAATCTTTACACATGCTATAAGGACAATACCTCTAGACATTCATACATGTCATTAATATGTTATAAGCGTCGGTCAGTTCCATTGTCTTCTTTTGTCAATCTTGATCGGAGCTTGCCGAGTTTAAGTCTATAAGCCTGCATGTGCCTGGCAACTGTTACCTAGTGACAGTTTCAGCTGCAGTGGCCATTGGCTGTGCTGTTGACTGGGGCAGGAGGACCGAGTCACCTTTCTGATGGTGAGTTCTTCTGCATCAGCTCAGGGTGAGGAGGAGGAGGAGCAGGGCTTCGGCTCAGGTGCAGGCAGTGAGAGATTGTGAAGAATATACTGACAGCATCTCGGTAACTGCATCACAGTAAATTGGACTTCTGAATCAAGCAGCCCAGCCTAGCAGCTGATAAAGAGTGAATGTAGGTGAGAAGCATTGTTTTATTCCTGTACTAAGAAAACTATTTTGTGATAAGTGAAACTAGGAATGTACAAGGAGGAATATCCTGTGGATATTATTATGAAAGAAGAAAGACTTCCCTGGATGACCTGATGGTGCACAAGAAAATAACTTTGAGAAGAATGCTTTCTATTAAGCTCCTGCATTGTTCCTGAAGGAAATGTTTTTATTTCTAATGCATGGTATTTCTTCAAAAGGTATGATAACAAAGACTGACAGGAGAGTCTCTGAAATGCCTGTACTTTAAAAAAGACTTTTGACAAATGCTAACCTGATATCAGAATGACCTTGGAAGCCTTTTGGATGGATTCTATCCTGCCAATCTTTCAGTATTTCAAACCCTAGGATTTAAACTCATCTCGATGCTTTAGAAGTATTTTAAAACAAGAACATCTTATAACCTACCTAATGGCCCCTGTACTGATTGAGCACTTGCTCAAAATAGAGTACAGAAATAGAAGAGACATTTTCTTAACATATGGCTGCTATAGAACTGCAAATATAACAGACAAGGTAATATTTTACTTTGAAAAGATTTAGTCGAAATAATGATTTAATGTATTAATCATTTAAAGAAAACAGAAAAGATACAGCAATATAGACTATAAAGCCTACTAGAAATACCTAAATAATAAATAATGGTAGCAGTTCTAGTCAGAAGTTCAGAGCATATAGGAAAGTTTCTATTGTCTAAATTTTATATATATTTACATATATTTGTGAGAGAGAGATGTGGTTGCAAAGGTGAGAATTAACTTTGAGCTATATATTTTACGATCATGCTCCATTATAAGGAAGGTGGCGTATCAGATAATGAAGGTTATTTTCAGTTGTTGATGCTGAATTAATAGCAAAAATGATTTTGCTTTCCTTTTGAAAAGGAAAAGATATAAATTACAGTCCTGGTGGTAGCATCATTAACTGTAATGGACTAAAACTGTTTTCATCTGAATGCTTAAAAAATGCATGCAGAATTAAAACTTTCAGAAGTTTGTTTTTCTATTTTTTCAGTGTTGACCCATTGTGTATTATCTTCCTTATTGGAAGGATGCTTTTTTCTTCCTCTCATGAGAGTTATAGGGCAGTCTGGAGTCTGTTACCTCTCTTCTGCTCCTTTGTGCCCCAATAGAGATGAATCTTTTAGAATTAATCTTGTTGGAGAAGGGGATTCTTAGCTTTTGAGATAAAAGAGAGAGAAATGGATCATAAAGTTGACCCACCAGTATCAAACCCTGAACTGAACCTAAAGACACTATTTAGCCCAATGAACTTTTTCTTAGCTTTCCAACCAAATTTGTGATTTTAATTAAGTTCTAAAATTTGAATCCATTTCTCCTGACAGATGAAACAGGAAACCTGTTTAGGACTATTTAGTTACTATTTAGGACTTTTTTTTTCTTCCTCGTTCTTCCTAGTTGATCCCTAAGAAACTACCTTTCTGAAGAGAACTAATGGCCCACAGGAGCTTTTCTTTCCTTGGCAATTGCTTTTTTCCTTTTACAGATTTAATTTTTCATAGTGCAAGATATCATTAAGAAGTTCATTTTCTCTAGAAGTGCCTTGTGTCTGCAAAAAGTTGTTTGAAAGCATCGGAGGAAGCTAATTGGTGACCTGTTTTTCACCTCCTTTCTAGCTTATTCCTCTTCCTCCCCCCCCAAAGCTGAGGTGTGTTACTGCTGCACCGAGGCTGATGAAGAGACTTGAGTACTCCCCGGGATGCTCAGCTGTGACAGAAGCACTGCCACTGTCTGCCGAAGCTGACGCTGAGACACTCCTGGGCAGAGTTTAGCAGATGCTAGGCAGGGCACCTGCTTGCTGTAGCTAAGGCTGCAGGTCCTTTTAATTCCAAGCCATGAATGATTCCAGGTGGACTGAATGGAGGATCCTGAACACGAGCAGTGGCATTTTGAATGTGTCTGAACGTCACTCCTGCCCACTTGGATTTGGCCACTACAGTGCGGTGGATGTATGCATCTTCGAGACAATTGTCATTGTCTTGCTGACATTTCTCATCATTGCTGGGAATTTAACGGTCATCTTTGTTTTTCACTGTGCTCCACTTTTACACCACTATACGACCAGCTATTTCATTCAAACAATGGCATATGCTGATCTTTTTGTTGGAGTTAGCTGCTTGGTTCCTACTCTCTCACTTCTCCACTACTCCACAGGTATCCACGAGTCACTGACTTGCCAGGTTTTTGGATATATCATCTCAGTACTGAAAAGTGTTTCTATGGCATGTCTTGCTTGCATCAGTGTGGATCGCTATCTTGCCATCACCAAGCCTCTGTCCTACAATCAACTGGTCACCCCATGTCGCCTGAGAATTTGCATTATTTTAATCTGGATCTACTCTTGCCTAATTTTCTTGCCTTCCTTTTTTGGCTGGGGGAAACCTGGTTACCACGGTGACATTTTTGAATGGTGTGCCACCTCTTGGCTCACCAGTGCCTATTTTACCGGCTTTATTGTTTGTTTACTTTATGCCCCTGCTGCCTTGGTTGTCTGCTTCACTTACTTCCACATTTTCAAAATTTGCCGGCAGCACACCAAAGAGATAAATGACCGGAGGGCCCGATTCCCGAGCCATGAAGCGGCTGCCTCCGGAGACGCCGGGCATAGCCCTGATCGTCGCTACGCCATGGTTTTGTTCCGGATAACCAGTGTGTTTTACATGCTGTGGCTCCCTTATATCATCTACTTTCTTCTAGAAAGCTCCCGGGTCTTGGACAATCCAACACTGTCCTTCCTAACCACCTGGCTGGCTATAAGTAATAGTTTTTGTAACTGTGTTATATACAGCCTCTCCAACAGTGTTTTCCGGCTAGGCCTCCGAAGACTGTCTGAGACAATGTGTACATCTTGTATGTGTGTCAAGGATAAGGAAGCACGAGACCCCAAACCTAGGAAACGGGCTAATTCCTGCTCCATTTGAAGAAAACTCCACAGTAAATCACATGTAATCTGACAGTAGTTTTGGATTGTATCCTTGCTTCATCTGGAAATTTGCCACTAGAGAAATATTTACTTGAATAGTTGACTATGAGAGGAAGGGACTAAACGTTTCTTTTTTTTTTTTTCTTTTTCCTGGAAAAAAAAAAAACCTAAATATATATAGAGGGTAATCTCATGAGATAATTGTGGTGTGTGAGTATAAATATGCAGTACTAGGAAAAGTGAAGCTCTGAGGATGGAAAAGTACCTCAGATCTTCCACAGGGCATGAGCGAAGCCCCTGGCGTTCTGTCTCTCTCTCTCTTTCTGACTGGACTCTCTCCTCTGTCTCTGCCTCTCATTCTCTTTCTCTCTGTCTCTCTCACTCTCTTCTGTGTTTGTGGAATTACTTACATAAATTGCCCTTTATAGAAAAATGCTACATATTTTATATGTGGTAAAGTATAACCTTTTGCATCAAAGTGTACTTCTAAACTCACTAATCTGCAGTCCCTAAAAGGTCCCTCCATGGAGGATGCATAGCAAGCATTATATTTTATTACCTGCCACACAACCCTTATGCTTGTGTTTTTATATCCGTAGCACAAATTTCTGCAGTGAAGAAACAGTTTTTTCGTTTGTTTGTTTCTTCTGGGTAAATGTATGCTCCCTCCGCCTTTCTAACAGCCTGCTATTATTTTTCCTCCATTTTTCTTTATCTGCATCCTTTGGTACCTTAAGCCAGAAGTGTCTTAGCTAATGAAAGAATCTATTATATAAAAGTCATAATGTTGAATGGCTTATTCCTTCTAAAAAAGTATTCTATATATTGTTTAAGATATTGTGTTAAGTATTTTTTAATGGGTTTGGGAAACATTTTTATTTAGTTGCTTTTGAAATAATACATGTGCCCAAAGTGGTGTCCTTTCTCGGGGGGCCTATAATTAAGCTTTGTTTTTCTTTAAGATAATTCACAATGCAAATGCAGAGGACTCACTCAGAAGTGGGATATTGCTCTTAAAGCTACTTGGTGTGTTCCACCTTTTTTTTTAAAGAGTAAAATATTAGCCTTTTTATGTTAGGTCTGCAAAGCTTACTGTTGTGGTCCACTAAAATTTGTATGATAATGCATTTGCACATACTATATTTTTTACAACAAAGAACATGTAAATTACATTATGTGATCTGTGCCTAATGTCTTCTTAGCACACTATATAGATCACTGTTGCTTAAATCGTCAACATTGGACACAAATATATAAAAACGTCTTTTAATAGAAAAATACTTTTGTTAGTTGTTAATTAGGTGTTTCTATTAGACCAAGCTTTATTCCTAGAGATGCTGAGAATAAAGTATACTTAATTATCAAATAACAGGTAAGAACTGTCAGTATTTTCTTTTGTAATGATCTATTTTCCCATTCAGAGATTAAATTAACTTAATTTTTTGTGTGCTATATGGAGTTGTGTAATAAATTGTCAGGGGTTTAGATGTAGCAAAATGGCATTTGAGAAATTAATAGTGAAGCAGGTGTAAGTGCTAAAACATCTAAATCTTACTTTTTTTTTTTTAACCTTAAGTTTCCTGTCAGATATTTTAAAATTTATATCAAACTACTGAGTATTCTCAGCATTTTTGATTATTTTATGAAATGCATATGGTGAAATGTGCCTATGACTCTTCAAATTGGAAGCCAACAATGTTTGCACACTGGTGGTTTGACTTAAGAGGTCCTTTAGTAAAAGAAATGTCATTGTTTTATTGAGGTTGTTCTGAACCCCTGTATATTTTTAAACATGTAAGAAAGGTTTAAAATAAAGAATAAAACAGTATTCTACATATTGAAAATCAGACTTTGCTTCAGTTGCTTCAGTTTAATAAAACATTTAGAATAAGAGGTTACTGTTGGGAAATCAAAAATTTATTTCACATTTTTGTGGTTTGGGTTGTTTACATTGATTCTCATTCGTTTGCCAGTGACATCTTGGATAAGTTGAAATGTGCCTTTGAGTTCAGACCAGTTTAAGGAAAATAAAGTTTGAGGAAACATAATACTAACTTTCAAGTTGAGTGATATAAATAGAAACTTCAACATTGTGTGTGTTATTTGGGAATCAGATGTTGATTCCTTTAGTTTGGTATGTAAGTATAGTTAGAAAAGACTTCATACATCCTTTGTAATGAAAACCTGAGGCTGTGTTTATGGCATTTTTTCTTTTTTGCTTTTCCTCATGCTAGTTAATAATTATATGCCAGGCACAGTGAAGTTTTACGTATGTGATAACTTTTAATTCTCACTGCAACCCTTGGAGATAGCTACTGTTTTTATCCCCATACTAAAGATGGGAAAGCCAAAGAAAAGCGATTTATCCAAGGTTCAGTGGTCAGTGGTAGAGGTTCGTCCACACTCACATAACCATTTTGCTACCCTGCCTTTTCCCCCCACAGCCTTCAAACTTTGTACCTCTGTCTTTACCTTTTCCCTGCAAAGCTTGTTTGAGTTTTTTATTTTTTTCCCCTCACCTAAATCTTTGCTTCAGTTCTTTCCTTGTGATATCTTTTTCCTTGATCTTAAAACTCTCTTTTATTAAAATAGCAATCTGATAAGCCCACACTTAGTGCTTTAGTCTTTAATCAAACTGAAACCCTGGCGCATGACAGTCCCTTGATAGTCCTTTTGTTCATTTCTGTTAAGTTTTCATTGCATATCTTTTCCAAGTCTCTATAAATTTTTTAGTAATTTTTTTGAAGACAAAGGGTGGAGAAGGAAAGCTTTGTTATAGGCTGAAAGGAAAGCCTCTAGAAGGCAAGTCCTTGGTTTAGATTCTTCACTTATTTTAAAGTTTTGTGGGCAATGCCAGGATAAGCCACTTAACTTCCTTTTGACTTAATATGTGTTTTGTTATAAGATAATATTTATTTTGAAACTATTCTGCCTTTTTAAGGTGAATATGTTTTAAGAATGGAAAGCATAACCATCATTCTTACCACTATACTGTATTCTGTGGTAATTATCCAATTTGGTTATAGATGGCAGCCAAACAATAATGCTGTAGTCTATTTCTAAATGTTCTGTTACCTGTGGAGTTGTTTCTAAAGTTATATAATGTCATAAGGCTTTGTAACCTATGAGTTTGTGAAGCCTGGACTGAAACCCTAGCCCTCATAAGCTGTTTAGCCCTAGGTAAGATACTAAATGTTCCAAGTCTTCAGTTTTCTCATCTGGATCAGAAAGATCCAGAGACTTGTACCTTCCTAGTAGGCTGGATTTAAAGATTAAATGAGATAAAGTGTTCGAATTGTGGTAGCTGCTGTTTTATTGTCTTTGTGGCTGCCATATTTATTGCTATCACGAGTTAAAGATTACTGATTCTGATAAGGAAGTTGTATTTTAGAACACTTTAGAGTTATATAAAATGACATTTTTTTTTTTTTTTTTTTTTTGCCAAATCTGTTAAACTTGAATTTGGCCTAAACCCAGGCTTCCCTCATAGCTCAGGTGGTAAAGAATCTGCCTGCAGTGCAGGAGACCTGGGTTTGATTCCTGGGTTGGGAAGATCCCCTGGAGAAGGAAATGGCAACCCACTCCAGTTTTCTTGCCTGAAGAATCCCATGGACAGAGGAACCTGGCTGCTTCAGTCGGTGGGGTCACAAGAGTCGGACATGACTTAGCGACTAAACCACCAGATTTTTTTAAATGTAGAAAGCTTCCTTAATTTCTGAAAGCTCTTTTCCCAGAAATAGTTGTTCATGAAGACATCATTGGAGATGAAAGGTATCCAGCAAGCAGACGATGAAACGAGACAGGATGACTCTGAGATTAACCTACATCCCTGGTGGCTTAGCTGGTAAAGAATCTGCCTACAATGCGGGAGACTGAGTTTGATCCCTAGGTTGGAAAGATCTCCTGGAGAAGGAAATGGCAACCTGCTGCAGTATTCTTGCCTGGAGAATTACACTGACAGGGAGCCTGGTGGGCTACAGTCCATAGGGTTGCAAAAGAGTTGGACACGACTGAGCGACTAACACTTTATTGAATATAGTAAATACAAAAATTATATTAGTTATATATTTAAAACAACATCCTTAAACATTTTTCTTTCATCAGATTGGCAGTAGTAGGAAAGCATTGTTGAGTACCTTGCCATTTGTCTTTGCATTTTAGTTTTCCTTGTGTACTAACTTGGAATTTAAGGTATTTTGTCATAAACGTATTACCTGGAAGAAACAAAGATTATAAGTAGAGTTGCTCTCTTTATATCATTTATTATATAAAATTAGAAATGAAGTTGTTGCCTTAAATGACTTTCCTCTGTCTCTCCCTACCCTGGAAGGTAATCATTAGATGTGAAAACGATATAAATGTGTGATAAGCAGAGGAAATTAAGATGTGGGGAATTTGCTTGTGTAATGTGCTGAGCATAGCATCCTTCTGTCCAGGAAGGACCGTCACAGTGCACAGGAGCCTTTGTTACTGAGTTGATGCTCTGTTCTGATGTGTAGGGTCCAACAGTTGCTCCTTTCCCTGAGTAAAACTTTAAGATTAGGAAGGATGTGTAGAAAGTTGTAAATCAACAACCCAGTGTGTGGACATTGAGGAAAAATGATTTGAAGAGAAAAAATAATCCTCCTTTCAGTGTTTCTTATAAACGTAAGTTTTTTTTTCACTTATTAATAGTAAATTTATTAATATTGTCCATTAGTAATAGGTCAGAGGAGAAAAGCAACATAATTGTTCCTGCAGATGCTATAAAATTATTCAACAAAATTTAATATCTATTCCTCAGGAAAGTCTTCTTAGAAGATAAGCAAGGGAGGAAATTTCCTTAACACTTCAATGAATAACAAAATCTAGAGGCAGCAGTTTTATCCAGTGCTAGTTTTGCTCTATAATTTAAAATATTTTACCTTTATTTAATAGTGTAACAATTCTTTAAAAATATTAAAAGTGATGTGATTAGGTTTTCCTTCTTTATTAATACTGTTTAAAAATTTTTTATAGTGAACCTTTACTTCTTTTATAATTGGAAAAATTGTCTTGTTAAGTGTGCTGTTTAAAAACTATTTTGATGTTTCACAGTAGATTTGTTGATTTTACAGGTAACATTAGCAAATTTTGTATCAATACAATTTTCATTTAAAGAGTTTATGTAGTTTCTGACTTGTATAATATTTGTTATTACATGTAAAATTTTCAGAGACATTTGATGCCTTTCTTTGATATTAGATGTTCTTTATATAATTTTGCTTCAGCATAATCATTTTTAAGTGTTATTTGCTGAATCTAAAATGTATCTCTGTTACCTACCACATTTTTTTAATGCACCATTTTAAAAAAATGCACCATTAATACATTTTAAAATGCATTTTTCACATCTTTAAATAACAGAAGGATGACCTTGCATTAGGGAAGTGGAGTCCAGCTTATGTGTTAGCTGCCTATTTCACAGATAGGCAAGATTCTGTTTTTTAGCACCCCCATCCCCAAAGATCATATCTGTAACTTTTTAATGATAACTTTTATTTTATTTTCACATACGATTCCCTATTATGGTGAAGAAAATCAGAGTAATAAATTCAGCTGGAGATGGTTATGTCTGATGGGTGTTTAAGGCATATATGATATCAATATCTTCACTGTCATAAATGGGATCAAATTAATTTTGGAGATTGTAAAATTTCAAAATATGCAGGTGATAAGTATCAAGAAGCAACATAAAGTATAGAGATAGAATTTATTGGATGGAATTTTTTCCTTAAATTCTGAAATTTCCCCAAATGCTCCTTTATGCAAAATAAATCACGTTTCTCTTTGAGTTTAGAAATCTGACTCCAATTTTATTTTATGTTTTCTACTTAAGCAAGTGGAAATGATGTTGATGCTGGTTAAAACTACTCAAATATACTCTATAAATTCAAAGTGATGACATTATTTTCAGTGGAAGGCCCACACATTAAAAAAAATCAAGGACAAAGTTATATAGTCTGTTCTTTAAAATTCAAAATGTGTCTTTGAATGCAGTGCAGACTGTAGCAAGAAATGACCTGTGCATTTGTCTGAGGTTATGCCTGACAGGAGCAAGTGTTCATGCATATACTCTGTGTAACATACAGTTTTAAAACATTTACTTATATTCCTAATAAAGTCTGAAGTTTAAAATAGGTATTTTTAGAGTATACATTTTATAATAATAAATAGCTTCTTCACAATTATTTCATTAACTCCTCCACAGGTTTTGTAATTAAAAATGGTATTTGTAAAATTGGCACTATAAATGATAGGTTTTGCCAAGGTTAAAAGATAATTTGTGAACAATAGGTTAAAAAAATCATAAAGTTCTTGTTTTAATATTTTAACAAGTTAAATTGTATTTGGATTTTTCTTGTGATTATTTTGGCAAGAAAAAGTTTCAAAATTTTGTCTTTAGAATTCCTTGCCAATTGCAAATTATAATTTCTTATTTGTAAGAAAACAACTTCTGTGTAATGTATATGTAGGTTTTTGTGAAATGTTCTTGCCATAAATTAGATTTTCAAATTTAAGGAAAATTACAAATAAATATGCATTTAACTTCTTGCACTCCAAGATCTCAAAAGATTACTGGATTTTTAGGTATATTTACTTGGAGATAACTGTGGAAAAGTACATTTTGAAGATTTATGTTTAGAATATATTATTATTAAATGGGTCTTGTAATGGCTTCTGTTATTTCAGTCATCAGCACGACTTATCAGCTCTATCTTCTCAGTTTCTATATGTGATTTAATACTTAAAATTTAACAAAAAATTTAAATTTATTAGAGGGCTATACCTTGATATACATTTATAGATTTTGAAGTCCAGAACATTTTGTGGTAGCATTTATTTATGGGACAAGATAAAAAGGTGTGTGCATGTGGATATATGTGTATTTGTTATAATGCTTAAAAATCATGTTCAACTCTTTTGCAACCCCATGGACTGTAGCCCACCAGACTCCTCTGTCCATGGGAATCCCAGGTGAGAATACTGGAGTGGGTTGCCATTACCTTCTCCAGGGGATCTTCCTGATCCAGGGATCAAAACCCATGTCTCCTGCATTGGAAGGCAGATTCTTTACCACTGAGCCACCAGGGAAGCACCTGTTACAGGCTGAGAAAAAATCCCTCTGCTTTCAATTTGCAGTCATTGCAGAGTGTTTACTTTTGCTATAGTTAAAGGTACACATATTTTTTAAATAGAAAACTTATTAGGATTTGAGGTAACATTCTTTGTTGAGATTACCAGTGATGTCTTAGTTTGGGAATGTTAATATGGGATATATTCAAATGATTCTGTGTGCATAGAGGAGATTGGAGACAAGTACTTGCCTCTCCTGTCATATGTGTTAAGAAATTAAGTTTTGAGAAAGCTTAAAATGCTTTTGAACATGTATAATGCCCTTGGCATTATGAATTAAATGTATTCTAAAAGCTCCTGTGAGTAAACCCTATCTCATTTTACATGTAGAAATCTGAGATAAGATTTTTAAGTGACCCTCACAAGATCACGTAGCCAGACAAAGATAGTACTGACCGTATACCTTGTGCAGCAACGTTTTTGCCTGTGATAAAGTTCTTGAATAATGTATTTATGGATGGCTGGTTGTTAAGGGATCTGACCCTTTTTCATTGAGTAGAAAATGAGGACTGACTTAGTTAATACAGGAAAAATTCCATATGAAGTTTTAATTGTATATTGAAGGTGGGATTTTGAGGTCATGGAAAATTTTAATGAGATGTATTCTCAGCACTGCTAATTTCTTAAAGAAATTTCTTATCCATAGAGGGTCATAAAATTTACCTATCTTTTTAAAAAACACAACAGTTTAAAAACATCTGCTGAATTTATTGAGAGATATGTAAACTGAATTGAGCAGTGTTCAGAGAAGGCAATGGCACCCCACTCCAGTACTCCTGCCTGGAAAATCCCATGGACGGAGGAGCCTGGAAAGCTGCGGTCCACGGGGTCGCTGAGGGTTGGACATGACTGAGCAACTTCACTTTCACTTTTCACTTTCATGCATTGGAGAAGGAAATGGCAACCCACTCCAGTGTTCTTGCCTGGAGAATCCCAGGGATGGGGGAGCCTGGTGGGCTGCCGTCTATGGGGTCACACAGAGTCGGACACGACTGAAGTGACTTAGCAGCAGCAGCAGCAGCAGTTATATATTTAAAAACTATAACCTTAATGATGATGATGTTGTTCAGTCACCAGATCATGTCCAACTTTTTGTGACTCCATGGACTGCAGTATGTCAGGCTTCCCTGTACTTCATTATCTCCTGGAGTTTGTTCAAACTCACATCCATTGAGTTGATCATGCCATCCATCCATCTTGTCCTCTGTTGCCCCCTTCTTAATGATGAAGAATTGTCAAAAACACTAGTACATATATATATATATATATATATATATATCCGCATTTGAAAAGTAAACATGTCATAGCTGTTCACTTTATATTCTAAATATTCTTTATAATGGATTTGCAGTGTTGTTGAAGTCATAATAGGATGTTTTTTTCTGAACCTACTGATAGAAAAGGTCTTGATATTTCTGGCTACCGTGCTTTATGAAGTGCTTTGTTGTGTATAGTCTAAAAAATTGTACTCAGGGAATCAGAGAGAGCAGTCTGAATTAGTGATATTTTTACATAAAACCCTGTTAATGTATAATTCAGTTTTGTTTCAGTGAAATAATGTGGTTATAGAAAAATTAAAGGAACTCTAATTAGGCTAACACAGGATTGCCTTATAAATGTCCTTAGATGAACTGTTTCCTTAGTTTCTAGTGTATGCATCAACTGAATATAACTTAATTTTACTGAATTGTTTGAAAAGTTTGTTGTTTTAAACATTTAAGGTTTTTGTGAAAATTTTGATCATTTAACTTATGGTACCCATTAAAAAGATTTTCAAGATGAGTCATTGCAAAATTCAAATTATTGAAATCTGAATTAGCTGGTTATGTTTGCATTTTTGTATCAATAAATCAGGACAATAAATATTTGTTTATGTTTTATGTGACATAAATTGTGGTTCTGCAGATACTCCTGGATGCTTTTAAGTCCAGAGAATAATTTATTGAATTGTGGGAAGCAGGCTAAGGGGCAGACTATCTAATTTCTAGAATTTGAGGGAGAGATTGCAAAACAATTTTTTGTTTTGGAAAAACAAAAAGGAAAAATGGAATAGACTGAAGAATTAGAGAACTTGATGCATTTAAAAGATGGCAGTTTAGTTGCTAAGTTATGTCCAACTCTTGAAACCCCATGAAGTGTAGCCTGCCAGGCTGTCAGTCCATTGAATTCTCCAGGCAAGGATACTGGAGTGGGTTGCCAATTTTAAAGATGAATTGACCTAAATATATAGCTATGTGTTTGGATGCTTTAGTCTCAGAGGATACCTTGGGATATTTGAAAATTTATTAAAGTGAAAGGGAAGGAAATGTTCAGTGTTCAGCATAGTACAAAAGTGTCATTGAGTTTAATTAGGTCTCATTTGTTTATTTTTGGTTTTGTTTCCATTATTCTGGGAGACAAAGTGAATAGTACCTTGCTGCGATTTATATCAGAGAGTGTTCTGCCTATGTTTTCCTCTAAAAGTTTTTTAATGTCCAGTCTCACATTTAGGTCTTTAATCCATTTTGAGCTTATTTTTGTGTCAGGTGTTAAAGAATGATCTAATTTCACTTATTTACATGTAGCTGTCCAGTTTTGCCAGCACCATTTGTTGAAGAGGCTGTCTTTCCAACATTTGTCATGGATTAGTTGACCATAGGTACATGGGTTTATTTCTGGATTTTCTGTCCTGTCCCATTGATCTATATTTCTATTTTTCTGCCAGTATCATACTGTTTTCATGATTGTAGCTTTGTAGTACAATCTGAAGTTGGGGAGTCTTGATTTCTCCAGCTCCGTTTTTCATTCCCAGGATTGCTTTGGCTATTTGGGGTGCTCTGTGTTTCCATAAAAATGGTAAAACTTTTCTTCTAGTTCTGTGAAAAATGCCATTGGTAATTTGATAGGAATTACATTGACTCTGTAGATTGCTTTGAGGAGTATAGCCATTTTCACAATATTAATTCTTCAGATCCAAGAACATAATGTATGTATCCATCTGTTTGTGTCATCTTTGATTTCTTTTCATCAGTGTCTTGTAGTTTTCTGCATGCAGATCTTTTGTCTCCTAAGATAAGTTTATTCCTAGGTATTTTACTCTTTTTGTTGCAATGGTGAATGGGATTGTTTCCTTAATTTTTCTTTTGGATTTTTTGTTGCTAGTGTATAGGAATACAAGGGATTTCTGTATATTAATTTTATATTCTGCCGCTTTACAGATTTCATTGATTAACTCTGGTGATTTTCTGGTGGTATCTTTAAGGTTTTCTATGTATAGTATCAAGTTGTCTGCAAACAGCGTTTTATTTCTTCTTTTCCAATCTGGATTTCTTTTTCTTCTCTGATTGCCCTGCTGGGACTTCCAAAACTATGTTGAATAATAGTCTGCCTCTTCTAATTCTCATTGCTTCAACATAGCTAATTCCCCTTTTTCATCCTCAGTCAGAATTCGTTTTAGTTTTTATTTTTGATCTTTAAACAAGTATTATTCCTTAAGGAAATATGTGTGTGTTAGTTTCTCAGTTGTGTCCGACTCTTTGTGACCCCATAGGGTATAGCCCACCAGGCTCTTCCTTCTGTCCATGGGATTTTCTAGGCAAGAATACTGGAATGGGTTGCCATTTCTTTCTCCAGGGGATCTTCCTTACACAGGGATCAAACCTGGGTCTCCTGGATTGCAGGCAAACTATGTCTGAGCCAGCAGGAAATATAAGGAGTATTTAAAAGGATATAAAAGAGAGTAAATCACCCATAATTCTATATAATATTAACACATAGATATAAAAACTCATTTGTTTCCCCCGACCCTGTCATTTTCTACCATGGACCAGGATTTTTTCTATGTAAAGGGTTTTTAATGTAGTTATTTATATCTTAAGCAGTTTTCTATGTTATTGCATACTTTTTATGAACATTTTATAAATAAACTTTGGTATTATTTTGTTTGAATTTTTAAGAAAGAGAAATACTTAGTATTATTAAAATGATTATTTATACATGGTAACAATTTTCTAAAAGAAGAGAGCCGGTTTACCTTCACGCTAACAACTGTCAGCCTACCTTTAGGCTTCCCTGGTGGTTCAAATAGTAATAAATCTACCTGCTTCACCACAGACTTCCAGCAGCAATTCTACATTAACAAGTAAATTAAGAGAATTGATTTTCACTTTATCTCCTCTGAGCCCCTGAAAGAAGTTGCTTTGTTTAATGTGTTTTTTGTGGTATTTATCTTCCATACACTGAAAAACAACACTAAAACCCTTAAAACTGGGATGGGTCTGCTGAGCCTCATTTAAACTATGGTACTCAAATTCTTTCCTTCCTTTCTTTCTTTCTTTTTTCTTTTTTTTTTGGTGGAAAGCATGTTGTGTGTGTCACACAGCCACCTATATTAGAGTTTGAGAAAGACTTAGAACATTTTCCCTCTTGTATTCTTCTGCCTCTGTTATAGCTGTGGGGGAGGATCTTTTCTCAAGCAGACACCTTGGAGGCCTGTGTCTTTGAGGGTGGACCTTAAGACATAAGCTGTTAATGGTTGAGAACCCCAGGCCTGGTTTTGATACTTGGGATTTTTCTAACCTTCAGAACCATATTCCCACAGTGGTGACTGGAGCTGTGGTAAGCAAGTGAGAGGCTTTACCAGTCTGGAGCTGTGACACCTGGTATAAATGTCTAAGGAGCCAGGGAATGCTTGTAAGTCCAGCTTTTCTCCCCATTCTTTTACACTGCCCTGGTTCCTCAGAGCGCTCTGTACATGGTGGCTCCTCAGTTCTTTGTTGAGCTGAACGTAAAGGGCTCTCTAGTACGTCATTTATTTGTTGAGTTGAATTGAATAATTTGGCTTAACTGTATTTTGAAGTCTTATCACTTTTCTCCTCAACTCAGTTAAGGGTGCAGTGGGACTGAAGATTACTTCAAAATCCTTTCCCTCTGCCTTTCTAGTAGAGTATACATGAAGCAGCTATGGAAAAGAGTATTTAGAAGAAATGAAAGATTATTTAAGTTTTATTTAATATAGCTATCTGCCTAATTGAATTCTTCCTTCCAAAACCCACATTAAGTAGACATTTAGGCTTCAAACATGTGTTTTAAAGGAGGGTAAATGGTCTTTGGGGTAGCTTTGAATTTTAGATAATTTTTTTATTTGTATGCAACTTGAATGAATGTCTTCCTGATTTCTTTTCCTTGTGATTATATGGAAAAAATTAAAATTTCTATTTTACCCAAGAACTTTGTATATATGTAGTAGAACCATTGTGCCTGTCTCCAGTCGTCTTTTAGTTTTGAGCTGTTCCTTGTAAAATATGGTTTTAGAGCTCGTCACCAGCTTTGCCATGAATGTGCTGTAATATATTCTTCTTTAAATGGATAAATATAATTTTCTATATGTGATATGACCAGTAACAGAGGAGAATTGTGCTGTTATTTACTCTTGGTTTGTATACAGTATGCTTTTTATTTAGCACAGAAGTAAATTAGGAATCTTTGATAGTTATATCTTACCATTTAATATATGGGTTTATATTAATTATATAATATATATTAATTTAATTATATATTATATTAATATATGGATTTATTTTCAATAAACCCTGAAGTCTTTTTCATACCTACTTAATTATAAGTTCCTTCTTCCTACATGTATAGTAGCTTGTGTTATTTTTTTCCCCTCCCTCTTTTTAAAAATTTTATTTATTTTTTAGTTGAAGGTATCTCATGGACAGAGTAGCCTGGTGGGCTACATCCCATGGGGTTGCAAAGAGTTGGACACACCTGAGCAAGTAAAACACACAATTGCTTTACAGAATTTTGTTGGTTTCTGCCAACATGAATATGGATTAGCCATAGGTATACATATGTTGTGTTGTTTCTTAAAAACATAGTCCTAGACCATCTTATCTCACTTAATTTCATTTTGTTAGAATCAGCTCAGTTGTTCAAGCCTTTTTGATACTTCACTGTATCTTCCAATACATTCATTAAGCTTTTGCCATCTGCATATGTGATAAGCATCTTTAATGTGTAAATCAATGTTTAGTAATCAAAGAGTCTCAAACTGTCTTTATCATTGATCCTGAGATCATCCTCAGGCTTGGTGTTCTGTTGGAAGAACTCATAAGATTTAGTAAATTGTACTCATGGTTAAGGTTTATTAGCAAAAGGATATAAAGCAAAATGAGCAAAGGAACTCAGACAGAAGGTTATAAGAGTCCTCTCCCAGTGGAGTCACATAGTATGCACTTAATTCCTCCAGTGAGTTGTGACAACATGTGCAAAATGTTGTCTATTAATGAAACTAATTAAAGACTCAACTCTCAGGGATGTTACCCAGGACTGGTCATGTAGGCATTCTTTCCTTGCACCTACCAAAGTTCCAGACTCCCACAGAAAAACATATTTAACTTAAACCATATTATTTGTACACACAGTCTAGGCATAATGAGTTCTTTATCATTTAGGGGAAGTTTTATATGATTGTAGGGAACTGTTTATCTGCCATGTTCCTAGAAGCTAGCCAAAGGACAACCTTACAAGGAGGCTGTTCAAAGGGTAAGTAGTCTTAGGCTAGCTATATTAACTTTTTTTACACATTATGTTATGTTGATATTTACTTATATAAATGTCATACACATACATATATACATATAGTATAAATGTTTTAGGATAGCGATAGAGTACAGTTTCCTACAGTATACACCAAGGGAGGCATTCAGTTCTTTTTATGCTCATAGAAGTAACTGAATATAGGCCTCTTCGATTAGGTTAGACCTTTTTTTAAAAAATTTTTTATAGCAGTAGACCTTTTATTTGAAATACACCTTTCCTTACTACTTATTTTCATTTCTTCTAAACAACAGTTTAGTGATGTAGTATTTTGATAAGAATTTGCCTCTCCTTTCTCTTCCTGATTACTAATTGCAATATACTTACTAATTTTGTAGTTTCCAGTCTTCCAATTGGGGCTAAATTACAAAGATGCTCTACAGTTTTTAAAACCTAGTTTTCCTGTAATTTTAATCATTATGTTAACCTTGTTTATGATTAAGTAAGATTGAGAAAAGAATTAACAATAACAACAACAACAAAAATCACATTTTGGAAAAAAACAACTAGATCTTTATAATTAAATTTCATTAATTATAATGTCTCAATTTGATCCAGAAAGATACTATTTTAGAACATTGGAGCATGTATTGAAATGCAGAAACCTTTTTTCACCATTTGAGAAGTGCTTAATTTGATATAATACAGATAGATATTTTGGACTTGTTAGAAGATAAGATGTTATTTTCTAAACTTATGTGTTGAACTACAAATTCAGGAAAAAAGTGTTTTAAGTCCTTCTGCTTATCTGTTTAGCAAATCAAAGTATAATTTAATACTTGCTATTTTAAATAGAAATTTAAATTATTAATTATTTGATAGCATTTGCTAAAAGAAAATTTACCATTTGTATTCCATAACTACATTTAAAATGTAGAAAGATTTTAATACAAATATCTTTACTGTTTGGAATATATTTTGCAGGGGGATTTTTAAGAATGCATTTTGGTGCAGGTTTTTACAAAGATGGAATGACCTTTGGGATTTTTAAGTGAACTTCTGCTAAGTCACTTCAGTCGTGTCCGACTCTGTGCGACCCCATAGACGGCAGCCCACCAGGCTCCCCCGTCCCTGGGATTCTCCAGGCAAGAACACTGGAGTGGGTTGTCATTTCCTTCTCCAATGCGTGAAAAGTGAAAGTGAAGTCTCTCAGTCGTGTCGGACTCTTCACGACCCATGGGATTTTCCAGGCAAGAGTACTGGAGTGGGGTGCCATTGCCTTCTCCCAAGGACAAATGAACAGTTAGTTGGCCTTTAAAAATGGCCCTTCCAGAGCTATAATTTTGATGTTCTCCCTTTCTTTAATTTATTGCTCTCTTTGAATATTTCTGCAGAAAGCTCATCCATTCTCAGGGCTTGAAGTACAATTCTTTGACAAATATTTTCAAATGATGCTCTCCAAATCTGGCCTTCTACCTTTATCTTGTCACACATATTTTCCCTTTTTATTCTGGATTTCTCATAAAATTTTAAACCCAAACAATTACAAAAGGAATTCATTGTTGCCAACTGGTTCCTTATACTACCATCTCCTTTTGTTGTGTTTTGTTTTCTTATTAATTTCATTGGTACCTTCCTAGTGTCTTCCTAGACCTCCAGCTCACAACTCTGAATTTAGTAAATGCTCATTGGACAAAAGTCTATCATAACTTTTTCTTCTTCCTCACTCTCCATTTCATTCAGAATCCAGTTTGTACTGATTTTTTTCTATACTATCTTTCAAGATACCATCTCTGAGTAATGACTTAGATCACTTTTCTTTCAGTCTTCGTGTATCATCTTATTATATTCTTAATGTACTCTAAATCATAGATTTAAGTTAACTGATAACTTATGGACACAACCTCCTACCCCTAGGAATTGTTTTGTAGCCAGTAAGATTGCCCTTTCCATTGTTAGACAGCTGTATGACTTAGAAGATGTTTCTTAATTATGAGCCCAAATCTTATGAGACCCGGGTTCAGTCCCTGGGTCGGCAAGATCCTCTGGAGAAGGAAATGGCAACCCACTCCAGTACTCTTGCCTGGAAAATCCCATGGATGATGGAGCCTGGTAGGCTACAGTCCATGGGGTCATAAAGAGTCGTACACGACTGGTGACTAAACTTTTACTTTCATCTTTCTGCAGAAAACAGAAATAGATCTTCTTTTTTGATATAGGTCTTTTGATATGTGATAACTGCACTTATATCTTCCTCCTCTTCCCAGATTAAATGTCTTTATTTCCCTGCACTTTGCTCATTTGTTCATTCAATAGATATTTATTGAGTACCTCTTAGGTGCAAGTCGGTTTGAAATATTTGGAATATGGTGGTGATTAGGAATGACTAACTCTCTTCTCTCATAGGGCTTCTGTGCAAATAGAGGTAAACAAAAAGTATTCCAAGTTAAGACTTTGTAAGGTAATTTTGGATTATAATAAACGCCATGAAGAAAATAAAACAAAGTAGCTCAGCTGGTAAAGAATCCACCTGCAATGCAGGAGACCCCAGTTTGATTCCTGGGTTGAAAAGTTCCCCTGGAGAAGGGATAGGCTACCCACTGCAGTATTTGGGAGCTTCCCAGGTGGCTCAGATGGTAAAAAATCTGCCTGCAATGCAGGAGACCTGGGTTTGATCCCTGGGTTGGGAAGATCCTGGAGAAGGGAGTGGCTACCAACTCCAGCATTCTTGCTTGGAGAATCCCTCTGGACAGAGGAGCCTGGCGGGCTACATTTGCAGGATCGAAAAGAATCAGACATGACTGAGCAACTAAGCACAGCATAGCACAGGGATTGGTTTATTCGTAGCAGTAATGCCTTGTTTCACCAACTATAGTTTCAAATGAATTGGTAATTCCAGTTTAAGAAAATATATATATACCAGATATATCCCAGATATACTTAGCTGTTTCAACAACAGAGTCATCCTAAGTTTATAGTGAACTTTTTAAGGTCTGTCATTTTAAACTGTTTGTCAACCAGATTTTTCATATTCGGAACTTGGAAAGTTAATTTATTGAGCTTAATTGCAGGGCTTTAAAGTCATCCCTGTAAAATTTAATCTTACTAGTTTTTCCTTCTAGTTTTATGTGATATTTTTGAATCTCGTTATAGATTGAAAAGCTTACGTTTTCTGTTGTCCTTCAAGTCAACAGTCATGATGTAAACAGAATACCAAGAACAGAACTTAACTATAAAGCTTCCTTCTAAATGCTTTATTCAATTAACACTTTTTGAGCATAGATGTGTATCTGTCTCTTAACTCTGCCCAATATCTAGTTCCCATTTTATCTAGTGTTAAGATATAATTCACATTTTTTCCTTCTTATTGTCATTTCATGAGATGTTTGCTAATGAGAGCGAAGCATAGTCATTCAGTCATTCCAGAGTCAAACCAATCTGGGTTTTAGTTTTTCATTTTGTCTCGTTATCTGTGTAGTACTGGGCATGTTACCTAACCTCTCTGAACCTTGGTTAATAACCTGCTTCATGGGAGTACATGCAATAATGAATATAAATCACCTGTAATAATGCCTGGCATATGAGAGTGTCCAGTAAATGTTAGCAACAGCAGCTGTCATCATTGTTGTCAGCACTACAGAAATTAAATATGTTCTGTCTCAGGTTTTCCTAATCGAAACCGGTTAAATGCACATGCATGTACACAAAGATAAACACAGTTAAGTTGTTGCTATTTTTTTTTCCAGGGGTGAACACAGTGAAACATCTTTGTTTCTTAAATTTTATAAGCCATAGAAGTCAATGGCACCCCACTCCAGTACTCTTGCCTGGAAAATTCCATGGACAGGGGACCCTGGTGGGCCACAGTCCATGGGGTCACTAAGAGTCGGACACGACTGAGCGACTTCACTTTCTTTCACTTTCATGCGTTGGAGAAGGAAATGGCAACCCACTCCAGTGTTCTTGCCTGGAGAATCCCAGGGACGGGGGAGCCTGGTGGGCTGCTGTCTATGGGGTCGCACAGAGTCGGACACGACTGAAGCGACTTAGTAGCAGTAGCAGCTGCCTAGAATTTTACTAGATGAAGCATAGAACTTAGTATATCTGAAATCTGTATATTCATATTGACAGCTTAAACTTTGTCTTTCCTCTAGTCATCATGTTTCTGCTGGTCCACAATTTCTCAAAGATTAATCTGATCTTTTAATAGCTACCTTAATTTTTCTTTGTTCAAGCCTAGTTGAAAGTGTGACATGGGCATGGGATGCTGAAACTAAAATTGCAAGTTGCTTGGATATTTCACTTAGCCATGGTTCTCATCTTTTTAAACACAGAAAATAAAATTATAGCAGGGAGCATAACCTTGTAAGTAACTTTGTAAATCAACACTTCAATAAAAAATATATTGAGGATGAGAAATAATACTTATAACACAGCTACTCTGTAACAAGCATTATGAAAATGTTTTTATGTATATTATTTTATTCAACTATTTAGTAAGTCTGTTTCACAGGCAGGTATATCAAGCCTTGAAATTTAAATGCCTACATCATCTCATATCTATTAAGTAGCAGAATCTACAGAATTTAAATCCAGTTTTGTCTGACTCCAAAACCGTTTCCTTCCAACTCCAATAGATGCTGCCTCTCTGTTTCCCCCTTTATTTAGCAGTTAACCTGAAGCTGCTTTTCCTTCCTTTTGTTTGTCATCTCTCCTCGGGAACCTAATGGAGGGTTGCTGTAGAGGAGATTTTCAAAGTCAGAGAATTGAGGAGAATCATGACTAAAGTTGGCAAATTTTCCTCGATAAGAAAATGTTAGCATTTTATAAATACTGTAAAATCATGGAATCTTAAGAGTTAGAAGAGACTTTTTTGGTCATGTGTTTTGTTTTCTGGCTATTTCACAGTTATAAATGTGGGATATGTATATTATAAAGAGGTTATTTTAATGTTTTTGTGTCTGAAATATTTTGATTGTCATTTAAGGTCAGCTTTTGTCTTCCTTTCTGATATTTCTCTACAATGCATGTATTTTAAAAGTTTTTTCTGTGTTTTGGGGCTTCCCTGGTGTCTCAGCTGGTAAAGAATCTGTCCCCACTGTGGGAGACCAGGGTTTGATCTTTGGGTTGGGAATATCCCCTGGAGAAGGGAACGGCTGCCCACTCCAGTATTCTGGCCTGGAGAATTCCATGGACTGTATAGTCCAGGGGATCTCAAAGGGTTGGGCACAATGGAGCGACTTTCCATTTTCACTCACTCACTCTGTGTTTCTAAATCTAAAGGTTACATAAAGATACATATGAATAAGGATAAATGAATAGAAATTTTAGTATTCTTATTTTGTGTGTGAGAGATACCATCGTGCTCCAGTTTATCTAATGACTTAATGATGACATTCTGTAAGAGAGTTTATACACCAAAAAAATAAGTAGACTGATTTTATATTAAATAATTCTGCTTTTTATGTGTGTGTGTGGGGGGTACATCAGAGCTACTATTAGTAGTTTATTTCATCTTTCTGTCAGCCATATTTATAAAAATTATATTGTAATTTTTAATTAAAAATTAAATTTGCAATTTGATTTTAAACATAAAAAATTACTTTAAAATATTAAAATGCAAATAGTCATTATCCTTATGCTCTGATATCCCAGTTTTACCATCTTTTCACCTCTAGCTTTTGTAAAAAAGCAGTTCAATGCACAAAAAGTTGTATTTGCAATCACACAGAGTTAGAACAAGTTGGGCTCCCCCCTTAACAATCATTTGCCCTTTACCTCCAGCTTTATTGATATATAGTTTTATTGAGATATAATTGACAAAATTGTATCCATTTAAAATGTGCTTTAGTTTTTTATGAGAATTCATCCTGATAGTTATTCAACGATGGATTCACATTCTACATTGGTTTTATAATCTTCTAGTGTTATAGCAGAGTGTACACTTACTATTTTGAGTTTAAACAGGTATTATTGATGAGGTAAAACTAAACAGGATCCATATGATGGAATTGACATATATTTGGTATAAATATTACACAGTGAATTTCAAATAGTGGTTAGTTTTTTAGGCTACCATTGGACATTGGACATTAAAGAATCTAAAAAAAAATTAAAAACCCAGAGGAGAAGGACTGGACATTGACATATGTATGTAAAAAGCATTCCAGTTTCCTTTTTCTAGAACCTTCCATCCCAGGGGGACAGGGACTTTGTCACATTCATCACTGTATTCCTTTCACCCAGAGTAGCACCCTACATGTGATAGGTGTTCAACAGGTATATGTAGGCAATCTATCTTGGATTTCTAAGTGAGCACTATACAAAAATGAGAGTATTTTTGCTTTTGAGTAGATTATACTGATGATCATTTTGGAGCTTTTCTTGAACATTTCTAAGAATGTGTGATTGTTTTCCCAGAATTTCTAGGTGCTACTAGCAAAGTGCTTTATACAAAAGCTAAGAACAGGGCATACGTATTTGAGGTAACTGTACCAAACACATGCTTGTGTGTGTTTATGCTCATGTCTTTTTAACTGATATTAGAAAAATGACAGTTGTAACTGTGTAAGAGCCTCTCATAAATTGCTGATTGTCAGATAAGTGCTGCTTTGATTTATTGTCCTCAATAGTAGGCTCAAATATGTGCGTGTATAAATAATTTTACGTGAATACATTGGTGATAAGGGGTATTATTTTGGTTACCAAATATCAGAAAGTTGTGTTGCCTATATCTTTCTAGCAAATATATCTTTACTACTTTCTAATGAATGAGGTCTTTTCTGATGTGAATTAATCACTGATCTAGCATTTTGCAGAAGTGTAGGCTATGAACAGTTTCCATCAGATTTTCTGATAGTGCTTACTAGAACTGAGCATAACGTGAAACCACCTTAGATCCACTGCATCAGAGTATTTGGTATGTAGGTCCCTGGAACCTGATTTTTTTTTTTAATTGAATTTAGTTGATTTACAATGTTGTGTTAGTTTCAGGTGTACAGCATAGTGATTCGTTTATACATATACATATATTCATTCTTTTTCAGGTTCTTTTCCTATATAAGTTATTAAAGAATATTGAGTAGAGTTCCTTGTGCTATACAGTAGATCCTTTTAATCTGCCGCTTTATATATAGCAGTGTGCATATGTCAATCCTGTTCTCCCAATTTACACTTCCTTCTTCCTCCCCCAGCCCCCCACTGCTGGTAACCATGTTTGTTTTCTATATATATGTATGTGTGTGTGTGTGTGACTCTGGTTGTTTTGTAAGTAAGTTCATGTGTGCCATTTTTTTTAGATCCCATGTATAGGCAATATCACATGATATTTGTCTTTCTCTGTCTGACTTCATACAGTATGACCATCTCTAGGTCCACCCGTGTTGCTGCAGTGGCATTATTTCATTCTTTTCATGGCCAAGTAATATTCCATCGTGTATGTGTACCATGTTGTCTTCATCCATTCCTTCGTTAATGGACATTTAGGTTGCTTTCATGTCTTGGCTATTGTAAATAGTGCTGCAGTGAACTTGGGGTGAGTGTATTTTTTCAAATTTGGGTTTCTCCAGTATATGCCCAGGAGGGTGATTGCTAGGTCATATGTTAGCTCTGGTTGTAGTTTTCTAAGATATTTATCTTTCTCTGCCTGACTGACTTCACTTAATGTGATAATCTCTAGGTTCATCTATGTTGTTGCAGATGGCAATATTTCATTCTTTTTTACAGCTGAGTAACATTTCATCATTTATATATATTCCTAGTATATGCCCAGGAGTAGGATTACTAGATCATACAGTAGCTCTGTTTTTCGTTTTTTAAGGAACCTCCATACTATTCTCCATAGTGATCGTGCCAGTTTACCTTCCCACCATAGGTGTAGAAACGTTCCCTTTTCTCTGCAGCTCTCCAGCTTTTATTGTTTATAGACTTTTTGATGATGACTGCTGTGAGCTGATAACCTCATTTTAGTTTTGATTTGCATTTCTCTAATAATCAGCAATGTTGAGCATCTTTTCATGTGCTGTTTTGGAACCTGAATTTTTAACTAAGTATTTCTCTCTGCACTCAAAAGATTGAGAGTCACTGTATTAAATATTGCTGAAAGTGTCTGCCCTGGGGAGAGGCTAGATCTTAGAGGCTTTGCAGAAAGAACTCCTCGTCATAAATGCTCTGTCCCACTGAAGCTCCAAACTAATCAGTTTTAGGACACTGATTATTTCAATGTGAGTTGGAACCAAACATACACTGTTTTCTAAACCCTTTGGACTGGAACAGAACGGGTACATCACAATTGTTCACTAGACCAATACTGAAAGGAAACAAATTTCACTCAGTTCCAATTTCTGACAGCATCCTGGGAAGTGGCTCAGCTGTCTTCACTGGGGATTGTCACTGCCAGACAGACCTTACTTACCCTCCTGAAGCCCAGGAGGGCCAGGTACTATAGAACTAAGCTGCCTTGAGAAGAAAAAACAAGCTCTGATTATTTTACAGCTACAAGAGCAGAGTTCTCAGTGGTACTGAGAACTTTTGCCCAAACATGCCTTGTGTGTTTGATTATTTCTTGACAGTGGTTGCATGATCAAGTTCTCTCTATGACCATGACCCACCTTTCATGGTCTTACTGGTTGCACAAAATGACTACTGCATTTGGCAGGTACCTACCAAAATGTCCTGGCTCAGCATCACCCTCTCTCATAGAGTGGATTGATATACTTTTTTTTTCTTTTACCTCTCTTTCATCAACTAGGAATTGATTCTGAATTTCACAGATTAAGTTTGGTACTTTTTTTTTGAATCCCCTCAAGACTCAGTTAAAAAAAGTAAATTGACATATGCACAATCTGTGTAAACTTAGTTATATTGCCAAAGTAAATGGTAATGCTGCTACCTTTTATATGCAAAGGTGTTGATTAATTTTCCAGAAGTAAAGGCAAATTTTTAGTTTTATGTCCGTGTTATAATGCCTGACCCTCCCTTGCGTTCAAGGGAATTCTAGAATGTAGTGTTCAGGGAACAAAGCATACCAGTTGTCATAGATTAAACCAATGACTTCACTGACATTGTGTGCTAGCCAAGTTAACTGAAAGTTGGGTTTTGCCTTTTTATTTTTATTTTTCTAGTCAGGAGTTAAGAGGGCTGACACTGTGTATTAAGCGTCTATAATTCCACTGAAGTAACTGATTAGCGTAGTGGTTTGCAGAAATTTAGAAAAAACTCTTGATGTATTGATACTGATTATGTTTCAATAGAAGCACATTTTAGCCACTTTCCATGAATTTCTTTGAGAAGGATTCACTAGGATTTAAAAAATTTATCCCTTTTTAATGTAGTTTTTTTGTCTTTAAATTCAGTTATACTTAGCACTTAGCTGGTTTTTTTTGGCTGAAGCTCCTTTCTGTTTGAATGTGATTATTGCACTGATGGTATATTAGTTATTTTAAAGAATTAACATTCCTTTCTAGTTCAGTTTAAAAAGTTAAGAGTAAGACAACGATATGAAGATACAAAATTGAGTGGCTTGGGGATACAAAATTGATATTAAGACAATGTTTACCTTCTTTAATAGGGAGGGAAGGTAAAATATTCCGCTTGCTTTCAAACACTCAAGTATACTTATTAGGGAGTAATTTGTTTATGAAGATGATACTTTCTTCATATATTAGAAATTTTGCAAATTGGACAATACTGTAGAAAAGTAGATACTTATTAGAATTTAACACTAGGCAATTAATATTTTTAAAAGAGCTTGAACATATCCAAATCAGAACTAAATACTCTTTCAAACCACTCTATTAACTTCCAAAGTAAATCCCATTCAGATGTCAGATACTGACTGGTTAAAGTCACCAGGTTAAAGTACTTGTTTTGTATACCATTGGTGTTGGAGATCCCTGCTTGGTGACTACAGTCCTCCCAGAAAGCTTAATCTGGCTGCAGAATGCAGAATTTATTACAGAAGTCAGAGAGACCAGATACGGGACTGTTATGTTCTCAAAGTTTAACACACATACACCCCAAATCCATGTGTTCAAACTATTAACACCCGGTGTGACTATATTTAGAAATAAACCTGTGAGAAAGTGGTAAAAGGTTAAGTGAGGATATAAGGGTGAGGCCCTAATATGATACAGCTAGTCCTCTTATAAGAAGAGGAAGAGATAGCAGAGTGCTCTGCTGTCTGCTGTGTGAAGGCACTCCAAGAAGGTAACTGTCTGCAGACCAGGAAGAGAACTCTCAACAGGAAATAAATTGGTCAGCACCTTGATCTTGAACTTCCTGGCCTCCAGAACTGTGAGAAATAAATTTCTGCTGTTTTAGCCACTTCATCTGTAGTATTTTGTTGGGGAGTCAGAGCATAATGAGAGAGACTGTTGTCATAATCTGAGCTTGAGGTGATCAGGAGAGTGGTAACTGGAAAGAAATCAAGGAGATTGGTCTGGTGGAAATGGAAAGAAAGTAATATTATAAAAAAAGAGAGTCTGCAGGACCTTGTGGCTGACCACATATAAGGGGCAAAGGATGAGGTTAGAGATTGCTGATGAGTCTTCAAGTGGATCATTTATCCACTTTTCCTACAGTGGGCAGAAGTGTTATCATGGTGAGAGTTCCTAAGACCACTGCCAGTTTGGGGATTTGCTATAAGGACTCACAGGATTCTGCATATAGTCACATTCATGGCTATGATTTATTATAGTAAAAGGGATACAAGCGTATTAGCAAGAGGAAAAGGCACAAAGTCTGAAGGAAACCAGGCACGAGCTTCCAAGAGTCCTCTCTCAGCTGAGTTCTCCAAGACAGGCTCACCTGAGCCTAGAAGTTCAGAGTTTTTTATCGAGTCACATAGACATTTATCGGGTGTGTACAGAAATTCCAGATTCCTAGAAGGAAAGTAGGTGTTCAGTATAAAATGTGTGTCTGTACAAATAGTTTAGGTATACTTATCAGTTAGAGTATACTGATACTCCAAATTCAAGTTCCCAGATGCCAGCAAATGGCCAGCCTTGTAAGCTGGCCCTTCTAAGGACAGCAGTCTCAGGGTTGCTATGTTAACTGATTTTTGTACTGTAATATTTTAAACTAGAAAGAGAAAATTACATTTATGTCTTTCTGTTTTCATTAACAAAGTTTATATGTAATAAGAACAGAAAATTACATTTATGTCATTCTGTTTTCATTAACAACGTTTATATATAATAGGAACCGATTTTAACCCATCATTGTCCTCAGTTGGTCATACATATTATAAGGATACTTTTGAAAAGTATTAGGAGGAAAAAACAATTTTGAGTACAGAAATACTGCCATGTATTTACAGTCAAAGCATGGAGCAATATTTTAGGTTGTATCTGCTTATATAGTAAGAATATCTTTACAGTACCTTTAGTAATAAATACCTGCTGCTGCTGCTAAGTGGCTTCAGTCATGTCCGACTCTGTGCGACCCCATAGATGGCAGCCCACCAGGCTCCCCCGTCCCTGGGATTCTCCAGGCAAGAACACTGGAGTGGGTTGCCATTTCCTTCTCCAGTGCATGAAAGTGAAAAGTCAAAGTGAAGTTGCCCAGCCGTGTCCAACTCTTAGCAACCCCATGGACTGCAACCCACCAGGCGCCTCCATCGATGGGATTTTCCAGGCAAGAGTACTGGAGTGGGGTGCCATTGCCTTCTCCTAGACAGGTTCAAAGAGGTATGCCCACTTTATAATAAATGTCTGTGTTCATTATCTACATTTCTATTAGAGTGTTTTCTTCATTATCAGTTAGCAAAAGAATTCCTTATGAGGTAGAAATATTAACCACATCATATATAGTATATTGTTACCTTCTCTCCCCACCCCTGCCAGAATATTATTAAGTCAAAGAACTGAAATCTCTGCAAAAGAAATGACAAACTGATTTATTTCCTGCAAAAAATCAGTGCAGTAAACAAAGTTGATTAGTCATGTGTCTTTCTTTCTTCAGCATGCTCTTTCATCTATAACCTTCCAGTCATAAAATTGTGTTTCTTAACCATGACAGGGGCAGAAACTATGGTATAGGAATATTCACATGGTTTTTCTGATTCTACCGTATCAGCATTCTCCCCATTGTTTGTATATTCAAGAGCCCAGTTGGTACTAGCTACCTTATTTGATGATGTCCACTTCTGCATCCTGGTAGGCCACTGCTGTTTGGTGTTTGTGCTGTGAGTTCTGTCCCTTGACAACATAGGACCTCTGTGAAGCATGCTGGTGTGCAGAATTCCTCATATGCCAAGTGGTGTTGCTTTCTCTGGGGTTCTGCAGAAGCAGGCTACATTCTCTGTTATTTAGTAAAGCCAACTCTCTCCCCGCTGCCCCGCCCTTGCCACCAAAGCCTTCCCACCTTATACTCTCAGAGTCTCAAACATACGTTTTGAACAACATCTTGTTTTCTTTTTCTTGGTATGGCATCTGCCATCTGGAACTGGGGGACAAATCCCAGTTAGAACTTGGAGGTGAACTTCGCATAGGCTCAAGAGCCTCCAGGGAACAAGACGCCTTGATGATGTTTTCCCTTCTTACAGTATCTGCAGCCCTTTTCCCCCTTAGGTTGATTTCTTACTTTAGAGGCTCCTTAGCAAGTAATTGAGATAGTCTCCTGGCAGACTAGACTTGCTTTCAGGTAAGCATAATTTGGCATGTATAATTCCACAGTGCTAAAGTGTCTTAAATTTTTAAACTTTCTCTTGGCATTGTAGAATTATATATGCCATGTTATGCTTACCTCAAAGCATGTCTAGTCTGCCAGGAGACTGGATGTAGAATTCAGACTAAAGGTTGTCAGGGGATAAGGTAGGGGAGGGATAAGTTGGTAGATTGGGACTGACATATACACACTGCTGCTGCTGCTGCTGCTGCTGCTGCTAAGTCACTTCAGTTGTGTCCGACTCTGTGCGACCCCATAGACGGCAGCCCACCAGGCTCCCCCGTCTCTGTGATTCTCCAGACAGGAACACTGGAGTGGGTTGCCATTTCCTTCTCCAATGCATGAAAGTGAAAATTGAAAGTGAAGTCGCACACTACTATATATAAAATAGGTGTCTAATAAGAACCTGCTATATAGCACAGGGAATTCTGCTCAGTACTCTGTAATGGCCTATATGGGAAAATAATCTAAAAAAACCCAAGAGTGAGTATATTTATAACTTATTCACTTTGCTGTACACCTGAAACTAACACAACATTGTAGATCAACTATACTCCAATAAAAATTTAAAAACCACCACCACCAACAACTTTCTTTTAAAGCCAGTAAAACCTCCTTTAGATGCGTATACAGAACTTATGATGGCTGAGCTGCTCTATGTGAAGCAGGTTGAGGAGACCTGCAGTCAGCCATTCCCCTGAGGCTCCTGCCTAGAATGTTACAGGTTCTTGGCGATTTCTCATCTCTAACTCCCTTGTTTTACAGACAAGAAAATGAATGCACATGAAATTAATCCATATCAACCAGTTCTTTAAGGGCCTTACCAAACTTTCTTTAGACAGTCTTTGACTAACCCCATTTTCCTGTTTGTGGGGCATGGTGGAGTGGAATTAGCTGTCCCTCTGACGTTTTGCATACATTTATCTTGTAATGGTTATCATTTTTTCTTTTATACTTAAATGTTTATACTGTCAGCCTCACAGTCCCTAAGCTCAGAGAATCTATTTTAAAAAAATTAATTTTAGATCCTCATTACATCCCAATGTAATCCTGTCATATATTAAGTAATAAATGTTACATTAAAATGAATAAATTTATTCAGTACTTTTCCTGGAAATTATGTACTCATTTTGTAAAGTATCATTTTGCATTTGTTGATATTTTAATTTCTTATGGGTATTCTGTTTATGTGAGCTACCTCTGTTCTTCAACTGGATTACCATTCTTTTCAAACCTTCAATGTCAACCCCCACCATAACACTCAGTATAAGAGAAACATTTTGGTAAACCCAAAAGACTCTGATAAAAAGATGTCAATGTCACGGTACTTTGCTTTATTCCCATGTTCTTATTGTTTTTGCTAAGTCGCGTCAGTTGTGTTCGACTCTGTGCAACCCCATAGACGGCAGCCCACCAGGCTCCGCCGTCCCTGGAATTCTCCAGGCAAGAACACTGGAGTGGGTTGCCATTGCCTTTTCCAATGCATAAAAGTGAAAAAGTGAAGTTGCTCAGTCATGTCTGACTCTTCACGACCCCATGGAGCCTTCCAGGCTCCTCCGTCCATGGGATTTTCCAAGCAAGAGTACTGGAGTGGGTTGCCATTGTTGCTTATTGTTTAGTTGTTTCCAGCTCTTTTGTGACCCCATGGACTGTAGCCCACCATACTTCTCTGTCCATGGGATTCTCCAGGTAGGAATACTGGATTGGGTTCCCATTCCCTTATCCAGGGGATCTTCCCAACCCAGGGATCGAACCTGCATCTCCTGTATCCGTGGGTGGGGGGGGGGGTTCCTTACCCTTGAGCCACCTTGGGAAGCCCTTTCCCTTCTTAGTTCCTCTTAAAATATTTCAGACGTTGACAAGTAACAGTTAAGAGTGATTCTTCTTTTCATGAGACCAGCGGTTAGAGAGGCCGTGTGTAACTGCAGTAACCTGGATGCTATCTGAGGTCTATCACCATTAACTTTTGACCATGGCCATCAGGTAGCACTAATGGTAAAGAACCTGCCAATGCATAGAAGACGGGTTCCACTCCTGGGTCAGGAAGATCTGCTGAAAGAGGGCATGGCAATCCACTCCAGTATTCTTCCTGGAGATTCCCATAGACAGAGGAGCCTGACAAGCTACAGTCCATGGGGTCACAAAGAGTTGGACATAACTGAAGCAACTACTTAACCTCTGTGACCCCTAATTCTGTCATCTATAAAACAGGGAAAATAATATCTATCATATTGTTATAAGTAAATGAAATAACACATGAAGTGTCTAGGAGTACCATGTTTGCCATCAGATCAGATCAGTCGCTCAGTTGTGTCCAACTCTTTGCAACCCCATGAATCGCAGCACGCCAGGCCTCCCTGTCCATCACCAACTCCCGGAGTTCACTCAGACTCACGTCCATCGAGTCAGTGATGCCATCCAGCCATCTCATCCTCTGTCATCCCCTTCTCCTCCTGCCCCCAATCCCTCCCAGTATCAGAGTCTTTTCCAATGAGTCAGCTCTTCGCATGAGGTAGCCAAAGTACTGGAGTTTCAGCTTGAGCATCATTCCTTCCAAAGAAATCCCAGGGCTGATCTCCTTCAGAATGGACTGGTTGGATCTCCTTGCAGTCCAAGGGACTCTCAAGAGTCTTCTCCAAAACCAGAGTTCAAAAGCATCAATTCTTCAGCACTCAGCCTTCTTCACAGTCCAACTCTCACATCCATACATGACCACAGGAAAAACCATAGCCTTGACTAGACGAACCTTTGTAGGCAAAGTAATGTCTCTGCTTTTGAATATGCTATCTAGGTTGGTCATAACTTTCCTTCCAAGGAGTGTCTTTTAATGAATATTTACAATGATAGTTGCTGTCATATTCAAGCAGGTAAAATGCACCTACTAGTTGAGTAGTGTTTAAACTTTAATGTGGGTACAAATCACCTGGGGATCTTGTTAAATTGCAGGTTCATAAACAGGTCTGAGGTGGTACCTGAGATCTTCATTTCTGATAAACTCTTAGGTAATGCTGGTGCTCTGATATGGAGATCACACTTGAAATAACAATGTGTTAGATTATTTGAGATTCCCATTGTGCGTTTTTTTCTATTTATATATGTTGAATAGTTGGTTGGATTATCTTTTTCAGTCATTGTGTGTCTTGTTGGACATTGTTACTGTATTTTTTGTTCAATTTTTTTCAACTTTATATTGAAGTTTAGCAAATTAACAATGCTGTAATAGTTTCAGATGGACAGCAAAAGTACTCAGACATATATATATACATGTATCTGTTCTCCCCCAAACTCCCCTTACATCCAGGCTGCCGCATAACATTGAGAAGAGTTCCTTGTGCTATGCAGTAGGTCCTTGTGGGTTATCCATTTTAAATATAGCAGTGTGTACCTGTCCATCCCAGACTCCCTAACTATTCTTTCTGTCCATGCTTTCCCCCTTTTAATCATAAGTTCATGTTCTAAGTCTGTTTCTGTTTTATAAATAAGTTGGTTTGTATCATTTTTTTTTTAGATTCGGCCTATTAGGGATGCCATATGATATTTCTTCTTCTTTGTCTGACTTCATTCAAGTATGACAAAAAAGTACAATGGAGAAAAGACAGATTCCTCAATAAATGGTGCTGGGAAAACTGGACAGCTACTTGTGAAAGAATGAAACTAGAAAATTTCCTAACACCATGGAAAAAATAAACTCAAAATGGATTTAAGGCTTAAATTAAATGTAAGTCCAGAAATTATAAAGCTTTTAGAGGAAAACAAGCAGTACACTCTTTGACATAAATCATAGCAAGGTCCTCTTTGACCTACCTTCTAGAATAATGGAAATAAAAACAAAAAGTTTGCAGTGCTGAGTATCAAGAAGTTAAAGGCAGACATTTAAGGTAACTGTGATGATCCTGTCTATTTTTGGAGATTTTGAATTTGAAAGGATATCAATCAAGGACTTCTAGCACATCAAGTGCTAGGCAGATCAAGTCTGTTGCTCTAAATGCATTACTTTCAGGTCAAGAAATCACAAGTGTAAACCTAAATACCCCATGTAAGATGAACTTTATAAATCTTCCTAATTGAAACTGAAAGAGCACTAGGTTTGGAGTCACTTTGCGTGCATGCTAAGTCCCCTCCGTTGTTTTAGACTCTGGGCAACGCTATGGACTGTAACCACCAGGCTCCTCTCTCCGTGGAAGTCTCCAGGCAAGAATACTGGAGTGGGTTGCCATGCCCTCCTCCAGGGGCTCTTCCCGACCTAGGGATGAAACCCAGGTCTCTTATGTGTCCTGCATTGGTAGGCGGGTTCTTTACCACTGGCACCATGTCAGGAAGAATTCTGGCTTGGGGTCCAACAAAGTTTAGCAGAAGAACCTTGGAAAGGTCAGAATTAATTCTAATTTTTTATGCATTTATGATACTTGGTAAGAAAACTTTTCAACAAAGCTCCCAGTCTGCCGTGTAAGAAAAGATCTCACCTACAAGAATTTTCTAATCTTCAGTATTCTGAATTTAAATTTAAAACTGTTGAGTACTCTTAAAAATTAGTTAATTATGCCTATACTATTTTTATTTTAGTTATATTCACTTTGTTAATAAAATTTAAATAAAATTTGGAGCAATTTACTGACCAAATATTTCAGCTGTTTCACCAAAATTTGAATACATGTTAATAAAAATATAAATTAAAGGAAATATAAACAGTTTTAAAACTGTTTTCAGGTTATTTTTCTTCTCATATGTACAAAACTATTGATGTAAAAGGCAAACACAAGAGATTTATGAATTTCTTAATATTGTAAAATAGTCTTCTGCTGCTGTGTGCAACTTTTGCAAACACCATGCTCATTTGCAAGTACCTCCAGAACCATAAATTAAAACATCAAGCAAGAGAATGGCCCTTGGCACTCTTGGGAAATGATACGTGGTTAAGCAGGGATTTATTGCATTCATGATGTCTGAGAGGAAGGATTTGACAAGTTAATTAATTTGTCTTTTCTCTTACCTAAGTGCTTTCATCGCTCAAATCTTCCCAAAGCTCCAGAGCAAAATCTGTCTCTGTCTTCTGCAGCAGAGTAGCCTGCACATCTTCAGGGCATTCTGACATAATCTCCTTATGTTTTGAGGAGGAAGGATAAGAGATGGAGAGATGCGTTTCCTTGGGGCTAAAGGAGTATTACTTGTGAGAGTAGATGTTCAGGGTTAGGGTCACACTGTGTCAGCCATGAGCCCCAGATCCAAGTGGCAGAAGGCATCCCAATGTTCATCAGTAGATTTGGTTTGGGCTATTGGCGATACTAGGATCCTCTGCAACACAGGGTCTGTGGTAGTGTCTCATCTTTCCTGGACCTGAAGTTGGTACTGTTTGAGTACCAGAGGTGCAGGAGCAGAACTGGATGTGCTGAGATACCAAAGCTGTGCATGTGGTCTCTGCCAGATGATTGTAATGAAAATATTATTATTAAAGATCAAATGCAGAAGTTATTGCTAGGTAGACTTCTTTCACAAATCTTTCCCGCTAATCTATATGTATGAATAGCAGTCAAACTTTGGAAATGTATGAAGAAATAGCATCACAAGCTAAAATTATGCTGTTTATAAGCAAATAACGTCCACTGAGCTACTAAGCATCTTGTGCAGTGATTTCCTTGGCTGTAGGCATTGCTGTGCTGTTTACATATAGTAATTATCATTGTCTAACATTTAGGTAGGACTTCTGAGCAATGAACTAAAACATTGTTAGTATAGCAAGTAGAAAAGGGTATAATGTGACTTCGGAATTTAGTGTTGATTCTGGATCAACCAATATGTGACAGCAGTTTCACTTGATTTTCTGGTATTTGCTTCCTGTAACATGTAACATTGTTTTCAAATTCAGTTCTAAGTTATTAAGATGGAGCAAAGGTACTAGACATTTGGATACATTTCTTTCTCTAAGGCTTCCCTGATGGCTCAGTGATAAAAGAATCTGCCTGTAATGCAGGAGATGCGGGTCTGCAGGTTCAATCTCTGGGGCAGGAAGATCCCTTGGAGAAGGAAATGGCAACCACTCCAGTATTCTTGCCTGGGAAATCCCATGGACAGAAGGAGCCTCCGGGCCATAGTCCCTGGGGTTGCCAAAGAGTTAGACAAGACTTAGCGACAAGACAGCAACAACATACAGCAGGGACCCTGACACAATGCATGAAGATAGCAAAACTATGTTTTGTTATCATTTGACATTTACTTTGTGCTTGACTCTACATAAAACTTACTCTTATTGTACCCACATTACTAAAATTTTTAGCAAATGCTATGAAATCAGTTAGTGCTTAAATGGGGGGAAAACAACAGAATGGGAAAGACTAGAGATCTCTTGAAGAAAATTAGAGATACCAAGGGAACATTTCACGCAAAGATGGGCTCAATAAAGGACAGAAATGGTATGGGCCTAACAGAAGCAGAAGATATTAAGGAGAGGTGGCAAGAGTACACAGAAGAACTGTACAAAAAAGATCTTCACGACCAAGATAATCACGATGGTGTGATCACTCACCTAGAGCCAGACATCCTGGAATGTGAAGTCAAGGGGGTCCTTAGGAAGCATCACTACGAACAAAGCTAGTGGAGGTGATGGAATTCCAGTTGAGCTATTTCAAATCCTGAAACATGATGCTGTGAAAACCAATACAATATTGTAAAGTAAAAAAAATAATAATAAAAAAAAAAGTGCTTCACTGAATATGGCAACAAATCTGGAAAACTCAGCAGTGGCCACAGGACTGGAAAGGGTCAGTTTTCATTCCAATCCCAAAGAAAGGCAATGCCAAAGAATGCTCAAACTACCACACAATTGCACTCATCTCACGCACTAGTAAAGTAATGCTCAAAATTCTCCAAGCCAGGCTTCAGCAATACGTGAACTGTAAACTTCCAGATGTTCAAGCCGGTTTTAGAAAAGGCAGAGGAACCAGAGATCAAATTGCCAACATCCGCTGGATCATGGAAAAAGCAAGAGAGTTCCAGAAAAACATCTATTTCTGCTTTATTGACTATGCCAAAGCCTTTGACTGTGTGGATCACAATAAACTGTGGACAATTCTGAAAGAGATGGGAATACCAGACCACCTGACCTGCCTCTTGAGAAAGCTATATGCAGGTCAGTAAGCAACAATTACAGCTGGACATGGAACAACAGACTGGTTCCAGATAGGAAAAGGAGTCTGTCAAGGCTGTATATTATCACCCTGCTTATTTAACTTATATGCAGAGTATATCATGAGAAACGCTGGGCTGGAAGAAGCACAAGGTGGAATCAAAATTGCTGGGAGAAATATCAATAACCCCAGATATGCAGATAACACCACCCTTACGGCAGAAAGTGAAGAGGAACTAAAAAGCCTCTTGATGAAAGTAAAAGAGGAGAGTGAAAAAGTTGGCTTAAAGCTCAACATTCAGAAAATGAAGATCATGGCATCTGGTTCCATCACTTCATGGGAAATAGATGGGGAAACAGTGGAAGCAGTGTCAGACTTTATTTTTGGGCTCCAAAATCACTGCAGATGGTGATTGCAGTCATGAAATTAAAAGACACTTACTCCTTGGAAGGAAAGTTATAACCAACCTAGATAGCATATTCAAAAGCAGAGACATTACTTTGCTGACAAAGGTCCATCTAGTCAAGGCTATAGTTTTTCCAGTGGTCATGTATCGATGTGGGAGTTGGACTGTAAAGAAGGCTGAGCGCTGAAGAACTGATGCTTTTGAACTGTGGTGTTGGAGAAGACTCTTGAGAGTCCCTTGGACTGCGAGGAGATCCAACCAGTCCATTCTGAAGCAGATCAGCCCTGGGATTTCTTTGGAAAGAATGATGCTAAAGTTGAAACTCCAATACTTTGGCCACCTCATGCGAAGTGTTGACTTATTGGAAAAGACTCTGATTCTGGGAGGAATTGGGGGCAGGAGGTGAAGGGGATGACAGAGGATGAGATGGCTGGATGGCATCGCCTACTCAATGGACGTGAGTTTGAGTGAACTCCGGGAGTTGGTGATGGACAGGGAGGCCTGGCATGCTGCAATTCATGGGGTCGCAAAGAGTTAGACACAACTGAGCGACTGAACTGAACTGAACTGAAGCACTAACTGATTTCAGAGCACTTCCTAAAAATCTTAGTAATGTGGGTACAGTAAGAGTAAGTTTGGAGACTTCCCTGGTGGTCCAGTGGCTAAGACATCTTGTTCTCAACACAGGGGCTCAGGTTCTGTCCCTGCCAGGGAACTAGATCCCACATGCTGTAGCAAAGAGCCTGCATGCTACAGCTAAGACCCTGACCAGCCAAATAAATAAGTGATTTTTTTAAAGAGTAAGTTTTATGTAGAGTCAAGTACAAAGTAAATGTCAAATTATAATAAATATAATTTTACCATTATTAAGTACTTAAATGAGTGCTTGGAGATCATTTTTCCAAAGATACTTTTTAAAGTATTTATATCAAACCTGCATAGTACATTTTATAATAAGCTGAATATGTAGATAGTATTGCCATAGTTGAGTGGTAATATTGTCCTTACCTAGCAATAAATTTTATAACTAACTTAATATGCTTCTGTGATTAAGAAAATAAGTTGTCATTTCTTTGTAGTGTTATGGCGGCATGATATTTTGTCAAGTAGCACAAAATGTATCTAGAATATGCACATTAATTCTTGTTTTTCCTGTCTAGTTTTCAAGTGTATCTTTCTGGACTTTAATCCTGTCTCTAATTTGTGCCTACTATGTTTAAAAAAAGGTTCTAAGAGAGCTGTCTCTTAACATTCTGTTTCTGATTCTTTTCATCAAATCTTTTTATTCAGTAAGAAACTGTATCCCAACCAGAAATGCATCCATACATGGGAAAACAGCTTTTAGAATGTGCTGAATTAAATGAATAAGGTTTTGCTTATTCTTTATATATTAAGTGGGTCTGAAGTTGGGGACCAGGACAACTCACAAACCCACAAACCATTGCTGCTTATCCAGTCTCTCCTTTTCAGCTTTTGTCTGTTATCAGTTGTATTTTGAATGACTTCTGTCTTCCATGATTAATAAAATGCTTGGTAGAAGGGAATGGAGAGGATATTATCATGGACATTTAAAAATTCAATGAAACATACTCAAAATCATCCCTCAGTGGTTTCAGCAAGGCTTTAGTTTTGATTGCCTTTTCACTATAAAGTATATTTTGGGTGTTTACCATAGTATCCAGAATATACTTTGCCGTTTACTGATTGGGAAGTGCCCCAGGACACCTGCCTTCAAGAATAATACTGCTCTAGACAGTACAGCTGTCTAGAGCAGTATTATTAAAGAACACCCCGGGCTTTAATGTAAATATGAATCACCTGGGGAGCTCACCTGGAGCAAATTTTGATTCAGTAGAACTGGAACAGGGCCGAGATCCTGCATTTCTAGCAAGTTCCCTGGTGTTTCTACTGCTCTTGATCTAGAGATCATACCTTGAAAGTGAAGGTTATATGTGTATGTCCAGTGCTTCTTAATGCATGTACGAAGTGTCGCAGGAATAGCTTGTTCTTAGGCAGAGGTTCTCAAACTTGAGCATGCGCCAGAATCTTGTGGGAGGATGTTTGCAAAAAGTTGGGCTCCGCTTCTCTGAGTTCATTTTGGTGGGGCTTTGGAGCCCAGAAACCTGCAATTTTCAAACTTTCTCAGATTTTGGTGCAGGTAGTTTAAGACCACACTTTGAGAAATAGTACTTTAAAATTTGAAGATGCTGTGGAAATTCTCAAACCTTTCTGGAATGACAGCTTTTTAAGACAGAGATGCAACGAAAAGCCCATCTGAAAGGTGGGCTTAAAATGCCAATGTAGAATTTGGTTAATGAGGAAGCAGTGGTATGCTTTTGTATGTTTATCTGTCTAGCTGATTACCTCAGGGAGAAGGTTCTTAATTTATTATAGTACATCAGTGGTGAAGATCATAGCTTTCTTTACTCCCTACTCAGCCCTGAAAGTGAAAGTGAAAGTGAAGTCACTCAGTCGTGTTCGACTCATTGTGAACCCTTGGACTGTAGCCTACCAGGCTCCTCTGTCCATGAGATTTTCCAGGCAAGGGTACTGAAGTGGGTTGCCATTTCCTTCTCCAGGGGATCTTCCCAACCCAGGCCTCCTGCATTGTAGGCAGATGCTTTACCGTCTGAGCCACCAGGGAAGTTAGATTTAGCTCTGAAGGGGTCTTAAATTTGATAGTTGGTTAGAGGTAATAGGTGGGTGGGTAGGTATATTAAATGATGGTGAATGGTTGCCAGTATTCTTTTTGCTCCTGGATATTCTGACTATTTACTCTGTCTGGAGTACATTTATATCTCTAATATTGCTATCATATATACCTAGTGTCACAAGTCTAGCCTGTTCTATATATAAAATATAGAATTAGTTTTCACGTCAAAAAATAGGAATTCAGATAACTAACGAGTTATTTGTAATTTTAGTTTAAGGCAGCAGTTAAAATTTAAAAGTATGTCACTCAAAGTGAAGATTTAAAAATGACATCGTTTCATAACTTTAAAATCAGTTCTTCATCTGTTCAAGTCTCTGTTTTAAGGAAGTGGGTGGTATTTATATAATACTTAATTGATTCTATGTAGATTATTTAAAACAAAAGGCAGTTACACAGAGGTTGCAGAAACAGTGAGTGCCATTTAGAATACTCTGATCAGCAAACTGTGTAATGTTAACCAAAGATATTTTGAAGGTTTATTTAGGATTAATCCATTATATGGTTAAATTTATTATCTCATTTATTCCTTAATTTGCATGTGATTTTGCAATGCAGAAACCTTAAGCAAACAGAGGTGTACCCAACAATGAACTACAGGATGAATTGAAATAAAGCATATTGTAACCAAGACCAGCCTTGGACAGAAACGTGGGATGAGTGAGCCGTGATTACATTTTTCCTCTTGTGCTCCTCTGCTCTAGAGAGCAAACTCCTTTGTGCCACTTCTGGATGGCTTTGTTCCACTGCCACAGTCTCCTCCGAGGTCTCTCCTGCCCTTGAGAATTTCAAGGTGTAGAGCAGAGGCAGTTTTGAAAACCATCATGACCTAGTACAGTAAGTGCTGTGTGAGAAGGAGATCTATCACACAGAGTACTTTAAGATCACAGAGATTAATTCTGCCTGAAGGGAAAGGGGAGAAAAAGATAGACAAATGTGAGCATATAAACTGCATGACCTTTTTGAGATACCTTTCTGTTGTGAATTTTCTGGTTTATTAATAACCTAAGAACTGTGCTTTACTATTCATAACATTCGTACCTCTTGACAAGAAGGTCATTAACATTGGGGAGGAAAAACATCTACTAGTTTTTAAAGCAGAGCAAAAAAATTTTCATTGCATGTTAAGTAATTTTATTGAAATTTGAGTACAAATTTTGCTTTAATATTCCCCAACGTGGGTCAGTTGTTAATGCATAGAAAGGCATTATACTTTTCTAGATAGTCCTTTGTATATTCCAGCAGCTCTGAGTTAAGAGGCATGTGAATGGAGAAGTGTGAAAACTATTTAAATTCTATCACATTTTTAAGAGCAGTTGATTTCAAATTAAGATGAAATTCAGGATACTTTTTTGTACGAAAGTAGAAAGTGTGTGTTTTAGACCCATTGTCAAATTGTCTTCATCCTCACAACTAACATATTCCAAGTTTCTATAGGCATAGCTCAAGTTAATCATAATAACATTACTCTCTTGTTGTTTAGTCGTTAAGTCATGTCCAACTCTTTGTGACCCCATGAACTACAACATGCCAGGCTTCCCTGTCCTTCACTAACTCCTGGAGTTTGCTCAAACTCATGTCCATTGAGTTGGTGATGCTTTGTTATCCTCTACCACCCTCTTCTCTTTTTGCCTTCAGTCTTTCCCCAGGATCAGGGTCTTTTCCAGTGAGTTGGCTCTTCGCATTAGTTGGCCAAAGTACTGGAGCTTCAGCTTCAGCATCAGTCCTTCCAATGAATATTCAGGGTTGATTTCCTTTATGATTGACTGGTTTGATCTCCTTGCTGTCCACAGGACTCTCAAGAGTCTTCTCTAGCACCAAAGTTCGAAAGCATAAATTCTTCGGTGCCTTCTTGATGTTCCAATGCTCACATCCATATGTGATTACTAGAAAAACCATAACTATACAGACCTTTGTTGGCAAAGTGATGTCTTTGCTTTTTAATACACTGTCTAGGTTTGTCATAGCTTTCCTTCCAAGAAACAAGCATCTTATAATTTCATGGCTACAGTCACAATCTGCAGTGATTTTGGAGCCCAAGAAAATTAAGTCTGTCACTGTTTCCATTGTTTCCCCATCTATTTGCCATGAAGTGACAGGGGACCGGATGCCATGATCTTAGTTTTCTAATGTTGAGTTTTAAGCCAGCTTTTTCACTCTCCTCTTTCATCCTCATCAAGAGGCTTTTTAGTTCTTCACTTTCTGCTGTTAGGATGGTATCATCTGCATATCTCAGGTTATTGATATTTCTCCTGGCAATCTTGATTCCCACTTGTGACTCATCCAGCCTGGCATTTTGCATGATGTACACTGCATATCAGTTAAATAAGCAGGGTGACAATATATATTACTGTAGCAAAGTATAGTTATAGGCATGTTTCTTATTAAAATGATGTTTGCAGTTTTACTATATTGTTATATATAAATTAGGGAGAAGTTTTATATTGTTTAAAATTAACTCAATTACAGTTTTGATGTTTTTTTAATACCTAGAGCTGTGCTGTCCAATACAATAGCCATTGGCCACATGTGGCTATTTAAATTTAAATTAATTGAAATTAAGTAAAATGTAAAATTCAGTTTTAAATGTTGAAAAACATTTCAGTTTCTCAGTAATCACACATGGCTAGCAACTACTTGATTGAATAGCAAAGATACAGAATATTTCTGTCACTCTCTTAGATAGCATTGGTCTACACTTTTGAGTATATGCTGTGTGCGGACTTGTTAGGATATGCACCTTGTATCAGGATTAGCTTCACTTTTGTTGTTTAGTCATTAAGTTGTGTCTGACTGTTTTGGGATCCCCTATGGTCTGTAGCCCACTAGGCTCCTCTATCCATGGGATTTTGTGGGCAAGAATACTAGAGTGAGTTGCCATTTTCTTCTCCAGGGAATCTTCCTGACCCGAGGATCAAACTCACATCTCCTGTGTTGGCAGGTAGATTCTTTACCACTGAGCCACCTGGGAAGCCAAGAGAGGATGGGAAATGTCTTTTAGCTGGGCAGCTGTGTGTTTCTTTGAGAGGACTTGCTGTTGTCAAGTTCCTCAGAAGAACCAATGACAAATTAGGTTTAATATTTAGAAATTAATTTAAATGAATAATTTTTCTATGAATAAAACTCATTTGTAGTGTCTTCTAAACCCTAGCAGGGCAATAAGAAGCAAATATTACTTCATTTAAGTGAGGCAGAGAGATCATTCAGACATCATAAATTTAATTAATCCCTATTGTGCCTATTTTTTATGTTCCTAGAGTTCAGTACTGAGCTTTTTTTTTTTTTTTTTTTAAAGTAATAGTTTATCAGATTATCTGGGAAATATTATTATTGAGTTAAGGCTTCAGTTGTGTGAGATTTTGCTCAGATATATAACCAGAACTGTCCAAATTAAACTTTTTTGAGGTTATTGAAATGAGCAAATTAATCAGAGATGATCATTTTCAGAAGAATAGTATTCTTCATTTTATAATTTAATATTTTCTAAGATTTTGTCTATGTTTGTTAATAGGTAGTATAATATACAGTTGATTTCACTGAAAAATGAAAAGTTGCCAGTAATATTTTCAATATTTATTGTTTTTCTTTATGTATTTTGTGCTGTTGGAATCAAATTTTTCTTTTTGCCTTTTTCTTAATTTTTCTTTGTTTCACTATTACTGGTGCTTTCAGTAATTCACTTTTTAAATGTCTATCTGCAGCATCAGGAAATTTAGAAAGAGTATGAGAAAATATCATAGTGAAGAGGGCACATTCAGCTGCCATTCTGCTTTTTGATCACTGGTTCTTGCATGACAGATCTTGGTCACCACTATTCTTGTCATTCCTTCGGGGCTAGTGTTGTTCCATGTCTTGTGGGGGATGTAGAAACAGACCAGAGTCATCTTAGAACATGCCGTAGGCTTGTGTTTTAAGTCAAATGTAGTTCCTTAGTGCTACACAATTAAATATTTAATTGTATTCTTAAGGGCTTTTTTTGTTTTTGTTTTTAAACAGAGGCATTAAAAGACTACATTATCAGAAGGAGATAGACATAAAATAGCTATGAAATGGGCTTCCCTGGTGGCTCAGATGGTAAAGAATATGCCTGCAATACAGGAGACCTGGTTTTAGTCACTGGGTTGGGAGAAGGGCATGGCAACCCACTCCAGTATGCTTGCTTGGAAAATCCCCGTGGACAGAGGGGCCTGGCAGGCTACAGTCCATGAGGTCGCAAAGAGTCGGACACGACTGAGTGACTAAGCACTGCACAGCATATGGCTTGGTTTATGTCCAGTTTCATTGATTTCTTCCTCTCGGCATACTATGTACTACTGAACCTTTTACCTTGTCTTCTCAACCTTCTTTTTAAAAAGATTTTGCTGTTTGAAACTAGGTTTATCAAAAGAATCATTGACACTTGCACCAGCCCGCTTCTGTAAGAGCTGCAACCTGGCTCCTGCCACCAGCACTTGGCTGAATGCTCATTTGAAGTTCACCAATCATCCACTAATTAAAACTCCAGTGACTTCTCTGTCTTTGCATTCCTTTATCTCTGCAACATTTTAATAATTTTTGACCATTCTCTCCTTGGAATTTTCCGTTCCCATTGCATCCCATTGAGTGCTCTTCACTCCATCCTATTGAGACTTGTTACATATGTCTTTCTTTTTCTTTTTTTAAAATCTTCCTCCTATTTAGTCATACAAAGCCACCATCTGAAATAGCCCCCATTCTCCTCTCTACCTGTTCCATGGATCTTACCTATGCTTTAAGACCTACTTTATATTTCATTCTCCCTTAAGCTTTTAAAAGTGTTCTTTCTCATTTCTGTAGTCACCTAGTTACTACTTAGAGTACTCTTAGGATGCATTTTTTCCCTTGACAGTGTGATATTTGTGTGTGTACACATTTTTAAATCTACCCTAGCAGATAAAGATCACAGAAGTATAAAGGCCACCACTGCAACTTCCTCAATGTGTTAAATATTCATTGAGTGTGCTGTGGTAGGCAGAGTAATGACTCCCCAGTCATTCCAAATTCCCAGAACCTCTGAATATGTTGGGTTACATGGCAAAGGAGAGTTAAGATAACAAGTGAAATTAAAGTTGCAATCAGTTAACTTTAAAATACAGAGCGATTATCCTGGATTATACTAGTGGGCTCAGTATAATCATAAGAGTCCTTAAAAATGCAAAAGGGAGGCAGAAAAGAGATTTAGAGTGATGCAGACTTGATTAACCCTTAATTTAAAGATGGAGGAAGAGAGCCAAAAGCAAGGGATGTGAATGGCCCTTTAAAAATCAGGAAAACAGATTTCTCCTCTTGGAGACTCCAGCAGGAATTCAGTCCTGTCAGCCCTTGATTTCATCCCAGGGAGATCTGTGTCAGATTTACCTACTGAACTGTAAGATGTACATATTATGAAAATTCAGAGGCAGTGGGATAAGAAAAATGGGAAAATAAGTAAAACAGTTATTTGAAGACTTAATTCCTTCTCAGAGAGTTTATCAATTTGACAATAATTACTTTTTGATTGTTTTTCAAAGGAATTGTGTATAAGGTCATCCTAAGATAAAGAGCCCTTATATGGAGTATTGATTTCCTTTTATTTGGGCTTTATAATTTGAAAAAGATAACAGACCCTTGCCCTTTGAATGGGGCAGCTGATAATAGAAGCTGTAAAATGACAAAACTAAAACAACTTAGTAATAAATTTGATGTCCTTTGTTGAAGGGAAAACGATCCATGCGCCGGGAGAGTACAGTGTCTTACAAACAGTAGATCTTTGTTCTGGAAGGATTTGGGGCAAAAGCAAGTTTTACAGAGCATTAGAAGAGGCAAGTCAGAAATAGGGCATGATTGACCAAGAGGTCAGGGACTTCCTTATTAGGCAAGCAGGTCCTAGTTTCTAGGGTAGGGTAAGTTAGCTAAAGCTGAGTTGGTGGATTGCAATTAGTGTATGTTAGATTTCCTTGACAGTGAGGTGTTTGCTGTATGTGTAGGCTGACGTAAGTTTAGACATGTGATGAAGACTGGGCCAATGGGTGGCCTCCATTTTGAGGGTCCTGATATATGCATTAACTTTGTCAGAGTTCAGTAAATTTTAATTGAATGAATGACTAAGTAGAATTGAGGAGTGAAGGAGAATGTTTTCATTCATTTACCTGAGAAGTGAATTAAGTACTTTCCGTTTCTCAAATGCCCTGCCTTCTACCTCCCTACCCTACCCTGTGCCTCTCCTCTCTTATATAGATAATTTTTCCTTTATTGGAGCCTTCTTCCTCTTTCCCTTTGAATAAGTCCTAGTGACCCTTAAAGTCCTACTCTACATGTGAAAACTTTTTAGGAAGGGTCCTAAATTCCTTCACCACTGTTTACCCCTCCTGCTCTTCCATACTGGTCAGGTGTTGGGCAGATGAACCTGCTCTGCGGCCCCACTGCATCTTGTACTTCCAACTTAGCCTTAATTCATTGCAATATTATTACCCATTTAATTCTTTCTCATTGTCATTGTCAGAGACTGTCTTTTTTTTTTTTTCTTCTCACTGTTGAATTCCCAGAGCCTGGCATAATGTGTATTTAAGACATATTTATTGAATGACATTTTTTCACAAATATAGTAACAATCTCAAATGTGCCCAAAATAGCACACATGATTAAATAAGTGTATAAAGTATCATTTTCAAGTTTATTTACTTATCTGTTGAAGTTCATAACCCACTGAACATTAAACTTAATAATAATTTTATAGGCAGAATGCAGTCTATAGCAATAAAATCTACTTTTATTTTTAAATATGACATTGAAATCTATTCAGACTTCAGACTTGACATTTAATCTCAAAGCCTAATCTATTTCATCTTTATATTTGAATTTAAGTATTTCTTGGAAGTTACCATTTTGCACTTAGTCATTCTTTTTTAAGAAATAATTTTATTTTTCTGTGACTTTTTCCCACTGGAGTCTAGCATTTTTAAGAGCATGTATTTAGAATATTGTTTGTGTATAAGAGTTTTTAGAGAAAAAATGGCATTGATCTGTTTCTTGCCTTTTGAAAATAATACTCTGATGGAGGCTTGGAAGGCTTTAGGTCAAATTAAGTGGACTTATGTCTGCTGATGCTCTCCTGCAGATAAAGCCACAGCCACCTTCAGCTGGGTTGCTTTTGTGTTGATGTACTGTTTTTCCCTTGGGCCAGTGGATGCTATTCTTGTAAGATAAGAATGTGATAGGAAAGGAAATTCGCTCTGTGTTGTTCCTATTTAAAGCACTGTGGAACTGGCTGGTAGACTGTGACACAGTTCATTTAATCTTCTGTTGAAGTATTATTATTGTTGTTTTCCTGGAGGAAAAAGTACCTCTGAGATAATTTCTACCAAGTAGTTATAATTTGCAAGAGATTGTATGGTTTTTTTGCGTGATATGAAATGATTCTGTAGAGATTTGGGCTTGTTTGTATAAGGTTTTAGAATCTTAACCTCTCGATTGTTTCAATTCCAGTTTAGATGATTAAAGTTAATAAAGCTAATTTTTCCCTCTGTTTTCCCTTAAAATTTCCCTCTGAAATTTTAAGTTGGCCATTAGAAAGAATTGCTAGCAGCCAAAATCTTTGGTCTTTTACGATGCCATTTTAAACTACTGTTAGAAGGTATGCGTTGCCAGAGGAAGTTGCTTACTTCTCCGAAGCCCATGGGACTCTCCAGCATGAGTTGTAAGGTTGTGGTGAGTGTTTGCCCGAGTCTTTGAAACGCAGTCTTTCCACCCTGTGAGTGTTTGGTAGAAACTGGTTTCCCTCTGAAATGTATGCCATGAAATGTCATCATTCCAGTTTACCTACTTTCAATGTCGCAAACTCATGGGATGGAAATGTGAAAATTGGCCTAGTTCCCAGGGCGATGTGAAGAATCTTTTGGGGCTATTAAAAGTATATCTTTGTTCCAAGTATTCCCTTGTTCCTGTCCTTCCAGGCCTTCCCCCATCAGTCCATGGAACCATTTACATGCATTGTTTATTTCAGGATGAGGGTAGATGCAGCCTCAAATAAAGGAATCATTTGCTCAGCTTTGAGTTTTATTTTCAATAAATTATTTTCTTAATGTGAAATACATGTATAATAGCAAAATCCAAAAGGTACAAAAGGATATAAGTTTATATAAATCTTTTTCCCCTACTTTCTCCCTAATTGGCCTCCACCGTTTCTCTCCCATTCAGTTTTGTGTACACAAAAGATACATAGTTTACACTCTTGTACACCTAGATTTTTTCACATGATATCTCTTGCTGCAGTTCCATATTAGTATGCATGAAACTACTTCATTCTTACCAGCTATAGTAGCCATATCCAACTGGTAGACAGTTCAATTCCTAATCTTATGCTTTTACAAATAATGCTACAGTGAATAATTCTGACCATACATCATTTTACATACATATCAGTTTATCAGTATGATAAATTCTTAGGATAATTACTGGATCAAAGTCCAATATTTTAAGTTTTAAATTAATTTTTGTATCTGTACCAAGTTAGGATATTCTGGATTTTATGAGAGAAATAACGATGTTAAATTCTAGAAACTCTAGTGTATAAAGAGCAAAATTTGAAAATGTATACATAATTTAGCTATAAGCATATATGTATACACATATATATGGTATATAAAGGATTTAGGATGATGTATTTGTAGAAGGAAATGGCATCCCACTCCAGTATTCTTGTCTGGAGAATCCCATGGGCAGAGCAGCCTGGTGGGGTCCATGGGGTCACCAGAGAGTCGGACACGACTGAGTGATTAAACAACAAAATAGGCAATTTCTGCCAGACCAGAAGAAGAAATCTTTTCCAGGGCTGAGAAGAGCCATAGTGTATTCATTCCCCTACCTACCTTTTCAGAGGCTGAAAGTCTCAGTAGAAGATATGGAGATATGATGATGATGATGATGATGATGATAAGAATAATCTGTTGTCTTCAGGAGAGAATCTAAGAACAGCAAGATTGCCTGAAAAAACTGACTCTCTAGTGATAGAGAAATTCTAAGAGTGCTGGTCAGCTGGCCAAAGCCTTTAAACAGAAAGCCTGGATGCTGCAGAGTATCTGGACCTCAAAACCAGAGGGTCTCAAGCCCATAGGCTATAGCAGTATTCAAGGATGTAAGCCAAAAATCAGCCAGATCTCACTAGACACAAGCATAGGACACACAGTGATTAGGTAGAATGGCAGATGTCTAAGGGGAAGCCAGTCAGTTGCCTGAGCTACATACAGCATGTGAATTACCATGCCATAAGACAATTCAATCTCCTCCTTTTAACTAGCTACCATTCCAAGAAAGAAAAGAGGGTTGGGGAAATTCCTTAAAGAGGTTGAACTTGTAATTGAATGACACAAGAAAGTTAAGGAACGTCTAAGTGGAATTTGAAGTTAGAGTTCACCCTCAACCAAGGACGTTGCATTGGGTCACTCCTTGCATTTTTGTCTTCAGCCCTTCCTTCATAACACCACTGTACATTATGTAAATTGTTTGTCTTCCTGTGCTCCCTTCCTCCTACCCCTTTGATCCATTGGTTTTCTGGGCTCTCTGTGTTGTATGAATTCTCTTTCCCTCCTTTTATAACCTGGAGGCTTCCTGGTGCACTGCTTTCTGGTTCTCTGAGCCTGTTTTTTATGCACCCTCCCCCTCTTGCCCTTTTGTCATTGGCAGCTTCTTGCAGACTCCCTTGCTCTTTTTTCTCTCTCTTTCAGTCCGACAAAGACTGCTTATAAAGATCAACAGCCTTGTCATTTGAACAAAAGATTCCAAGAACCCTCTGTAGGTTGGCTGTTGATTTGCTTGACTGAAAAAAACAAATTAGCCACTTCATCTCTGGTTGAGTATCTCTATTAATGTCAGAGAGTTGCACATTACATTATTAGTGAAAGTGAAGTCGCTCAGTAGTGTCCGACTCTTTGGCCACCCCATGGACTGTAGCCTACCAGGCTCCTCTGTCCATGGGATTTTCCAGACAGTAGTACTGGAGTGGATTGCCATTTCCTTCTCCAGAGGATCTTCCCGACCCAGGGATGGAACCCAGGTATCCCGCATTGTAGACAGACACTTTACCGTCTGAGCCACCAGGGAAGTCAGCTCTGGCCTATACATTAATTTCATTTCTGATATCTGTCTCAGAGGCTGTAACTACACAGTGGTCATTGCAGTATATCCCAGAAGGGAAAATAAAATCCCTGAAAGCACGTTACCTTACAGGCTTGATTTATTTCAAGGGCCTGTAAGTTTTATGGATAAGTTACTCTTATCACATTTGGAAAGCTAGTTTTATATTTTTATTCCTTACCTTTAAAGTTCTAAACCATGCTTAGAAAAGTTCTAAACCATGCTTAGAAAAGATGGCATAATTTAGCCCATTTTGTTTATTTAGTTTGAACTAATTAATTTGTATTCTTTGTTTTGTATTGAAATATGGTAATTGAGCAAGTGAGAGTATAATGATTCAGCTAAGAAAGGGTGAGGTTATGTATGAATTTACATAGAAACCTATTTATAGGAATATGTGTACTTTTAGGGCTTACCTGGTAGCTCAGATGGTAAAGAATCTGCTTGCAGTTTGGGAGACCTGGGTTTGATTCCTGGGTTGGGAAGCTCCCATGGAGAAGAGAATGGCAACCCACTCCCGTATTCTTGCCTGGAGAATCCCATGGACAGAAGAGCCTGGTGGCTACACTCTATGGGGCCACAAAGAGTCAGACACAACTCAGTGACTTTAACTTCACATGTAATAGTCACATGATGTTGGTTGGGTATATTCGTTTATAAAGAGAGCTTATTTAAGTCAAATATATTTTATAATCTTTCTTTTAATAATTTCCTGATATCATGGTATAGACTCTAGTAAATCTGATCAGTAGGTCAAGATTAATTGATCCTATGGATATGAGGAATAAGCATTTTAACAGAAACAAAATTTTAATTGTGACTATTTAGCATTGGTTTCTCCTCATAGAGACTAAGAATTGGCTCTTTGATCTCTATTATCTAATCCCAGACCATGAAATAAATTTGATATAATGTTTTTAATTGATGTCTATATATTTTATCACTTCAAGAAGCCTCTCTTTCCAGAGGAACAATCTCTAAGTCAATATGAGTTGATGATGTGCTATAGATTTTTATTGCAACAAGAGTGTTTCTTTATATTCTGAATTCCTTTTGGGCAGTATTAGGAATTCATAAATGGAATGTGTTTTCTACAAATTAATAAGTTGTAATTATTCACTCAGAGTTGTTTTTCTTTCAATCTTATGAAAGGCCAAAATACCACAATACAACATGCACATTAGAACTGGGAAAAAATTAAAAATGAGTTCCTTTATGCAAGATCAGTTATCACATATACCACATTATGATCCAGGAAATGGCTTAAATTAGAATGTAGTTCATATATTCTTGATGAAATCTTACAGCACATAGAAACTCAAGTTTAAAACACCTGGTTATATTTTTATGGGAATCAATATTAAAAAGGAATAACGTATAATAATTATAGTCATCAAAGGTTTTAAAATTAGCGTACGCAGTTGGTATGACTTAGAACATTCAGGGATGCTAGAGGTATATATTAGTATAAGAAAGAGTACCATGTGAGTGATTGCTTTGTTAGTTATTTGTATGAGGTCAGTTGGTGTTCAGTCGCTAAAGTCAGGTCCAACTCGGCAACCCCATGAACTGCAGAACGCCAGACTTCCCTGTCCTTCACTGTCTCCTGGGAGTTTGCTCAAACTCATGTCCATTGAGTCAGTTATGCCATGCACCCCCTTCTCCTCTTGCCCTCAGTCTTTCCCAGCAACAGGGCCTTTTGCAGTGAGTTGGCTCTTTACATCAGGTGGCCAAAGTTTTGGAGCATCAGATCTTCCAGTGAATATTCAGGGTTGATTTCCTTTAGAATTGACTGGTTTCATCTCCTTGCTGTCCAAGGGACTCTCAAGAGTCTTCTCCAACACCACTGTTTGAAAACATCAATTCTTTGGGGCTCAGCCTTTCTTATGGTCAGTACTTACATAATTATAAGTGGTGAGATTATTTGCTCTTACATAGAATTAGAAAGCTTATAGGTACCGAGATACATGTATTCTTTTGTGGGTTTTGGCATCAAACATACTTTGGCTTGAGAGTTCCAGCTCCAGTCACCGTGACTTTGGGCTACCACTCTGAGTCTTAGTGTCTTTGGCTCTAACGGCAGTAATTACTTCATCTAATTCTTGTGAAGATGAAATGATAACGTTTACATGAAGAGTTTAACACAGTGCCTGGCACATATTGAGACTCAGTAAATGGTAGCTGCTCCTAGCAGTAGGGGGCAGCAGTGACAGTTTTGTTTAGTATAAGAAAATAAAAGCTGAAACATGTATTACCCGTCAGTTTCTTGGCTTTCTCTGTCTTTTAAATCTGTATTCCTAAAACTTTTTTAAAGTTTATATATTTAATACAAAATTTTAGACCCTTATAACTTCTATACTGTTTAGAGTTACAGTCATATAATTACAAAATTTTGTAGCTGGAAGGAAGTTTTAGGATCTTTTAGTCCAAACCTCTTATTTTACAAGTGAGAAAATGATGTCCAGAGAGGTTAAGTGATTTACCCAGTGTAAACAGCTTGTGGTAAGTTTCCTTATAAGTGGAACAGTGTTCATTTTACTGTTACTTCCTGATGCTTATGTACCATTCAGTTCAGGTATTAGTGGGTTCTGTTACTATGGCTGACTCATTTGAACCCTTACTGTGTACTGAATACTATACTAAATGCCCAGATACAAAGATGAGGAATATAGAATTCCTAATATGCAAACATTCATAGAGAAAGGAACTGATAGACAGTCAGGACAAGGTGGTAAGTATTATGAAAGTGAGGTGCCGTAAGTGCACTTAAAGAGGAAGGAGAGAAACTAAGGTGCATGAAGTACCTGTGGGACAGGTAGCTCACATGCATTGTCACTTAATGATCACCATAACCTTCTGATGGGGGTATTACTATCCATAGTTTTGTTTCTTGGCAAAGTTCAGTCTCTGGTTGAGAAGGAGCTAGGAGGTACAATAGCTCTGAATCCCAGTGAAAAAACTCAGTGTTAATCAAGACTTGGGACTTCTATAAAAGATTTGCTCAGTATGGTGTCGTGGTTAAATGGGAGTGATGAATCTTTGTGATGTCACATTTTTTATTTGCAGCTAAAATTAAATACCAAGTTGCTTTTTCCTAATTTGTTTTCTATAAGCCTGTTGCCATAATTGAATGGAGGACATGCCTGACTTCTTAGAAGAGCAACTTTGGGAAAGACACAGAAGCTTCTGTGTCCTTTTGGGATTCTACATTTTCTAAACTGCTTGGTCTTTTCACCTTATTACTTATTTTTCTCCATATACCTCCATTAAAATTTTTTTAGTTGCTCTTTGGATGGGTACATAAGGCACTATGAGAAGATTTAGTTATTCAGTGACAACTGTAAGTAGTCATTATTGTTGATTATTTAAAATAAAAACTTTGGGGAGAGCAACTATATACTAACAATTAGCATACTTACTTAAAGTATTTCTATTGCATAATAATTTCTTTTTTGTAGGTGTTTCTAAAATATGTGGTTGCTCTGATTTCCAAGAAGATTTTCAGCAGCAAAAAAAACACATCGATTTGGAAAATATTTATTATATATGCCCCCTTTTTGAGGAGCATACCATTTGGAATTCTTAGAATATCTATTAATTTTTTCTTAACTTAATTTTGAGCAATAATGGAGCAGTTTAGAAAATATTCTAAGTTTTTCTTAATCTAAAATTCTGCTGTTTCACTGGAACACTGATTACCTTTGAATACTATTAATTGATATAAAGATGTGTTTCATGTACAGAAACTGAAAATTATAAGTAGAAAATTATGTTGGTAAAAATGTGCCTCAAAATTTTCTACTCTTCATAATTATTGAAATGTAATTTCAAATAAGTTTCATCATACAGTGAACTTTTTATAAATGAGGTACATAGAAAAGTTCATGTAGTTAATATAAGCAGCTAAAATGCCAGACAGAATATTAGCAACTGGGCTTACACAGTGAGGAAATTGAAGGATTCCTCTCTGGGGAAACTGACTTTTCCAAAGAAAAGTCTCCTAAAGAACGGACCAGCTGCCTGGTCCATCTCAGTGCCACGTGCATATTGCATCGCTCACTAACAGCTGTTATAAGCCGTGGGGTTGGTTGAGGGGTGCACATACTATTTAGATGTGTGTATGTAAATATAGGAAGAACTAGCTTAAAGAATTGAAAATGATTTCCTCAGGAGAATAAAATGGGACAAAACACTGCAGATTTTCACTTTATCCTAAGGGTACTATTTTAAAATGATGTACATTCATTGCTTTGATAAAAAGTTTAAAAACATAGTGGTCAGAATTATGTTTGTTGATAATAGTGTTGCCATGTTATACTGGTGCTTCCATTGTATTCCTAAAGATATGCTGAATTCACATACTTAAACAAAAGGCACTGTTGTTTAGTTGCTAAGTCATGTCTGACTTTTGTGACGCTATGAACTATAGCTTGCCAGGCTCCTCTTTCCCAGGCAAGAATACTGGACTGGGTAGCCATTTCCTTCTCCAGGGTATCTTCCTGACCCAGGGATCAAACTCGTGTCTCCTGCATTGGGAGGCAGATTCTTTATTACTGAGCCACCAGGGAAGTCCCAAACAAAAGGCATACCATGGGAAATATTAATCTGTAAACACAAAAGTTATGAGTACCTTCTAGCATTCTTTTCTACCACTTTTTATTATCTGTTTTTAGGGGTCAACTGTAGTAGGTAATTGATACTGATAGATTATTTTCATCTCTTACTTTAATGTTATCTTACTTTAATGTTATTTGTAGTTTCAAAACTTCTATGCAGCAACTTCTTTATACTATAGCTAGAATCAAGAAGCTGAAACAAAGAAGAAAAGAAAACCAAAAACCAAACCCAAACTGATTTACTCTCATAGCACATTCTTGTGGGGGTGGTGATAGTAAAGAACAAAACAAACAAACAAAAAAGCACTTGAGGGGAAAAATATGCAAGAGTTGCAGTAGCCTTGATGATCCATAGTCTAGTGAATGGGTTTGAATTGGATCAAATGAGTCAACACTGTAACCTAATGGTAGATACTAAGATGTCTCTGAATTCTGTTTTACTGTTAAGTATCTTTAATATACCATATTTTGTACTCAGCAAATAGAGCCATTGCTCGTGTAGTTAGAGATTCTTTAAAGGCAGAAACCACACTTTATTCAGTAGCTGTATTCTTGACAACATAGTGATGCCAATAAAGGCATGCTCTATCTTGAATGAATTTTCACTGCTTATGAAATAGTATGTTGTATCTGCATTTCAAAAGAATTTTAAAGTTGTAAGTACATTAAAATTTTTATGAATATTATGACATCTTGAATAAATAACATTTCTTTTTCCTGATTCATTTTATACATTTCTGCTAGTGACAATAAGGACTCTGCCATTTTCCACTCTGTTGGAAGAGGAGCCCATATCTTCCCCACACCACACCAGCTATATGTTCCTATAAAACAAGGCCCAGGATCCCCTATGTACTATTTTTTCCCTAAATTTCACCACCCTGGCAGAAAATATTTTTACAGTTTTCTGCAGAGCTTTCAATGTGCCTTGAAATATATTTCAGTTCAGTTCAGTTACTCAGTTGTGTCTGACTCTTCGAAACCCCATGGACTGCAGCACGCCAGGCCTCCCTGTCCATCACCAACTCCCGGAATTTACTCAAACTCATGTCCATTGAGTCATTGATGCCATCCAACCATCTCATCCTCTGTTGTCCCCTTCTCCTCTGGCCTTCAATCCTTCCCAGCATCAGGGTGTTTTCCAGTGAGTCAGTTCTTTGCATCAGGTGGCCAAAGTAATGAGTTTCAGCTTCAACATCAGTCCTTCCAATGAATATTCAGGACTAATTTCCTTTAGGATGGACTGGTTGGATCTCCTTGCAGTCCAAGGGACTCTCAAGAGTCTTCTCCAACTCCACAGTTCAAAATTATCAATTCTTGAGTGCTCAGCTTTCTTTATAGTCTAACTCTCACATCTACACATGACTACTGGAAAAAGCATAGCTTTGACTAGACGGACCTTTGTTGGCAAAGTAATGTCTCTGCTTTTCAATATGCTATCTAGTTTGGTCATAACTTTCCTTCCAAGGAGTAAGCGTCTTTTCATTTCATGGCTGCAATCACCATCTGCAGTGATTTTGGAGCCCAAAAAATAAAGTCTGACACTGTTTCCACTGTTTCCCCATCTATATATTTAGTAAATCTTTTATGTACTTTTGTTTCACAGTCCTTTGCTTTTTCTCTGAATCAATACAATTATGCCCTTTACTTTGCTATTGAATCTCAAGGTTATTTTCTTAATATAGTTTTTCATCTTTTCTGTAATGTTCTCGGAAGAATCTTGATTGCTTTTTAGCTAAATGGTACCATAACCAGAGAAAAAGTGGTTAAGATCCGATGACATATGATGAATTGGCATGTCATTTGCAATTGTGTATTTGACCCAACTGTCTCTTTGAGGGAGATGTTCTCTCCTGGGAGGGCTAGAGAAATCGTTACAGCTTCATTCCTCAGAAAAGTTGTTCATAGGAATGTGTCTGTGAGAAAAATCTAGTCTGAGTATTTCTCAAGGAAATGATTGTCACATATTTTTATATGAAGATATACTTTCTTCTCACCCTAGAAATAATGTTATTAAGCACATTATATGAGTCTGAAGAGCTGTGACTGACACACAACAGTGCCTGTTTTATTGCTTCAGTGTAACACGCATGCGCTGCTTAGTTGTGTTCATTTCGTTAGGAATGAACAAAGAGCACATTTGTGTTTAAATCGGAGTGCTATAGTGTTACACCATCTTTTAAGAACTACTGGCAAATTTTAAATGTTCAAAGCACTATATAAATAGGGGTGAGGAGAGTCTATTCAAGGCAAGGTAATTAGAACATCTTTGGCTAGTAAATCTCTGAGTAAAAATAGCTAGTCTCAGATAGTGTTGAAAAAAGATAATTAAAGCTTGAAGAATAATGATGAAAACCTTTTGCTCGGATACTCTTTCTTTATTTTAGGTTTAATGCCTTGCATTCAAAATGGTGAACCCTACCTAGTAATCTCTATGTAATCAAAACTGGCCCAGTGGGTACTACAGAGTAAGATAAATTATAATACCTTATATCATATCCCTGCTGAAGGAGGGAAATGCGTGTGGCTCAGTAACGTTAACAGCTTATATAAATTAAGAGCATTCATCTTGCCCCTCTTTTGTCATATTTCAACTCTGTATATGATGGTATATATGATCCCCTAACCCCTACTTCCTCCTGCTTCATCCTTTTTCCTCAGGTAATGTACAAGAATGCATTAATTTTTTAATGCTCTTAACTCCCTGACAAAGAATTTATCACTCCTTTTTCTCAAACCTTAAACACATTCATCCTTCAGTCAGTCTTTCCACCACCCCCTACCCCTGTAATCCATTCCTTTGAAGTACTTCATATTTCTACTTTTGAACCCATTGCAATGATCCCCAAATATATATTTCTGGACTCCAGAAGCTATGTTGCCAGGATATCTATACTCGAAGTATAGTGACATCTCAAATTAAGTGTCTTAAAAGTCAAGAGTCATTCTCTATTCTCTATAACCCTCTACCCTCTGCTACACACAGTGTTCATTGTCTCACTTCATGGCATGGTTAGTCATGCTTGACAACTTTTAAAGTTTTTTATATTCAGTGAGACACATGTCCACTCTACTTATGTAACTGACCTCACCTAATTTATTTCTTCCATTCTATTTTTTCTACCCATTGCTGAGGTTAAGGTCCATACATCTTCTTACTGAGAAAGTAGCAATTATTGCTATTGGTTTTCACATCCTTTCCTCCTCCCCAACTTAAGTCCATTCTATCCACTGTTCATAGCTCTGGTCTTCCTTAAGCTCTCACTTGATAATGCCATTACCCTGTTTAAAAATTTCCCCTGGGTTTTTTTTAAAATTAATTTATTTTAATTGGAAGCTAATTACTTTACAATATTGTATTGGTTTTGCCATACATCAACATGAATATGCCACAGGTATACACGTGTTCCCAATCCTGAACCACACTCCCACCTCCCTCCCCATACCATCCCTCCGGGTCATCCCAGTGCACCAGCCCCAAGCATCCAGTATCATGCATCGAACCTGGACTGGTGATTCGTTTCTTATATGATATTTTACGTGTTTCAATGCCATTCTCCCAAATCATCCCACCCTCTCCCTCTCCCACAGAGTCCAAAAGACTGTTCTTTACATCTGTGTCTTTTTTGCTGTCTTACATACAGGGTTTTTCAGATCAGATCAGTCGCTCAGTCGTGTCTGACTCTTTGCGACCCCATGAATCGCAGCACGCCAGGCCTCCTTGTCCATCACCAACTCCCAGAGTTCACCCAGACTCACGTCCATCGAGTCAGTGATGCCATCCAGCCATCTCATTCTCTGCCATCCCCTTCTCCTCTTGCCCCCAATCCTTGCCAGCATCAGAGTCTTTTCCAGTGAGTCAACTCTTTGTGTGAGGTGGCCAAAGTACTGGAGTTTCAGCTTTAGCATCATTCCTTCCAAAGAAATCCAGGGCTGATCTCCTTCAGAATGGACTGGTTGAATCTCCTTGTAGTCCAAGGGACTCTCAAGAGTCTTCTTCAACACCACAGTTCAAAAGCATCAATTCTTGGGCACTTAGCCTTCTTCACAGTCCAACTCTCACATCCATACATGACCACAGGAAAAACCATAGCCTTGACTAGACGAACCTTTGTTGGCAAAGTAATGTCTCTGCTTTTGAATATGCTATCTAGGTTGGTCATAACTTTCCTTCCAACTGCATCTTAAATATAACCTAAGATGATAATTTTCAACCTCACTTGCAAAACCTATCTCAATCTAGTTTTTTAACCTCTTTTTCCACATGTCAAACGCAATGAAGTTTTTCCCTCAAATATTTTACATTCTTTTCCACTCCTGTGTCTTTTCATATCATTATGTATGCTTCATGAGTGCAGTGATTTTCTTTGCAGCTGTTTTATTCACAGTTCTGTCCTCAGCTCCTAAGACAATGCCTGGCACATAGGAGGTACTCAGTAAATATTGATTGAATGAATAGGCAAATGAATGAAAGGAGGAATTGGGAGATACCTTTCATGGGATTTAGCTATTCTTTTCTGAATTTGCAGAGATTCTGAGTAAAAGTCCTATATTGTTTCAGTGAATTCCCTTTGCCTATGCTAACTTAAGTGGATCATGTTCCTTCTAATCAAACGATCCTTGACCAAGACAGCATAATAAAGTTAGGAAACGCTATTTCAGAATTTGGATAAAGAAACTTGGTTTGGAGACCTCAGGACTCCTGTGGCTCTTCTCACCTTTGCCTTCACAAGGTATAAACAGACAAAATTTTACCCCCAAGGTCAGGTATCCCACAATCCAAGTTTGTGTTGAAAGAGGAAACACCTGCATTTCAGTGAAACTACTCATTGAATGGATGCAGGGTTTCCCCATGACTCTATATGCCATGTTTTGTTTACATGAGAACAAAGAAATTTGTCATGTATTAATTATAAAGCTTACCATAGCTCAACAGACTATTCTGTTAGGATGCTAATTCAGGAGATTAATTAGTTGATTTTCAAAGTACACTAAATTGGTTGATGGTCAAACCACAAAAGAAACAATACCATGTATCAGTATCCACAGATTTTCTTTCTTATTAAATGACCGAAACTTTAGGCAGAAGGAGGAGCAGAATCTTAGTGAAAATGTTTTGTCAAAACTTTGAAGTTTTAACTAGTAATCATGACTTCAGGGACTCCACATTCCTAACCTGTTGTAGAATTCTTATTTGGATAAAAACTTAGAGCATCACTTAGAGGCACACAGCACACAAAAGTCAGCCACATGGTTTTGGTTGTATGCAGGGATGGGAGAGAAAAGGGACCACATAGATTTCAAGCACAAAGTCAACAGAGTTATAATGTAAAGAAAGCTACAGATTAAAGGAGAATGAAACCTGTTTCTTTACCAGCAAAACACTGAGGCAGTGGTGCATGTTTTCAGTGAAAATAGTTTATGACTAATTTTCCTTAGTCATAAAAGAATCCAGGAGGCTCACATGTAATGCTACATGTGTACAGTTGAAGTAAGCCTGCTCTTAAAAGCACAAATGTAGAACACTGGAACTAAAATAAATTAAGCCATAATTTCCACCTAAGAAAAATTAGAATTTCATGCCTTTTTTTTTTCATGGTTCCTGGAATAATTTTAGATATACTGAGCATGCATCCTTCCATTTGATTATATGTTCTGACTCTCCATCAAGTTCCCTGGTTAATTTCTCTCCTCCTGGACTTTTCAGTAGCATGTGGCTTATTTACACAACTAATCATGTTGTGAAGTATATTACAATGTTTTTTAATGAACAGTAAGCCAATATTAATTTTAATTAATAAGAACAAAGGATTTCTCCATGTGTTTATTCATAGCACAAGTATGTTCTTGAGAAGATGAACCTTAACCATTTGGGACAAATATTTCTTGCCTAGTACTCTAGTCGTGGTAATAGCTAATAGCTGGCATTTTTCTTGGAGACAGCAGTAATGGTAGTAGTATCACTTTCACTTCTTCCATTCTAGTTACTGCTTTCTAGCAAACCTGTTCTGTATTTTCTAACTACCACTGCATGTAACTTTTGAAATGTATGATAGTACATATTCTAGCCCATTTTATTCTAATGTGGAAGACAGAGAATAGAGATATAGAAGTCCATGCTTAAGACTGTACTAGATTTTACATTATACTCTAAAACATTTGCTTGGAAGCAAATGGGACAACTGAAACTTATTTTATATATATATATATATATATATATATATATATATATATATAAATAAATAAGGGCTTTCCTGGTGTCTTAGATGGTAAAAAGCATCTGCCTACAGTGTAGTAGACCTGGGTTTGATCCCTGGGTCAGAAAATTCCCCTGGAAAAGGGAAAGGCTACCCACTCCAGTATTCTTGCCTGGAGAATTCCATGGACAGTGGAGGCTACAGTTCATGGGGTCACATCGAGTCAGACACGACTGAGCTACTGACACACACCATGTATAAAAATCATGGTTCAGAGCATAATGACCACACTGTAAGCCTCCAGTTTTTCTCTAACCCTCTCTCAATTTGCCTGTTGTAGCAGACCAGGAATTCAAAATGAGGTAGCCAGGTAAATTAGAATCTTTGTATGACTCACCTGGTGAATTGGAGAGGCCTCTGTGACAGTGGCGCTAATGTACTCTTTTCTGGAGCCCACATTGCTGAAGACATTGCTTTAGGGTAGATTGTGCTGCTCAGAGAATCAGATCAGATCAGATCAGTCGCTCAGTCATGTCTGACTCTTTGCGACCCCGGGAATCGCAGCATGCCAGGCCTCCCTGTCCATCACCAAGTCCCGGAGTTCACTCAGACTCATGTCCATCGAGTCAGTGATGCCATCCAGCCATCTCATCCTCTGTCATCCCCTTCTTCTCTTGCCCCCAATCCCTGCCAGCATCAGAGTCTTTTCCAATGAGTCAACTCTTCGCGTGAGGTGGCCAAAGTACTGGAGTTTCAGCTTTAGCATCATTCCTTCCAAAGAAATCCCAGGGCTGATCTCCTAATATTTAAACATGTACATGTATAAAATATATTATTCAGGATGGTTATGTTTTAAGTCAGAGGTGTGTGTAGTACTAGTTTTCTTGATCCTGCTAACATTCTGCACCTATAGTGACATTATTGTTGAATCGCTCAATCATGCTTGACTCTTTTGGAACCCAAAATTTCCAGGCAAGAATACTGGAATGAGTTGCCATTTCCTTCTCCAGGGGATCTTCCTGACCCAAGGATCAAACCCACTTCTGCTCTGCAGGCAAATTCTTTACTGCTAAGCCAGAGGGGAAGTGTAGTGGCATTAAGGCAGTGGAATTAAGTCTTCCTGATAGTCACAGTCCTCCTTGAGAATGACTTCTGTCATAGCACTGCTATAGAGTCATGCAAATACCTTAAAGGAAGGTCGTGACAGATGTTAATATTATAATCAAACTATCCTTTCATTTCCATTTTAATAGTTCATATAAGGCCCAGATAGTTAACATTCATTAAGTACTTACAAAGCAATGATTCTGCATCATCCCTCAATAATATTTCTCAATATATTTTAAGTATTATTTCCTTTTATCCAGTTTAAAATATATTTAATATTCAGTAGATCATTTTCTAACTAAAAAATAAACGTTGAACCTAGTAGCTATTGTCAGTTGCCACTCATCTAGGAAAGCATGTGATATAGGCTAAGATGTATTACTGGTATGTTTTTAACTAGTGTAAAAAAATTTTAAATTTTTAATAGCTTGTCTATTTTGATAGGGAATTTCTCCTAATAGTGTACTGAAGTTATCTAAAATTATTGATTTTACTTATTTAAAATTATCTACAGTAGTATTTAGGACAAATAACTCAGGTATGTAAGAGTCTATATTTTAAGCACTCTTCATATGAAAAATTGTAAAACTAAACTAACACATTTTTATGAATTTGTATATGTGTTTTTGGGATGATGCATAGTGTGATGAAAATCAAAAGGAGAGAGAGACTCTTAAAATGATAACAGTGAATGCTTATATCCATTTAAAGATGAAGTTTCAGCTACCAGAGCAGGAAACTGTAGGTAAAATCTGAAACAAATGAATCAAGAAATAGCTATGTAAGCTTATGACTATTTAAGTACAGCGCTAATTATTATTAAAGGAAAAACAGTTGATTCTCGGAAGAGGAATCTTATGAAAAGAGGAAACAGGCTGTTTTGTGCTACTTGACTTTTAAATCATGAAATTGCTGCTACATTTTAAGCTGAAAGAGGGGAGGAGATTCTCTTTTTTGTTGGTGGAGTTCATTTGCCACCTTTCAAATCTAAGAATTTTAGGCTGGGGTAGAAGCCAGTCTGTAAGAAAATGTGAAATGGAAAGAAAGTGGAGTAGCAGCCATAGCTAGCTCCTTCCAGAAGCCTGATCTTACAGGAGTTAAAGACCATGAGATAGAGGAGGATAAGTTATAAACCATGGAGTTTACAGATTTTTATCGTGTAATATAATGATATCTGCTTGTTTAAACATTACACTCTCAGTTGTTTAAATTGATGCAGTAAGTGGCCAAAACCTCTGTATAAGAAGTTGAAGGCAGAACCTTCAATCCCAGCGCTTCAAAGGTTTGGTAGTGAGTCTTCTTCTCCTCAGATAATTTTTCTTTTATTTTGTATTTTTTAAATACTAGTTAATCTTGATTTTTTGAGCAAGATGGTAATTTTTTTCTTTTCTTTCTTTCTTTTTTTTAAACAAGGTACTCATTCTGTTTACTCACAGTTTTTTCCTGATGTATTTTTGATTGGATCCACATTTGTAACCCAGATCTTGAGAATCTCATTTGTTTGTCTCTTGTAGCTGTTCTCAATATTTGAGTGTCAGGACTGCTTTATACACTTAAAAAATTGTAGAGGACCACAAAAAGTTTTTGTTTATATAGGTCTTGGCTATTTATATTTGCCATGTTAGAAATGAAAGACTGAAACATTTAAAAAATATTTTAATAATTTATCTAAAATAACATTTAAAAGCTCATTATATGTTGTTATAGCATTTTTAATGAAAAATAATTTTTATAGCATAAAAATATTGAAGCAAAAAGAGTAACAGTGTTTTACATCTTCGAAAATCTCTAATATCTGGCCTAATGTAAGACACTTAGGATCTCAGCTCTTCTTTGCATTCACTTTTTTTTTTTTTAATTAATTTTATTTTATTTTTAAACTTTACATAATTGTATTAGTTTTGCCAAATATCAAAATGAATCCACCACGGGTATACATGTGTTCCCCATCCTGAACCCCCCTCCCTCCTCCCTCCCCACACCATCCCTCTGGGTCGTCCCAGTGCACCAGCCCCAAGCATCCAGTATCGTGCATTGAACCTGGACTGGCATCTCGTTTCATACATGATATTTTACATGTTTCAATGCCATTCTCCCAAATCTTCCCACCCTCTCCCTCTCCCACAGAGTCCATAAGACTGTTCTATATGTCAGTGTCTCTTTTGCTGTCTCGTATACAGGGTTATCGTTACCATCTTTCTAAATTCCATATATATGCGTTAGTATACTGTATTGGTGTTTTTCCTTCTGGCTTACTTCACTCTGTATAATAGGCTCCAGTTTCATCCACCTCATTAGAACTGATTCAAATGTATTCTTTTTAATGGCTGAGTAATACTCCATTGTGTATATGTACCACAGCTTTCTTATCCATTCATCTGCTGATGGACATCTAGGTTGCTTCCATGTCCTGGCTATTATAAACAGTGCTGCGATGAACATTGGGGTACACGTGTCTCTTTCCCTTCTGGTTTCCTCAGTGTGTATGCCCAGCAGTGGGATTGCTGGATCATAAGGCAGTTCTATTTCCAGTTTTTGAAGGAATCTCCACACTGTTCTCCATAGTGGCTGTACTAGTTTGCATTCCCACCAACAGTGTAAGAGGGTTCCCTTTTCTCCACACCCTCTCCAGCATTTATTATTTGTAGACTTTTGGATCGCAGCCATTCTGACTGGTGTGAAATGGTACCTCATAGTGGTTTTGATTTGCATTTCTCTGATAATGAGTGATGTTGAGCATCTTTTCATGTGTTTGTTAGCCATCTGTATGTCTTCTTTGGAGAAATGTCTATTTAGATCTTTGGCCCATTTTTTGATTGGGTCATTTATTTTTCTGGAGTTGAACTGTAGGAGTTGCTTGTATATTTTTGAGATTAGTTGTTTGTCGGTTGCTTCATTTGCTATTATTTTCTCCCATTCTGAAGGCTGTCTTTTCACCTTGCTAATAGTTTCCTTTGATGTGCAGAAGCTTTTAAGTTTAATTAGGTCCCATTTGTTTATTTTTGCTTTTATTTCCAATATTCTGGGAGGTGGGTCATGAAGTGCATTCACTTTGTTACATGTCATGTGGCCGCTGGAAAACTCTACTGTACACTTACAGAGTGAAAAAAGTAAATAGCATCTTAGTATTAGCAGGAAAATAGTTTAGACCTTGAGGACCCTCTAAAAGGGGCTTGAGCCTCCTCTTCACCAGGTTAAATGTTGATACTCTCTGCCTGTTGCCCTCTTCACCCACCAGCACATGCGTGTGTGCCAAGCTGATGGCATGAAGCTGTGATTGCTTCATGCTTTTCAGTTATTTACTCCAGTTGTTTTTTGTAAAAAATTTCCTTTCCCTTAACCCTTTTGTCCTTTCTTCTTTCTCTTTGTAAAGGGAGGCTTAAATTCCAGGATTCTCTCTCTATTCTTAAACCCACGCTCAGATAGAAATGAAAGGAATTAAATTCTGGACTGGGTGACAAGAGGGGCCTTAGGTATTTCCCTCCACTGGCTGTTCTGCAAGTTTTTTTAAATGTGTACTCTGGGGTTTCCAGGGTGGTTCACTGGTTAAAAAAAAAAAAAAAATCCACCTGCCAAGCAGGAAACATGGGTTCGATCCCTGGGTTGGGAATACCCCTGGAAGAGAAAATGGCAACCTGCTTCATTATTTTTGCTTGGGAGATCCCCATGGACAGAGGAACATGGCAGGCTACAGTCCATGGGGTTGCAATGAATCAGACATGACTGAGTGAATAAATAAGAGCAGCAGTAAAAGATATTTGAGCACACAGTTTTAATTTTTGTAAATTTACTTATTTAGAAGTTATATACATATCCTCTGCACTCATATATTTATATATTTATGAGTTACATATGTATGCACTCATATGTTATAAAATGTACATAAGTATAAATAAAATAGATTAAAATAATTGTGGAAAGTTTGAGTTCTTTCTACATCTAAGTAGATTATGCCACATACCCCACTATAGTCTTTCCCTCACTTTGAAGGCACAGTCCACTGTGACTTAAACCACAAAAGAAAGGGATGAGGAGATGTTACCTTTGAGGTTATTTTCTTTATCTGATCTACTGGGGAAGAATCTATGAAGCGAGTGAAAGACAGAAGATAGAAAGAGATGAGTGAAAAGTCGTATGTTCAGGATTTACACTGACAAGCAGGAAGAACAATTTCTAACTATCCAGCAAATAGAACAGATATTGAGATATGAAGTGAAGAAGAGGGAAGTAGAGAGAATTGCAGTTTTTAGTAGAGGTGAGATTATCTGCCAAGACTAAAAGTAGGTAAGATGGGATTTGGAGTTGAAGACAGCAGCAGAAATTTTAAATGACCATCATGGGAAATGTGAACTTGCTTCAGTAGACACAAGAAATGACAACATGGATTACTCAGCTATAATAAAAACCTCACAGCAGTTACTGAGACTTACATTTGTTTTAGCCCCAAGAAGCATGGTTTGGTGACTTTTTTTTTTAATCAGTGCTTAGCATCTATGGAAATGAGAGTAAAGAAACTGACAGTAAAGACAATGGAATAAAAATTTTTCAAGGTTGGAAATTTGTAAGTTTTGCATAGCAGAATTTCCAGAGGAGAAGGAATAGAGGGTGCTATTGAAGACTTATTTGAAATGGTTGCAAATGAAACTGGGTAGAGAGGTAAGTGAAACCAAAAGTGTTTTGATAAATTAATGGGAGATTTAGATGAGTTTTTACAGGAGTGAGGAATCAGATAGAGGGAAGAGAGTTGAGTATAGTGTTCAGAGTCTGGGATACAGAGAAGGTCATAGTTACTATTAGTAGAGTATTAATGGTAGGTATTTGGAGTGGGTGGAAATAAGACCACTTGAAGTTCAGGAAGTGCTAGTGGTCAGTGTGACTTTCAAGGTCACTTCTGGGCAGAGGGAATAGGACAAAGACCAACCTTTAAACCTGTCAAGTCTGTGGAGTAGTGTTATTAGGGTGGGAATATATATAGAAGTAGGAATTGGTAGAAAAGTTTATGGCTAGGAGTTGAAAATGAGAAGTTGGTAGAACAGTGGTCTGTAATTGGCAAAGAAGAACTGAGGAGTGAAGGGTGACACAAATAATTTGTGTCAGAGAGATTGAGAAGGAAAGCCAGATTGTTAAAGGAACAATCAATGAAAACTTGAAGAGTAGGAGAGTTAACTCATTATTCTCCAGAGTTCAGTGAGAGTACTGTCAGAATGGTCTGGGGAAGAGTAGAGTGGGTAAAAGTAATGTTAAGTGTTTGGCAGAATGTGCCAAGGATGATAAATACAAATAACAAACAGGAAGGAAATGAGTGAAAACCAATGTACCCTTGGCAAATTTGACCAACTGGAGCTTTTGTCGTTAGAGACACTTGCAAAAGTAACCAAGTCCATGTGTCTAGATGCAGTGGAGTTTCCCGGACACAGCCTCTGCAGACTTTCCTTTGTAGGACCTGAGGTTCTCACTGTGAAAATTAGCTGATGTAGTGCTCCAGGGAACCAGTTTATAGATACTCCTTTTCTGAAAATCAGCTCACCAGTATATATTAAATTTTGTAGTATTACTAGAAAGGACTAGTTGTATGCAGACTTATAACCAGTAGCCAAATCTGATTCATCTCTTCACACCAATTCATCCTCTACCCATAGTATCTGAATTTCTCATTACACCTATATCTATATGATTGTAGGTACTCCATGTTCCTTGAAGAGTTTACCCATTAACCCTTTCTTCCCCGTGCAGATGACTTACTTCTTCTGTTACGTCTGAGTTCTCACCTACTCTAATAAAGAATGTTGCTTATGAAGTACATTATCATTTAACATTCGTGCATGCCATCTCTTTGAATAAATTCCTTTGATTTATTTCCTAATATTTCTATTTGTTTTCTAATGCTTCTTCCCTTGTTTCACCGTCTGCTCTAAAACTCATTTGGTTGAGGAAGTGTTTTCTGCCTCCGCACCTCTAGGTACTTTAATCAAGGTTGATAACCAGCAGAGGGAGCCTGGCTGGGAGGCAGGTTGTTACTCAGCACCCCTGTTTCTCAGGGGTGCACCTTGACTTGACATTGTGCCACCCACCAGTCCAAGGGGAGGGGTGCTTTTTCCTAATGTGCACAAAGGCACTTGATGGACTAACAGGGCCTTGATTAGCCATTCCATAAAAGCTATATTTACTGAATAACAATGAGAAAAAGAATCACTAACCAGCAACGAGCACTTGGTTAAATGATGGTGTTGTGCTAAACCCAATGAAGATTTTTTTCATTTTTATCTCAAAATAATCCTGTAAAGTAGTTCCTGTAATTACAGATAATCTAGACGAATGGACAAATACCAAGACCAAGTCAAATTCTTCTGAAGTAGCCATTACTTTTGCAAAGTAAAATTATCTGCTCCTTTAATAAGATAAAATCTTGAAATCAGTTAGAAGGTACTTGAGTTATTCTAGTTTTGAAAAGTGTGTATGTGAGAGAGAGAGAGAGAGAGAGAGAGAGTGTGTGTGTGTGTGTGTGTGTGTGAGAAATGCTTTATGCCTTCTTGAATCCTCAAAACAACTGGATGAATTAAGTGTTATAATTATGCTCATAGATGAAACTTAGGCTTAATAAGTTTAAATAGCCCTAGTAAGGGACAGCAGAGAAGGCAATGGCACCCCACTCCAGTACTCTTACCTGGAAAATCCCATGGGTGGAGGAGCCTGGTAGGCTGCAGTCCATGGGATCACTGAGAGTAGGACACACTGAGTGACTTCACTTTCACTTTTCACTTTCATGCATTGGAGAAGGAAATGGCAACCCACTCCAGTGTTCTTGCCTGGAGAATCCCAGGGACGGGGGAGCCTGGTGGGCTGCCGCCTATGGGGTCGCACAGAGTCGGACAGGACTGAAGCGACTTAGCAGTAGCAGCAGTAAGGGACAGAGCTGAGATTTGAACCCAGTATTTGAACAGTAATTTTTGAAAAATAATAGATGCTGTAAGATGATTATTAATATAGTTATTTATTCAACTGTTAGCTCATAATTCCTTTAAAATGTGGAGCTAATGAATTATTTTAAAATGAGACCTATTGAAGACCCTGGCAGTTTCACTAAGATGAAGATTTCAGATGCACATTTGGGTAATATTTCACTGAAGTATATAACATTATTATCATTAGTGCTATATTATAAGAATGCAATCTAAATTTAACATGATATTAAAATAGATTTTCTTATGTTGGATTAAGCATGGGAAATATTTACTTCATTTCAAATATGTTTTATAGGGGGAGATTTAGAAGCAGGACTTGGCTGAATAGGACCCATTAAAAGTAATTTGAAAGAAATACTGATGTCTTTCTTGTGATATTTTAATGTCTTTGAAAATACCTGTAAGAGCCTCCATTTTTTTTTGTTTGTTTTTTTAACTTTTTTTAAAAATTTTATTTTATTTTTAAACTTTACATAATTATATTAGTTTTGCCAAATATCAAAATGAATCCGCCACAGGTATACATGTGTTCCCCATCCTGAACCCTCCTCCCTCCCCATACCATCCCTCTGGGTCGTCCCAGTGCACTAGCCGCAAGCATCCAGTATCGTGCATCGAACCTGGACTGAGCCTCCATTTTTATTTCTAAGAGAGCCATAAATTCTCTTCTGGCAAGTGACTATAAAACATTACCAATCTATAGTGAACAAGTAATACCCCTCCAGTTCTAGGGAACTACTGATACAACTTTTAGCAAGGCAAGTTTTTTTAAAGAGTCTTAACCCATAGAAATACATACTGTAGAAATACATGGTAACAGTCAGTCAGGGCTGTATTTGTTAAACTTCAGTTCAGTTCAGTCTCTCAGTCGTGTCCAACTCTTTGCGACCCCATGAATCGCAGCACGCCAGGCCTCCCTGTCCATCACCAACTCCCGGAGTTCACCCAGACTCACGTCCATCGAGTCAGTGATGCCATGCAGCCATCTCATCCTCTGTCGTCCCCTTCTCTTCCTGCCCCCAATCCCTGCCAGCATCAGGGTCTTTTCCAATGAGTCAACTCTTCGCATGAGGTGGCCAAAGTACTGGAGTTTCAGCTTTAGCATCATTCCTTCCAAAGAAATCCCAGGGCTGATCTCCTTCAGAATGCACTGGTTGGATCTCCTTGCAATCCAAGGGACTCTCAAGAGTCTTCTCCAACACCACAGTTCAAAAGCATCAATTCTTGGGCACTCAGCCTTCTTCACAGTCCAACTCTCACATCCATACATGACCTCAGGAAAAACCATAGCCTTGACTAGACGGACCTTTGTTGGCAAAGTAATGTCTCTGCTTTTGAATATGCTATCTAGGTTGGTCATAACTTTCCTTCCAAGGAGTAAGCGTCTTTTAATTTCATGGCTGCAGTCACCATCTGCAGTGATTTTGTTAAATTTATTAGGAAGTAAAAAAATTCAGCTAAGCCACTATAAATGCTGTGTGGTTATAGTAGACTTCCAGGTGGCACTTCAGTCATCTCAATAAATTTATTTCTCTCATGAAGCAAAGTGTTCCACCCCTAAGGAATATTTTATGGGCTTACATGTATTATGTTGTAATTTCTAATTGCCTTTTTTTTAAATTTAATTTAATTTTATTTTTTAACTTTACAGTATTGTATTGGTTTTGCCAAAAGTGACTTTTTTATATTATTTTTGCATCAACATTATGCTTTATATTTGATATTTGCTAGCATCAATCAGTTAAGAATATTACTGATTTTTTGAATGTGAAAGCTAGGAAGTGATTGTAGGTAAAAATTTTTAGAGGGTGAAATCATTTTATCTTGAAAAACTTTGATACAGATATTGATATTATTAGGCCAGTTATAGTCAATCCTAATTGTATATTAAATCCACATGGGGAGTTAAAAACAAATAAACAAAACATACCAAAACAAAACGAAAGCAATCTGTTCTGTTCTCATTTCATCTTAGGCATTAAATATACATTTAATTCTGTCATGTTGCACAGCTCTAGGGACACTATTTATACTGTGTTCTGTGCCTCCTGGAGTTTGCTGTTGATGTAAGTAAGCTAACGGCTTCAGTAATTAATGATACAGGAATATCAGGGTTACTAATATAGGAATATACAATATGACTGTTGCCCTATATACATTTCTCATCAGTTACAATATCCAAATGACTTCTTTGACAATCATTCTCTATTTTAAAATAGGTTAAATGTATGTAATGGCGAGGTTGAGGAAAGGTCTATATCTTACAGTGGCTAAGGATTCAGAATATCCCAAAAGAAATATAGGGAGCTGTGTTGAAATGAAAATTTGCATAGCGTTTCAGCCTGGTGGCTCAGATAGTGAAGAATCCGCCTGCAGCGTGGGAAACCTGGGTTTGATCCCTGGATTGGGAAGATCACCTGGAGAAGGGAACAACTACCCACTCCAGTATTCTGACCTGAGTGAGAATCACACAGAGATGGGGTCGCAAGTACTGCAAAAAGTCAGACACGACTGAGCAACTTTGACTCACTCACTCAGAACTGAGTGTAAGGAAGGGTCAGGCACAGTAAAAGGGCTTTTTCATCATTAAAGAGCTCTCTTTAAAACAGAACAGGAGAATATCCATGATTATAGAAAGAAATGCTTTATTAAGTATCATTAGTATAAAAACTACATGGGTCAACTATGGAGCCTCTAACTTGACAAACATATATTGCTAACTATACTTAGGTTCTTTACATTTTAATTAGTCTTCAGTGATGTAAAATCAGTGGGCTCCAACAATAGTTTGGTTTCAAACTCATTTACAAGGCTGAGGCAAAATGTGGCTTTAGGGTGTCTCCACACCATTGTGTATGCTTTATTGTGGTGAATATCAAAATAGCAGTTAATTATAGTAGTACCATTTCTGTTCTTCACTTCATTATCTCTGTCTTGCACTATTATTTTCTGTTGCTGCTGGCAATACAGCATCAGGCCTGGCTCCAGTGAAGTGTGAACACAATGCCAGCACTGCATTCAGCACAAGAATAGAAAGGCAGATGGCAGATTTTACTATTTATAGTTGGAGCCAATTTGCCTGAGGTGAGCCCAATGGTTCTTATCAGGAATGTTTTCATGTATTAAAGGGATAAAGAAATGAAAGCCAAATAAAAGACAGTCCCCAGGACTCTGAGAGCAAAACTCCTGCTATAGATTGGAAAGCAATTCTAAATATTGATTAGACATTTATGAACTGGAAAATTATATAGTTTTCTCCCTATTTTCAAAGACTTCAGGTCGGCAGCATGCTTCATGGCAGAACTTGAAGAATTTATTTTCCAGTGAAGTTATGTTGCCATAGCAACTTGATGTAGAGTGAATTTTAATTATTAAGAATAAAATAGGTTTATGATAACTAATACCATCAAATATATTATTTAAACTATGACTGTCTTATTTTCTGTCATTTCTTGACTACCATAGGAAAAAAGACAAAATAACTGCTTTGCATTTTATTCTGTGTATTGTTTTAAAGATTGATTACTTAAGACACTGGTAAATACATTATCAGTTAGTAATAACTGATAAAAACTGTTGAAAAAGATTTTATATTCCGAATTAAAATAATATGTGAATTATACAGGTTTTCTTATGTTCAGTTCAGTTGAGTCGCTCAGTTGTGTCCGACTCGACTCTTTGCGACCCCATGAATGGCAGCACGCCAGGCCTCCCTGTCCATCACCAACTCCTGAGTTTACCCAAACTCATGTCCATTGAGTTGGTGATGCCATCCAGCCATCTCATCTTCTGTTGTCCCCTTCTCCTCCTGCCCCCAATTCCTCCCAGCATCAGGGTCTTTTCCAATGAGTCAACTCTTCACATGAGGTGGTCAAAGTATTGAAGTTTCAGCCTCAACATCAGTCCTTCCAATGAACACCCAGGGCTGATCTCCTTTAGAATGGACTGGTTGGATCTCCTTGCAGTCCAAGGGACTCTCAAGAGTCTTCTCCCAACACCACAGTTCAAAAGCATCAGTTCTTCAGTGCTCAGCTTTCTTCACAGTCCAACTCTCACATCCATACATGACCACCGGAAAAACCATAGCGTTGACTAGACGGACCTTTGTTGGCAAAGTAATGTCTCTGCTTTTGAATATGCTTTCTAGGTTGGTCATAACTTTCCTTCCAAGGAGTAAGCATCTTTTAATTTCATGGCTGAAGTCACCATCTGCAGTGATTTTGGAGCTCCCCCAAAATAATGTCTGACACTATTTCCACTGTTTCCCCATCTATTTCCCATGAAGTGATGGGACCAGATGCCATGATCTTATTTTTCTGAATGTTTAGCTTTAAGTCAACTTTTTCACTCTCCTGTTTCACTTTCATCAAAAGTTCCTCTTCACTTTCTGCCATAAGGGTGGTGTCATCTGCATATCTGAGGTTATTGATATTTCTCCCGGCAGTCTTGATTCCAGCTTGTGCTTCTTCCAGCCCAGCGTTTCTCATGATGTACTCTGCATATAAGTTAAATAAGCAGGGTGACAATACACAGCCTTGACATACTCCTTTCCCTATTCAGAACCAATCTGTTGTTCCATGTCTAGTTCTAACTGTTGCTTCCTGACCTGCATATAGGTTTCTCAAGAGGCAGATCAGGTGGTCTGGTATTCCCATCTCTTTCAGAATTTTTGTAGGCATCTGATTTAAAGTGTTTTATTATCAAGAACATAATGTGTTTAAAGCTAGAAAAACCTATTACTGAATTTAAAATTTAGGTGGCCTAGATTATCTGAAATATAAGCAGTGGCAGATACAATGTATATTCCACAAAAAATAAAGAGCCTTTATTATAGGTTTAAAAAATTCATTTGATTCAATCATAAAAAATATTTTAGCTGAATGTATTATAATTTAGCACATTATTTAGTCACATTATATATTATGCCAGAACATCTATCTATTTTAAATCATGGTAAAATATTTGTCGTACAAGTTTATTGGTTTTATTGAAATAAAATAACCAGTGGTCATACTCAGAAAGAAGGAGCTTATAGAAAGCTAGATTTGGAAAGAGATAGCTGCAGTCTAAATTTAATTTCTTGCTTTGTGAATTTTCTATTCATTATTGAAATGTAGTATAAAAAAAATTGAAAGGATTTCTGGTTAGACCTGACACATTAAACATACAATGACAGCTCATGTCCTTCCCAAAGCCCCTCTAAAAGGAAACTAAAGGGGCTTATAAAATAAACTCAAAAAGACAAAGAAAATGGGAGATAAGTTACAAAATTTGAAAGATGAAAAGCAGATGCATGAGTGCAAACTAACTTAGCAGATCTGAGAAAATGCAATTATAAGTTGGCAGAGGAGAAAACTGAGAAAACTGATTTATATACCAGGAATTCATACTACTCAGAGTTGAAAACACTGGGTACCTCTGGAAATGGGAGTTAAAATGGGGTTAAAAACAAGAGAACTGATTTAAAAACCTGTTTAAGCAATTGGTTTCCAAGATTCTGTCCTCCTCACCATATAGCTGGGTTATAGTGCCTGTCCTACATGGCAGGAGTCTAAAGGCAGAATTTCTGTAAAGGGTAAAATAAAGGCACCAGGACCGAACACCACAACAGTAGAAGGCAGAAGACAGGTGGGTACTCTATTGAAATCAGGGATAATAAAATTTTGAAACATGAAACATGTTTGCATGTTAAATATTGAGACTTCCAATCTTCTCTGTCAGCCCACAGGATGCAGGTAATCAGACATATATTGTCAGAGCAAGAGACTGGAAGAATTTTTCTAGTGAATGTAAGAAGTCCAAGAAGGAAAGACTTATATATAAATTCTTTGGGGGTTCCCCAAAGACATGGCTTAGTCAGATCATTCTTCAGTGAGCACCATTGTCAGCGAGCTCCATCCATCCTATTGACCTCTCATTCAACTCTTTAGTGCCCTGCTCTTCCCCACCCCCAAGCTTTGTTGAGCTGTAGTTGACCTGTAGCATTATGTAAGTTTAAGGTATAAAATGTGATGATTTGATGGACATATATATATACTGGGACATGATTATCACAGTAAGGTTAGTTACCAATTCCATTACATCACACTACTAACTTGTTTTTAATGGTGAAGAATTTAAGATTTCTCTCTTAGCAACTTTAGAGTATATGATAGAATATTGGTAACTATAGTCACCATGCTGCACATTAATTCTCTATAACTTACCTATTTTCTATAATAAATGGAAATTTATATCTTTTGACTAACATCTCCATTTTCCCCATTTCCCAGCCTCTGGCAAACACCATTCCACTCTGCTTTTATTGAGTTAGACTTCTTTAGTTTCCACATATAAGTGAAGTCATACAGTATTAGTCTTTGTTGTTCTGACCTATTTTACTTAGCATAATGGCCCCAAGATCCATTCGTGTTGTCTCAAATGACAGGATTGCTATAATAATCCATTGTGGATTGTGTCTGTATCAGTCTTCTTTATCCATTCATCCATCAGTGGATACTTAGGTTGATTCCATCACTTGGTTATTGTGAATATTGCTTCAGTAACACTGCAGTAAACATAGGAATACAGATACTTCTTTAGGGTTACAATTTCATTTTCTTCAGCATATACAGAAGTGGACTTGCTGGCTCTTCTGGTAGTTCTGTTTCTTTTCTTTTCTTTTTTTTTTTGAGGAACCTCCATACTGTTTTCTGTAGTAGCTGTATCAATTTACAGTCCCACCAACAGTATACAATGGTTCTCTTTTCTCCACATTCTTGCCAACACTTATCTCTTTTCTTTTTGATAAAACCATTCTAATAAGTGATATCTCATTTTAAAATTTTGCTGGTGGTTTTGATTTGCATTTCCCTGAGGATTAATGTTATTGGGCACTATTTCATATTCCTATTAGCCATTTTTATATCTTCTTTGGGAAAATGTCTACTCAAGCCTTCTGCCCATTTTTTAAATGGATCTTTTTTTTTTTTTTTAACCATCTGTATGTCTTCTTTGGAAAATGTCTATTAAGTTCCCCTTCCCTGGTTGGCTGTTTCTCTGATGTTGAGTTGAAGCTCCTTATTTTGGATGTTAACCTCTTATCAGAAATGTATTTTGCGAATATTTTCTCTTATTCTACAGGTTGCCTTTTCATGTTGTTGATTTTTTCTTCTTTTTGCTGTACAAAATCTTCAGTTTGATATGATCCTGCTTTTTTCTTTTTTCTTTTGTTACTTGTGTTTTTAGTATCATATTCAAAAGAAATTGCCAACACCAATGTCACCGGATTTTTACCACTGTTTTCTTCTAGGATTTTTGTGACTTTGGATCTTACATTTAAGTCTTTAGTCCATTTTGACTTAGTTTTTGTGAGTGGTGTACGATGGGGGTCCAATTCCATCTTTGTGTGTGTGTGGCCATGCACTTTTGCTAGTGTCATTTATTAAAGGGACCGTCTTTTCCCCATTGGGTATTCTAGGGTCCTTTATGAAATATTAGCTGGCTGTATATTCATGGGTTTATTTCTGATCCTGAATTCTGTTCCATTGGTATGGGTGTCTCTTTTTATGCCATTACCACTGTTTTAATTACCGTAGCTTCATAATATAGTTTGAAATTAGGAAGTGTGATGCCTCTATTTTGGGGTGTTTTTTTTTTTTTTGCTGTTAGGATTGACTTATCTATTTGAAGTCTTCTCTGGTTCAATACAAATTTTGTTTTTTTTTTGTTTTTTTTCTATTTTTATGAAAAATGTTTTGGATTTTGATAGGGATTGCAATGAGTCTATGGGATTTCCCTTTGTGGCTCAGCTGGTAAAGAATCCACCAGCAATGAATCTATAGATGACTTTGAGTAGTATGGACATTTTAACAACAGTATTTATTTTTCTGATCCATGGACGTAGCATATTTTTTCAGTTATATGTCTTTTTCAATTTCTTTCATCAATATATTATAGTTTTCAGTGTACAGATCTTTCATCTCCTAACTATCTTATAGGTTTGAAATGACAAATTGGGTTGCTTAAAATATTTTTTTTCAGATAGTTCATTGTTGGCATACGTTCAACTGATTTTTATGTATCAATTTTGTATCCTGAAACTTTACTGAATTTGTTTAATAATTCTGTTCTTTTGGTGAATTCTTTAGGATTTTCTATATATATAGGATCATGTTACCTGCAAATGGAGACACTTCTTTCTGATTTGAATTTTTTTTTTCTTGCTGAATTGGTCCATTAGGACGTCAGTACTATGTTGTATTAGTAGTGTCGAGATTGGATATCTTTGTCTTGTTCCCGATCTTAAAGGAAAAGTTTTCAACTTTTTACTACTGATACGATTTTAGCTATGGACTTGTCACATATGGCCTTTGTTTATATTGAGTTATATATACAGTTTGTTGAGAGGAAATAAACAAACTTCATCATGACAAATTCATCCTTATCATGAAAGGATGTTTAAATTTTCGAGTGCTTTCTCTGCACCTATTAAGACATCATGTGGTTTTTAGATTTTATTCTTTTAACATGTGTATCACATTCATTTATATATGTATATTTGTGTATATTTATCAGACCTTCTTTATGGATATGCCTGTTTCACACTCTTGTTCCCTCTTCTGGTGGAATTCTTAAACTTGGGTAACTTCTTTTGACCCTACAAAGCTGTACTGGGTGCTAACAACCTCTTGTTGGCTTACTTTCCCTAGAGCAGTGCTGACCATGTGAGTCTGCGTGGCTTTTCCCAGTCCTGTAGAGGTGGGCCAGTTTTCTTCACATGCACGCTTGCAGCCTGTTGCATTGGGGCTGTGCACATGGAGCTGGCGTCCAGGTGGGAGTGTGTGTGGTTGAGATGCAGAGAAAATTGGGGCTGTCAACTGGGGACCAATTGATGGGATCCACCAATGAGGCATCCACAGCGGTTCATGGACCACTTTCCTAATAGAATCTGTGACGCATTTGTATGATTTACATCCCATTAATGTCTTCTGAGAGCCTCAGCTGCTCTTCTCCCAGCTGTTTACCACTCCCCAGTCATGCAGTACCTCCCATGGAGCTTATGGATGAGGCAAGAAAGATGTGAGTGTTTTAGCACTGTTCTGCAGAGCTGGGGAGGCCAGTGCTCTGTTATTAAATATCACTAGGTAGTAGAAGGAAGCATTTAACTTAAAAAAAAAAAAGACCAAACCAATCAGATAAAAAACCACTTGGAGAACATGGAAAATGTGCAGAGAAAAGAGCAAACATGAAAGTAGAATAAACTAAAATTAATATCTTGAGATGTAAGAGATAGATAAAATAGTATAGTCATACACACACATATATGTTCCTATAAGTAGGAACATTCAGGGAATTAAAATGAGCAAAGAGATTTTTTTTAAAAAAGCAAAATTAAAAAATTATTGTATAAGGAGTTATAAAATGAAGTTGAGGAAGTCCCCCAGCAAATATTCATAAATACAAAGAGGTAGAAAACAGAGTAGATAGTTTAGTAGAATTAGGTCATAGGATTAAGAATAACAAACTTGCCATAGACAATAACATGAGTGAATCTGAAAGTGCAATTATTGAGTGAAAGAAACCAGTCACAACTGTATAATGCATGTGTCTATTTATATGAATTTCAAGAATAATGAAAACTGTGGTCATGGGTAGAATAGTGGCTAACAATCAGAGGTGGGTATAGTACAGGATGGTTATTAATATGAATGTGTCTTCCTAGATTTTATACCTTGAATGTAAATGTAAAAATCTTCTGGCCTGCGTGCTTTTCTGTACTTTGTATAAGTTAATTCTGTAAAAAATAGAGGAAAAATATCAGATAGTCTAAGAGGTCCATACTTGAAGAGTAAGAGGTCTAGGAGAAGGGTTTTCCTGGCAGTCCAGTGTAAAGACTTCATGCTTCCACTGTAAGGAGTACAGGCTCAGTCTCTGGTCAGGGAACTAAGATCCCACATGCCATGATGTGGGGCAGAGCCAAAACAAAAATCAACCAACCAATCGATCAATCTTACTTTTTGAAAGAATTTTAAAAGAAAAAAAGAGAACAGGAAATAAAGAATTCATGAACATGTTCATGAGTTTCGAGAATGATAGAAAACACCAGATGTCCAGCATATTGGATAAAAAGGTGGAAGAAGGCAATGGAACAACACTTTCAAATATGTGAGGGATAATTCCAACCTAGAATTCTATACCCAGCAAAAATTAACAAATATGAACACAGATTAATAACATTTTAAGATGTGCTAGGTCTCCATTCGTCCTTTCTCAAGCTGCTGTGAAATGTTCACCATGAAAGTACGCAAAAACAAAGAGAAAGACGTAAAATATTGCAGATAGTAGATCTACCATGAAAGAGAGGTACAGAGAACCCTCTGGTTGAGGAAAAGGAAAATTTTAACCTGATAGCTGAATAGGAGGTCTGTTGAACAGCCAATTCAAATCAGAATTCAGAAGCATCTGGGAGATTTTTTTTTTTCAAGATGATAAAGTTGATAAAATATTGAGAGTATTTGCATCTACTGAGAAGAGATTTATAAAATTAGGAAAGAAGTTTTGGGTATGTAGAAAATTAAATAAAGAAATAGGACAACTATGAACTCTGGGGCTGGGAGAAACAATATGGAAAAGGAAAAAGAAAAGAGAAAGTTTATTGTATGATTCAGCTATGAATAGGGTATGTAAGTACATAACTAATAATAGAAATGTCCTATGTAGATGGTACACTGTGAAGCATCAAAAAGTAGTGAAAGACAGACTCCTCAACATGGATACCAAAAGCATGATGTGGCACGAGAAAAGCAAATTTAGGAATACAGCCACTTGGTACCATTTCTATCAAGTGTTGGTATGTTATGAGTTGTTTCTAAAACCTCATAAAAAACTATAGAGAATAATGTAAATATCCGTATAGCCACAACCAAGCTTAAGAAGTTAAGTATTACAAATGTAATGGAAGCCCCCTCTCTGGTGTCATCTTTCTTCCTTTTTGCCTAAAGGTACTAACTGTTTAGAAGAAGTTTACATCTGTCATTCTGTGTATGTCTTTATATCTGTCCCTGAATAGTATTTAGCAGTTTGAATGCTTTTAAACTTTGTGTGAATGGTGGTATACTGTATGTTTTCTTCTGCCGTTTACTGTAAGTTTAAAAAAAGAATTTATCTGATTTCATAAAAGGAATAAAAATAAGGATCTTAAAGGCTAAAACAAGCCTTTTGGAAAGATGATGGGGAAAGGGAGAAGAGATAAACCTTAGATTATTTTTTCAAAAGTTTCTGAGCCATGAATTTGATCATTCCTCTTGTAAGTGCTCTTAGGAAATGCCCCAAGAAATAACTAGGAATCATTTATATATCTGGAAGGAAGGAGGGTGTCTCCCTGAAAGAGTATTCTCAAAGCTTGATGAGCTTATGAAAGCTCAAAATACTGGGCTACACCACCAGAATTTCTTTTTCAATTGGAATAGGGCCCAAGATTTTGCCTTTTTTTTTTTTTTTTAATTAAGTTCCCAGGTGATGCTTCTCCGTTGCTTAACTGAGCTGGTAAGAGAGTGCCCTGAATTGCCAAGTTTTGGAGTAGCAATTACAACAACTAGCCAAAAATGAGTTAAGTCAGGGAAAGAGTATGATTGGCCAGGGGGCCTGAGTCCTTAAGTGCAACTCCTTTAACACATTGCAGTGTTTTGGCTGTGCATCAAATCTGGTGTTGAGAATGTGACTTTCTTCATTTTTCCTGGTAAAGCATTTTCTAGATCTGCCCAAAGGCAATCACAAAGCATACATGAATTTTTAACCAGGAGTTGGATTCTTCAGTGTTGATGTTGTTGACTTGGAAACCACACTTGGAGAACTAATGATCTAAATTCTAAAGTATAGCAGTGCTCTTTCGTCTACCACTCATCAGCTCATGCCTACTTAATATATTCATCATGTTGAATTGTCACATTTTCAAAGTAATACTCATGCATCATTTTAAGACAGCTTTCAACCATTTGGTGACTAGTAAATATTAGCCGTGTTACTAAGTAATCATGTGAAATGTTTGTAATATGATTAAACGCTAAACCTTACTGTGCTTGAAATTATATGTAAACTCCCACAGTTGAAAATTAAAGTGGTTTGAATCCCAATTTGTAAAGCATAGTCCTTGGTCTTAAATAGAGTTTTGTTTTCTTTTGCATTGTAATAGCGTAGTCCTTAAGAGTTCAGGGTCTGAAGCCAGATTGCCTGAGTTTCTTGCAGCTTTACATCTTTCTAGTTTGGACAAGTTATTTGCCCTCACTGAGTTTCAGATCTATAAAATGGTAATAATAATAGCACCTACCTCATAGGGTTGTTGTGACAGTTACGACATGTAAAGCACAAAGAACAGTGCCTGGCTCCTGGTAAACACATAATTGACATTAACAGCCATTATTAAAACGGCTATCACCATCGATCTGTTTCCCTTTGTGAAGACTTTTTTTTTTTCCACTGCTAGTTATTTTTTATTTTTATTTTTTTTTAATTTTATTTTATTTTTAAACTTTACAATATTGTGTTAGTTTTGCCAAATATCGAAATTAATCCGCCACAGGTATACATGTGTTCCCCATCCTGAACCCTCCTCCCTCCTCCCTCCCCATACCATCCCTCTGGGTCGTCCCAGTGCATCAGCCCCAAGCATCCAGTATCGTGCATCCAACCTGGACTGGCAACTCGTTTCATACATGATATTATACATGTTTCAATGCCATTCTCCCAAATCTTCCCACCCTTTCCCTCTCCAACAGAGAGGGACTTTTGTGTCACATTGAGTATTTTGTTTCATAAAAAATGAATCATTTGTCATAAACAGGTACTTCCTTACTTTTTTTTCCTAAAAGCTACTAGCTGTACTTTGGTGAACTGTGGATAATATTTAGCCTTTTGCAGTGTTGTGTCCTATTGCAGGACACAAAATCAGATCTTTAATTACAAGGTAAAGAGTAAAATCTAAGCATTAGATTTGAAAGTGAATGGTGGTTTTTATTGCAGTTTGTTTCAAGGTATGTCTGCCATATTGTATCTTTTATTCTCTTAATCCACTTGGACAAAGTAATTTTTGAAATGATTTCAAAATGATTTTCTTCTAATTTTGGTATATTGCATTATAAGGCACATATGAAAAGGATTTGTGTCCTGCTGAGCAGTTCTTTTTATTTCTAATAAACATATGATTATATTTGATTAATTTACTTGCTGAAGTTTTGGGGTTTGCTACCCTTGCCCAAGTTAACTGTACCATATTTTTTTGAATATGGAAAATTTTTCGGATTTGATATTATGGGATCCATATGGATGAAACTTTTCTGCCATGGCCAAAGATCATAATAATCCCAGGAGATGAAAATAGATGAATTTAGGGTAAAGATGTTTTTGTTTCAGTAATAAAACTTTTGGGATTCTTGATAAGATTCCAAAGTATTCAGATCCAAAGGTGGAGGCAATGACTAGAGTATCTTAAAATAAAAATACAGTGAAATGGACTGCAGTTATTGTTGTTTAAAAACTCCAAGAGACATCAAGATAAAGTCTGTCTAGAAAACTAAAACTAAATAATGATAAAGTGAAAGAGAGTGAAAAAGTTGGCTTAAAGCTCAATATCCAGAAAACTAAGATCATGGGATCCAGTCCCATCATTTCATGGAAAATAGATGGGGAAACAGTGTCAGACTTTATTTTTGGTGGGAGCTCCAAAATCACTGCAGATGGTGATTGCAGCCATGAAATTAAAAGACACTTACTCCTTGGAAGGAAGGTTATGACTAACCTAGACAGCATATTAAAAAGCAGAGTCATTACTTTGTCAACAAAGGTCCGTCTAGTCAAGGCTATGGTTTTTCCAGTGGTCATGTATGGATGTGAGAGTCAGACTATAAAAAAAGCTGAGCGCCCAAGAATTGATGCTTTTGAACTGTGGTGTTAGAGAAGACTCTTGAGAGTCCCTTGGACTGCAAGGAGATCCAACCAGTCCATCCTAAAGGAGATCAGTCCTGGGTGTTCATTGGAAACACTGATGCTGAAGCTGAAACTCCAATACTTTGGCTACCTGATGCGAAGAGCTGACTCATTTGTAAAGACCCTGATGCTGGGAAGGATTGAGGGCAGGAGAAGGGGACAACAGAGGATGAGATGGTTGGATGGCCTCACCGACACAATGGACATGTGTTGGGTGTCCTCCGGGAGTTGGACAGGTGATAGACAGGAAGGCCTGGCGTGCTGCAGTTCATGGGGTCACAAAGAGTCGGACATGACTGAGCGACTGAACTGAACTGAAGTAATATATGAAACTTTAGCTGTGGAGAGAAGTTAAGTGATTTGCCCAAGGTCACACAGGTGGTGTGACAGGTCTCCATTCTTCATACTAGCAAACAGGAAACAAGATATTTGGCTGCTGTGGCCTTTAAACTGTAATCCTCTACTAGTCTCTGTGGAGTTAGGATCCTGGATTTTCAAGTTTTGATACTGTTTTCATTTGTTCAGAAGGAACTAGATTCAGTAAATGGCAAATACTAAGCATCCAAACCAGAGTCTCCAGATAAAATAGAGAATTTTTGGTTAAAATTGAATTTCAAATAACGACTCATAGTTTTTTAGCATGTGTATGTCCCCAGTATTCATTGCATGCATATGCTAAAAAATTATTGACCATTTATTTGAAATTCAGCTTTAATTGGGTATCTTTTAATTAGGTAAATCTGCCAACTCTGCTCATAAAGGTGGCCTAAGGAATCTTTGGGAAAGTTCTGAGGAGGCTGTTCACTGTCAAAGAGTACTGTTATTCCTTGAACATTGTGCAGGATGGCCCTGCCTGCCTTTTTTTGATCCATGGTACAATTTTTCCCCCTTTCCTATTTGCTAGCTGTATGCTCAGTCATGTCCAACTCTTTTGCGACACCATGGACTGGGGCCCACCATACTCTCTGTCCATGGGATTTCCCAGGCAGGAATACTGGAGTGGATTGCCATTTCCTTTTCCAGGAAGTCTTCCCGACCCAGGGATTGAACCTGCATCTCCTACTTCTCCCGCATTGGCAGGCAGATTCTTTACCTCTGCACCATCTAGGAAGCCCATTTATAAGCTCAGATTCCTTATATTTATGTATATATAATTGTTCTTTATAATTAATATATAAATACTTATATATGTGTGAATAAAAAAACTGGAGACTCTAATTTTTGCTTTTTTTTAAAAAAACTAAGTTCCCTAAATTATGCTGCTTTTTCTGGCTTCATATTTATTGTAAGCATCTACTTTTGTAAACCATTGTTCCATCCTCATTCCCCATTAGGCATATTCTTTATTAGACTCTAACTGTTCTCTATCCTTTTGGGGAAAAAGAGGTGCTAGTATGTTAAATCTCCTGAGTTTTTGCCATGATTGTGTTTTTATAATTGATGTGAGAAATAAGCAAGAATGAATTGGTTACTTAAATACTTTAAAAGAAACTTATGATTTCATTGGGTCATTTAGGGATTAAAGGAAATAATTAATCATTAATAGGTACAGGTGGGCTTCCCTGGTGACTCAGTCAGTAAAGAATCTGCCTAGAGTGCAAGAGACCTGGGTTCAATCCCTGGGTTGGGACAATCCCCTGGTGAAGGAAATGGAAACCCACTCCAGTATTCTTGCGTGGAGAATCCCATGGGCAGAGGAGCCTGGTGGGCTACCACCCATGGAGTCGCAAGAGTCGCACACAACGGAGTGACTAAATCACCACACCATGTATAGGTAGAAAATGGAAATATTAGATTGTGAGTTTCAAAAAATGAAGTAAAAAAATGAAATTAATGAGCATAAAACCAAAAATAATCAATACACACAAAATAATTATCTCCATAATTTATAGTACCTATTAAAATTATATTTGAAACTTTTGATTAGAAAGCAATAAGAGCAGGCATTATTGTTAGAAAAAGGTATATGCATCAATATAATCTGGAGGATATAAGTCAGTATGCATTTGTGACTCATGTGGAAATAGACCAAACATTGTCTGTCCATCCATTGTCATGGATCCTGGCATTCTTATTAGGTATTTGATCTTAAAGTTGGACAGTTGTAAGGAGAGGGTTCACTAGCTTTCTTTGTGATGAAGTTTCAAATATACATGAATTTGGTTTTTCCTCTTTAGAGTTTTTATTTTCACTTGGATTTAAACATTGCTTGAGTCTGGATCCAGAATTGGATTTTGTTAAGTTTAATAAATTTTACTAAATTTATTAAAAAAAATTTATTGTTCTTCAGATGTTAAAAAGAACTAGGCATAAACACACACAAAGAAATGCTTATTCATTATCCCTTATAATTTAATTGTATTCAGTTTTGTTAGTCTCTTTGGATAAGTGTGTCCATGTGTGTATCTTTCAAAGGTTTTAAGATGTCTTAGTTTTGTCCGTTGCTTTTAGTAGATCATTACCTTTGTGTATTCCAGTAGACCAAGTGTTTGTGTAAAAATGGGGTCATGATCCTTGGACTTCAAGCTTTCATGATTATTATATGAAATTATGCTTAAATTTTGCTTTCTCACCTTTGGGACTTCGGAACTTTAAAATGCCACTTTCCTGACATGAAAGAATGGTATTCATTCTCAGAGCACTACTGTGTAGTTAGCACTATTCTAGTTTACCTTCAATTTTCTAAATTAATATTTGTGTTTCATCTCCATAGAATGTGATGTTTATCATGTCTTTCCTCTGTTGCACATATGTCAAAACTAAACAAAATCAAGCAAAATTTCTATGAGAGCCCCATTTATATACAAATTCCTAGGTTTTTCAGGATTGTACCCAGTCATTTTTTTAAAGAAAATCTCCTCTACATATCTTAGGATTTTGGAATGGTCCATGAGGCCCAGAACTTTGCAAGTCCAGATTGTTAGGATCTAAGAGAACTAGTTGCTCTGTGCTTAGTAGGCTTAGGCTTCCCTGGTGGCTCAGAATCTGCCTGCAGTGCAGGTAGACCCAGGTTCGATCCCTGGATCGGGAAGATCCCCTGGAGAGGAAAATGGCTACCTACTCTGATATTCTTACCTGGAGAAGTCTATGGACAGAGAAGCCTATGGACAGAGAAGCCTGGGGGGCTACAGTCTATAGGGACGGTAAGTGTTGGATACGACAGTGATTAACACGGCAGTTAATAAATGATTTGCCAGAGAAAGTTTGTCTCTAGTCTGAGTAATGACTATTATGAGAGGACTGTAGAAGATGTACTTGGTGCCTGTTAGCTGTTCAGAATCCTTTTGGAAGAACAGAGGTGTTTAGTTCAGTGGGAACATCTTAGGTGTTCTTAGTTATAATTTTGTAGCCCTCCACTTCCCAATTTCTTCAACCTTTGTCTTTCTTGAAAACTGTGTTTTCCTAGTTACAGGGATGTACTTCGTTTTAAGAAACATGCATTTCCTAAATGATTAAGGATTAATTCCAGAGGAAAAAATATTCATTGTGATTATGATAAGTGCTCTGACAACAGGCTTTCATTTTTCAGAATTGCTTCTCTGGTTTGCATTGAACTAAAATATTTCAATTTGCCATGGACTTGGTAGAAAAATTGAGAATCTTTTAAAATTAAATCGAATGTGTATAATTTTCTAAGCATCAAAAAGATTCTTGAAAAATTCGTCTTTTTATACTTCATTTGTTGTAGTGTCTGCGTGTGGTAGGCAGTTAATGAATATTGTTAAATGAACATGATAGCCTCGTATTAATGGAATTTATAAAGGCTGAAATAATGTGCATGTGTATTTTCTGTAGAAAATCTTGTCCTTATTTCACCTCAGGTTTTTATCATGACATTTTTTTCTTCTTTGCTAATATCCTTTCATCAGTATTTTAATTATTGATGAGGTCTGCTCTTGGAGAATTTATTCAAATGGATAATTTCAGTGTCAGAGCAAATTTAATATATGGCCTGGAAATTTCTCAGTGTTCATATCACTTTCTTTAAAGGTGCAGTTTGAGAATGAAAAACTCCGAAGCAAAAATAATCTTAACTTTCTGCAACTCTATAGGAATGTGTGTGTGTGTGTGTTCTGTATATGTATACAAAGGTTGAGAAAGAAGGAGAGAAGAGGAAAGGGTGTGGGGATACAGAGACAGGAAGAGTTTTCATGTGACTTCTATGAAACTGTGATATATCTCTAGGATGACTGACAATGATAGGTTGACTATGGGAATAAGTAAACCTTTTTACTTTTTAAAAAAAACTAGTTTTCATCAAAACAAGCATTCATAAGGTTAACAAATGGTAACTTTTCGTTCAAACTGATAAATGCTTTTAGATAATAGAGTAAGTCAATGACTAGAAGAGGGAAAAACTATAGATATCTTTTGGGAAAAGGTATGTATTATATTAGAAATGTTTTATAGTCACTTTAAGGAAATTTGCTAACATTCAGCAAAGAATGTTGTTATTTGTTTTGACCAGAAGGTAGAGTATCTGAATTATTGCCTGGTATGGTTGTATACTGCTGCTGCTGCTGCTGCTGCTGCTAAATCGCTTCAGTCGTGTCCAACTCTGTGCGACCCCCTCCAGGCAAGAATGCTGGAGTGGGTTGCCATTTCCTTCTCCAGTGCATGAAAGTGGAAAGTGAAAGTGAAGTCCCTCAGTCATGTCTGACTCTTCCCAACCCCATGGACTGCAGCCTACCAGGCTTCTCCATCCATGGGAGTTTCTAGGCAAGAGTACTGGAGTGGGTTGCCATTGCCTTCTCTGATGGTTGTACACTAAGATCTTTTAAATAATTCACATTTTTCTCTTAATAGGGAAAAAAGGCTTAGATGTTACATGTTTATTTTCCACTTTAAAATAATTTTCTTTGTTGATATAAGAAGGAATAGATATAAAGGCAGGGAGATTTTTAAATTGTAGAACATAAATAGATATTGAAATATTATCTTTCTGCTTCTGAAGTTGATTTTTTAACCTAAAAGGCCACAATCTCATTTATTAATTTCTTTGAAATAGAGTTGCCTTTCCTTTCTCCCTCAAGAAACCATAAAGATAATTTCAGAAATGCGTTTCCAGCTGAGCTTTTGTATTTTGTCAGTTCTTCTGTGACTTAGATGAAGTTTCAATTAAAAATAGACTATAAACTTCTATGTGGGAAGCAGCTGAATGAGTTGCTATGACAGTTCATATTATGAGGTTGAACCAAGTGCAAAGTAGCTTAATAAGATTTGAGAAACATGGAGCTATATCAGTGCTAACAATCACCCTTCTTTAACCTGGGGTGGGTGTAAAGGCATATGTCTTCCTCTCAGAGGACAAAAGGCTAATTAGGGAGTCAGTGGAGCCTGTAGCCCTGAACACACTGCTTCTAAGAACCTATCTTCCTAAGGAACACCCCTCTTTCCCATTTGAGATTATGTGTAAAAGATTTTGGGGATCCAGTCATTTCTATATGGCTGTCTCCCCTTTCCTCAGCAGAGGTGCTTAATAAGTGCTACATAGCATGAGCAACTCTTGAACTTCCTGATTCTAAATCAAGGATATTTAGATTTTTCCTTTCTTTATGGAATTTTCTAAGCCAGATTCTTCTATTTTATATACTATTTATTTATCAGTAGATTTTTGGAGTATTGCAAAGTATATCTGTGTGCCTACAAAGAAATTTTAATATTTCATTATTAATGTGCCATTGGACAGTAAGCTTAGATATTGGGCAGGAAAGCAAACAGCATTTTAACTGGATCTCTATTTTTATAGAAGATTTCCATTTATAGAACACTGGCAATTAAAAATGAGGAAAATAAAAGAGAAAAAAGTTGGCAGCTGTATTTCCATGAGGAGATGGCTAATGAAATTCATTTGGATAATGAAAATCCAGCTATCAGAAAGCATATATGTATCACATTTATTTCCACATTTTTAGACAGAGCTGTGGTTAGATGAAATGGAAAGATTTCATTCTCCTACTGATAAAGTGTTGGTTGTTCAGAGTGAAAACAGTCAAAACCAGAGATGGAGAGCCACAGGTTTCACATGAGAAATAGAAAATCTCTTTAATTTTCCTGTATTTCAGGAAAAAGCTCAGTTCTTCATGGGGAAAGTAGGGCCACCATTCTAACTAATCATGTATGTTTTGTGTATGCTCTGCTCTGCTTATAATCTGCTCTTTTACTTTCACTTAATAAATCATTATACATATATTTTCCATGCCATTAAACATTAAATATTTTCCATAATGTAATGTTTAAGGAGTTTATGTAATATTTTTTGGTAAGGGTTTTATTGTATATATTAAACTTTTCCTATTGTTGAGTGCTCACACCATCATGGTGTGATCCAGATAACCACAATGGTGTGATCACTCACCTAGAGCCAGACATCCTGGAGCGTGAAGTCAGGTGGGCCTTAGGAAGCATCACTATGAACAAAGCTGGTGGAGGTGATGGAATTCCAGCTGAGCTATTTCAAATCCTAAAAGATGATGCTGTTAAAGTGCTGCACTCAACATGCCAGCAATTTGGAAAGCTCAGCAGTGGCCACAGGACTGGAAGAGTTTAGTTTTCATTCCACTCCCAAAGAAGAGCAATGCCAAAGAATGTTCAAACTACCACACAATTGCACTCATCTCACACACTAGGAAAGTAATGCTCAAAATCCTCCAAGCCAGGCTCCAACAGTATGTGAACCGAGAACTTCAAAATGTTTAAGATGGGTTTAGAAAAGGCAGAGGAACCAGAGATCAAATTGTCAACATTAGATGGATCATAGAAAAAGTGAGAGTTTGAGAAAAACATCTGCTCATTAACTATGCTAAAGCCTTTGACTCTGTGGATAACAACAAACTGTGGAAAATTCTTAAAGAGATTTGAATACCAGACCACCTTACCTGCCTCCTGAGAAGCCTGTATGCAGGTCAAGAAGCAACAGTTAGAACTGGACATGGAACAACAGACTGGTTCCAAATCGGGAAAGGAGTATATCAAGGCTGTATATTGTCATCCTGCTTATTTAACTTATATGCAGAGTACATGATGTGAAATGCCGGGCTGGATGAAGCACAAGCTGGAATCAAGATTGCTGGGAGAAATATCAATAACCTCAAATATGCAGATGATAGCACTCTTTTGGCAGAAAGTGAAGAGGAACTACAGAGTCTCTTGATGAAGGTGAAAGAGGAGAGTGAAACAGTTGGCTTAAAACTCAACATTAAAAAACTAAGATCATGGCATCAAGTCCCATCATTTCATGGCAAATATTTGGAAAAACAATGGAAACAGTGACAGACTCTATTTTTTGGGGTTCCAAAATCACTGCAGATGCTTACTGCAGCTGTGAAATTAAAAGATGCTTGCTCCTTCAAAGAAAAGCTATGACCAACCTCGACAGCATATTAAAAAACAGAGATATTACTTTGGCAACAAAGGTTTATATAGTCAAGGCTATGGTTTTTCCAGTAGTCATGTATGGATGTGAGAGTTGGACCTTAAACAAGCCTGAGCGCTGAAGAATTGATGGTTTTGAACTGTGGTATTGGAGAAAAACTCTTGAGATCACCTTTGACTTCAAGATCAAACGAGTCCATCCTAAAGGAAATCAATCTGAATATTTGTTGGAAAGACAGATACTGAAGCTGAAGCTCCAGTACTTTGACCACTTTATGTGAAGAGCTCACTCAGAAAGACCCTGATGCTCATCAAGACTGATGGCAGGAGGAGAAGGGGATGACAGAGGATGAAATGGTTGGATGACATTACCAACTCATTGGATATGAGTTTGAGTAAGCTCCTGGAGATGTTGAAGGACAGGAAAGCCTGGTGTGCTGCAGTCCATGGGGTCACAAAGAGTCGGACATAACTGAGGGACTAAACGACATCACTGAGTATTTCTTATAGAATTTTAATATTATACCATGATGTACAAAGAATCCTGTTTTCCTTTGTAAAGTACTATATGCTGCCTTGGTACAATGACATGCAAAGAAAATATTTTTGTTTTCCCCTCATTTTAAATACCTGATGTTGAAGAAAAATTAGTTTCAGAAGTGCACATTAAGTAGTCCAGTTAGTAAACTTCTCTTCTTGACCGCTTTCTTAGACAGCTTTCTTGACAAGGCTAGTAGCACTGAATGGGACACTCATACTTAGTTTTTATTTATTTTTAGAAGATTGCTTGCAACTTTGCCTATTTGTTCTACCACCAGCATTAATCACATCGCTAGAGCAGGTTTCTGTCTTTGCTTCCTCCCTTTTCCCATATGCTGAGCTCTGTGAAAGTTGTCTTGCTTGTCTTCTGTGCCTCATTGGCAGCAAGTTTTCTGTTTTTTTTTTTTTCCTGATGATTCGGGAAGGGAAATAAGTAGGGAAGGAAGGAATGAAAGGATGGTTATTTCTTGCAGCCTTCTCAATCTTAAAACCTGTGATAATAAAATTTAACTTGAAGAGAAACATTTTCCCCAGAGTTTATTTATAAATTTAATTCAAGCTCATTAAAGCATTCCTATGTTTTAAGTATTTATGACCCTTATTGTTGAGGCGTTTTTCTGAAGTATTTTAAAAATATTTTTATTAAAAGATTCTATTGAAAATAAACCTGTTGTGACCCTTAGATTTTGAATATTATAATATTATTTGGAGATACAAATATTAATAGATTTACAGGTGGTATACTGTTAATCCATTAGGAAATATTACTTTAAACCCAGTACGTCTAAACTAATATGTTAAAAGTATGTAAATGTAAAATTTATATTCACTTTCAAATAAAGCTCCATGGTTCACGAAGTCCAGAGCAAGCCCTTTAATATAGCAGCGGTTGTCTTTGCTGTCCCTACATTACATGCACAGGATAACTCTCCCAACCTCCACGAATGAGCTCCTACTCTGTACACAGCATCAGTGCATGTGGCTGCTCTAACTAAGCAGTGGTTAGGGAGGTGGTTAGCAATGTCAGAAGGACAATCAAGTGGTTACTGCCAAGCACTCTTCAAATTTGTTTTGAAAGAGTAGGAAGGGTGGTTGAAGGTTTCTCCCAGGCTACCATAGCACACCTTACCTCGGCTGAGAAAACATTCTCATTTCTGGCCTGATTAAATCTTTGTGAAGGGACAGGATTCTCAAGTCAAATGGATAGGCAAGTTCCTTCCCTCTGTGAAAGGAATATATGAATAATTATGATGTGATTTCATCTGTTGCTTCTATAATTATTTAGTCAGTAGACATTTACTGAATACTTACTAGATGCCAGAAGTTGTACAAAGTATTATGAATACATCTGTATCCCACGGCAGTCCCTGATTTGTTATGAATTAAGGTGAGGAATACACAAACAGGAAAACTGTCAATTTGGTATAATAAATGCTGAGCCAACAGTGTGCAGTGTTCTGTGGAAGTTTGTAGGAGGGACACCTAAACCAAATCTGGGCAGAAGGATAAAGAAGGGATGACAGCCATTACCTTACCCCTAATAACTACCCCACCCATTTCCTCCTTGCAGTTTTGCCCATAACTGCCATGTTTTAGACCTTCCTACTTAAATGATTAAAATCTTGTACTACTACTACTACTACTAAGTCGCTTCAGTCGTGTTCGACTCTGTGCGACCCCATGGACTGCAGCCTACCAGGCTTCTCTGTCCATGGGATTCTCCAGGCAAGAACACTGGAGTGGGTTGCCGTTTCCTTCTCTAATGCATGAAAGTGGAAAGTGAAAGTGAAGTCGCTCAGTCGTATCCGACTCTTAGCGACCCCATGAACTGCAGCCTACCAGGCTCCCCCATCCATGGGATTTTCCAGGCAAGAGTACTGGAGTGGGGTGCCATTGCCTTCTCCGAAAATCTTGTGCAGTGTTTGCCAAATATTTGTGACTTAGAACTTTGAACAGCCAGTGAAGGAGAAGGGAGCCTAGTTATTGAGTAGAGAGGAGGAGGGTGGTACTGTCTTAGAGTACAACCCTAATGATCTGGCACCATGTGAGTTTTACATGTTTTTCTATATTATTTATGATCACTGTGCAAAGTATGGTTCTAATGCATATGTAAAGAACTTTTAAGGTGCACAAAAAGTTGTTCTTGTTTCCACCACTCCAGATCTTCCAATAAAATTACATTTTAAGAAATACCTTCAGTGAATATCCAGTGACTTCACATACCCCAGGCACAATATCATTCAACAAGTATGCAGCCAGTTAGTTACTCTCATCCCTAGTTAATCTTCTAAAACTTTTGCCAGAGCAGTCTCCTTGAAGCTTGCAATCTGTTATGTCATTTCCTTGTTCTTCTTAGTTTAGAAGAAAGCTCAGTTCCTTAGCCTGCTTGAAAATGCCCTCTCTAGTCTGCATCAGGGCTTTCCTGGTGACTCAGTGGTAAGGAATACACCTTCCAATGCAGGAAGCAAGGGTTCGATCCCTGGATCAGGAAGATCCCCCGGAGAAGGAAATGGCAACCCACTCCAGTATTCTTGCCTGGGAAATCCCATCGACAAAGGAGCCTCATGGGCTATAGTCCATAGGGGTCACAAATCGGTCAGGACTTAGTGACTAAACAACAGCACAGTCTGCATCAAGCTCTCTTTCCCTCTCTCAGATCTTATTGTTTTCTTCTCTGTAGGTCCCATGGTGCAGCTTCCTCTGAGCTGTTCTTTGGGAAAATCATTTCTTTGTTTATGATGATATAATACTTCTATCTGGAATGCAGTTTTCTCTACCTGTATGTGTGAATATTTTAACTGTTCTTAAACTGAAGTGAAGTGAAGTCGCTCAGTCGTGTCCGACTCTTTGTGATCCCATGGACTGTAGCCTACCAGGCTCCTCTGTCCATTGAATTCTCCAGGCAAGAATACTGGAGTGGGTTGCCATTTCCTTCTCCAGGGAATATTCCTGACCCAGGGATCGAACCCAGGTCTCCTGCATTGCAGGCAGATGCTTTACCGTCTGAGCTACCAGGGAACATTCAGTTCAAACGCTAAGTCACTTTGAAAATTTTCCCTGTCTTTCAGCCTGAGAGTGATTTTTCCTGTTTTGGTTTCTTTGTGCATGTCATAGAGTTGTTTTTTTTTGTTTGTTTTTTTTTTACTAGTAGTTGCCTTATTCTTCCCTTATGGTTCTTCATACAACTGTCTTTTTCTATAAGATTATTAGCCAAGAATGATTTTTCTTATATTTTCCCAAACCTTATGTTGTCTGCCATGTATCCTCTATAGTGTATGACGCACAAATGTCTACTGAAGGATGACCTCACAGACTCACCACTGAATTTTCTATGAGTTCGTTATTTTTTACCCACAAAGTGGGTGTAATGATATTTCTCAGTGCATTATAAAATTATTTATCGAAGTATAACCTTATAGACATACCACTAATCTATGACTTTTGTATTCTATTCCCAGTGCTGCCGTTTACTCTTTGAATTGCAGCCTGACATTTAATTTTTCTGTGACTTAGTTTTTTTTTACCCACAAAGTGGGTGTAATGATATTTCACTCTGTGTTGTAAAATTATGTTATTTATCAAAGAACTACTTTGAACTCCCTGGGAGGAAAATGGTCAAATTTACAGAAAAAAGTAAGAGGATTTTGCCTTTGAAATACGAAAATTTTGCACACAATTTACAGATAATTTTTTGAAATATCAAATAATCTAGAAATCAGTTCAGTTCAGTCACTAAGTCATGTCCAACTCTTTGTGACCCCATGAATTGCAGCACGCCAGGCCTCCCTGTCCATCACCAGCTCCCGGAGGACACTCAAACTTAAATCCATCGAGTCGGTGATGCCATCCAGCCATCTCATCCTCTGTCGTCCCCTTCTCCTCCTGCCCCCAATCCCTCCCAGCATCACAGTCTTTTCCAATGAGTCAACTCTTCACATGAGGTGGCCAAAGTACTGGAGTTTCAGCCTTAGCATCATTCCTTCAAAGAATACCCAGGACTGATCTCCTTTAGAATGGACTGGTTGGATCTCCTTGTTGTCCAAGGGACTCGCAAGAGTCTTCTCCAACACCACAGTTCAAAAGCATCAATTCTTCGGCGCTCAGCTTTCTTCACAGTCCAACTCTCAGATCCATACATGACTACTGGAAAAACCATAGCCTTGACTAGACAGACCTTTGTTGGCAAAGTAATGTCTCTGCTTTTGAATATGCTATCTAGGTTGGTCATAAATTTCCTTCCAAGGAGTAAGTGTCTTTTAATTTCATGGCTGCAATCACCATCTGCAGTGATTTTGGAGCCCAAAAATATAAAGTCTGCCACTGTTTCCACTGTTTCCCCGTCTATTTCCCATGAAGTGATGGGACTGGATGCCATGATCTTAGTTTCTGAATGTTGAAATACAGAGTCATTAATAGTGCATGTGTATGTATGTGTACACATTTGTACATGTTACAAGCTCATTTGAAATGTGATACCAATAACAGACCACAGTAAATTTGTCTGCTAAATTTTTATCAGGCTGAAATTGTCACAGAAAAGTATATTGCTTTAGTGTAGTGGTTGAGAGTCTGGGCTCTGACAGTAGAATGCCTTGGTTTAAATTAATTTTTAGCCTTCTGTGACCTTAGGTAAGTTATTTGACTTTTTAATCCTTTGGTTTCCTCATTTATAAATCAGATTAATAACTTCTTTTAGTTAGAGTATCATTTTTAAGAATAAGTTAACGCTGACACATAGTAAATACATGTTAAGGTAAGGTAAGGTGAAGTCGCTCAGTCGTGTCTGACTCTTTGCGACCCCACAGACTGTAGCCTACCAGGCTCTTCCATCCGTGGGATTTTCCAAGCAAGAATACTGGAATGGGTATGTTAGTTATTATTATTATGATCTTTCCATGGAAAAATCAAACCTAGTGTGCCTTAGTTGGCAGTCAGGCTGAGGTAGCTTAGCATTAGATAAGCCTGGGTTTTAATTCTTGTTCTTCTTGTGCTTCATGTATAATTTTGTGGAAGTTACCTAATTTTTTCCAATTAGATTTTTTTAGAATTAGGTGAAATAATACCTGTAAAATGTTTAACATATTGCTTGGTGTATGGCAGTTTTTAACAAACATTGTCAGTTGGTTTTATGTTCAATCCCTGGGTCGGGAAGGAGAAGGAAATGACAACCCACTCCAGTATTCTTGCCTAGGAAATGCTATGCACAGAGGAGCCTAGTGGTCTACCGTTTATGGGGTCGCAAAGAGTCGGACAAGAATGAGTGACTGAACAACAAGATGTTCTGCCTTTATCTCAGTCACACAGGCTGCTTCATTCTGTGCAATATTTACTTTAGCATAAAAAAAACAACAACTTCTAAGTAGAAAAGAGTTGCTGTTGTAAAGAGAAAAAAAGTCTTAAAGTTAAAAAAGAATAAATCTAAGTGTACCTATAAAGAAAACAAGGCTTTTCTAGACCTATCCTGAAAACGTTTTTGTTTACTATGAGATTGGATCTTCCACTGACCCTCCTGAGTGTTAGGAAAAATGCCCTTGAACTGCTCTAAGGTTGGCTCTGGTGTCAATTCTAGTGAAATAAGAAGCCAGAAAAAAAATCTGCTTCTTTCATTCCATGATCTCCAAAATGAGGAAGGAGAGTACTGTATAACCCAGAGGGAAAGGGGACATGTAAGACAATCTATTTACACTTATTTTATCTAAGAATATTTACTCTATAGGTTGACAGTAATGCACATAGCAAATGTACTAAGTATAAATGCATTAAGGTGGAGCTCAGATGTTCATGCACCCACTCACATACACGCACACACACACACTCTCTACAGTAAGCTCTCAAGTCTCGCTAAATAAAGTAGGAGTTCTAGAATAAACAAAGTTTAGACATTTGCTGGTAGTATAATTTGGATGTTACTCAGTTATCTGAATTCATCAGATCTCTGATTTCCTGTAATGTGCCATCCATAGTATGGGGAATAAGAACTTTGCTCTGAATCCTTTTCTATAGTTGATTCTTTTAAAGATGCCTCTTTTGGTAAAGGTGAGGTGGAATATTTAGAGTCACTAAAATTGTTTCACAAAAATTGAGGAAAACGACTGTTGAGCCGATTTGTCTGATTATTTTTTTTCTTAAATTGCCTCTGTTGGATTAAGATAAAGCAGTTAAGTGAAAAAGCCAGTAGATGTTCATTAAATCACTTTTGAAAATTGAGTTTTAACATTGTGATTTAAAATTAAACAGACTTGGATTCAGGTCCTTGCTCTCGGTTGTGCTAGCAGTGGTGCTTCTTTGTGGGAAAAGCTGAGAGTGAAATAAGTAGCTTCCTCCTAGACTGATTGTAAACAGTCAGTCCATGCACAGTGTCTGCCACAGAGCAAGCCCTCAGGAAATGCCAGTGTTCATTATTGTTATGGTGGTAGAGGTGGTGAAAAGAGTAAACGCTTCTTTTTTTTCTCCCTTCTGATTTATTTATTTATTTTGACATATAGTTATTTATAATATTGTGTAAGTTTCAAGAGTACAACAAAGTGAGTCAGTTATATATATATATATATATATATATATATATATATATTCTTTTTAGATGTTTTTCCCATTATATATCATTACAGGATATTGAATATAGTTCCCTGTGCTATACTTTGGGTCCCTGTTGTTTGCCTATCTTGTATATAGTCATGTGTTTATATTCATTCCAAACTCCTAATTTTTCTCTCCCTCCAACTCCTGCAAACCCCTTTCATAACCATAAGTTTGTTTTATATGTTTGTGTTTCATCTTCTGTTTTGTTAATAAGTTCATTTATATAATTTGTTTAGATTCCGCATGTAAGTCTTTCTCCGTCTGCTCTGAGTTACTTAATATGATAATCACTAGGTTCATCCATGTTGCTGCTAATGGCATTATTTCATTTGTTTTTATGACTAATATTCCCCTGTGTGTGTGTGTGTGTGTATGTATAAATATACACATTACATCTTCTGAAGTAACCATTTGTTATACTATAGAGCTTGATTAACTTTAAAAGAACAAAAATTGCAGGTAAACTAAGCAGTTTTAGAGACGGAGAATTTATCTGCAAAGTTTGAATATGTGGTCATAGTATTTAAGCTGACCTCTGATCCATCAATTTATTGCATACTGTATTTGTTTCTTTTTATTAAAGAGTTTATGTGTAGGGGATAATGAAAGTCATGGGTATTTGTGTTTATTTTTGGCTCTGTTGGGTGTTCATCGCTGCATGAGGGCTTTCCCTAGTTGCAGCAAGCGGGGCCTACTCTCTAGTTGCAGTGCTCAGACCTCTCATTGCAGTGGCTTCACTTGTTATACAGCAGAGGCTCTAGGATGCGTGGCTTTCAGTAGTTGTAACATGTGGGCTCACTAGCTGCAGCTACCAGACTCCAGAGCACAGGCTCAATATTTGTGGTACACAGCCTTAGTTGCCCCCGCGGCATGTGGGATCCTCCTGGAGCAGGGACCAAACTCGTGTCCTCTCCATTGGCAGACGGATTCTGAACCGCTGGACCACCAGGGAAGTCTAATACTATATTATATTTGAAAAGGATCATATTTATGTTGTCTTTCAGCAAGATTAAATTTGCTTTCACATTGGGAAAAACAATTTGCCTAATCAAAGATGATCTTACCGTCTTGGTTAGGTTCTGTGAAGGTCTCTGTGACATCCTGTCACCAATTATCATTTAACATTAGATGAGATGTTCTAATGTCTCACTTTTTTTTGTTCCAGCTCTTTCCTTGAACTTTAATTGTACAAATATGTCCTGAGACACCAGCTTCTTAAGAGACTTGATGCCTGTTAAATTCATCAGCGTTTCTTGACAGCTTGACATGAGCGCTGCTCACTTTGTGAGGGAGCTTAGAGTTTAGAAGTAACTATGGATGATTTCCCCGGTTGATGTCACAAATGTTCACTTTAGAACCTGTATGAATAATCTTTCAGGGTGAAGGTAATTCATGGAAAGCATTATCTACAGAATGAAACCAAACAATCTAGGATTAAATTGTTTTACCTTCTTAATGTACTTGTTTGTAAAATTACAGTTTCTGTTGTTCAAGTACTTCATACTCCTTAGTTTAAAAGTCCTGTTCACCAGTATTCTTAGGACTATGAGTAGAAATATTGAAGAAACTCTGAGCTTGTTTATTTATAAATGTATCATGTTATATGCTTAATATTAGAGATAATTATAGGAATAACCTGATTTTCTCATTCTCTTTTACAAATTAAGCTATTCTCTTAAGTTTCTCAGAAGAGTAAAACCTCTACTCTTCATCTGTTTCTGAGATACACTTTCATCACTTCCAAATAGATTTGCAGGAGTATTGGTATGCCACTTATCTTCCAATATTTCAGTCCATGGCTTGAGTTCCCTGATTTTGCTTAACTAATTTATCTTGGTTGGAAAGCTCAATTACTACTACAACTTCATGTTCTGTCTCCTTGTCACCTTTCTCATTTTTAAGTTTAACATTCACTAACTACTTGCTGTTATTTTTGCTGCATATGTTTAAATAACACTAAAAGAATGCCTGAATCTCCAGTTGATATTTTACAAGTTTAGTTAGAAAGTGTCCAAAAGGTTTAAAAAATAGTTTAAAGTGTCAACACTGACCTAGATTGAAAAAAGAAAACCATACAACTATAAAAATGTATTTCAGTTCAGTTCAGTCACTCAGTTCTGTCTGGCTTTTAGTGACCCCATGAACTGCAGCATGCCAGGCTTCCTTGTCTATCACCAACCTCTGGAGCTTGATCAAACTCCTGTCCCTTGAGTTGGTGATGCCATCCAAGCATCTCATCTTCTGTCATCCCCTTCTCCTGCCTTCAATCTTTCCCAGCATCAGGGTCTTTTCTTAGGAGTCAGTTCTTCACATCAGGTGACCAAAGTATTGGAGTTTCAGCTTCAGCATCAGTCCTTCCAATGAATATTTAGTATTGATGTCCTTCAGGATTGATTGGTTTGATCTCCTTGCAGTCCAAGGGACTCTCAAGAGTCTTCTCCAGTACCACAGTTCAAAAATTCTTTGATACTCAGCTTTTTTTATAGTTCAACTCTCACATCCATGAATGACTACTGGAAAAACCATAGCTTCAACTAGACAGACCTTTGTTGGCAAAGTAATGTCTCTGCTTTTTAATACACTGTCTAGGTTTGTCATAGCTTTTCTTTGAAAGAGTAAGCGTCTTTTCATTTCACGGCTGCAGTTACCATCTGCGGTGATTTTGGAGTCCAAGAAAATAAAGCCTATCACTGTTTCCATTGTTTCCCCATCTATTTACCATGGGATGATGGGGCCAGTTGCCTTGATCTTAGTTTTCTGAATGTTGAGTTTTAAGCCAACTTTTCACTCTCCTCTTTCACTTTCATGAAGAGGCTCTTAAGGTCTTCACTTTTTGCCCTAAGGGTGATGTTGTCTGCATATCTGAGATTACTGATATTTCTCCTGGCAATCTTGATTCAGCTTGTGCTTTATCCAGCCCAGTGTTTAGCATGATGTACTCCTGCATATAAGTTAAATAAGTGGGGTGATAATATACAGCCTTGATGTACTCCTGAAAGGTTGTTGCTGAACCATGAAAAGATGCCAGGATTCTTGGCCTCTGGAAGAGAAGAATTCAATCCGGGGCCAGAGATGAGGCTTGATCGCTCAGAGCTTTTGTGTAATGAAGTTTTATTAAAGTATGAAAGAGACAGAGAAAGCTTCTGACATAGACATCAGAAGGGGGCAGAAAGAGTACCTCCTTGCCAGTGTTGGCAATGGAGTTATATACCTTTTAATTAGTTATTACAATGAATCAAAAGAATGTCTCAAGTTTGTGAAAATTTTACCAGACCTACTTCCACAATTTACATTTTAGGATAACAAGATTAGAATTTAACAATAGAAAGATCCTCTAGACCCACTTCCATAATATACATTCTAAGATACCATCATTAGTCAGAAAGTTTTCAGGAAGGAAAAACTGTCCTCCAGCAGTACATTGTTGTTGTATAATCCCTAGTACAGAGTTTAAACTGAGTTGTGTAATTGACTAAGACTAAGGAATGTAGAGGGAAAAAAAGTTTGTCCTTTTCTCCTCTTTGAGAATTCCAGACCCCCAATCTCCACTTCGAGAGCCCCCGACCCCTTTCTCCTCCTTGGGGACCCTGAACTTCTTATTAATCTGCCTAGGAATTGACTCTCTCACTCCTTTCCCAATTTGGAACCAGTCTGTTGTTCCATGTCTGGTTCTACTGTTGCTTTTTGAGCTGCACAGGTTTCTCAGGAGGCAGGTAAGGTGGTCTGGAATTCCCATTTCTTTAAGAGTTTTCCACAGTTTGTTGTGATCCACATAGTCAAATTTGGGCTTTGGAGTAGTCAATAAAGCAGAAGTAGATGGTTTTCTGGAAGTCTCTTGCTTTTTCTATGATCCAACTGATGTTGGCAATTTGATTTGTTAAAAATGTCTTAATACTGTGCTTATATGACGAAGATTTTAAAATTCAGTGATTGATTCCTCAAATATTAATAATATAGGAGCATGTTGTTTAGCACATGTGAAACCATTTTGTCAGTGTACATGAACCCCTGTCTTTGATTCTCCTGTGAACAGTGAAGGAAAAAACTAGGTTATTGCCCCCCAATCCATCTGTTTATCACCAAGTCTGTGTGTGTGTGTTAGTTGCTTAGCTGTGTCCGACTCTTTGCAACCCCATAAACTACAGCCCACCAGGCCCCTCTGTCCATGGGATTCTCCAGACAAGAACACTGGAGTGGGTTGACATTTCCTTCTCCAAAAGGAACTATAGAAAGAAAGAAAGTGATGTTCCTCAGTCTTGTCCGACTCCTTGTGACCCCATGGACTGGATCCTACCAGGCTCCTCCATCCATGGAATTTTCCAGGCAAGAGTACCGGAGTGGGTTGCCATTTCCTTCTCCAATCACCAGCTCTACAATGGTAGTAAAGCCAAAAGCTCCTGTGTGAGCAGCTTTTGCTAATATCTCAGCCTACTGTACCTCACTTTTCTTAAACGTATAACTTTATGTGTGTGTACATTTGTTGTTGTTCAGTTGCTCAGTCATGTCTTACTCTTGGTGACCCCATGGACCACAGCATGCCAGGCTTCCCTGTCCTTCACTATCTCCTGGAGTTTGCTCAAACTCATGTCCATTGAGTCAATGATGCCATTCAGCCATCTCATCCTCTGTTGCCCCCTTCTCCTCCTGCCCTCAATCTTTCCCAGCATCACAGTCTTTTCCAGTGAGTCAGCTCTTTGCATCAGGTGGCCAAAGTATTGGAACTTCAGCAGCATCAGCAGCTCCAAGTAGTTCCAAAAGCAGATAGAAGTGGCAGCCTTATTTCCATAGGGTGGTGCATTGTTTTGACTATTTTCTTCATAGTGATAATTATAGGAAGTAAAGCTCTACATTTTCTTGGTGTTTGGAGGTTGTTGACATGGTTGCTGGAGATACTTCGTGGAGTAAGAATGCTTTCAAAGGGGAGAATGGATTTAAATATTGTGATGCAGTCCTCTCTAGGTATTCAAACCTTGAATGCTTGTGAAGAGAAAAGCAAGTTTGTACAAACTTGGTCACCATTCTCAGATAAAGTTTAGAATTATGCAGAGATGAAGTGAAAGCTTTTGATGTTTTGGTAATAGCTCTTGAGATCTCAAGAAATGGAAAAACCTGCAGAAGCAAAACCATTGAAAAGCCAAGCCACCTTGTTCCTGAATCCCTAAAACCAAGAATAATTCCAGAAGCTTAGGGTTTTTTCCTATAAATAGTGTAGAGGAATTAGCCTTGCCATTAAGTAGGAATTGAGTGCTATACCAGTCTGAAACACTTGAGACCAAAACTAGCCAGAGACCAAGCTCTGTTTTACTTTACAATCCCTTTCTCTATCCTACCCTGACCTTTGTTTTAAGAAGTACTCTTATAATAATTGAGGGATCTCATTTTTAATATTTCACTTGGATCTGTTATATTTAAACTAATTGCCTTCCAATAGTCATTACTTTCTGGAGAAGGCAGTGGCACCCCACTCCAGTACTCTTGCCTGGAAAATCCCATGGATGAAGGAGCCTGGTAGGCTGCAGTCCATGGGGTCGCTAACAGTCGGATACAACTGAGCGACTTCACTTTCACTTTTCACTTTCCTGCATTGGAGAAGGAAATGGCAACCCACTCCAGTGTTCTTGCCTGGAGAATCCCAGGGACGGGGGAGCCTGGTGGTCTGCCGTCTGTGGGGTCGCACAGAGTCGGACACGACTGAAGCAACTTAGCAGGCAGGCAGCAGTCATTGCTTTCTAGACCACACACCCTTCCCTCCTGACCTGTCTGCACATTAATCTAGTCATGTCTTTTGTCCTATTTCAAAAATGTCCATGGTACTTACTGCCTGAAATCCAAAGTCTCTATCAGGAAACACACATTCTCTCACAATTAGGATAGCCATGTATCCCATATTTAATGATTGTATTGTGTGTCCTATATTGACTTTATTAGGATGCACTAAATATTGTGTATTTAGCATTTATAATACAATATCAAAATTCAGCAGTTAAAGGTTTTTTATTTTTCCAACCCAATAACTGACACTTAAATCTTTTATATGGCAATACTAGTTGAAAATCATACTTGCAGAAGTATAGATCTGTATATTCCTTTATGGTCTCTCCTGTAGGTTATTCTGAAGGGAAATGAGAATTAAAATATTTAGTTTTTATGTTCAGTAAAGGAATAGACTGTTCTTTGCCCGAAGTCTCAAGTCATGAATAAGTAACCATCACTCATTAGAAATAACATTGGATCAGTGCACATGCTGTGAAAATCAGCCAATCAATGACAGCCTCACTCCAGTGGCCATGCCTCTGCAAATCAGCCAGTCAATAACAGTCTCAGTCCAATACCTGCACATCTGAAAGGTAAGAAAGCAGTCGTCACCCCTGGTTTCTGAAAGTCAGCCAATCAGTGACTGCTACTGTAAAGTTTAGTATACCTGTTCAAAATTTATTAATGAATATTCATTGGACAAAAGATCAAAGTCTGTTGGATGTGGCCACTCTAGAAATTATATTAAAATGTAAATGGACCCAGGACTCCCTTCTCAGCAACACATAGAACTAGTATCCAGAAAATCAACAGGTATTTAAAGATCTGAACAATACAGTCAACCAGTAGAATCTATCTGGCACACATAGAACATGCTTCCCAACAACAGCAGAATACAAATGGAACATTAGCCAAGTTAGACTATATTCTTGGCCACAAGACGAACCTCAATAAATTTAAAACAATTGAAGTCATAGACAGTATGTGCTAAGTTGATTCGGTCGTGTCCGACTCTGTGCAACCCTATGGACTGTAGCCCCCCAGGCTGCTCTGTCCATGGGGATTCTTTAGGCAAGAATACTGGAGTGGGTTGCCATTTCCTTCTCCACGTAGAGAGTATGGTCTCTGACAATAGATTGAAAGTGGAAATCCATAACAAATATAACAGGAAGAAAAGTGATTTATAGATCAAAGAGGAAGTCTCAAAGGAAATTTAAAAAAATACTTCAAATTGAGTATAGATGAAAATAAAACATATCAAAATATGTAAGAGGTAGCTAAACCAGTGCTGACAGGTAAATCTGTAGCCCTAAATGATTATATTAGAAATGAGGAAAGTTTTCAAATCAATAATCGAAATCCCTAACACAAGAAATTACAAAAAAAAAATAGAGAAAATAAATCCAAAGCAATAATAAAGATAAAAACAGAAACCAGGAAATTCAAAATAAGAAAACAGTAGAGTGACATCAGCAAATGGCAGACTGGGAGGTTCCAGTGCTCAGCCCCTCCACAGAAACAATGAAAACAATGAATAAGCAACTGCATATTGGTGAAAATATGATGGCTTACAGCAGGGGAGCTGCAGAATGCAGAAACTGAGAATCCTGCTTAGAAAAGCATAGACAGCATTTTGTCTGTGTCACCTCAACCCCTTGGTCTGACCTCCCACAAAGAAAAGAACAGGAGGGCCCTAGCGATCCTCATCACCTCTGTAGACACTGGTGGCTCTCACCATGGAGGATCTATGCAGTCTTCCTTAATCCTGAACTCAGCTGCCAGAGCTTCCAGAGTCCTGTGTTGCTGTGCTCCCCTGCCACACAAACAAATGAGCCATTGCTGTCTCTACCCTCTCCCAGGAGGAGGACCAGTTAGCCCCACCAGACCCTGACTTCACAGTCGCTCAACACGTGCCCACACCTTCGACACCAGCGCTACCACTGCAGCAGGCGTTTCTGTTCCCCAGTCCCAGGCACTGTGGTCATTCTGTGCCCCAAGCCCTGGACTTCAACTCCATACGTGCCCACACCTTGGACACTGGTGCCACTGTCAGTGAGTGTGCTCGTGTTTTCATCTCAGGAACTGTAGTTGTTCTACGGGATCTGAGCTCCTGGCTGCTCCCTGTGCATTCCATGCCCCAGTCATGTATGCCATTACTGGCACAAGCGCCCCAGATCCTACTAATGAAATAAAGAGGCCTACATGCCGCATTCAGTGCCAAGAATGATTGCTTTGGCCAGTACTTCCCCCGTATGGGAAGAAAATGAATAAGAGGACATCAGAAGCCTTTACCATCAAGGATCCAACAGCTCTTACCCTGAATAGCCAAAGCAGTCTTGAGAAATAGTAACAAAGTCGGAGGAATCACACTTCCTTATTACAAAATATATTGCAAGTCTACCTTAATCAAGACAGTATGCTACTGGCACAGGAAAAGGTGGATAGGCCAGTGGAACAAAATAGAGAGTCAAGATAAAAATTTACACTCTTTTGGTCAACCAGTCTTTGACAGTGGTGCCAACACAGAATTGGAAAAGGATCATCTCATCAATAAATGGTGTTGAAAAAATGGGTATACACGTGCAGAAAAATGGAGTTGGATTCTTGTACGTAAAAGTGTTAGTCACTCAGTTGTGTCTGACTCTTGAGACCCCATAAACTGTAGCTTGCCAGGATCCTGTGTCCATGGATTTCCCAGGCAAGAATACTGGAGTAGGTTGCCATTTCCTTCTCCAGGGGATCTTCCTGGCCCAGGGATCAAACCAGTGTCTCCTGCACTGGCAGGCAGACTTCTTATATCACACTATATATAAAAATCAACTTACAATTGGTTAAAACTCCTAGGGGAAAGCTTCGAGGGGTGGGGGAGGTGTGGTGAGCACCTTGAAATTGGTCTAGGCAGTGATTTTTTTGGATATGACACCAAAAGCACAGGCAACAGAAGCAAAATAGACAAGTTAGATTACATCGAAGTATAAAACTACACAGGACAGGAAGCAGTTGACAAAATGAAAAGGCAACCTGCGAATTGGAGAAAATATTTGCAATCCATATAAGGGGTTAATGTCCAAACTATATAAGGAACTCATAAAGCTCAACAGCAAAAAAAAAAAAAAAAAAAATCCAAATAATCTGTTACAAATGAGCAAAGGACCTCAGCAGATACTTTTCTCAAAGACTTACAAATGGCTAGCAGGTACATGAAAAGATCCCCAGCTTCACAAAATGCAAATCAAAGCCACAGTGAGGTATCATCTCACACTGTTTAGAATGTCTATTGTCAGAAAGACAAAACAAGTGATGAGAAAGATGTGGGAATAAAGAAACCCTATTCACTGTTTGTTGTAATGTAAATTACCAATGTAAATTGGTACAGCTGTTAGAGAAAAAGTACGGAGATTTCTCAGTAAAAATATAACTACCATATGATCAGAAATCTTTTAAGTATATACCCAAAGGAAATCTAATCATAAACTGGAGAGAGAGCTGTACTCCCAAGGTCATTTCACTATTATTCATAATAGCCAAGATATAGAAACAACCTAAGCCTTCACCATCAGATGAGTGAAGAAAGTTTTAAAATATATACACCACTCTATACATATATGAAGGAAGTCCTGTCATTTGTCATATCATAGATGAGCCTGAAGGATGTTACGATAATTGAAATAAGCCAGATGCAAAAACACAAACATGGCATGATCTCATTTCAATTAAAATCTAAAATAGTCAGAATCATAGAAGCAGAGAGTAGAATGGTGGTTTCCAGGGCCTGGGAAAAGTGGGAAATTTGATAATGTTAGTTAACAGGTATAAAGTTTCAATTATGCGAGATGAGTAAGTTCTGGAGATCTAATGTAGTGCAATGTGACTATAGTTAACAATACTTTATTACATAATTGAAAATTGCTAAGAGGGTGGCTCTTAAGTGTTCTCACGATAGAAAAAGAAAATTGTGCTAACTATTGAAAAGATGAATATGTTAATTTTCTTGAATGTGGTGATTATGTAACAATTGTAGTTTCCAAGGCCAACATACAGGGAATTGTATATGCACATTAAATCATCAAGTTGTACACCTTAAATATATACAAACCTTAAATATATGCAAACCTTATTTATCAAATATACCTAAATAGTTAAAAAAAAAGAAGGAAAGAAAATTAATGAAACAAAAAACTGATTTCTTGAAAGGATCATTAATGATAAACCTCTGGCAAGACTGTAAAAACAAATTTAGAAAGATAAAACACAAATTGCCTATATCAGGAGTGAAAAATAAGATATCAGCACAGATCCTGCACACATTAAAAACACAGCAAGAGAATACTTGAAACAACTTTATACCCATAAATTGATAATTTAGAAGAAAAAAATCAATTCTTTGAAAACCACACACTACGAGAACTCAGCCAAGGTGGAATAATCTGAATATCTCTTTATCCATTAAATAAATTAGACTTGTAATTTAAAAGGTTCTGAAAAGGAAATCTCCAGTTCTGGATGTTTCACCGGAGAATTCTACCAAACACTTGAAGAATTCCAGTTTTACACAGTTTCTTCTAGGAAAGTGGAGGGAACACCTACTGAGTCATGTTTGAAGCTAATACTACTTTGATACTGAAAATAGACAAGGCAGTATAGAAAAAAAAAAAGGCATAGACCATTATTTCTCACTTGCTTAGATACAGAGATCCTCAACAGGAATCATAGAACCACAGGTAATTACAACTAGTGTTCCTCCTTATAGAAAGTAGCAGAATTTGTCACTTAAATGAAAATATTATTTCAGTGCTCCTTTTAATGATAGCCTCAAAATTCAGTTGATTTATAATCAAATTCAACAGGTTTTTATTGTTTCATTTTGTTCTCTTCATTTATATCCCTAATGTTTTCAATTATAATTGCTTTTACAAATTGAACCAAATCCTCTTATAAATTGAGGTTCCCATTTATCTTTTCTGAAATAGTTTTGCACCTTTTCTTTATTTTTCTATATTTTTTGTAGTATTCAGTCTGTTTCATCTGAAGTTCTCCTCCTTTTTAAAGAAGGTATCTAAAATGTTGCAATATGTTCATGATTAGATTAAACCTTCATCTTTTTGACTTGCTAAAACTGATATTGGTTTGAGTTATAATAATCTATTAAATGCCTTCCTTGGGTGGTTCAGCAGTAAATAATCCACCTGACAAGCTGGAGACCTGGGTTCTGTCCCTAGGTCGAGAAGATCTTCTGGAGAAAGAAATGGCAACCAACTATATTTTTCTTGCCTGGGAAATCCCATGGACAGAGGAGCCTAGCGGGCGACAGTCCATGGGGTCGAAAAGAGTCGGACATGACTTAGTAACTGAACCACTACCACCAAGGTACTAAATTCCCATAATATTTGCACGTGAACTCCTTGACATTTTATGATGGTAGGTTTTCAAAAAGCAGTACATTTACATGGCAGTCAAATATGGAATGGCATGTACCATAGGAGGAAATGTTTAATTTGATTTATACATTGTGATTCCTGTCTTTAAAAAGACACCTTGTACTTGTTTGAAAATAATTTTTTCAGTTTTGAGCATAGTACATTCCTAGAAATTTAACATTTTCCCTCAGAAGTGATGATTCTCTGAAAATAAAATGTTTTAAGGGGGTAGGGGTGTCATATATCTTACCATGGATATTATCTGTTTTAAAGGAAGAAAATAAGTCTTTAAGTTTATTTGGCGACATGACTCTTTTTGCTTTTTGGTGCTTAATAACTCTTGAGGTCATAATAAACAGTAATAGTTGCATAACCCTTTTCACAGTGTTGTATTTTGCTTACACTTGTAGTTTGCAAGGCCAGCATGTAGGAAATTGCTTATTGCTCCTTAATTAGGTTTCCAGCAGTTAGAAGAAGCAAGAGGGTGCCTGGCTTATGGCATTGCAGTATGTCCTGTTAGGCTTCCCTTGGCTGTAGTTAAAGACAAAAGAGAAAACAGCAAGCATTCTTTTACTTTATACCTTTTACTTCCTCTATATATGAGAACTCTTTGTTTAGAGTTAAGCATTGGGAAGTAATAATATGAACATTAAATAAGTGGAGTATATATTTAGATCCTTTTTTAAAAGGTTGTAATTATGCCAAGGTACAAAATTATCTTTCATATTCAATTGTAACTATTTTCCATTGCTGCTTAACTCACCCTTGAGTAATATCTACATTCGTCAAGCTTTAAAATGCTCCATAATATGTTAGTAATATAGGTAGAATACCCTTCAATAGCTTTATGGCAAAAGCCCTTGTACTACAGAATCATGTAAATACTGAATGTTTATCAAGTACCTGGTTTAATTATATGTTAAAGTTTTTAAGTATGTTTAGGGATTCATGCAACAAACATTCATTGACCATCTATTATGTGCCAAGAAGAAAAATGCAAGTTGTGTTCCTTTAATGTTTAATGAGATTAGTGAAGGTATAAGTAGTATTTACATAGGAAAACAACTCATAATCTATGTCAGTAAATTATCAGTTGGCTCTCAGTTTGCAGAGACATTTTAAGAAAGAGGAAAATTTCACTTTTGGTCTATAGTAGATGTCAGTCTGTCAGTCAGTTCAGTCGTGTCCGACTCTTTGTGACCCTGTGAATTGCAGCACACCAGGCCTCCCTGTCCATTACCAAACTCACTCAAACTCACGTCCAGTGAGTCGGTGATGCCATCCAGCCATCTCATCCTCTGTCCAAGGTGATGTAATCTATAAAAGTGAAGATGATTTTGTTAAGGGAAGGGCTAGGGACTGCATTATGGTAGAGAAGCAAGAACAAATTGCAGGAATGGTAAGACAATGACTTGTACTCAAGAAATGTAGATCATTCAATAAGTGTAGGAGTCACTGTAGAAGGTCAAATGAATTGCCAGAATGGGGAGGCATGGGGTCCTGGATGGTGGAAGGCTGTGCATTTAGACTATACTCTGAGAATGAAATAATGAAAGCAGAGTTTTCTTTTGATTGAAAAAAAAAATGTCCTTATATATGTCCATTGTAGAAGAACTAGAAGGGGCTTCCCAGGTGATGCATTTGGTTAAAGAATCTGCCTTCCAGTACATGAGACACAAGAGATGTGAGTTCAGTCCCTGGGTTGGGAAGATCCTCTGGAGAAGGGCAGGACAGTCCATTCAGTATTCTTGCCTGGAAAATCCCATGGACAGAGGAGCCTGGCAGGCTCTAGTCTATGGAGTCACAAAGAGCTGGACCCAACTGAGCATGTGCACACATACATAGAATTATAGTGATAGCAAAAAGTAGAAAATAAACATGAAATGGAGGTTTTTAGAAGTACTAATTTAGTGATATCCCGGATGGATGAAATAAGGGCAGTAATGACTAAAGACAGGAGACCAAGGATACTATTCCCATGGTCCTCTTTCTCTCATGCCTCACTGTGTACCCTTCTTTTTAGTGTACCCTTCAACTGGCTCAGTTCAGTTCAATTCAGTCACTCAGTCATGACCCCATGAATTGCAGCACACCAGGCCTTCCTGTCCATCACCAACTCTTGGAGTTCACTCAAACTCAAGTCCATCAAGTTGGTGATGCCATCCAGCCATCTCATCCTCTGTCGTCCCCTTCTCCTCCTGCCCCCAGTCCCTCCTAGCATCAGAGTCTTTTCCAATGAGTCAACTCTTCGCATGAGGTGGCCAAAGAACTGGAGTTTCAGCTTCAGCATCATTCCTTCCAAAGAACACCCAGGGCTGATCTCCTTTAGAATGGACTGGTTGGATCTCCTTGCAGTCCAAGGGACTCTCAAGAGTCTTCTCCAACACCACAGTTCAAAAGCATCAATTCTTCGGTGCTCAGCTTTCTTCACAGTCCAACTCTCACATCCATACATGACCACTGGAAAAACCATAGCCTTGACTAGACGGACCTTTGTTGGCAAACTAATGTCTCTGCTTTTTAATATGCTGTCTAGGTTGGTCATAGCTTTCCTTCCAAGGAGTAAGCGTCTTTTAATTTCATGGCTGCAGTCACCATCTGCAGTGATTGTGGCAAAAGCTTGAAATATGAATCAGAGCCTGATAAGAATGCAATCTGAATATAACTTTGATACTAGGTTTAAAAGTTTGAAATAAAAGGAAACACTGCACGTTAAGTTTCTTTGTTGGGTCCTGAGGAAGTTCTTTACTGAGGGCTCGAGAAATTTGGAATTATTTGTAGATGGATGAAGTAAGCTCAGCTTTGAGAGCACTTTTCTGCTAGTCAGCAGTTGTATTTTTATAAACCTACAAGTAGCATTGCTTCTGGTATGAAAGAGGAGTCTGGAGATTTGTACCAATGAGTTAGGGGCGTTTTTGTAAAGGGAGTTTTGTGTCTCTGAATTCTTTAGCCATTCAAAGATTGAGCACATCAAGGAATCTTTATCACTGAGAGTCAGCTATAGGATCATAAAGGCAGGATCATACCTCATGTATATTCACTCTTAAATGACATAAATTATTTGGCAAGTACATAAATACTGCATCGGGACTAAATTACATCCATGTTGTATCTAGAAAGGTCAATGGAAATGACTTGTGCAGGACCCTTTGCAGTTGCCCATAGCAAATGATGCTGAGTTGCCCATGATTTCCCTAGGGACTTCAGGAAAAGTTAGCCCAGGCTGAAGCTCGGGGTTCTCTAGTGAATTTTTCAGGGTCATGGCCAGACTAGTATCTTTAGTTTGGAAATTGCCAACAGTTTGGAAATGGCTGAAATTATTGTAAATGCCTTGATTGAAGCTCGGTGGCATGGTATTCATCTGCTGTATCCAACTATCACTTCTGTTTATTTGATAGACATGTGTATCTCTTGCTTAGATGCCAGTTCCTGCCTGAACCAGTGATACACTGTATACCAGAAGACTGTCCTTCAGGAATTCTTCTCTTCACTTCTCTGACCTTATTCCCAACCCCTTCATTCCAGTCTGCCACTTTGGGGACCTGTACCTCCATCATGGCCTTGGTATAAAACTAGGTACTTGTGTCCTGCTAAACAGTTCCTGTCTAGATTAGGTCAGAGGCTGTACTTGAATTACATCATCTTACTGCCCTCTCAGTCATATATGAAGACAGTCGACCCAAACTAGGATCCCCATAGTTCCTTTTTCTTTATGCCAAGCTCAGATGAACTGGAGATGTTGCCTCAGAATTCTAAGCTTCTCCCTGTAGAAGTATGGTGCAAGTTTTTAAGGGCTAGGTTCTCCTATTCCCTGGTGTCTCAGACAGTAAAGCGTTGGCCCGCAATGTGGGAGACCAAGGTTCGATCCCTGGGTCGGGAAGATCCCCTGGAGAAGGAAATGGCAACCCACTCCAGAACTCTTGCCTAGAAAATTCCATGGATGGAGGAGCCTGGTGGGCTACAGCCCACGGGGTCGCAAAGAGTCAGACATGACTGAGTGACTTCACTCACTCACTCATTCTCCTTTGCTTCAGGATATACACACTGGAAAAAGAGGATTGCTCTTCCAGGAGGGCTGGCTACTTTCTGACTGAGAAAGATCATGGGCCCCTGGGAAGCAAATAGACCACAGCAATTTGGGGTCAGAGAACAGACCCAGTGCTATGAACCTTAGCTGGCTTCCTCAGAAGAAAGAGCACTCAGTTCAACGAGTTACACTGCAACCTTTTGCGACCACTTCCACCTAAAAATGGAGAAGGCAATGGCAACCCACTCCAGTACGCTTGCCTGGAAAATTCCGTGGATGGAGGAGCCTGGAGGGCTGCAGTCCATGGGGAAGCGAAGAGTCGGACAACTGATGCGACTTAGCAGCAGCAGCAGCAGCAGCCACCTAAAGAAAGATATAAGGATAACATTCTCTCTCCTTAGAGTTTTCTCCAAAAAATTGAAAGAGAAAAATTTACGTCATGTAAAGACAGTCAAGGACAGTTTACTCCTGCCACTCTTTGAGGCTGTGATAATGTCTGAAAAATCTATGTTATCTTCCTACTGTTCAGTTGCATTGTGACCTCCTTTTTCACACCAAAGGTCCACCCTAGAGCTGCAAGCCGGCCACCCTGGTGCTTTCTGTAAAGGCTGTGATGTTTTGCCTCAGCCTAAGGGAACTCCTTATGCTGTTTTATAGTTTTACTGCCAGATGAAGTTAAAATTTTCATCGAATCAAGTCTATATATAGCTTAATCAGTTTGCTTCTTTACCTCATATAACCTTGTCTCACTTTCAAGGTTTGCTAAGAGTTCCCCTAGAGAGAGACAGATTCTGTCTGTGACATCTATCATTCTGTTGACCTCCATGGTTGATTAGGCTGATCTTTCTGAACAAAGGAGAAACAATTGTTCGTAGAAGTAGCTGGACTCTATTCCAAATAAATGCTCAAGTTATATTTAGAGATGCTATTCTTAAGTTTTGTTTTAAACCATAATATATCTCTTAAATCACTGTGCTGCTGCTTACCCATAATTTCCTAATATTTATCATCCCTGATAGCAGAACATTACAGTGGTACCATGGTGTTGGGAAATAAACTCCTGGAGAAGGAAAGGCAACCACTGTGCTTGCCCAGAAATCCCATGGACGGAGAAGTCTGGTGGGCTACAGTTCATGGGGTCGTACAATTCAGACACGACTCATCGAATATAAACAACCACCACCACCCACTGGTGTATTGTTTGAGGCGATAATGAAGTTGGTTGAGAAAGCAGAATTAAGGGAAGGCGAATCTATGAACTTATAACCTAGGCAGGTGTTTTCTTTTGGTTTTATTTCTCAGTCATTGTGAGTCTCCAATTCTGAACAAATGAAGGTGTTTTTCCCTCAGAGAATTCGACGGAAGGAATCTGAAGACGGCAGCCTAGCTCTCTGCTGACAATGAAAGACGGACTAACCCATTCAGAAATGGGTCACTTAATCATCTTTTCAAACTATGCTTTTGTTACCTAATTAAGAATTCACTGAAATTTTTATTTTTTTATTTTATTTTTTTAAATTTTGTTTTATTTTTAAACTTTACATAATTGTATTAGTTTTGCCAAATATCAAAATGAATCTGCCAAAATTTTTAAAGTCACGTTTCATCATTTGTTTTATACTCCAAAAGTTTCATTTTATAATTTATTATTGTAAAATTTTAATTTATTCTCAGATTGTTCTAATATGTTTTTGAAGGAAGTATTATATTTTCTCTTGCTCAGTATTATCATTAACACAGAAGTCTTAGAACTTTTATCGATATATGGCAAAGCATTGATATAAAAATTTCAAGTTCACTATGTCTCAACAAAAAGAGCTTAGAAAATCGAATACTGGCATAAACAAACAAACACACACACATCAGACTTTTACTTTGTTAAAAAAAATTGCCAGAAATTGCAAATTCAAATTATTTAATACTGAGTGCAAGAGACCTAGACCTGATATAACTGTACTGTCATGGGGCTTTTCCACATCTTTGATAATTCAGGATAGATTGTCTTCCTCTGTGCTGGAGACCAAACTCTACTGGGCTGATAACGCATCAAGAATATACTTAAAGCAGGCTCTGAATTGAAATACTACTTTTTAGTTTATATGTCTCTAGTTTAAAGATGGTAGGAGTCCATTTTCTTGTACTGTTGAGTAGGATTGAAGAGAAAAGGTAAAATTGGATTGAAGAAATAATTTCATTTGAAATCTAGCAGTATTTCATGTCTTTCTAAACTGGTCAGTTTTTCTGCTTCTAGTTGTGGTGAAATCATTTTGATGAGAGCTAGAGTTGATAGAGCCAGAAGTACGACCTGGGAGGCTCCTATGGGTGCTTAATTCTGCCAAAGCCCACAAACACCAGGGGTTCTGGAACTGTGAGAATGGAGTTGTCATATGTGTTCAAAACGATTCCCTTTGATGGAAGTTATATTTTAGGACAGTTGTTGTCCCATTTAAGTTTCAGTGGAGGGAATACTCTGGACTTTGTTTCTTCCATATTCCCTGATTCTGCAGACTGAAACTAAAGTACATTTCCATTACCATCAAAAATGTGCCTCAATATAGTATTCGTTGTAGTTCTATGTATTCAGTTCTAAGAAAGGAATTTAAGAACCGTGCTTTGAAAGGAATATTGGGACTGATAGGCAACTCTGTAAATGAGTCAACAGAGAATAGGAGGGGAGAATCTGCTGTCTGAGTTATGTGTAAATTGTGATGATTCTCTCCTAGGATATTTTTGAAAATTGATTTGACATTTCTAAATTTCCTTTGTACTGTACCTCCCAGAGTTGAATCTTATTTTTTTTTAATTTCCTGAGGTATTTTTTAAAATTAATTTATTTTAATTGGAGGCTAATTACTTTACAATTACATTGTACTCTGTTACACATTGAGATGAATCAGCCACAGGTGTGAATGTGTTACCCTGTCCCGAACCCCCCTTGCACCTCCCTCCCTATCCCATCCCTCTGGGTTGTTCTGGTGCACCGGCTTTGAGTGCCCTGTTTCATGTATCAAACTTGGAATGGTGAACTATTTCACATATGATAATGTGCATGTTTCAATGCTGTTCTCTCAAATCATCCCACCCTCACCGTCTCCTGACAGTCCAAACGTCTGTTCTTTACATCTGTGTCTCTTCTGCTGTCTTGCATATAGGGTCATTGTTACCATCTTTCTAAATTCCATATATGTGCATTAATATACTGTATTAGTGTTTTTCTTTCTGACTTACCTCACTCTATATAATAGGCTCCAGTTTCATCCACCTCATTAGAACTGACTCAAATGCATTCTTTTTTATAGCTGAGTAACAGTCCATTGTGTGTATGTACCACAGCTTTCTTATCCATTCATCTACTGATGGACATCTAGGTTGCTTCCATGTCCTATTTATTGTAAACAGTGCTGTGATGAATACTGGGGTACACATGTCTCTTTCAGTCCTGGTTTCCTTGGTGTATATGCCCAGCAATGGGATTGCTGGGTCATATGGCAGTTCTATTTCCAGTTTTTAAGGAATCTCCACACTGTTCTCCATAGTGGCTGTACTAGTTTGCATTCCCACCAACAGGGTAAGAGGGCTCCCTTTTCTCCACAACCTCTGCAGCATTTATTGTTTGTAGACTTTTTGAGGGCAGCCAATTCAACAAGACCTAAAATATGGAATTCAGTGTTTTTATTAATAGCTTTATATTTTGACAATACAATTATAAAAGCATTTTTTCAAGTTTTTATCTGTTATAAGCATGTCTTTAAATCCTATAAAGTAAGGGGGGATGAACCCAGGTTTTAGGATGTGAGTGTGAATTTTTGCTCTGATATATAATTGGCTTTGTGAACTGATTTGTATCATTTAGCTTCTCTGAATATTAGTTTTCTTCTGTAGAAAATCAGATAAATGTGCCTACTTTGTCTTCTTTACAGGGTTATTTCAGGACCAAATAGAAAAGCTGTTTTAAGACAGATAGAAAAGATTATTTATATAAATTATTGTTCTTGAATTCAAAGTTCTTCAACCTCAGCACTATTAGCATTTTGGATAGGATAATTCTTTGTTGTAGGGACTGTCCTGTGTAATATAGGATATTTAGTAACATCCCTGACCTCTGCCTATTAGATGACAGTAACAATCCCCTACCTGTGACAGCCCCAATTGTCTCTAGATATTGCTCTTGGGGGGAAAATATCACCCCTTGGTGAGAATCACTGTCTGAACCAGAGAAATTATTTTAAGCAATGTGCTTCTAGTACTTCAGTTGTTCTAATTTTGCCATAGTAAAGCTTTTGTTTATGTATATATTGTTTTTATTTAGAGTTGGAGTGAGTAAACAAAAGACCCTTAAGCAGAATCTGGCCTTCTACTTGTTTCGCAGTACACTTTGAAATTTATCATTTACATAATATCTGTGGCTGTTTTTGTGCTACAGAGAAGAGATGAATAATTCTTACAGAGATGTTTGAGCCACAAGCCTAAAATGTTTTCACTCTGGCCTTTTACCGAAAAAAAATTTGTACGCTCCTTATTTCACAGTGTTTTAGAGTGTTTTAACAGAATGCTTTTTTCCTTGTACTGAACCATGAAGGCTAAGACTTAAAATTGTTTGGTTTATGTAAAGTTTTTGGTGAAAAAATATTTTTCAGTTTGTACAAGCATGTAAATTAGGTATAAAATTAAATTTAACCAACAGTTATTGCATATATCTATGCTGGCTGCTATATGGACATACGATACAGCATATTCAGAGAGCAAAAACTTTAGAGCTAGGCTCTTTTGGCTCAAATCCTGGCTCTGTTCTTCTGTGGGATTTAGAACAAGTGACTTAACCTCTCTGTGCCTCAGTTTCTCATCCATGAAATAAAAATATGAGGAATAAGTAAATTAACATATGCAAAACATGCAGAACACTGTTTGGCATCTAATAAGCACAATACTTATTACTGTGATAGCAAAGGTTTCCAAAAATCAACTCAGTTTATATTTAGCCTCTGAGATTCTTTACCTAGCATTGCAGTTTAAAGATATGCATGTGTAGTACTAGTTGTTTTAAAAATAAGGGCAAATAATTTTACTTAATTTATTTCTTCTCCCTAATATCAGCATCCTCAGTGACACAGAATGTACATGGTCTGGTCTGCTTAATTTACAGAAATGGATGAATAGGGGAAAGTTGTTGCATTGGCATCTAGCCAGGCTACTTGTTTAATTCCAGCCAGAGAATTGTTTTAAGACAAACCCACACAAATGTTGTCACCCCAGGTCTTGCCACTGGTAGAAAATGAATTAAGTCTAAAAGCCACAATAGCTTTTTGCAAATGTTTATCATTTTCGGTGCCCTGCCTGGCATGCTTATTCCAGCTCATATAAAGCTCTGCCTTGTCTCCCTCAGAGTTTAGGAACCGCAGGCACAAGCCTCCCTGGCTTCCTAGAAATGGGTATTTTAATACAATTTTCTATTTATGGAGTATCATTTTGCCCTGAAGCACAACAGTGATTACAGATGATCTTAATAGTCCTCTTGAAAAATGTTTAACAGTTAGAGTTTTCCTTATTTTCTAGATAGAAAACTAAAAAGGAGGTCAATAATACCAAGAAGAATTTTTTTTCCCCTTTTTTCCCCCTTGAACACAATGATTATGTCAAGTTGCCATATATACTATGACTGATCAGCTAGCAACTCCTTATTGAACTCCTCTGTATGTGAGCTGCTGCTGCTGCTAAATCGCTTCAGTCGTGTCCAACTCTGTGCGACCCCATAGACAGCAGCCCACCAGGCCCTGCCTTCCCTGGGATTCTCCAGGCAAGAATACTGGAGTGGGTTGCCATTTCCTCCTCCAATGCATGAAAGTGAAAAGTGAAAGTGAAGTCACTCAGTCATGTCAGACTCTTAGCGACCCCATGGACTGCAGCTTAGCAGGCTCTCCCGTCCATGGGATTTTCCAGGCAAGAGTACTGGAGTGGGGTGCCATTGCCTTCTCTGTATGTGAGAGATGATACTAAATAATATAAAATTCGAAAGAAAATACAAGGCCTGGATCTTGCCCTCAAGTGCTTTACTGTATATGAAAAGACCACAATACATTTATAATTGTTTTAATAGCAACATGAATCTGCACAATATTCTAAAAGTATTCCAAGAAATGCCACATAATGTTTTCATAGTAATTATCAAGTGAGCTGTAGAGACAATAAGTACTTTACATTCAGAGAAAAGGCTGTTCGTAATTGATCATAGTGTATTTGTCCTGAATTCCACAAACGTTATGGCCTTCTAAGTATGAGGCACTGTGCTACAAATTTGGGACATAAACAAGATAGTGTTTTTCCTCTGGGCCTTATAATTTGATGAGAGACTTTTTTTTTTTTACTATAGACAGGAATATAGTAAATACTTTAATAAAGATTGTGAAAATATAAAGGGTAGAGGGAATGCTTGGGAATCCATGTTTTTAAGTATATTCTAAAATAATCCTTTTTCTCTTATACCTAAATAACTTGCCATGTAGAGCATTTATCAAATGTTTTGCTTTTTTGAAAAGAGATTTTCATTTTTAAAATAATGTGCACATATGCACTATTCATTACCTCAGTGAAGAAAGCAGAGATGAGAATTGCTTGCTTCTCATTGCTGCTGCAAAGTCGCTTCAGTCATGTCCGACTCTGTGCGACCCCATGGACTGCAGCCTACCAGGCTTCTCCGTCCATGGGATTCTCCAGGCAAGAACACTGGAGTGGGTTGCCATTTCCTTCTCCAGTGCATGAAAGTGGAAAGTGCAAGTAAAGTCACTCAGTCGTGTCCGACTCTTAGCGACCCCATGGACTGCAGCTTACCAGGCTCCTGGTCCACGGGATTTTCCAGGCAAGAGTACTGGAGTGGGGTGCCATTGCCTTCTCCCTGCTTCTCATTAGACAGACATATATTAAACAGAATAAAAACTTCAGAGCTCCATGTTATATAAACTTTACCTATTTGTAGTATTTTTATAGTGGCTTCACATATCTGAGTTTATTTGATTCACACAGTTGGCAAGGTTAAGCAGGTAGTTTTCCTCATCTTTATTTTTCAGGTGTGGAAACTGAGGCTCCCAGAGATTGTGCTTTATTAACTTTAGGTGACATGGCCAGCAAGTGAATCCCAGGAGATGTAGAATCCAAGTCTCCTAAGTACATGTCTGCCTCTTTCTGCTTGGCAATGACAGTTAAGATTTATTGATCATTTAGGATGCGTTGGCCACTCTGCCAGGTACTTTGCACATGTCTCATTGTTTAACCCCCACAACAGCCTGTGAGATGACTACCATTATTACCATCATTTTGCAGGTAAGGATAGTGAAGCATAGGTAAGTAACCTGCTCAGAGTCACATATTTGGCAAAGTAGCATGTAGGCATTACACTCAACTCTGTTAGATGCTGACATTCTCCTATTCTGCTGTGTTTTACTCTCTTCCAGCTTAGTTGAAACGTCTCAGATCCCTTGGGCAATAGAGACAGATGTAATTCAAAGTGTCTTCAGAGAGGAAAGATGGTCTTTCATGGATTCAAAAAAATATTTTTTTTGAGTACTTACTGATTACATGCATCTGAAACCTCTTCCTTGAGGCATTCACAATCTGACTGGGAAGGCAGATAAAGTATCATTGGCTTTTTCATGTATTGCATGCTTAGCTGGAACTTTACAGAGGATGTTATGAGAATAGAGAGGAAGTTATGATTCCCGTCTTAGGGCATCGAGAAATGCTTCCTGGAAGAAATGGTACCTGAGTGAAGGATGAGTGAATTTTGCTGGAGACTCTTTGGCACTCTGCTATGGAAAAGACTTCTGAAAGAATAACTCCTATTTTCAATCCTGAGGAAGAACTTTAGAATAATGATACATTTTCAGTGGTGACAATACTGGTCTCTGTTCCTGGAATCCTTTAGATATTCTTAACTATAAGACTACTTTGCTAGGATTCATCCATTGGAGAGGAGGGTAGACAATTCAAGAGCTCACCATAGTCTCTTTGAAACCTTTCTCTTGTGGGAAAGGTTCTGAAAGCTGTTTACAAATGCTGGTCCCGAAGTCCTTCCCCTATCTCTTCCTCATGCTCTTTCTTTCCACGGTCCAGATTTCCTGTGGTTATGCTTCTGGGCTTCTCTTCTTCCCAGGAACTCCACCTGCCAAAGACTCTGGTTGGATTTCAGGCACCTAAAATGTCTTGGAACTTTTTGCTGGGTTAGAAGTATCAACTTCTGAGAAGTTAAATATATATGGAATTATTGAGGAATCTCTTATTTAATATGTTTAGAACTCTCTAGATCTTGTAGGAGGCAAAATTGTTTTAAAAGTGGTAGATCGGGTAAAAAGGTAGAGCCACCTTGAACTCCTGCAAGGATTAGCTGTCTTCCACTTCCCCCAAAACCATACAAGTTTCTAACCACCCCCCACTCCCCTGCCCTGCCAAAAGTTATTTCTGAGCTCACGTTCATCCTTTTGAGCCCTTTAGTCTTTTCCCCACCGAGTGTCAGATATTTGCCATAACTTCAGTTGAATGATTGTATTTGAAATGGCAAGAAGCATGTGTCACAGGGTATGTAGGCAGTGTGCCATGAAGTGAAGGGATATTCATGGTTAGTGGGAAGATATTAGGAGGAATGGGTTTTGGGTATATGAGGTGTCTGAGGCCAACTCAGGCAACAGAAGCATAAAAGAGCTAGAATCAGTTATTGTCTAACCTAGTACATATCTTCCACTCTTGAGACACATGTCATGAAACATGGTCTTTCTCTATTATCTCCCTGCTTCCACTCTGTGTAATGGACGTGTCCAGCTATGTTGTGGATACGCTACATCACCTCCTCCCAATGGAGGAGTTTTGCTTCCGTAAATTTTAATGATCACCAAGCTCACTTTAGGATTCTCTCACTACTTGGAATCTAGCTAATTGCCTTTGTTTTTTTGACTGATTGCTTTCCTCTTATGACCTGTCTAATATCTCTTGGCTTCCACTTTCCTTCTGTTCCCCCTTGAATTCTTTTGCATATGTTAATATTCAGTTGATTGTCATAATATCTGTAAAGGATTCATTGTCTGGATTTGACACAGTTTAGAATGTTTCTGTGTATAACTTCTGAAGATAAATCTCTAATATCAGGCAAAGCTGGACTACATTATAACTTAAGCATCAGCTGCAACTCAAAAGAAATTCTACCTAAGCCTTGTTTCCCTTTGTTCCCCATGTCCCACTTGCTTTGTTTTGAGATTCAGGCATGGGTCTGGAAGATCTGCGGGAGAAGGGATAGGCTACCTACTCCAGTACTCTTGGGCTTCCCTTGTAGCTCAGCTGGTAAAGAATGTGCCTGCAATATGGGAGACCTGGGTTTGATCCCTGGTTTGGGAACATCCCCTGGAGAAGGGAAAGGCAACCTACTCCAGTATTCTGGCCTGGAGAATTCCATGGACTGTATAGCCCAGGGGGTTTCAAGGAGTCAGACACGATTGAGTGACTTTCACTTCTTTTGGTCAAAGGTTGTTCGTAACAGAAAGTGCTATTGTGGCGGGGGTGGGGGGCGAGTGGAGGATGAGATGCTTCAGGAAGTTGATAGATCGATTCACTTCTTGAAAACTTTAGTGACGATTTGGCTGATTTTCAGTGGTATTCTTTTCCTCATATATATAAGATATAACCTTTTGATTGTTTCATAAATTTAAAATAATCCTAAATTGTTCCTCAGATAGGTAAGTATGAATAACCTTATGATATACCATTATATTAACAATTCTTCATTTCTAATTAGGATTCTTAACTCCCTTTAGAATTCATTCCAAGAAATACAAAGATATGTCAGTGATATTTCCAGTTATTAAATGTCCAGTTGATGTATACTTTAGCCTTTATTGCATCCTTTTTCCTCTGGTATGAAGCTTTTAGTATTTCTATGGTTGTTAATCACTTGTACCTTCAGTAGAAGTCAAACAAAGAGCAAGAAGAGAAATTCCATGTTTCTGCCCTTGTCAGTCGGAGAAGGCAATGGCACCACACTCCAGTACTCTTGCCTGGGAAATCCCATGGATGGAGGAGCCTGGTAGGCTACAGTCCATGGGGTCGCTAAGAGTCAGACACGACTGAGCGACTTCACTTTCACTTTTCACTTTCATGCATTGGAGAAGGAAATGGCAACCCACTCCAGTGTTCTTGCCTGGAGAATCCCAGGGACGGGGGAGCCTGGTGGGCTGCCGTCTATGGGGTCACACAGAGTCGGACACGACTGACGCGACTTAGCAGCAGCAGCAGCAGCCCTTGTCAGTAATGGTAAAGGGGATGAGCCTGAGTGATGAGAGGTGGGGGAGAGTTTGGCTAGAGAGCCAGTTGTCTCACTTGAGACAAGGTTTTGGAGCCTCTTCATTAGAAGGGGTTCAGGTCACTTTCTTAAAGGACAGATGCTACCTTGTTTCTTTTCCCATCATGGTAATTGCTGGGTGGGTAATAATCAGTTACCTCACCTGAGTTATGGTCTTCAGATACTCCCCTTTTAGTTTAGAGGGTGTGTTGAATCATGTGGGGGGAAAGCTGGAGGAGGAAGGCTGCGGGTGGTAATCAGTGTTCACCCTGCTCTGATTTACTTACTCCTTGGGCCCTGAGGTTCTCTGTTGCTCCAGCAGATCAGAGTTGGCGCTCCTGCCTCAGGGGCTCAGGCCTGATCTCGGCGCAGCTGCCAGTCTCAGACGCCTGGGGACCCATGATTTACTCTCTTGGATGAGTGTAGTATCATGGGTGATGTTTTGAGGCATTTTTCAAGGTTGTGTGATTCAGTAACTTAAAAATGTGAGGCAGCTCTCAGTGTCAGATTTCTAGTTATTGAAATAGTATTGCTTTTCTTCTTCATGTGTTGTATTTCCCATTTGTAAAATGGAGATTGTAGAATTTCCCTTGAATCCTGATGAAATAATTGCAAAGATTACTTGTGTATTTGTGTCTTTGAGAGGCTTTGAATATTCTATTTAATTAAGCAAAATTTCATTGAGCACCTTGTTTGTGTATGTGTGTGTGCACAAAAATTTTCCTAAAAATACTGTTGATCACATTGGGAAAGCGAGACTTGGTTTTGGATTTACTGTTCAGGTGTTTCATAGAAATGGACATTTTCATCTTCTGTCTGCCACAAATTTTAAAGAACATGAACCAGCCATGTAAAAATATCCTAGTGCCTCCTGGCCCTAGAAGGTGTTCATCAGCCTTCAAGAGTCTGTGAAGTGTGACTGTCCAATAATGTGCAGGATATTTTTTGTTGTGGTAAAATATATAAAACATAGTATATAAAAATACATAAAACATAATATGTAAAACAAATATATGAATATGTATACTATATAAAATATATAAAACATAATATATAAAAATATATAAAAACAATATACAAAACAAAATATATAAAGAGCATAATATTTATCATTTTAAACCTTCAGAAGTAGACAATTGTCTTGTCATTAAATCCGTTCACAGTGTTGTATAAACTTTACCACTATCTGTACTCAGAATCTTTCCATCATTCCCAACAAAAACTCCATACTTTTGAAATAGTAGGTCTCCTTTTCCCCTGCCCCCATCCCTTGGTAACCTCTCTTGTACTTCTTGTCTCTGTGAATTTGCCTATTCTAAGTACCTCATGTAAAGGAATCTTTCTGTATCTAACTTATTTCACAAAACATAATATTTTCTTTTTTTTATTTTTTTAATTTTATTTTATTTTTAAACTTTACATAATTAGTTTTGCCAAATATCAAAATGAATCCATCACAGGTATACATGTGCTCCCCATCCTGAACCCTCCTCCCTCCTCCCTCCCCATAGCATCCCTCTGGGTCGTCCCAGTGCACTAGCCCCAAGCATCCAGTATCGTGCATTGAACCTGGACTGGCATCTCGTTTGATACATGATATTTTACATGTTTCAATGCCATTCTCCCAGATCTTCTCACCCTCTCCCTCTCCCACAGAGTCCATAAGACTGTTCAATGTCTATCCACGTTGTAGAATGTATCAAAATCCATTCCTTTTTATGGCTGAATAATATTCCACTATGCCACATTTTCTCTTGTGTGTGATATTTTAATATGTTTAATGGTTATATTGTTTTATAGTATAAGGCTCTATATGATTAAATATCTAAGAAAGAGTTGTGAAATTGAAAGCGTTAGTTGATTCAATTCAGTTCAGTTGCTCAGTCGTGTCTGACGCTTTGCGACCCCATGAATCGCAGCACGCCAGGCCTACCTGTCCATCACCATCTCCTGGAGTTCACTCAAACTCATGTCCATTGAGTCAGTGATGCCATCCAGCCATCTGTCCCCTTTTCCTCCTGCCCCCAATCCCTCCCAGTATCAGAGTCTTTTCCAATGAGTCAACTCTTCGCATGAGGTGGCCAAAGTACTGGAGTTTCAGCTTGAGCATCATTCCTTCCAAAGAACACCCAGGGCTGATCTCCTTTAGAATGGACTGGTTGGATCTCCTTGCAGTCCAAGGGACTCTCACGAGTCTTCTCCAACACCACAGTTCAAAAGCATCAATTCTTTGGTGCTCAGCTTTCTTCACAGTCCAACTCTCACATCCATACATGACCACTGGAAAAACCATAGCCTTGACTAAATGGACCTTTGTTGGCAAAGTAATGTCTCTGCTTTTCAATATGCCATCTAGGTTGGTCATAACTTTCCTTCCAAGGAGTAAGTGTCTTTTAATTTCATGGCTGCAATCACCATCTGCAGTGATTTTGGAGCCCCCCAAAATAAAGTCTGACACTGTTTCCACTGTTCCCCTATCTATTTCCCATGAAGTGATGGGACCAGATGCCATGATCTTCGTTTTCTGACTGTTGAGCTTTAAGCCAACTTTTTCACTCTCCTCTTTCACTTTCATCAAGAGGCTTTTTAGTTCCTCTTCACTTTCTGCCTTAAGGGTGGTGTCATCTGCATATCTGAGGTTATTGATATTTCTCCCGGCAATGTTGATTCCAGCTTGTGCTTCTTCCAGGCCAGCTTAGTCATGTCCTATTCTTTGTAACCCCATGGACTGTAGCCCACTAGGCTCCTCTGTCCATGAAATTCTCTAGGCAAGAATACTAGAGTGGCTTGCCATTTCCTTCTCCAGGGAATCTTCCAATCCAGGGATTGAACCCAGGTCTACTGCATTGAAGGCAGATTCTTTACTATCTGATCCACCAGGGAAGCCAAAAAAGGGTTACGGGAAGAATATATTTGTCAGACAGGAGATAAGGTGTAGAAGATAAATGAATGGCAGTATGGTTCAGTGGTGAAATGCACAAGATCTGCATCCAGGGGACCTGGGTTGGAATCCTGGCTTCAACATCTACTAGATATGAGAACTTGGGCAAGTTGTTTAGCCTGTCTCAGCCTCATTTTCTCATTATAAAATGGGGACTGTTACGGTCTAACTCACAGTGTTGTTGTGAGGGTTAAATGAGTTAGTATATGGTGCTGAGAATTGCATGCTGTCATATATAATAGTATAAGTGTGATTTTGGTGTTTATTATCTTTATTATTATAATTACTATAATTATTCTTACATTACACTTGATAAGGGGTCATGGAAGAGATCAGAAATGTGCTAGACCTTAATGACACTCTGCAGGATGTGATTAGAAGAATTTTAAGATGACTCAGGTGTGTACAGAGAATGCAGTTGGTAGGTTTGTGCAAGACACCTGTCACACAGTGGTTAAATGAACAGCTCTGAAGTCCAACAAGACCTCTGTTCAAATCACAGCCCTGTCATATACTTACTGTGTAACTTTGGGTATAAACTTTCTAAGCTTTAGTTGTAATTTATAATGTGGGGATAATGTGATAACCTTACAGGATTATTATGAGGGTTAAAAGAGAGAGTTAGCACAGACATAGAGAATAGACTTGTGTTTGCCAAGGGGAAGGGAGATTGGCGAAGGATGAAGTGGGAGGTTGAGGTTAGCAAGTGCAAACTATTATATATAAGATGGATAAACAGCAAGGTCCTACTGGGACACCTATTCAGTATAGGAATCTATATTCAGTATTCTGTGGTAGACCATAATGGAAAATAATATTTTAAAAGATTGTGTGTGTGTGTGTGTGTTTGTATGTAACTGGATCACTTTGCTGTATGGCAGAAGTTAACATAACATTGTAAATCAACTATATTTTTAAAAAAGGAGAGAGTTCATGAGAAACCATAGCACATTTTCTGGCAATGACAAAAACTCAAAAAGTGATATAGCCTCTATTAATTTAGTACTTTTGATTATTATCAGGTTTGTAGTTGTTACCATTAGTATCGTCTACATTGGATCATAGTGGGGATATTGTTGAAAAGGTGTTGAAGAGGTAAGGAAAGAGGAGTTTTAGAGGTTATTGCATAGATTTAGGAGGTTTTTTGCACATGAATTTAGACAGTAACATGCACTAAAGTTTTCTTTGAGAAAGAGAGAATGTGTGTGTGTGTGTGTGTGTGTGTGTGTATTAGGGACATTAGAAAGAGGAGGGGCCTTGCTGAAAGCAGTGACTTGAGAGGATCAATTTGTTTATTCCATGTTGATAATATGGGGTTCAGGAAAGATGAATAAACTAAAGGGAATAAAACAGTTTCTAAAATTTTTAGCAATTGAAAGAAAATCAGTAAGCAAAAGAAAATATCTGAAGAAAAATAATTATTTACTTTCTTGAGGATTATGTGCCAGACAGTATGCTAACCCTTCTGTGTTGATTATTACTATTTCACATTCACAGTAACTTTATAATAGGAGGTTCTATTATCTTTTTCATTTTAAAGATGAGACATCAGTGGCATAAAGCATTTAAGATCACAAGATAGTGTGGTAGAGACAGCTAAGTACCCCAATATCTGTTTTCACCTACTCACAGTAATAACAGCTCCAGCAAGTCATGGGGCCTACATTTTCTAACCTCCTTTGTAGTTAAGTGTGACTTGTTCATTCACTAAGTCATGTCTGACTCTTGGCAACCCCATGGACTGCAGCATGCCAGGCTTCCCTGTCCTTCACTATCTCCTGGAGTTTGCTCAAACTCATGTCCATTCAGTTGGTGATGCGTCCGACCATCTCATCCTCTGTTGCTCCCTTCTCCTCCTTCCCACAATCTTTCCCAGCATCAGCCTTTTCCAATGAGTTGGCTCTTCACATCAGGTGGCCACAGTATTGGAGCTTCAACTTCAGTATCAGTCCTTCCAATGAATATTCAGTGTTGATATCGTCTAGGAGGGACTGGTTGGATCTCCTTGCTGCCCAAGAGTCTCTCAAGAGTCTTCTCCAGCACCACAGTTCGAAAGCATCAGTTCTTCAGCACTCAGCCTTCTTTGTGGTCCAACTCTCACTTCTGTACATGACTACTGGAAAAACCATAGCTTTGATTATATGGACCTTTGTCAACAAAGTGATGTCTTTGCTTTTTAATATGCTGTTTGTCATAGGTTTGTCATAGGTTTCTCTGATGGCTCAGATGGTAAAGAGCCTGCCTGCAATGCAGATGCTCTGGGTTTGATCCCTGGGTCAGGAAGATCCGCTGGAGAAGGAAACGGCAACCCACTCCAATATTCTTAACTAGAAAATCCCATGGACGGAGGAGCCTGGCAGTCTACACCCCATGGGATTGCAGAGTTGAACACAACTGAGCGAGACACACACACACACACACACACACACACTTTGTCATAGCTTTTCTTCCAGATAGCAGGTATCTTTAAATTTCATGGCTGCAGTCACCGTCCACAGTGATTTTGGAGCCCAAGAAACACACACACACACACACACACACACACACACACACACACACACTTTGTCATAGCTTTTCTTCCAGATAGCAGGTATCTTTAAATTTCATGGCTGCAGTCACCGTCCACAGTGATTTTGGAGCCCAAGAAACACACACACACACACACACACACACACACACACACACTTTGTCATAGCTTTTCTTCCAGATAGCAGGTATCTTTAAATTTCATGGCTTCAGTCACCGTCCACAGTGATTTTGGAGCCCAAGAAAATAAAATCTGCCACTGTTTCCATTTTTTTTCCCATCTGTTTACCATTGTGGCAAAAGAAAAAAATTGTTGTGGGTAATTTTGATGGACTTTCTTAAGAGAGACTTGGCTTGCATCATCTACACCTTCTCCTTCCCTTCTCTACTCCTCCTTTCTTTTGTCGTAAGCATGTGACAGTTGATGCAGGTCTAAACCAACCAGAGCTGCACCTTAGAAGGATAAAGCAGAAAGCTGGAAGGAACTGGGACCCTGTGGGCCTTGAGAAGCAGAACGTGTACATCAGCCCTGAACGGCCAGTCTTTGAGCATTTACATAAAAGAGATAAATAAACTTCTGTCAAGGGTTTACTATAATTTTTTTTCAGCCAACAGAATTCTCACTAACAAAGATCATGAGGAAAGAGCTAGGAGTTGGACCTGACCACTGACTCGGGAGCCTGTTGTAACCACTCTGTACACTGCCTCATTGTATTCTTTACCTTGGCAACCATCAAATGTCTGCTGGATTTTGTAAGGAATTGTTAAAAACTAACTGCTGTTGCAGAGCAGAAAGCCAATTTTATCCATGTTAGGCATTTGTCCAGAAATGGTTTTAGGAATCTAGCAATGTTTTCTTTCAGCCAACTAGAGAAACTTAAAAGCTTTTCTACTTCTACCTCCTTATAGATAATATTTCTTGCATTTCTCTTTCCTTTGTATTAATGTGTGTAATCTGGAGAAAGCACCCTCCCACAAAAGGAAAGAAATTGAAGAGTATTTTGTTTAATTATCAAGAGCAACAATTTGTAAATGGTTTTTGGAAAACTGATACCTATCTTTGAGCTAAGAATCAATTGTAGTTGTTATTGTGAAAAAATAAATAAATTCTATAAAATCATTGCTAGAAAGTGAATGTGCTCTTAGGTGCTACAGAATTATTATTTTATGATTCTTATTTTGAACAATTACTAAATGATGTTGGAATTGTATCAGTTGATCATTTGCTGATAGATAATCCTGAAGTATTAACTAGAACTAATGAAAGGTTACCAATGTTACATGTTCATAGAAAATCTCAACTTGAAATACTTTCTAAAGCAAATAATTCAGTTGTTGTCATTGCTTATAGAAGTATCACAGTGGTTGGATAGGTTTGGGCTGGTTTTCGGATATGCTGAGTTTTATTTTCACTCTGAACAGATTGAATGAACACAGGGCTTTTTATCTTACAGACCACTGAATAAGAATTGTATTTAATAATCAGTGGCAATAAAATGCTTTCTTCGAGGATCTCAAGATCTTACAGTCTTTCTAAGTAATATATATACCAGAGCTCTTTTGATAAGAGCTTCTTATACAATCTAAATTTGAATTCTGTGGAGTCTGAAAAGGACATTACAATTTTGAAATATCCCAAATTTATTAAGCATTATATAATTTCAGTATAGGGAACGAAATGAATTATCACCTATATTTACATTGTTTCAGCATGTCTCCACTTTAGCTCCTAACAGAAATACTTGTTTTTATTTATAAGATTAGTCTTAGTTACTTAATTTTTGAGTTATCCTGCATTGTTTTTCAGGAACAGCTTGCAAGTTGAAAAATGAGGAAATTTTGATGTTGTATTTTGGACAAGATTTTGCTCTTTGGGGACTATAACAGTTTACAGTTAAGCATTTCAAAGCACATACCCTGCTAAATCAAAGTGAGGTCTATCTAGGAGGTTTATATGTGCCTTTGAGGTAATATGGTGAACTGGACAGAGCATGGACTGTGAACTCTCCCAATCCTCATGCCATCTTAGAGCTTGACCTTTGCAAAATAGGCAATATAATAGCTCTCCAACTTGTAGAAAAGACTGATTGAGATAACATGTGAAATTTCCTTTTAAACCTTAATGTTAGATGTTGTTAAACCTAGCCTGTATTTATGTGGCATCTTAAAATTTTCTATAAAGCCTCTAACCATTGTGTTTTAAATATACTAAAGTCAGAACATACAGTTTTTAAAGGCCTTATGTGGTGGTTTAATTGCTAAATCATACCGACTCTTTGCGACCCGTGGACTGTAGCCCACCAGGCTGTCTCTGTCTCCATGGGGTTCTCCAGGCAAGAATACTGGAGTGGGTAGCCATTTCCTTCTCCAGGGCATCTTCCCCATGCAGGGATTGAACCTGGTCTTCCACATCACAGGCAGATTCTTTACCATCTGACCCACCAGGGAAACAAGACTCAGAATGGCCACACTTGGTTGAAGCTTGCTGTACTGATTGGGTAGCAAAGTTTAAAGCAGAACAATCAGTTGAAGATCTCACACTGTTGAGTTGTAAAACAAATGGTAGTTTTCTACTTTTAGTAATCGTTGTACAGAATGGGAGCAAGTTGGAACTAGGAGAAACCTTGGTAATTATTTTGGCCAATTCCTTCATTTTGTGGCTAAGTAAACTGAGATCCTGAGATAAACTGAGTTTTTAAAAGCCATTTAAGTAAGCAATGTCAGAAAGGAAGAAACTCTTGAATCCCAAGCCACTGCCCATTTCACTTGGCCATTATTTAAAAAAATGATTGATTTAGTATACCCAAAACTTCTATTTTTTTTTTTTTTTTTTCTGGCCATACTCTGTGACATGCGGGATTTTAGTTCCCCAACCAGGGATCGAACCCGCTTGCTCTGCATTGGAAATGTGGAGTCTTAACTACTGGATCACCAGGAAAGTCCTACTATATGCAAAACTTTTAAGATCATTTTCTAGTGTCAAGGGCCATTTGAAATTCAAATTCAGAAGATATTACCATTCAAAGTAGCTGATAGTTTTCTGTTTTTGATCATATAATGTGGTTATGTAAGAACAGATCCTTGCTCTTAGGATTAAAAATATAATAATTACTGAGTACCAATTTTTATGCTAAGTACTGGCATCTGTTCTTTTAAAAAACTTATTCCTAAGGGAGTTGATCTGTCATCTCCCTGTGATATGGTAAACTTTGTCTCAATTATTTTTTTCTTCCTTCTTGCTTTTGAAACATAGGTAGAAATGATAAGAAGTGGCCACTGTTGGTCTCAAACTTGTTTTGCTTCTTTTACCATAATAAACTCTTGAATGCAAACAAACAGCAAGAAAACATATGAGGGTAATAAGTGCTCTACAGAGAAAAGTTTAGCAAACGATGAAACCAAACTTAGTAAAGACCTCATTAATTTAAACCCTTAAGGATTGTGAAACAGCTCCTGAAACGAAATTTGCTTTTGCTTCCAGAATTCTTTCTTCATTGCCTATGACTAATAATGTGAGCCAGATTAGAAAGGGAATGTTTTAAATGGTTAAAAGAACAGAATGTTTCTGAGCCATCTTCAGTAGTAGGGCATCCTGATTAACACAGAGAGGAAGCATGCTAATTACAGCCAGCCTTATCTGGTCATTACAGCAGGTCCCCTAGGACCTTGCTGTTACTGAGTGGAATTTGAAAGTAATAAATTTGCTTTCTCTGTAATTATTCTGTAATTAAGAATGGTACAAATTTAAATCTTTTTCTCATGATATTACCCTCATTAACTGACTTTAAGCAAATAACCATAAAAGTCCTGATACGTAGTACAAAATAGATACTGATGTTTGATAAAGCAAGATGGTGCTTGTTAGAACTCATCATCCTTTCCAGTTTTCCACAGTACCGTTTTGATGAGAAAGATTAAAATCTCTTATGCATTTTTTAATTGATTCATGTGGTAAGGTTCTTACTGATCTTGTTCTTAATGAAAATAACAACCTTCTTAGATCTCAGGACTTATCTTTTCATTCTTTGATGGAGCAAAGAATAAAGAAATTCTTTTCTTCTATTGATGTGAAGACTGAAGCCTTAAACAGAAAGGAAGTATCATCAGTTTCATTTTTCAGAGAATATAGCTGATATTTAAATTGTGTCAGATTTGCTTTCCCACATGTACAACATGTCACATATTGAAATAGTATGGTAATTTTATTACTTAGAAAAAGACATTATGTTGTTGTTGTTATTATTACTATTATTATTACAGGTATTTATGTGGCATAAATGCCACATAACTGTTGAAATCTTCTAAACAGCTGATTGGCTGTTGTACTGTTTAATGTATGGTCATTTTCCCCCATAATATTTAAATACCACGAACAAGTGAAAATAGCCTAAGGGTTATACTTTATTATTCGTACCTAAGAAAGCAGTCGGACTTTTTTCATTAGGTGAAAGGAAGGGTGGGATGAATTCTCCTAGCTTGTTTCTACCTCTCTTTTACTGATATGATAATGTGAAAATATCTGGTACATGGCTTGTTCCTACCTCCCTTCTCTGAACGTTGATGGAATATCACTTTGATGTCTGTTATGCCCAGAAACATAGTTAAAACAGCTTGTTTACACTCTAATAACACACAAGTGAAGAAATAGGAGATTTAAATTGCGGACCTCTTGACTGTATTCCCTCCATCATGCCACTGGGAAGCACTGTCCCTCACCCGTATTCTTTAGAGTCAGCCTCAGTCTCCTTGTTTTAGTTCTTATTTGGATTTGTGACATTTGATATTAAGTATTCTTTCTTGAAACTTTCTCCTTTTATGTCCTTACCACTATTCTCTTTTACTTTCTATTATTTGTGCAGTAGGTCTCGTAGGTCTTGGGATTTAAGTGGTGAACAAAGACACATTCCCTGCCCTCAAAGAGGTTACAGTCTAAAGAAGGAAATGGGTCAGTGCTTTTATCCATCAGAGTCCTTCTAACCTGAGATTTTTCCCTTTCTCCCCCGCTTCCTTCCCCTCTCCTCTCATCCCCTCCCTTTTCTCCCCATCCTCGTTTAGACAAACACACACACTCACACTCACACCCATATGCTCCTGTGCTTTTGAATCTTTAAGACACAGCTCAACTATTAGACAAATGCACGCACAAATTCTTTTTAACACAAAGTCTAAATTCTAATCTTGCCCTGCCATTTTCTAGCCATGTAACTGAGCTCTGGAGATTTTGTTTTCTCATCTTTTAATGTAGTTTAGTAATTATCTGTGCTTCTTGCCAGATTGCTATGCCCATTAAATGAGTAAGAATGTATAGGAAATTCTTAGTAAATTACAAACATTATAATAAAGTAAAGTGGTTTTATCTCTTTCAGTTGGCTTTCTCCCTTACTATCATCCTGGCTCTCTTCTTTTTCAAAGGTCCCTACAGTAAGTTGTTTTTGCCTTAAAAGTAGTGTGTTTATTGGACAAAATACAGCTATTAATCTAATCAGAAAATATATAGATTCTTTGTGGCTATAAACTATTTTCAAGTCATTTAAAAACCAACCATTACAACGGGAATTTAATCTGTTTAACACATAAATAAAGCTGTTTCATAACACCCTGAAACAGATTTATGCTAAGTAGTCTTATAAAATGAAAATGCTGTAGCATCAAATATTAATATTTTGCTAGCAGCAGGCAGCCCAAATGTTAATGGCTGGTATGCATTTGAAGGCCTACTTAACTGTGAGTTTTATTAGGACCATTTCTCAGAGCTAGAGTTATAAATGGGCTTTATAAATGAGAAATTAGCCTCCCCTCTAGGGAGCAGCAGGTTCTTTGAAATCTTAATTAACCAATCACATTGAGTTTCTCTCTTTTCAGTTTCCAACATTTGGTTAAATGCTGAAGAAAACATTTTCTGGTGGGAAACAGCTTAAATAATGGGAACACCATTCTTTTGTATGTTGAAATATATGTAAGCATAAAAAGAAAAATGGGCAAAATAAAAACATGGCTCATATATGCCTTTTTGGCTGTTTTCTTTTGTCCACTGTATCTAAAAATCAAACCGTAATATTAGGAAACTTCTTTTAAAATGTCAGAAATAAATATTAAAAAGCATAAACTATTCTGTCTTTATAATAATAATAATTACTTACGATAGGACTTTTGAAGTACCACATTATTTTCTTCCACACAGAAGGTAACAAATTGAGGCAATTTGTGTAAAGAAAGTTAATTTTTTTGTAGTGAATAATCAATGAGTTTACTGTACTTGTCATTTCCAAAAAAGAGTGCTTTAATAATAAGAAGTTTATGAAATAGAGCTTGCATTTTATTTAGCAAAGTCTCTTTATTTGTGATTTTGCTTGAACCTTGATGAAGAGTTAGACTTTAGCTATGCCCTTACGTGTAATTACCAACATTTTATTTCTTTCTGTCCTTCTGCTTGATTAATACATATTGCATACATATTAATACATCCACATTCTTGACCCCAGGAATCAAACTGGGATCTCTTGCATTGCAGGTGGATTCTTTAGCAGCTGAGCTACCTGGGAAGACCCAAAATAGTAAACTCAGTGAAATGTAACATCACAATCTGTTAATTTATTTGTTAGATTTCTTTAGAAAGAGTCAAAAATGTTAATACCAGTGTTCTGTAACTTTTTTCATTAGAGATTTTAGTAAACCTTAAGACTATAAAGATAGAAATTTACAAATTTTAGGGGCTTCTCTCGTGGCTCAGATGGTAAAGAATCTGCCTGCAATGCAAGTAGACCTGGATTTGATCCTTGTGTCAAGAAGATCCCTTGGAGAAGGGAATGACTACTTACTCTAGTATTCTTGCCTGGAGAATTCCATGACAGAGGAGTCTGGTGGGCTATAGTCCATGGGGTCACAAAGGGGTGGACGCTACTGATCAACTAATACTTTTACTTCATAAATTTTAAGAAAAGCCCTCCTCAGCTCCCTACAGTTATTTCTTTATTCTTATGCCTTCCCTTAGTCTTAGTTCCACAGATTTCACGTGCTATTCCCACGTAATAATGGCAATACTTGCATACTTTACTTTGATAACTATTTCTCCTTGAATTCACCCAGTTACTCTTTAATTATTTTACATCTCTCTTCCTGAATTTTTCCTCTCAAAGATCTTCAGCGTTTAGAACTAGTTGTCCTATTGTCCTGATTCTTAAGGGTTGATTCTCAGCTGACATAACACTTCTTGCCCTGCCAAGATATAGCTTTCCTTTGGTGTTAGGTTCTCCCACTCCAGTTTTATTGGACTGCAGTTGGTGTATAACATTAGCTTAAGGCGGACAGTGTAATGATTTGAAGTGTTCGTATATTGTGAAATGATTGCCATGATACTGTAACATCTATTACCTCATGTAATTATAATTTTTTCTTCTTGTGATAAGTTTTCAAGAGCTATTTATTCTCTTACCAGCTTTCAAGTACATTGTACAGTATTTAACCATGGCATCCTTGTAGTATATTACATCCCCAGAACTTATTAATCTTAATATTGGAAGTATGTACTTTTCCTCACCTTGACCCATCCCACCAACTTTAGGAACCATAGATGTATTATCTGTTTCTATGAGGGTTTTTTTTTAAGTTTCTACATATATGTGAAATCATATAATATTTTTCTTTATCTGACTTATTTCACTTAGCATAATTCTCTAAAGGTCCATCTATGGTTTTCTGCACCTGGCAGAATTTCCTCCTTTTTATGGCTGAAAAATATTCCATTGTATGTTTAGGCACACACACACATGTGTCACATTTTCTTTATCTGTTCATTCAATGATGATCACTTAGTTTTTTCCATGTCTTGGCTATTGTAAATCATCCTGCAGTAAACATGGGGTTGCAGGTATCTCCTCAAGATAATGACTTTGTTTCCCTCAGATATGTACACAGAAGTGGTAACTTTAACAAAATTTAAGTAAATTGATGCATTTTAAAGTGATGTCTGGAAAGCATCACTGATAGTGGAGTGAACATATCTAGGTGAAAATTTAGTAACTTTTTAACTGAATTTCTTTTTCTAGAGGCAGAACATCATATTTTCTGATGTTCGTTCTTCTGTGTTATTTCACATGAATACATCAACCAGTATAATCTTCCTTAAAAATTTATAAGAGGAACTTATACAGTGAGTTGGTTTTGTGATCAGTTTACCTTCCCTTAGGCTTATTATTGTTACCTGGAAATTGTCTTGTTCTGTATGATTTCCATACATACACATATTTGGATTTCCAATATTAACTATTGAAAGAAGAAATACAGATATAACACCATTGTTTAAGTCACTCAAATTTCTGGAAATAAAATATAGAGTCATTTCCCAACATGCTAAGTCTTTTGTTTTCAAATTTAGCAAACATTATGTCTTCTAACTTCCAGTACATTTGCATAGTTATCATACTTAACATTTAAAACAGTCTTGTGAGATGAGAAATATGTTTTGGGTGAAAAGAATAGCATGCATGTGCAAAGAAATGTGGTGATAATGTAGTATGACATATTAAAAGAGAACTTTTAATGCTAACCTGTGAGAGAGAGTTTGCAGACTGGAAGACAAGGAAGCTAGATGGTAGGTCAGGAAAGATGATGGGGGCATGGAGTGCCAAAGGAGTGCAAAGGGGTTTAGGCTTTATTCTTTGGGCTGGCGGTCTTTGATGGATTTTAGTGTTTTGCTATGCTATGCTAAGTCGCTTCAGTCATGTCTGACTCTGTGCAACCCCATAGATGGCAGCCCACCAGGCTCCCCCGTCCCTGGGATTCTCCAGCCAAGAATACTGGAGTGGGTTGCCATTTCCTTCTCCAATGCATGAAAGTGAAAAGTGAAAGTGAAGTCACTCAGTCATGTCCGACTCTTAGCGACCCCATGGACTGCAGCCTACCAGGCTCCTCCATCCATGGGATTTTCCAGGCAAGAGTACTGGAGTAGGGTGCCATAATACTCTGAAATTACACACAAGAGTGTGTACATGTATGTTTTTATGTGTTAGTGTACACATGCACATATCCTGGGGGTAGTTTTAATCAGTTACTCTAGTCTCACAAAGTTAAATATCACTACAAAAATATGAAAAGGCCATGTAGAGATTTTAATTATACTTTGATGGCAACAGGAAAAATTGTTCATTTTCTTTTAAGAAGAATCATTTGAGCAGCAAGACCAAAGGTTGGTAGAGAGGTTAAAAGATTATAATAAAACCCCACCTCATATTATATTTAAAAATTACCTCAAAATAGATGAAAGATCTTAAAGTAAAAGTTAAAACTATAAAACACTTAGGAGAAAACACAGGGGTAGATCTTCATGACATTTGATTTGACAAGGGTTTTTTAGATACAAAGCTAAAAGCACAAGTAACAAGAAAAAATGATACATTTGACTTTATCAAATTTTAAAACTTTTATAACACACCCACCAGCACCATGGTAGTTCCAGCTATGACAATCAAAGATCAAAAAGTGGGTGCTAACCCAGTCCCTGGAATCCTCACCTCTTCCCTGGAAATACTTGAAATAAAACTCCCATTCACTAGCCTATGAAATTGCCCAGACCGTAAAAACTAACCACGCCATGTTTTGATGATGCTCTCTCCTGCTGAGATGGTCCACATTCTGTCTGTGGAGTATGTTTCTCTCTAAGTAAATCTACTGTTTCTCTAAGTAAATCTACTCCTTACCTACCTATCAAAAACAAACAAACAAGCAAACCACCCAGAACACTTATACATCAAAGGACATTACCAAAAAGGTGAAAAGGCAACCCATAATGGAGGAAAACATTTGCAAATCATGTACCTGGAAGGATCTAGTATCCAGAATCTATAAAGAACACTTTGAACTCAGTCATAAAATGACATCCAAAGTGAGAAATGGCTAAAAGATTTGAATCAGTTATTTCTCCAAAGAAGACACACAAATGGCCAACTAGCATGTGAAAAAATACCCCAGATCATTTACTGTAAGAGAAATGCAAGTCAAAGACACAGTGAGGTACTGCTTCATACCCATTGCTGCTGCTGCTAAGTTGCTTCAGTTGTGTCTGACTCCGTGCAACCCCATAGACAGCAGTCTACCAGGCTCCCCTGTCCCTGGGATTCTCCAGGCAAGAACAATGGAGTGGGTTGCCATTTCCTTCTCCGATGCATGAAAGTGAAAAGTGAAAGTGAAGTCGCTCAGTCATGTCCGACTCTTCACGACCCCCTGGACTACAGCCTGCCAGGCTCCTAAGTCCATGGGATTTTCCAGGCAAGTGTACTGGAGTTGGGTGCCATTGCCTTCTCCTCATACCCATTAGGATGGTTATAATCAAAAGTTAAGTTTGGAGAAATTGAATCCTTCATACACTGCTGGTGGGAATTTTAAAATGGTGTAGCTGCTTTGTTGGAACTGATTGGCAGTTCTCAAAAGGTTAGGTAGAGAACTGCCATATGACCTAGCCATTTCACTTCTAGGTATATATTCAAGAGAACTGAGAATATGTTCACACAAAAATTTGTACTCAAATGTTCATAGCAGTATTCTTTACAATAGCCAAAAAGTAGAAACATCCCACATGTCTATAAAGTAAGGGATGGATAAATAAAATATAGTATATCCATGAATGTAGTATATCCATACAGTGGAATATTATTCAGGAGTAAAAAGGAATGAAGTATTGGTACATGGTTCAGGGTTGATCTTTGAAGATACTAAGTGAAAGAAACCAGTCACAAAAAGACCACATATTGTATTATTCTGTTAATATGAAATGTTCAGAACAGGCTGATATATAGAAACATAAAGCAGAAGTTGCCTGGTGCTAAGAGGGATGAGGCTAATACAATGTGATGACTAAATGGCATGAGGTTTAATTAGGGCATATGAAGATGTTCTAAACTTAGATTGTAGTGACAATCACATATACTAAACACCATTGCGTATACTGTACATATACTAAACACCATTGAATTGTGTGTTTTAAATGGTGAATTTTTTTTTTTTTTGGTAAGTCAATTGTGTTCAAAACAATTATTTTCAAGGGGAAAGAAGGTTATAATATCCTAGAAAGAGGAATCTCAGTTACTGAAGTAATACTGAAAGATACTGAAATAAGGAGCAATAGTAATGAAATACATGATGGTGATGGATTTGAGGGTCAGTTATGAGAAAGAAAAGACAGGGCTTTGTGACTGGTTTTGACAGAAAGTCATATGGGAGGACACATCTGTGAGGACTCCTAGATTTTTACTTTGAGGCACTTAATATAGAGTGGTACCATTCATCACAAGGGGGAGGGAATATGAGAGAGGCAAAGATGCTGAATAATGGTCCCATCACTTCATGGCAAATAGATGGGGAAACAATGGAAACAGTGACAGACTTTACTTTGCTGGGCTCCAAAATCACTGCAGATGGTGACTACAGCCATGAAATTAAAAAACACTTGCTCCTTTGAAGAAAAGCTATGACCAACCTCAACGGCATATTAAAAAGGAGAGACATTATTTTGCCAACAAAGATCCAACTAGTCAAAGCTAGTCCCCCTTGTGATGAATGGTACCACTCTATATTTAGTGCCTCAAAGTAAAAAACGGCATATTAAAAAGGAGAGACATTATTTTGCCAACAAAGATCCGACTAGTCAAAGTCAAATCCAGTAGTCATGTATGGACGTGAGAGCTGGACCATAAAGAAGGCTGAGCATTGAAAAATTGATGGTTTTAAACTGTGGTGTTGGAGAAGACTCTTGAGAGTCCCTTGGACAGCAAAGAGATCAAACCAGTCAATCCTAAAGGAAATCAATCCTGAATATTCATTGGAAAGACTGATGCTGAAGCTGAAGATCCAGTCCTTTGGTCACCTGATGTGAAGAGCGAAATCATTAGAAAAGACCCTGATGCTGGGAAAGATTGAAGGCAGGAGAAGGGGACAACAGAGGATGAGATGGTTGGATGGCATCACTGACTCAATGGACATGAGTTTGAGCAAGCTCCATGAGTTGGTGATGGACAGGGAAGCCTGGCGTGCTGCAGTCCATTAGGTCACAGAGAGTCGGGCACCACTGAGCAACTGAAAAACAGCAGCGAAGATATTGAGATACTTTTGGGAAAAGATGCTGACTTTGTTTTTTCACACACTGAGTTTGAGGTACCTGTAGGGCAACCAGGTGGAGATGCTCAGTAGGCAATTTAAAATGTAGGTCTGAAGCCTGGAGACATAATTTGAGAATCATTCATGAATGGCTTAAAGGTGAGGCCTTATATGTAAATACAAAATCAAAAGGATAGTGTTGGTTAAAAAGGAAGAAGGTTGAAAATATGAAGTTTATATAAGTTATATGAAGTTTTGCTGGCAAAAGAGGCTGAGAAACTGTAAAGAGATGAGAGGACTATCAGATAAGTGGTATTCAGGAGCCTGTCGGGGAGGAGGTTCAAGAAAAAAGAAATGGATTATAAAATAAATAAGTCCTGGAGATGTAACATACAGCGTGGTAACTATAGTTAATAATAGTAAATTTTGCATTTAAGGATCACTAAGAGAGTAGATCTTAACGGTTCTCATCGTACACACACAAAAGGAAGGAACATTTAGCTTTCTCAAATGCTGTCTACTTCACACAGTGTGAACACTGACAAATAGCCTTTGTGCTTGACAATTTAAAGGTCATCTCAACCTCTAAGCAGTTTCAGTGGAGTGTTGAGGGCAGAATCCATAAGGTGTTTGAAGGAGGGTGTCTTTGAAGATAAGATAGAGTTCAGTTTGTTACAGAGACTTAGTTTCCTTAAGTCTTTTCTGTCTTAATGCTAGAACTTTTTCCTTTAAGCATTTCTAACCCATGGTGCATCATTGTTTAAAAATTATGTGTGTCTTTTTAATCCATTGTTGGTCTTTCTTTTTCATAACCAAAAATAGCATTGCAAACTACAGCATCTGTATTATACACGTTGAAAGTGAAAAAAATGAAAGTCGATCAGTTGTGTCCAGCTCTTTGCACCCCTATGGACTGTGTCCATGGAATTCTCCAGACCAGAATACTGGAGTGAGTAGCCTTTCCCTTCTCCAGGGATCTTCCCAACCCAGGTCTCCTGCATTGCAGGTGGATTCTTTACCAGCTGAGCCACAAGGGAAGCCCAAGAATACTGGAGTGGGTAGCCTATCCCTTCTCCAGTGGATCTTCTCACCCCAGGAAGTGAACCGAAGTCTCCTGCATTGGAGGCAGATTCTTTACTAACTGAGCTATCAGGATAGCTGATATTTTGAAGTCTCAAATTATGTAAATCTCTAATTCCTTACACAAAAAGGATTTATATCAAATTCTATTTATAAAGTCCTGTCACTAGTGCATCAAGTTATATATTTCCCAAATGCTTTTATTTTTTTAAATTATTTATTTAATTGGAGGCTAATTACTTTACAATATTGTAGTTGTTTTTGCCATACATTGACATGAATCAGGCATGGGTGTACATGTTTTCCCCATCCTGAACTCCCCTCCCACCTCCCTTCCCATCCCATCCGTCAGGGTCATCCCAGTGCTCCAGCCCTGAGCACCCTGTCTCATGCATCGAACTTGGACTGGCAGTCTGTTTCACATATGATAATATACATGTTTCAGTGCTATTCTCTTCAAGTCACCCCACCCTCGCCTTCTCCCACAGAGTCCAAAAGACTGTTCTTTACATCTGTGTCTCTTTTGCTGTCTTGCATATAGGTTCCCAAATGCTTTTAAAAGGAAATAGCCATTCAGAAAAAATGAGGGGACTTCCGTGACGGTCCGGTAGTTAAGACTCTGCCCTTCTACTGCAGGGGGCACAGGTTCTGTCCCTAGTCAGGGAACCCCATGTGCCTGTTCAGTGTGGTAGGAAAATAAAAAGAAAACATACAAGTGTGTTTGTTTGTTTTTTTTTTTTTTTAAGAAAAAAAAATGAACTTGTCTTGCTCAGTTAAGAATGTATATAATCTAGCTTACCAGCTGTGTTTTGTTCTGTAGCTGTTTGAAGGTAGTTGATCTTAATACAGCCATATGGATTGAAGCTAGGATTTTTATATCTTTATCCCAGTATCCATGTTTTAGAGCCCATATTTGGCAACTCTGTCTCATGATTGCCCTAAAAATTCCTTTTTAAAGGAGTTAAATGCTCTCTTCTTTCTTGCTTATTTGTGTCTCATAAATATTAAACAGTATCAGGGCTCCTTGAAATCCTAGTGTGTTCTAAGGCAGTGGTAGTCAAACATTTTTGACCGTCCCCATATATAGATGTATGTTTGTCTGTCGGAAGCAGAAGTTTTCAGAACAGTTGGAGCAGTGGTAAAGAATCTGCCTGCCCATGCAGGAGACACAAGAGACGTGGGTTCAGTCCCTGCATCGGGAAGATTCTCTGGAGTAGGAAATGACAGCCCTCTCCAGTATTCTTGCCTGGAAAATTCCATGAACAGAGGAGCCTGACAAGGTATAGTCCATGGGTTCCCAAAGAATTGTATATGAGTGAGAATGCTTGCTTATCCACACTGAACATCAAATCATTATCATGATTCAGAAATGGAGATTTGAAGTTCCCATGGCTTACAAAGAAATGCCAAGAATTGCCATATTTTCACTAACTCCCAGTCTTTTCACCGTAACTCTATCTGAGAAGTTTTGGGTATGATCTGGTTGCCTGGTAGCATCCAAAAGCTTCAGCAGTTACCCAGCTTCCAGGTGCTAAAATTACTGCCCTCATGCTATAGGAAAAAAGCAAAAGGATTTCAGACTTAATGATATCTGCCATGAGTTGAATACCTGTTATGTGCCAAGTACTATGATTGGCATATATAATATCTAATCTTAAAAAAAATTCTGAAATTTAGAATTAGCATAATTGTTTTGTTGGAGAAGTAGTGAGGCTGAAGAAAACAAAGGTTAGAGATATTAAGTAACTGGTCAAAGATTATATACTTTTCAGTTGGCTTTAAAACCTAAATTTTTAAAAATTAAATTATTTTTTAATTGGTGGAAAATTGCTTTCCGTTTTGTGTTGGTTTCTGCTGTACAACAACATGAATCAGTCATAATTTTATTAATATATATCCCTTCCCTCCTGAGTCTCTCTCCGCTCCCCCCATCCCACCTCGTGAGGTCATCACAGAGGGCCAGACTGGGCTCCCTGTGTTACTTAGCAAATTCCCACTAACTGTTTTACACATAATAGTGTATTTACGTCAATGCTACTTTCTCAGTTTGTCCTGCTCTCACCTTCCCATTGGAAGGACTGATGCTAAAGCTCCAATACTTTGGCCATCTCATGCAAAGAGCTGACTCATTGGGTAAGACTCTGGTGCTGGGAAAGTTTAAAGGTAGGAAGAGAAGGACTGACAGGATGGGATGATTGTATGGCATCATTGACACAATGGAATGAGTTTGAGCAAACTCTGGGAGATAGTGAAGGACAGGGAAGCCTGGCGTGCTGCAGCCTGTGGAGTCACAAAGAGTTGGACGTGACTTAGCAACTGAACAATAATATCTTCCCCTGCTGTGTCCACAAGTCTGTTCTCCTATATATTCCATATATATATGATACTTATTTTTCTTTTTCTGACTTCACTATGTATTACAGGCTCTAGGTTCATCCACCTCTGACTCAAATTTGTTTCTTTTTGTGGCTTAGTAATGTTCTATTGTATAAATGTACCACAACTTCTTTATCCATTCATCTGTCAGTGGACATCTAGATTGCTTCCATGTTCTGACTGTTGTAAATAGTGCTGCAATTTGAGGTACATGTGTCTTTTAGAGTTGTGGTTTTTCTCAGGGTATATGCTCAGTAATGGGATATATGATAAGGAATCTGAATGCAGTGCAGGAGACCCAGGTTTGATCCCTGGGTCGAGAAGCTCCCCTGGAGAAGGGAATGGCAACCCACTCCAGTATTCTTGCCTGGAGAATTCCATGGACAGAGGAGCTTGGCAGGCTATAGTTCATGGGGTCACAAAGAATCAGACACAACTGAGTGACTAACATGGTAGATTTACTCCTAGTTTTTAAAGGAATCTCCATACTCTTCTCCACAGTTGCTGCATCAGTTTACATTCCCACCAGCCGTGCAGGTGGGTTCCTTTTTCTCTACACCCTCTCCAGCATTTTTTTTCTAGATTTTTTTTTTTTTTTTATGATGGCCATGCTGACTGGTGTGGGGTGAATCTTCTTTATAGTTTTGATTTACATTTCTCTAATAATAAGCAATGTTGAGCATCTTTTCATGTGTTTATTGGCCATCTGTATGTCTTCTTTGGATAAATGTCTGTTTTGGTCTTCTGCCCCCTTCTGCCCTTTTTTTTTTTTTGATTGGATCATCTGTTTTTCTGATACTGAGCTATATGAGCTGCTTATATATTTTGGAAATTAATTCTTGGGCAGTTACTTGGTTTGCAGTTATTTTTGCCCATTTTGAGGGGTTGTGTTTTCATCTTGTTTACAGTTTCCTTTGCTGTGTAAAAACTTTTAAGTTGTATTAGATCCCATTTATTTTTGTTTTTATTTCCATTACTCTGGGAGGTAGGTCAGAGAATCTTGCTGTGAATTATGTCAAAGAGTGTATTACTTATGTTTTCCTTTAAGAGCTTGATAGTTTCTGATGTTAAAGTCCTTAATCCTTTACAGTTTCATTGTGTATGGTGTTAGGAAGTGTTCTAATTTCATTCTTTTACATGTAGCCATCCAGTTTTTCCAGCATCACTTATTGAAGAAGCTGTCTTTTCTCCATTGTGTATTCTTGCCTCCTTTGTCAAAGATAAGGTGCGCATAGGTGCATTGTAGTGAAGCGAATGAACCCAAAGCCTCTTACACAGAATGAAGTAAGTCAGAAAGCTAAAAACCAGTATCATATATTAACACATATGTATGGAACCTAGAAAAACTGGTATTGAAGAAACTAGTAGAAAATAGACTTGTGGACACAGAAGCGGAAGATGAGGATAGAACAAATTGAGAAAGTAGCATTGACATATATATACACTCAAATAGTGGGAAGTTGCTGAATAACACGAGGAACCCAGTCTGGTGCTCTGTGATGACTTTTAGGGGTGGAATATGGGGAGGGAACACCCCACTCCAGTACTCCTGCATGGAAAATCCCATGGATGGAGAAGCCTGGTAGGCTGCAGTCCATGAGGTCGCAAAGAGTCAGACAAGACTCAGCGACTTCACTTTGACTTTTCACTTTCATGCATTGGAGAAGGCAGTGGCAACCCACTCCAGTGTTCTTGCCTGGAGAATCCCAGGGACGGGGGAGCCTGGCGGGCTGCCATCTATGGGGCCGCACAGAGTTGGACACGACTGAAGCGACTTAGCAGCAGCAGCAGCAGCATGGGGAGGGAAGGGAGGGATGGGAGATAAAATTATGACTGATTCACATTGTTGTATGGCATAAACAACACAAAACTGTAAAGCAATTTTGTACCAATTAAAAAATAAAATTAAAAAAAAATTAAGTCTATCTTATCTGAAAAAAGAATATTTAAGAAATGGATGCTAACATTTATGTACTTAAAATTTTAATTAAAAAATCATTTAAAATATGAAACCCATAAATTTTCATTTTTCCTGAATTGAAGTTCTATGTAAAAGTTGCTTGTCCCCGGGCCACCATACCCACCAAGCCTTTCAAGTTGTTCTGATACTTCTTCATATCAATATTTGGTATGTAAATATCAGGGGCAATATATTGTCCTTTGATAAGGCAGAGTAGAGTACTAAAAACTCAGGTGCAGGCTTATGTCATTCTGCTAATTTTGAAGCCATTTTCTTCTTAGACCAGAAACGTTTTTCAGATGTTAATTGATCAAGTTTTATTTGGCATTTGAACAGAGTAGAGACAATGTTGACTAAGTAAACATTCTGAGCATCTTTGTCTTCTATTCACTGAGAAGAATCTTTATCTGTTCCCTGCCTTCATGTCTGCAGGGACCTCAGATCAATCCGCTATATCTTAATTTGATCTTATTTTCCAGGTCATCAATTCAGTTTTTCTGTGCCTCACAGGCTTGGTATTCACACTAATAATGGTGTCTGTCCATTGTTGTATAGATGTCCTCATTTTCCTCTCAGTCTTTTATAGTTTTGAACAGATCTTTCTAATTCTATTCATATCAATATCTGTGGCTTTTAACTAATATTTTCTCAATGTTTAAGTAAATTTAATACAGCTTTTTTTGAGAAGTCAAATGTGACTGGTTTCTATCAAATATGGTACCTTCCTGGGTCGGGAAGATCCACTGGAGAAGGGATAGGCTACCCGCTCCAGTATTCTTGGGCTTCCTTTGTGGCTCAGCTGGTAAACAATGCACCTGCTATGTGGGAGACCTGGGTATGATCCCTGGGTTGGGAAGAGCCCCTGGAGAAGGGAAAGGCTACCCACTTCAGTATTCTGGCCTGGAGAATTCCATGAACACAGTCCATGGGGTCACAAAGAGTTGGACACAACTGAGCGACTTTCACTTTCACTCGACCAAGTATTTAAAAGCAACTTGAACAGAATAATATGAGAGCAGTACTCAGAAATTGATCTGCCAAGTACTGTGACAATAGTCATCTGGATAAGACTTCCAGAATTAGCAAAAATATAAATATAGGATGCCCAGTTAAATTTTAATTTCAGATATAAAAATAATGTTTTCAAGTAACAAGTAAGTCAGCCCTATGCAATATGAAATCACAAGCAGTTGAACTGGGCATCCTGTATTGTATGTGGGAACCCAAAAGCTGGGCCAGAGCACAGTAGTTTCTAACCCTTCTGGAATTATGAAATTTTAAAACAACTAAAGCTCACATTATAGTTGAGCAGATTGGATTAAATACATTTTTTATATGACACTGGTTTTTGTACTAGTCGCCCTATTTAATCACTCAGTAAAATACAATAAAAAAGCTAACAAGTCAGGAGTTCTGCTCATGAAGTATTGTTGAGCCCTCCTCCCCTCCAGTGTCATTCTCTGCTGCTCCTCCCCTTTGCCCACATGGCCTTGATCTCTCTGGGGGTAATTGCATAGTGGTATTGTGATATCTGCTTTCAAGGTTAAAGCCAGACCACTTTTTTTTTTGCCTCATTTACCTCATCCCATCTCCATCTCTTTCCTTACATCTAGCAGTTGTAGATATTCCTCCAGTGGCAAATGCAGAGGTGTCCTCTTGACTGATATCCGGGGTCAGAGTGCTATGTCTATGTTGTTTAAAGAATCAAAATCCTTTCCCTGTCTGTGGCGCTTAGATTTGCTGTGTTTGTGACAGTGTCTTGGTCCTGCTATCCCCGTCATGTTTCAGGGCTGTGTTATTTACCATTATGATCTTGAACACATTATCACAGCCGTAGCATGAAATGCCAGCTCAGTGGCTCCTTAGGCAATTGCAGCAAACACTATCTTCATAAAGCATTTCAGCCTCTGCTAGGTTGAAGATAGATTTAAGTAAAATGTGTGCTTTCTGATGATCATAATAAATCTGTGTATAGACTTCTTTGATTCTCTTCTGTATATCAGGAAGTTAGCATTATGAACTAAAATGTGATGACTTACTCCAGAGGTACCTCCGAGTAGCCCGTGACAAAGCAGGGTTTTGAATGAGACTATCTATTTCTTGTTCGTAAAAATGTTAACCATGGATTTGGCGATGATAGATAACATCCTTCCTTATGGTGGTTTTTTATCATTCTTGTTCCCAGGGAGCTCAAAGCATTTCACAGGGCAGATATGAGTGACCAAGCACAGAAAATTTACCCCAGCCTAGTTTTCATTTGTGGCTCAGTGTGGGACATGACCCACCCTTTACTTAAGTAGAAATACAAGCTCTTTCTTTATTCTCTGCCCTTTTGCTTTGGTTGACCATTTTCTTGTGTCATAGAATCATTTATTACACAGGTATTTTTGTTTAGCCCCTACTGCATAGGGTACTGTATGGGTTACTATAAGGGACCATCTTTAGTGGCCAGGAGCTTAGCGGAGATAAAATGTCTTACCCCAAGGCAATACATAGTAAGTTTTAGTTAAGTCTATAGAAGTTGGTATTATCAGAGCATAAAGGAAGAGGGTATTATTTTAATTTTGGATCATCAAGAATGTGCCAGGGAAGAAGTCTGATATGATCCTTTATAAATGGACAGGATTTCAGAAGGGGAAAATGTGGGAAGTAGGGTCATCCAAGAGAGAGGAAAGTACACAAAAGCATTAAAACTTGAAAGAACAGTGAAACTTAGGGACATGAGATGTGATTCAGATGGAATAGAATAAGGATTTGTTTCTATTAGAGGACAGCAGGTGGGACCATACTGTAGATGGGTTTGAATGCTGCTGCTGCTGCTAAGTCACTTCATTCGTGTCCAACTCTGTGTGACCCCATAGACGGCAGCCCACCAGGCTCCCCCGTCCCTGGGATTCTCCAGGCAAGAACACTGGAGTGGGTTGCCATTTCCTTCTCCAATGCAGGAAAGTGAAAAATGAAAGTGAAGCCACTCAGTCATGTCCGACTCCTAGCTACACCATGGACTGCAGCCTACCAGGCTCCTCCGTCCATGGGATTTTCCAGGCAAGAGTACTGGAGTGGGGTGCCATTGCCTTCTCCGGGATTTGAATGCTACCTAGGAGTAAAACAGTGCTTTATCACTATAGTACATAAAATGGATAAGCAATAAAGACCTACTATATAGCACAGGGGACTACAGCCAATATGAATCATTTTGTTCTGTGTCTGAAACTAATACAATATTGCAAATCAACTGTACTTCAATTTAAAAAAAAAGCTATGTATTAACAAAAAATAAACAGTAAAATATTTGTGATACTATGGAAATACAATGACAACAAAACAACAGTGCAGTGCTTTAGGCAAATTAACCTAAGTATTGCACAGCCTGATTGAAAGAGAGAAAATTTGTGGATGATTTAGAGGCCATGGAAAGAGCCTGAGCTTAAAGCGATAATATCCTGAACTATGGTGATGGTGCCAGAAAAGAAAATATGTTCTGCCTGACCTAAATGATGCTTGGTTTCTCCGAGGAATAATATTGTTTTCATATTATGAACTAGTTACAAATTGTACCTAAGTACCCTGCAAGATTGGAACCATTATGTGTATATAACTTACCAAACACTTAAAGCTCTGGAAAATAAAAGATCTTTTATTTGTAGTTTTGTTGTTCTGCTCAGTCGCTCAGTCATGTCCACCTGTTTGCAACCCCATGGACTGTAGCCCATCAGGCTCCTTTGTCCATGAGATTTTCTAGGCAAGAATACTGGAGTGAGTTGCTGTGAGTTGTTTAGCTGGAGTGAGTTTCCTCCTCCAGGGGATTTTCCGGACCCAGGGATCAAACCTGGATCTCTGAGCCTCCTGCATTGACAGGCAGATTGTTTGCCACTGAGCCAGAACTAAGCCTAAATAAAAAAGCAGTGCTGTACAAACACCTGGGAAGAAACCTTTCAGCTCCCGTAGCACTGAGTCAAGTCGAAGTAACTTCCACAAATGTCCATTTAATAGATGAGAAATAAATGGAGTTACTTTTACAATTTCTTAATGTTTATAGAAGTTGCACTTTCTTTCCCTTCATTAGAAATTCAGACTTTATTTTTTTAGTTTGTTTATTTTTCAGTTGAAGGATAATCGTGTTACAGAATTTTGTTGGTTTCTGCCAAACATCAACATGAATCAGCCATATGTAATGTATGTCCCCTCCCTCTTAAACATACCTCCCATCTCCCTTCCCATTAGCCCTCTAGATTGTCACAGAGCCCCACCCTGAGTTCCCTGAGTCACACAGCAAATTCCCGTTGACTATTTGTTTTACATATGGTAATGTAAGTTACTCTTACATGTTATTCTCTCCATCCATCTCACCCTGTCCTTCCTCCCCCACCCACTGAGTCCATAAGTCTGTTCTCTATATATGTGTCTCGATTGCTGCCCTGCAGAAAATTTCATCAGTACCATCTTTCTAGATTCCATATATATGCATTGGTATACGATATTTATCTTTCTCAGAAATTCAGACTTTAGAAATCCTGTCTTAGCAACTTGGATCTATTAGGAACAAATTACATAAAAATATGTGGGCAGTATAGCATTTAAATCAGAAACAAACATATGTTGATTAAAGCAGAGGAGATGGTGGTGTTTCAAAAGATGACAACCAATGAAAGAGGACAGCCAATGCACTCTTTCTTTTTCACTGTTTCTCTCTCTACTCTTTCATGCTACTGTTATAGAACTTAAATAGCAAGCAGCTTGAAAGATGAAAAAATTCTCATTTTATGAGTATCATATTCTTATGAGATAGAATAGAAGGTGTTAGTCTTTCTAAAGGATCCTAAAATCGAAGAAGAAAGGATCTGTGTCTTCCTTTGATTGAATTAAGACTAATAAAGAAACTGAACCTATTAAATATTCTAATCCAGAGTTACAGTGATTCCTGATTGTTGTCTAATGTTGATCTCAGTCTAATACTTCAAGCTATTTTATTGAGAAAGAGTTAACTATAAAGGATACTTCTGATTTCTAAAACATCATACTTAATGCAATTTGCTTCTAACAGGGTTTTGAACACATTAATTATGTAGTTCATTTCCTCTCACTTTTAAAGTAAAAAGACTAATATTTTAAAAAATGCAGCACTTGAATGTGTCTTTAATCTTTTATAAATTTTCATATAAAATGAGGTAAAACTCAGTGAGAAAACTCCAGATAGCTTTCATAATGATGATTTTTGGCAATTGCAATAGTGATAGAATTTCTAACTTCTATTTTAAGATAGATCCATTTTGATTTTTTGTAGTTTATATAATATCTGTAATTATTTTCATGTGTCTCCTTTGATAGTAGGAGCAAGAACATTTTGGTATGCATTTTGCTGTGAATTTTTGGTTTGGATGTTTGTGACTCCTTATCTTTGGTTTTGGTGCAAATTATTTCCTTTTGTCACTGCTCTTGACTAAATGAGGTTAGAAGAGAATTGAAATCTCAGATTTAAAATTATATAACTTGAGTCCCTTCAATATAAAGCACACATACACACACACACACACACACACACACACACATATATATATACTTCCTGTGCCTGCTTCCCTTTTATGATTCATTCAGCACCCATTTATGAAGCACCTACTAAAGTCTCAGGCCACCAGGGAGACAAAGACAAGTAAGAACTGATTGTCTACCTTGAGGTGCCACTCAAATGGGGATATTCAGACATGGGTACCAATTAATTAGAAAAGCAGAGTGGAAGACTAGAGGACAAATTGATTTAGGGAGAAAAAGAGGGGAGACTTCTAGAATAACTCTTTCCATGTCAGATCAGTCATGGAAACTCATTCCACTGAGAATCAGAATATAGGAAATTCTGAATTGAATGTTTGGCTTGTTTTAGATGTGGATTGGTAAGTCTGTTAGACCAGTAGTTTCCAAATAACAGTTAGCGGACTTTAGCTCAAGGACGGATAGATCTTTGTTAAAAATACAGATTGTCTGGAAGTGCTTAGAGATATTAGTAGATTATATCTAGGTGAAAGCTGCGTATTTAGCTTCAGAAATAAATTATCAGATGATTCTGATAACCAGTAAGATTTGGCCTCTACTTTAGTAAAGATCCAGGAGAGAGAAGACAGATGGTAGTTGAAGTTACAGAGATGGATGTGATTTCCCAGGGAGAGCACGGAGAGTGAGCACAGAACAATGCTAAGGATGTAACACCATCATATAAGGAGTAGGCAGAGGAGGAATCAGCAAAGAAACTAAAAAAGGAATATACTGTGTCAAGGAGCTGGAATATATTTACCTAGACCTTCCAAGTCTTAGAATAGTAATGCTCATCTGTGAGTCCATATAGAGAGAAGCAGTGCAGAATAAGTCTTTAGTTTCTACTCATTATTTGGCATTGTTCCAAAAAGGATTAATCAGATTTCAAATGTACCATGTTGCAAAAAGGATTGTACTACGTCCAGAGAAATCTGTTGGAGAAACAAAAATTGACCCTCTTGAACAGAGAATTATGAATACAATATCAGAAAAGAAAGTTGCTATATTAACCAGAATATGTAAAACAAAAAAAAAATACCTTATTGTACACTTTCTAGATTGAATTAGAATATTTAATTATTGAAGCGACCTTTGTTATTGAGAACTACAAGTTTTATAGTCTGTCAGGAACAAATTGTTCTGTTCTTGCCCCTTCCTATTTTATTTTTATTATTGTTGTAATCAGTGCATCTTCTAGTCCTGCTGCTGCTGCTGCTGCTGCTGCTGCTGCTGCTAAGTAGCTTCAGTCGTGTCCGACTCTGTGCGACTCCATAGACGGCAGCCCACCAGGCTCCCCCGTCCCTGGGATTCTCCAGGCAAGGACACTGGAGTGGGTTGCCATTTCCTTCTCCAGTGCATGAAAGTGAAAAGTGAAAGTGAAGTCGCTGAGTCTTGTCCGACTCCTAGGGACCCCATGGACTGCGGCCCACCAGGCTCCTCCGTCCATGGGATTTTCCAGGCAAGAGGACTGGAGTGGGGTGCCATTGCTTCTAGTCCTACTTGAGTAAAATCTTATGTTAATGGAAGCATGTACTGTTACATAAAGGAATAAAATGGCAATTATGTAACCTGATTTGATACAAAAATGGACTTTTTCAAAACCCACACTCCAGTATAGAGTAACTTTATTGATCATAAAGGATTTAAAAATACGCATGTTATTGACATTTACTCAGAGTTGTTGTTATAGTTTGGGCTTCCCAGGTGGTGTTGGTGGTAAACAACTCACCTGCCAATGCAGGAGACATAAAGAACTCAGGTTTGATCCCTGGGTCGGGAATATCTCATGGTGAAGGGAACGCCTATTCACTCCATTATTCTTGCTTGGAGAATCCCGTGGACAAAGGAGCCTGTCAGGCTACAGTCCATGGGGTTGCAAAGAATCAGACATGACTGAAGCAGCTTAGCATGTACTGTTTACTTACACTCACTCTCCTGTGAAGTTCCAGATGATCCTTTATACAAGTTATAGGATCATATCCATAGTTGTGTGACCTACTTTTAATTTAATGGGCTTTACTAATTACCTAGAGGTTTTTGAGAAACTCAGTGAACAGATGGCCAGATGGTCAATCGTAGACCAACATTTTCAGCATTTGAGGTTCTACATTAAAAGTGAGTTTTTGAAAAGTCATCTGAATTGACACAGTATTGGAAGACTATTTTATTGTGAATAATATGTTGTCAAAGACTAAAAGGAAGGCAATGATTCGTATCGTTGAATAGAGAAAATTTACTGGTGAGAATACGACAATGAAAACTTTTATTTGTTGATGGCCTACTTGTCAGAATTTAACCAGCTTCAAAGTTAAGAGAGGGAACATAATCTACCCAAGACAGCCCTTGCTTCTAACACTAATTGTGTCAAGGTGTTAACCAAAATCACCCTCAGGTTCAGTAATTCACTAGAAACAATCGCAAAACTCCATGAAAGCTGTGATACTAATCTGTGTACGTACTTAGTCTCTCAGTCGTGTCTGAATCCTTGCAACCCTGTGGACTGCAGCCTGCCCGGCTCCTCTGTGGTGACATCATATTACAGCTACAGGATACAGATTAAAGCTTGCCAAGGGATGAAGGATGTTGGGCAGACTCCATGAGAAGTGCCAAGCATGGTGCTTCCTTTGTCCTTTCCCCATGGAGTCATGGACCATGTAGTTTCCTGACATCAGTATGTGAACATGTGCTGGGAGTATTGCCAGTTAGTAAAGCTCACTTGAATCTTGTCCAGAGTTTTTATAGGGGATTGTTCATGTAATGTTTATATGACTGACCTTTAGCCTCCAGCTTCTCCATAGATAGAACTAATACTCTGTGCTTCAAAAACCCCATGATGAGTCACATTGCTAGGCTATTGGGTGGTCATGCCCACATGCAAACAAAGACTTCCTGTTAGACTTGATATCACAGGGGCCTAGAGATCAGCTCCTAGAGTCCAGTGGCAAAAGCCAGTCATTTTTTTGGGTAAGGTTAGTCTTCACTACACAGCAGTTGTGCAGATGAGGCTCAGCTGAAACAAGAGTTCACAAAACTGACTGCAGAGACCATAGCAGATGAAATAACTCCTTGTTTGCAAGGTTAAGTTAAAACATCTTCATTCAAGATTAACTTTTCATAGTTTAGATCCCACTCAACTTGCCCTTTTATAAATTTCCGTCGCTAGTCAGAATCAGATGTCCTGGGCATGCCAAGTGCTTTCCTGCTTTGCAGCCTCTACTCACACCACACTTGTCACTGTGTTCTTCTGAGATCATTCAGCTTTGTTGAGACTGTCTTGTCTACAATGCTCAGCCTAGTCTCCATCTCCTGTAGAAGGTGACTTTTCACCATGTGATCCCTTCTATAATCACTTTCATTGGAAGAGACTCTGATGCCGGGAGGGACTGGGGGCAAGAGGAGAAGGGGACGACAGAGGATGAGATGGCTGGCTGGATGGCATCACCGACTCGATGGACATGAGTCTGAGTGAACTCCGGGAGTTGGTGATGGACAGGGAGGCCTGGCGTGCTGCGATTCATGGGGTCGCAAAGAGTTGGACACGACTGAGCGACTGATCTGATCTGATATGATCTGATAATCACTTTCTTTACTGAATTCCTATAGCCAACATTACTCATATCATTTACTTGGCTGTTAGCACATGTTTCCTTCCATTTTGTCTTTACAAGTAAATCTTAACCTCTAGCAATTTAGGGACATTATGGATTATGTCTTATACCTTTTTGATCCTGTAGATCCTAATACAATGTCTCACCCATAATGTTAAATAAATATTTGAATGGTAAGCTTTCATATAGACACATGTAACTAGGAACACATTATTTAAATATATTAACTGAAACATCTCATAACAGTAATCTCATTTATCCTAACAAATTTCTGAGGTAGCCAGGTTAATCCAGGAGAGTATCAGAGTGATGTTTAAGAATTCATTGAAGACATCTGCAAACATAAAGATCAGCAACATGCTGGAGAATGTTCAGAAAAGTATTTGCATCCTGTTCCACCTCAGGGCCTTTCCTACAAAGCTTTTTCTTTAAATATTTGAATTCTTACTCAGAGAAGCAAAACCACTCTACCTGAAATACCATCCCATTCCTCACTATATCTTGTTTTATTTTTTATAGTAGTTTTCACTAAACAATATTATATACTTGTTTTTTTATGTCTTTCCTGTGTTGAAAGAATGCAAACTCTATAGGGGAGGGACATTGACTTGCTAACAGTGATATCCTCTGCTCCTAAAGTAGTGTCTGATTCTTAGTAGGTACTCAGAAAAGTAGATGTTGAATACATAAACAGATTTGAACTATGCAGCAAATAAAAAGCTTAATTTTTAATGTATATTCAATTTTTATGTTGGCAATTCAAGACAATTAATTGAGAAGCAAAGAGACACATCTAACATGATTGAAGGAATGATAGAATGTTTTACAAATTATTAAAATATTCAACCTATTACAACAATAACTCGTATGTATGTGGCACCCCACTCCAGTACTCTTGCCTGGAAAATCCCATGGATGGAGGAGCCTGGTAGGCTGCAGTCCATGGGGTCGCTAAGAGTCGGACACGACTGAGCGACTTCACTTTCAATTATCACTTTCATGCATTGGAGAAGGAAATGGCAACCCACTCCAGTTTTCTTGCCTGGAGAATCCCAGGGACGGGGGAGCCTGTTGGGCTGCCGTCTATGGGGTTGCACAGAGTCGGACATGACTGAAGCGACTTAGCAGCAGCAGCAGCAGTATGTATGAGGTAAATACAATGATAAAATGTAATGATTAGGTGAAAATAGGCATATTTATCAAATGCTGGTTATCAGAGGCATTCTTTAAAGTTTTATAGAAAAATGAAAGTTATTCTTACACAATGGTTAGTAAATATATGGCCCTTAAAATTTTTTATTTATCTTAAAAGAGTTTAAAGGACTGTTTTGATAAATTTTATAATTAATGATTTAAATAATTTAAATATTTAAATAATACTTTTAATAATCTAACTTTGGAAAATACTAGCATATTTTCCAATCTGAACTAACAGAGTTCAGTTATTGTGCTTCATTTTAACAAGAGCTGCAGAATTTATCATTGCCCATTGATACGAGTTTCCAAGACTGTCAAGTACACCAGCTGAACCTTTATTTTGAGACAGTGAGTGGTCAGCAGTCCTGGGAATGAGGGCATATCCAAATATGGCCATAGATGCATTTGGAGTCTAAAAGTAACCTCAGATATTCATCCTGGAGAGGTACCTGACTGGATTACCTAGGATTTCAGGGAAATCCAGGCGTTCTCATAGGCTACAGTGCTTCTTAGTCTTCTAGTCCCCAAGAAATGCTTTATTCTAATCACATAATTCTGCTGCACTCCCTGCAGTCCCTTCAAGATTAAGATATTCGTTATGGATATTGACTGGTCTTATGAAGACAGTACTTCCTGTCCCCTCACTTTCCCCTGCTCTTTGTTCTCACCGTTGCTACTCCCCCTAAGAGATTTCCTTCTAGTTGAAGCCAGAATACGGCTTATATTTTTGACCTTTGTGTCAGGCTTTGATTCTGAGACATCTGGCAGCATGTTTGTGCAGTTCCCAGGAAGCAGCTTGCTAACAATATGGTTAAGTTGTCATTTACTTCTTTGCTTCCATATTACCCTGCTGATGCTGAGACTCCCCCCGCCCATATTCAAGAAATGAAGGCTGACAGTGATCCAGCCTTTTTGTGTTACTGTTTCTAGCTCATGATTTTAGTAGCATGTTTGAAACTAGAATGAACTTTTTATGTTTTCTCCTTTCATCTCTGCCTCTTTGGAATTTTGGCAAACATCAAGGCAAATAAATCAGAGCCACCACTGCAAACCCATCTGCTTTCAGGGACATGTAAGCTGACTAGTTTGTGATGTTTCTCCACAGATCTAGCTCCAGCATAGAACTAAAGGAGGATCCCTGTGGAGTTAGAATAGAAGGCACGTTTTAAGGTCAATTTTTTTTTCTTAGGCTCTGAATCATTTATCTGCTGACTGCTTGTGGCTACGCTTGGTCTACATTGGCATCTCTAATAATACAAGTTGACATGGTACTTAAAAGTTGAAATGAAAAGTGAAAATTCACTTCTAGTTTGGATTTGACAATAGAGATTCATAAGAAAAGGTGCAGCGAGAGTTGTAAAAATGTAGCAAATCAGAGTACAGCCAAAGGTGTTTGTTTATCAGGACATTACTTTTTCACTTCATCTGGTGCTAAAGTCACATGTGACAACACTCTCCTCACTAGAATACCTTTCCAGTTGTTGACAGCCTAGAAATTGTTCCATAAAAAATAATAAGGTATGGTCATCCAAACCTGTCTTCCTAATACTTGCTGACACTTCAGTGCTGTATTCATTTCTTTCTCACAACAAGCAAGTAAGTGATGATTGTCTTCAAAGAAGAATTAAGAGGATTAGAAAGATGTCAGAATATATACAATATACCGGAAGAAAACTTACATAATCCTCTTGATAACAGGCTATAAATTGTCTCCACTTAAAATGATCAAGAGTTAATTGAGATACTTATCATACCTCTTAGCAATGGTTTTAAACTGATCTTCAACAAGTTGAATTATATATCCTTTGTCAGGCCATGGATTTTATCACACTAGAGATTCATGTATTGTTAAAGATAAGTTTTATTTTATGACTTAGCAGTTTGGAAATGAAAGAAAATCCTTAAAGGATAAACTCAATAGAAATTTCATTTCTGTGTGGTGGTAGTATCAGGGGAGTGTGGTTCAAGGAAGAAAGAAAAGACTTTCTTCCAAACCTCTCACTACTGTTTCTGCTCTGAGTCAGCTTGTATGTGTGGCCCAAGCTGATGCCTCCTTAGGCAGGATAGAAGATGATCTTAAGGACTTTGCCTACCAGTGATTTTCTTGATGGTGATGGTCCAGCAGGGAGACTTGTATTAGAAACGGTGGCATTTGTTCTGTCCCTAACCGTGACTTCAACCCCTCGCTGATCCTCAGATGCTGAATTCTGAAGTAAAGAATGAAAACGGTAACTGTTCTGGCAAATTTAGCTTCTGCTGTACTCTGTGCTTGCCAGTCTCCTTTCAGGGTATATTTTTTTCTTCCATGAATATATGCAAAGCTGGAGCCAGAGTGTTCACACTGGCGTTAGTGGCCCCAGCATTGCATATTGGGTTAAACACCACTTTATCTAAATAATTGTTCACTTTTGCTTTTCATCATGGGCTAATAGAAACCAGGATAATTTCAGACATAATATACATAAGATGCCTGATAGAAAATTTAGAAGAGGGTGTATATGCATTAGTGCCTCATCACGCTGAAAGCTCAAAGGAAATTGGTTTCATAATCACAGTGTTTATGATATCTGAAGAAAAACAGTGATTTATTTCATTATTTAAAGTGTACAAATACAGAAGGATGTCTAAAAATAAATTCACCACAATTTTAAACAGCTGAACATGATCCTTAATGAGAAGGAGGAATAATTATTATTTTTTTAATTTATTTCTTTAATGAGTATTCTTAGATTTGGAGACTTCACTGGTGGCTCACTGATAAAAAACCTGCCTGCCAGTGTAGGAGATGGTGGGTTTGATCCCTGGGTCAGGACGATCCCTTGGAGGAGGAAATGGCAACCCACTCCAGTATTCTTGCCTAGAGAATCCCATGAACCAGGGAGCTTGGCAGGCTACAGTCCATGGAGTCACAAAGAGTCAGACACAACTTAGCAACTACACAGATTAACGTGTTCACTTGATAGTAGGCAGTGTGCTAAGCACTTTAAACACATTATCTTATTCTAAACAACATGAATTTGGTATGACCACCCCATTTTAAAGATGAGGAAACTGAGTTTAGTGAGATTAAATAACTTGTCTGAGCTTCTATAGTTGTTACGTGAAGTAGCCGGAAATAGACCCAATGAGTTTGACTGGGCCCAGAGCCACTGAGCCACCATATTGGACTGAAGATCAGAATGGGACATACATCCCCGGGGAAGTAAATTGTGGGTAAAGTTGTGAGTCTCTAGATACTGGTGAATTCGCCACCTGTCAGGAAGTGAATTCTTCCCTCTTGTCATTCTAAGAGTAATTGTAAGGATTTGAGACTGTTTATGGGGCCCTTCCAAGAACATGACCTCATATCAATTTTGGTTGTGCTTATAAAATGTTTTTGGCCATATTTTAAGAGAGATTTTCACATGAAAGTTTTAACTCTAGATATTTGGATGGTCAGTTACTTGGCTTCTTTTTTGTCCTCTGTTCATTTTATGTATTTCTTATAATTGGAATAAGTTTAAAGAAGGGATGAATATTGAAGAGAAAAATCATTTTGTCTTCCTTTTGCAATGTTAGGTTTAGTGATTCCCTGACTCAAATAATTTAATGATTGAGTGGATAAATTCAGGGGATTAGATGTGGGTTCCTGAATATATACCATTCCTATTCTTAACAGTATGGGTAATTGGAAGATGATTAACTTCAGCTTTTGCTTTGAAAACACTATTATTTTCTCTAGCAATTTCATTCATAATAGTGTGTAAACAGAGTCTAGTGTACTTCTTCGGAGAAGGCAATGGCACCCCACTCCAGTATTCTTGCCTGGAAAATCCTATGGACAGAGGAGCCTGGTAGGCTACAGTCCATGGGGTCGCGAAGAGTCGGACACGACTGAGCAACTTCACTTTCCCTTTTCACTTTCATGCATTGGAGAAGGAAATGGCAGCCCACTCCAGTGTTCTTGCCTGGAGAATCCCAGGGATGGGGGAGCCTGGTGGGCTGCTGTCTATGGGGTCGCACAGAGTCGGACACGACTGACCCAACTTAGCAGCAGCAGCAGCAGCAGCAGCAGTGTACTTCTTAGGGCTTCCCTGATAGCTTAGTTGGTAAAGAATCCGCCTGCAGTGCAGGGGACCCCAGTTCGATTCCTGGGTTGGGAAGATTCTCTGGAGAAGGGATAGGCTACCCACTCCAGTATTCTTGGGCTTCCCTTGTAGCTCAGCTGGTACAGAATCCGCCTGCAATGTGGGAGACCTGGGTTGGGAAGATCCTCTGGAGAAGTGAAAGGCAACCCACTCCAGTATTCTGGCCTGGAGAACTCCTTTGGGGTTGCAAAGAGTTGGACATGACTGAGTAACTTTCACTTCATTTCAGTGTACTTCTTAACCTTCACTTAAATGAAAGGCATCAGTGAATAATGTAGCTAAAAATAGCTTGTTTAGTTTATAAAGTGAAGTTCCAGAAATTGTTCCCTTAGTCAACTGAGAGCAATATGTAGGAAGAAAACTCTAGAAACACATATGTAGAAAGCATTTAAAAGTAATCATAGCAAGGTAAAGTTTATTAAGTGCAGAAGAGTCTATGATTTTTAATGGGTTATCCATAACATCTTATGGAAAACTCCGAGCAAGCTTTCTGCCCAACCCAATATTTTCATTTGATTTTGCCCCTTTACTTTTTAAAACAAACAAGGAAGATTCAACTATTCGTAGAAAAAATTGACAATATTATGCAGTTATATCCTAGAAATTTTTGATAAATTTCTCTTTCTCTGAATCAGACTGTTGGCACCATTTAAACATAGCATGATACCAACAGAGTAGGCAGTTTCTAGGGAATATAGTCCAATGATTTCTTTCCCGCAGCATCTCAGAAAGTGAAAAGTGAGTTATCCTGTGAAGCAGTCGACACATGTTAGCCCCTAAAATAGTTCAACTTGGGAGGAGTAACATTTTCATTGGCTGTTTTTTTCAAAGAGTTTGTCAGTGGAGACTTACCGAAAAGAAAACCCACTGATGGAGGAAATCTGGACAGTGAAAACTCATCTGCCCGGTACCAGATTCACCTGCTTAGACTCAATATCAGACCAGATAAATCATTCATTTTGTAATACATTTCCATATACATTGCCTTTATATTTACCTTGTTCTGTATCCCCACCTTGCCCCAATAGTCTGTACCATTAGAAACTACATTGGCCATGATAAATGTAAACTTTCTATGTATTCTTTTATTTAAGGTATGGTAATTTTTTGAAAGTTTCATTTTTATTTGTCTTTAGCATTCCATTCCTATAAGCCATCAGAATTTCCTCTGGACTGATTTATAATATGTTTGGTGTTTGCTGGCAGATTTGGAATGTTTCACTTTTAGTTGTTTCTCCACATGATATACGATCTAATTACCACCCTGCATGATATGGCAGCTGAAATGAAAAAGGCAGCAAGAGAAGGCACTGGCTTAACTTTAGAGCTCCTCAGCTACTCCTCCTTATATACTTTTCGGCTAGAAAAGAAAGAGAAATAGCATTTATTAAAGTAACTCATATATTAAACATTTTTTTCTTTTTCTTAATTTTAACTGAAAGAGGGGATTTGTTCAAATATGGAAACAAGATATTAAACAACACTTTTAATTTGCATTAGTAATCATTGATGCTTCTTTAATTGTGGAGAATATTTTCATTATTGGGGTTGCTAGAAATAGTCTCGTTCTATTTTCTTGACATTTAAACATATAAAACAAACATTGAGAAGAATAAAATCAAGTGAATGATTAATCATTTTTTTTAATCAATTTTTTTAAAGCTTAGAACTTACTCAGTTTTGAACTTTTAGATCCTAAATCTGTCTGGAAAAGAAAAGCCTCTGGATTTGTATTTAAAATGTATGTCATCTTAGGATGCTAGTTTGGGGACTTTTTATTTTCTGAAGCAAATGAGTCGGGTAATTTACCTATTGGGAGGAAAGATTGATAATATTTTGTATTTTTTAAATGACTATGGTCTGAGTTTTCACCTATCAGATTCTCTAAAAAGTCAGATAATATTTGGTTTGGGGCAGATGTGGAAAAACACAGACACTATCATTGTTTGGATTATGTGTGGTACAACAACTCTGAAGGGAAAGTACCTTAAATGGAAATGCATATATCCAGTATCCTGGCAGTTCCACCTCTAGGAATCTGTCTTGAACATGTATGTATGGAAATATTCCTAGTGATAATATTTGTGATATAAATAGAAAAAATACAAAACATCAGTGATAAGAAAATGTTAAATAAATTGTGGTATGTCTATATCCAGATGTATCTCATTCTTTTTAATAGTTGCTCTTAAAGAGAATGAAATACATTTACATGTAGCAATACAAAATATTTTATCAGTTATCCTGTTAAGTGAAAAGAGCAGAGAGCTTATGTCTATTTGTGGGTGTATGCAACTTCCCTCTCTCCTCTCCCCCTCACATAAATATGGATTCACACATCTAGAGATAAATGGGTGGAAAGACACAAAAGAAACTGTCGGTGGTATTTATAATATCTCTGGTGAATGGAACTAGGCATCTGGGAAGGAAGGCAGGTTTTTTTGTCTTTTTTTTTAATGGAGGAAGTGGCAAATATTTTTTGTGCTGTTGGAAATGTTTTAACATGTGCATACTATTTTTCATAATTAAGAAAATTTAGATTAATGACCAACTCTACTGTTTTTTTAGGACTCAGCCCAGGAGAGTGTTATTACTCGAGATATTCATCGTACATTTCCTGCACACGATTACTTCAAAGATACTGGAGGAGATGGCCAAGAATCTCTCTACAAGATCTGCAAGGTAGGGCCCTCTGCCTTATTTTTTTCTAACTTATTTTTCAGGGCTATATTCTAAGAACGCATCTTAAAGTTTTTTCGATTTTCTTTCTGTCTGCGTTTCTTATTTGCCTTGTGCCATTGTTTGTCCTTTACACTAACACCACCAGATCCTCCATACTGAGTCCTGAAGGTGACTTTCGGGCTGCGTGCTCTGTACCTTCTTGTGAGGGAGGGGGCATCGTCTGACTTCAGTTTGGCTTTGATGCTAACAGGAAAGGCACTGAAAGGTCCTCTTAGGCTACTGCAGTGAAGGCTCAGAGGGTTCTCGACGACTCTGTCTGCCTGACAAGATAATGTGGCAGTTGTTGCAGTTTTTGACAGCAGGCAAAAGGAGGAAACAGCCTGGCACCTGTTTTGGATACTGGCAGGTTCTCTGATACTGTTGATATCCTCTGAGTTCTGTCACATCTTTGTGCAGTTTTTAATGTCCTGTTTTGAAATCTTTCTTCTCTCTCATTATTAGTAGACTTGGAAGAAAACTGTTTCCTGATTTTCAGTAAATAGGCCTTGCTTAAATTAAAAAAAAAAAAAAAAGACTTTATTAGTGGAGAATAGTTATCAGATTATTCGTGTCTCAAAGTTCTGTTAGAAATGCAGAATAACTTTTCAAATCATTGTATATCATTAACTTGTATTGTCCATGCTAATTGAGGCTAGAGACTCAAAATTGCAAAATTTCCATTAAAAAAAGTTTTGCCCTTTATCCTCAAATTAAAATGTCCTACAAAGTGTGGTGCGTATATTCAGTATTTGTCCTTAGCTGCCATTCCAGTAAAGATGGTGAATGAATAGTGAGCTACACAAAAATCTTGTAATAATATGGAAAAACAACAAATACCATGGCTAATTTTCAAGCCAGATTACACATTTCTGAATTATCAAATTTAGCCTTTAGTTAAGTATTAAGTAGCAGAGATTAGTAAGTAGATAGTCAGAAATACACTCACATATCAATATCATTTTATATTTACTTTTTAAAAAAATGGCACTTATAAAAGCAGTGCTTACATGTGCTAATCAAGTAGGATTGATGTTCTGCAAATGTAACACTTTGATTAAAATCCTTCTTGCATGTTTGTGTTTTAGCCTTCTACCTACTCCTATCTTGTCTTTTTTTTCCCCCCATTTCTTTTCTTTTGATGTAGCCATATTGGAGGATTATAAATGTACACACTGATCAGAAGTCTATTTTTATATGAATATATCATTTAGAGCTAGAAATATATTACTAACTTAAAGTCTGACAGTGTACTGATTTCTGGAAGGTGATATGTCATCTAGTCTTTAAAATGCCCCAAACCATCAAATATCACAAAAAATGTATCTTATTCATTATATGCTTGTAAAAAGGAAATGTAATTATTAAGATTTTTTTCTACCAGTTTTGAAATTTTACAAGCTAGTGTCTGGCTTGTATCAGGAAGATATCAAAACTTATATAGTCTCTTAAGTTATTTAGAAAGGTCTGGTTTATGGTATATGGAGCACCGTTTTTCTCCTAGACTTTAGTATATTTTCAGCCATTCAGTAACTTTTCTTGCAATTTGTCTCTGATTGAATCTAGAAACTTGTTTCACATATCTGAAACAGATGGCTCGATGTGCTTGCAGCCTTTACCTCACAGTTTTGCTCCATTGTAGTAAACCAGTATTTGCCTCCTTATGTAAGATTTAGAGGGGAAACATCCAAAACACTACTAAACACAAAGATAAAAGTTAAATAGTTGGTACATTTAAGTAGTTGATACCCAATAATCCAGCCTTGAATTTACTAGAAAGTATTTGGTATACATTCCCATAGCTTCTGTAGCCATTTTAGATTATCAGTGTGTGTTTTGTAATATGATTACACAGTTTTAAACTCTTTCTGAGTAAAAAATGTTATGAAAATGTAGCTCTAAGATACATTATAATTGCTAAGTAGCTTAAATCACACTGAATTTCATGAAAATGTGGAAAACCAAAAAAGAAAAATCATATTAAAAACATTTCAGAATTCAAGATAGTTAATAAAATTTCTTAAGGCTTTTAATATTGTACTAAAATATATATTACCCAAACATAACTTTTCAACTGTCTTTGATGATGGAGGAGAGGAGAGATGAATATATGAGAAAATGTTGGAGAAACCAAAATTTGTTGGGGTCCTGCTTTGTGGACCACTTAGTTTGTAACTGACACAATTCCTTTTCCTCTTGAGCTGCTGTGATTTAGTAGTCCAGTCCTCTTGCAGGAAAACCTATGATGGTGGTGATAATCACAAATAGTTTAGATTAAATATTCTTCTCAAGTTTGTACATCCACTTTCCTTTCCTTTTTGTATTCAATTTGAGCCATATGAGCTCTATGCTGCCATGTATGACTTTTAAGGTCACTGAGTATGATGTACCTATTCTATCATTTTTATTTCTAGAATAGTATCTAACATCATACCTCACAGTCTCAGCAATAAAGTTTCCATTCTGGATACTTTGCACAAAGCTGAATAAGCGTTAATAAAACCTTGGCATTAAATCAGCTATTTAGTTACATAATCTGTAAATTAGGACAGTTTTGCTTCTTAAGCCATTCTTATTGTTTTTTTTCCTTAATAAGTTTTGTCTTATTGCACTGACCTGAACCTCTATTATAGTGTTAAAATGAGGTAATGATAGTAGACATCCTTGTCTCACTCTTGATTGTAAAGGAAATGCATTTAATGATTTACCACTAAGAATGGTGGTATTCACATAAGCAACACATTTATAGACTTTTTTTTTCACACAATACCTTCCAGGTGTTATAATAAATTCAAATTTACAGAGTACTTTCACATATATCACCTCATTTATTTCTGACAACTCCTCATCAATGAAATCTGTTCTAGAAATGTAATATGCTGTGCTCTTAAATTGAGAGAGAAATTATTAAGAGAACTTAAGTTAGAATAAGTGTAGAAATCGACTCTAGTTTCAAGGATACAGTCTGACTTTGTAGTTAAAAAGTTTTCAGTGACTCTGATGAAATGAGGAATGATCTGAACTGTCAGATTAGAGGGAATACTGGTAAAAACTCACTGTCATGTTTTAATGGCCCTGTCAATTTTAGTGTTTGACTCTTAATATCTTTTTCAGAGTAGGAGGAAGTTGAAAAGATTCAAAGATTCTTCCGTTGTCATAAAATTTTGTGTGGAAGTGGAACTGAAAGTATAATAGGATTCATAAGATTCTAGAAACGAGAAGGTTTTGACACCCTTCCCCTCCTTTTTCTCTCTCCTCTCCCTCCCTTTTTTTTCCCTTCTCTCCCTCCTTTCTTTCCTATTAATTATGTCAACAACATATTTTAAAATAGTGTCCTTTAGAGGAGGAAGAAGATACGGTCTCCCCAAGTATCTTTAGCACTTTTCTAATTTACATATGATATAAATCTGGTTTTAGTTGGGAGACAGTTTGGCATAGTTTAAAGGACTAAACTTAAAGAGATCCGGTTCTGGTCTTACTTCTCCTGTAGGCAGATTTAAGACTTTGGGAAAATCACTTCTTAAATTTCCTCCTCAGTAAGAGCGTGGGGTGTGATAAGATTATTCTTATTATAGTTTGCTTGAATTTTTTTTTTCTGAAATAGGACATATTGAATGAAGAATCAAACAGTTACTAATAACTCCTATATTAGGTCCCAGCTCTGTTTGTCAATACCAGGACTATAAATGGGTGTGATTTTACTTTGAAATCTTTACCTTGCTTTCTGTTACTGTGTTTGGGAGTGTGTTTCATGCACGCATGAAATGTAGTACATTTAGTGATTTACTTCTAGATATTTATCTCTAGATATATATATATCTATACAAGTCAGTCATAGTAATTAGCTAAAACATTGTTCACAACAGATTAGACTGAAGTGACTCTTGTGCAGTTTAATTTGAGGCATGTTGCTTTTTCAAATTTTCTGATTCCAGCAAACTGATTTATATAAAAGAGGCTACTGCTGTGAATTAAAGTAAGGGATTGAGCATATTACAGAAAAATCATACCTCTGTTCATCTGGGTTAATAATTGGACAGTATAATGGTTTGTAGAAGGACAAAAATAAATGTAACCCCTGTTGCAGCAAATATTTTTCTAAAAAATGAGGTTGTATTTAATGTAAGAACTAAAGCATTTCAGGAGTTATTTTGATACCAAAATGATGAGTGGTCTGATACATGATTTTTACAGAATGCAAATGGTTACTGACTCTTGTGAAAGTAGATACAATTGTGTATTATTTATATTGTTTTCTTGATTTATGGGGGGGTTGATTGAAGATTGAGGGCAGGAGGAGAAGGGGATGACAGAGGATGAGATGGTTGGATGGCATCACCGACTTGATGGACATGGGTTTGGGTGGACTTTGGGAGTTGGTGATGGACAGGGAGGCTTGGCATGCTGCGGTTTATGGGGTCGCAAAGAGTCAGACATGACTGAGCGACTGAACTGAACTGTGACTAGGGATGAGTTGCTACAGAATTGATAGTACTTTCAATACAGTTTTGTACCTATTTGACTACTTGTAATGCATCTCCCTTCTTTGGGCTTCCTGAATGATTCCTAGTTTGAAGGACATTTTCTGAACACATTATAGCCTACTATCATCCTTCCTCTAATCTATTAAATTCTTGATTAATGTTGTTTTATTTTTCAGTTCTCAGTTCAGTTCAGTCACTCAGTCGTGTCCGACTCTTTGCGACCCCATGAATCGCAGCACGCCAGGCCTCCCTGTCCATCACCAACTCCCCGAGTTCACCCAGACTCACGTCCATCGAGTCAGTGATGCCATCCAGCCATCTCATCCACTGTCGTCCCCTTCTCCTCCTGCCCCCAATCCCTCCCAGCATCAGTCTTTTCCAATGAGTCAACTCTTCGCATGAGGTGGCCAAAGTACTGGAGTTTCAGCTTCAGCATCATTCCTTCCAAAGAAATCCCAGGGCTGATCTCCTTCAGAATGGACTGGTTGGATCTCCTTGCAGTCCAAGGGACTTTCAGTTCTAGAATTTCCATTTGATTTTTTTTAAAGTAGATTCTAGTTCCTTGGTTAAATTACTTTTTTCCCCCTTTCATTTTCTTGAACAGATTAATCACAGTTATTTTAAAGTCCAAGTCTGATAAAATCTAGTATCTGATCACCTATGAATGTATTGTGGCTCAGCTGGTAAAGAATTGGACTGCAATGTGGGAGACCTGGGTTCAATCCCTGGTTTGGGAAGATGCCCTGGAGAAGGGAAAGGCAACCCACTCCAGTATTCTGGCCTGGAGAATTCCATGGACTGTATTGTCCATAGGGTCACAAAGAGTCGGACACCACTGAGCGACTTTCCCTTTTACTTTACATGAATGTATTCCTATTTTCTCTTGATTTTTATTTATTCACTCATGTTTTTTGCCTGCCCAATCATATTTAATAGAATTCTGGGTCTTGTGTATGAAAAAGTATAAAGGCTTTGGATGATGTTAGTTTATTCTGAGCAGATTCAGTATTCCTCTGTTAAGAAGATGGAGTATGCCATATCCCTTTGAGCCAGTTTTTTTTTTTTTTTTTTTCTTTTTTTGCTTGGAGGGTTAGGATGTTCCAGGATCTTAACTAAAAGTCTGAGATATTTCCTGGAGACCTTCCTCTTTGGTTGGCCCTACCTTTAATTTTTGTGTACCTGATAGTGTACTACCAGAAAATCTCTGCTGAGCTATTCTTAGTATTATTATAGGCACTTTCCCACAAATTTCCCCTTCTATAAGGTATTACATAGCTCCTGTAAGGAAATATGAGAGATCAAACCTTTATAATGTATTCCTCAAACTTTTCAGTAGACATATTGTTAGTTATTAGTTTCAGAGTTTCTGGAGGAGGAGGAAACTCACTGATGATCTTGTTTACAGGGGGATAGTAGATTATCATATTGCTAAGACTTAATCTCTCAGAGTAAGAGCTTGTTTAATTTTCCCCCCTCCTTTAAATCAGTCATTTCAAATTTTAGAAGAATTGGCTATTTCTGCTTCTTTTATGGAAGGACAATTATGTTTGTAGCTATTCAGAACATCAGGTGCATGCTTACACATATACATACACATAAAAAAAATCTTTGCAACCTAAAGTTGAAAAGTTTCACTTGTGTGTATGGTTGGGGGGTTAACTTCATGCTTAGCTTTTGCATAAATATTTTTAAAATATTTTTTATATTTGTTAGTATCATTAAAGTCATACATTAAGGATGTTTGGATTTTTTTTCTCTTTAATACACATTAATAGGATAGACTTTGTATGAGTCAGAGCTCAACTGGGAAGACATACTGTTATTTTAAATATGGAGTTTTCTTCTGAAACTGTAACAGTGAAAAGGTCAGGTTTGTGAAGCTGGAGTTCTGGAAAGAGAAGGAGAGATTTGTAATGCTCTTGAGAGTGTCTGAAGAGGTTTTTTAAATTTCTTTATATGCATAAGCACATAAGAGCTTTTCTTGAAATAGCTTTGTAGTTTCTGTGGAGTCTGTAGTCTTTCAACTGAAAGGCTAATTGAAGCCGTCACACCATTATTAGAATAAAGAAGAGAAATGGTGGGATTATGAGGATAATAAAAATGTATAAAATTAGAATTCAGGGATTAGAGTATATCCTAAGGGTTTGATTATAGTCACTCTCTTAAGAAAACATTACTCTTTGAGGAAAAGGAGAAAAGTAAGGTTACTTTTTAAACTAGAAAAGGAAAAAACAAAACTAGCCTGCAAAGACATACACTAAGAACCTTCAAATAAAATGGTAATCGTGTACCTCCTGAATTTATGATTTTTCTCACAATAGAGGTGTGTTTCTATACCAGATTCAGATGCCTTAAATATCCTAAGTAATAAACTCTTCAGTTATTTCTGAGTTAGTTAGCTGTAGAATTATGGGCACTTCCTTCCTGTTTACCAATTGCTATGCAGTTGGCAATGTCTTTAAAACTCTGAAGCCTCCTCCTTAACCAGACCTCTTCTCACATGTCTTAAAGACCTTGGAAGGGTGTGAATCTGAATTGCTCTCCTCCTCCTTCCCATCTGTCCAGTTCTTAGTTGCCCACTTCCCTTGTGAAGCTTGTCCTACCCACTTCTACCCACAGTGATTTAGAGATTAAAAATACTCTTGCACAATTTAGGTTATTATGGATTATATTTTGAACATTATCTGATTAGTTTCATTTACGTCTTTTCTGCAGTGTGTTCAGTCTTGGAGGGAAGAGGCTGTCTCTGACATTTTCTTTTTCTTTGTCCCTGCTTGCTGATGCAGTCAGTGCTGGTTATCTGGTGTTAATGTAGTTGAGTCAGCATTCTTGACTTGATGCAACTGACTGTGTTATTCCATGTCCTGTAGGAAGCCTATCATCCAGACAGGATTAAATGTGTAAAAAATGTATTAGGGGAAGTGTTTGTAAGAGAAAATGGGAAGGAAGCTGGGTGAGCCATGCTAGTCTGACTCCGAAAGAAGAGAGGAAGGGAAGAGGGTCAGATGGAAGTGTCTTGGATGTGGGGCACTTTTAAGGAAAGTTTGGCAAAGCCACTGGGGTGGCCTGTGAGCGCTCACTTTTCCCAGAAGCTGGCCTGCCTTTGGGTTCTTGCTGTGCTCAGTCATTAATTGGGAGCAGCCCATGGCAAGTGTGATCTTGGTGCAACCGCTTGGGACCCTTGGTCAATATGTTCCCTGATGTTGGAGATCTGAGAGGTGCATTTTCATGGTCACCACACTGATATTTCAGATGAAAATTTAATGTACATTGACTCTCTCTTTCTACCGTTTCCTTCTGCAGTTTTATTCATAATGACTATTCAGGTTAAACTTCTTCAGAACATGGCTGCTGCTTTTCTTTATTTTGTAGAGTTCCTTCCTCCTTTTGATGCCCTTTATGTGCCATTTTTTAAAAATCAAGAGTATAAACCCTCCGAGTAATTTACCATAATCACACAGTAGTTTCTTATAACAAGGACATAAAAATTTTTTTAAAGGATATGGCAGTTACTTTACATTTCCTTAAAAACAAAAGGGTATATCAGTTCACTTTTAAGTTGTTGCCAGGGTTTTTTTTTAAAGTGTTATATAAAAGGAAACTTAAATCTAGGAATCTTGCCAGCTATGTTAGATAAGAAAATTGCTTTGTGAGTGAATATTTGTGAGACATGTAGCCTTCTGCATTTATCGTCACCAGTGTTTAGATGATTTCATATCGCTGAATCTGTTTTTAGAGCTTATGTTGATATTCCCTTTTTATCAGCATATAGGAAAAACTTAATAATCTTTTTTTGAGCTCCAAGTTTTTATTATTAGAATCAAGGCAAAAATGATCCTGTCAAATTTATTTATATATATGTATGCTTATTTCCATATTTCTCTATATTTTTTAAACAATCTCAAACTTAGAAGAAAGTTGCAGGTACAGAATTTTATTTTCCTGTACTATCTGAGAGTGATTCTCCAACATGATGCGACGTCACTCCCAAATACATTAGGATGTTTTCTAACAAGCAAGAATATTCTCCCACATGACTTGAATACAGCATCCAAGTCAGAAAAGCAAAAACTGCTGTATTGCTACCACTTAAGCCTCAGTCTTTATTAAGGTTTCACTAATTATTTAAATATTATCTATATAGAGAAGGAATCTAGTTTACAATCACATTTTTCCCTTGATTATCTTGCCTTCTTGATTTCCTTCTGTCTAGAACAATTTCTCACTCTTTCCTTCACTTTATTGACCTGAAGATTACAGACCAGTCATTTTTTAGAATGTCCCTCAATTTCACTTGCCTGTTTTTTCCTCATGGTTAGATTTAGGTTATATGTTTTTGGCAGAAATAGCACAGAAGGAATTCTCTGCTCTAACTTCTTTCTCCCAGGTAGCACACAGGTATGGACAGGTATGGGCGCTTCCCCATTTTTACCTTGATTGTTTGAATAAGATACTGTTCACCAGGCTTCTCTGATATGAAGTTACTCTTTTGTCTGTGTAATTGATAAGTGTTTTGTGTGACACAATTTGTAGCTATGTAAATATCTCATTCCTTATCAGACTTTCCATTTAGTTATTACTTACTGTAGTCACTTGGACTCGTGAATCTTCCTTTTATTCAGGGGATTATATTCTCTCACTTGCATTATTTCTTTTGGTGCTCAGTTTGTCCCTACTTAGAAAGCAGGAGACTTTTAAGACCTTCAAGTGATAGATGTACTCTGTCATTCTTAGAGCATTGCCTTTCTTTCTGCTTCAAAAAGATGTCCCAAGATTTTTTTCTCTGCCCTAGTTCTACAATTAGCCATTTCTCCAAGGAGCCCTGTTTTCTTTAGTCAAAAATGGTAAGAAACCAAGATCTGCTAGGTGTATTCATTGCTTTGGGATGTCATTTCTCACAAGGCACCACAGTGAACAGGGCTGGGAAGTATAAATATACACATAGACATGCATAAGCATGTGTATGCACACAAACAAACGTTTTTATTGAGATATAATTCACATCCCATAAAATCCACCCCTTTGAATAAGTGAACCAAGTTAGTGGTTTTTAGTATATTTAAGAGGTTATGAAAACATCACCACTATTTGATTCTAGAGCGTTTCCATCATTTAAAAAAAAAATCCTGTATCCATTATAAGTCTCTCATCATCTCTGCTCTCAGCCCTTGACAGTCATTGAACTTTCTGTGTCTATGGGTTTGCCAGCTTTTATTGTTGTTTGTTAATATGGTTTGGTTGGTAACTTCTATGCATTAATTCCGTGAAGTCTTTATTTTTTGTCATTTGTGGCCACTGAAGTCTCCACTTGGTGATTAGCTAGTGTTTAGACAGAGATTTCCTTAAATGCTTGTAACCATCAGTTTCTCAGTCTTTGCCGTCGGGCTGTGTGTGTGTGTTTAGGTGTGTCTTCAGTACTCAGTCAGTCAGTCAGTTGACTTTCTACTTGCGCAGAATCTCATGGATAGCCAGAGGCGAGGTTTTAAAACTGTCTCAGGCCTTTCCTAAAGCATACAGAAAGCTTTGGGCATCTCTAAAACCTTACTCATAGGTATGGCCCTATAAAATCTCAGAAATATATCTGAGTCTCTCATAACCCTTATGGACATCTTGTTTCCAAGCTTTACCTTTAAGCCTTTTGATTAGTCTCTTGTCTTCTCCAACTTTCATCTATCACCTTAGGCATTGGCCATGTTTAACTTGTCTGTAATTGTTTTTGACAAATGCTCCTGGGGAAAAGGCTTTCATCCTGAGTGAACCTTGCAGGTAGACTCCTTGGGGAATCAATAGACAGGTCAAATAATCGTAATTTTCTGGGAGTGGGTCTTTACAGGAAGCTGTAGTCCCATTTTGCTCCCTCTGGTGGCTGCCAGGCTGCTTGTTTTCACTGCAGAGTGCAAGCTGTTAGTTTTCAAGGTCGTCATGTTGCTACGGAGCAGAGGATGGAACTATGGCAAGTTAAAAATGTCCCAGAGTTCCTCGCTCTTACCAAAATTCAGTTGCTTTTCAGGAATAAATGTCCCTCAGGCTGCTGCAAAACTTTGTTCAATATCCAGAGCTCTGAAAAACTTGATTTTAACAGTTTCTGCCATTTTTTTGTTGTTAAGGAGAAGCACATTTTTAGAGATCCTTACTTTGCCTTTTTTTTTCTTTTTTGCTGATGTATACTGCCCACATTTGTTTTTATATTGGTTTATATGTGTTGAAAACCATGAATTCATAGAAATACTTCCAACTTCAGTCCAACACCAGAGGATTAATTCTAGTGTCCTGCATCTGTAATTCCCTTCTCTGACAATGAGAAACCCAGCTCCCATTATCCTTAAAATATTAATCCATTAGATCAACATTTCTGTGTGTGACCAATCTCCCCTTGCTGCTGTCACTTCTGTCTTGCACAGAGAGCCTCTTTACCATGGTCAGGCTTTAACGCCTGTGCCAGAATGTCACCCCTCATGTACTCACCTTGTCAGCCACCACTTCCCCACATGGATGGTGTTGTCATCCTGGTTCAGTTCAGTTCAGTCGCTCAGTCGTGTCCAACTCTTTGCAACCTCATGAATCGCAGCATGCCAGGCCTCCCTGTCCATCACCAACTCCCGAAGTTCACTCAAACTCATGTCCATCGAGTCGGTGATGCCATCCAGCCATCTCATCCTCTGTCGTCCCCTTCTCCTCCTGCCCCCAATCCCTCCCATCATCACAGTCTTTTCCAGTGAGTCAACTCTTCGCATGAGGTGGCCAAAGTATTGGAGTTTCAGCCTCAGCATCAGTCCTTCCAATGAACACCCAGGACTGATCTCCTTTAGGATAGACTGGTTGGATCTCCTTGCAGTCCAAGGGACTCTCAAGAGTCATCTCCAACACCACAGTTCAAAAGCATCAATTCTTCAGTGCTCAGCTTTCTTCACAGTCCAACTCTCACATCCATACATGACCACTGGAAAAACCATAGCCTTGACTAGACAGACCTTAGTTGGCAAAGTAATGTCTCTGCTTTTCAACATGCTATCTAGGTTGATCATAACTTTCCTTCCAAGGAGTAAGCATCTTTTAATTTCATGGCTGCAGTCACCATCTGCAGTGATTTTGGAGCCCAGAAATCCTGATTAGGGTCTGGTATTCCATACCAGCTTACCCTTCTCTGTATCTTTCTCTCCCTAATGGCATCAGGAAGGAAATGGGTAGAATAATGTTTTACAGATGAATTTTATTATCCTTTCTGTCTTTCCTGAGTTTTACTTGTGAGAGTTTGTGAAAATATATTAGACTTACATTGGCATATCTGGCTTCAAAGAGTGAAAAAAAAAGGGCACAACTTACATAACTAAACTGGAGAAGGCAATGGCACCCCACTCCAGTACTCTTGCCTGGAAAATCCCATGGATAGGGGAGCCTGGTAGGCTGCAGTCCATGGGGTCGCAAAGAGTCAGACACGACTGAGTGACTTCACTTTCACTTTTCACTTTCATGCATTGGAGAAGGAAATGGCAACCCATTCCAGTGTTCTTGCCTGGAGAATCCCAGGGACGGGGAGTCTGGTGGGCTGCCGTCTATGGTGTCGCACAGAGTCGGACACGACTGAAGTGACTTAGCACATATCTAAACAAACTTGTGAGTTTTTTGAGGGGAGGCATCTATAGAAAACTGATCATTCTCAAGAAGTCAGTGAGCCTAAGAATCCATAAGAATTTTAGTAGTAAGACCCCTTTCAGATAGATTCACATTCATTCTCAAGATGGCTCAAATGAGATATTTGGGAAAAGGGTATAATAATCTTTCTTGATGTCAGCTTGTCATTGCTATCATTTATTCAGCACTTCACTGTGTACTGGGCACTCTGTTTAATTCTCAGATAAACTTATATGGATTCTATATTTACCTTTGTGTTATAGATGAAAACATCTGTTCCACTTTATCACAAAAGTCCTCAGAAGATTTGTCTACACTTGCTGTAACCAATTCTTCTTCTCCATCTCTGTCTTAAACTTACATCAGTGAGGATTTCACCTGTGTCACTGCTCTGAAAATGGTCTGGTCAGAAAACAAATGTATTCCAAACAGAAAGAATCATCATAGTGTTTTCTGTCTCGGTTAGTAGTACTCCAGGTACTCAGCTAGAAACCTTGAATCATCCTTGACTCTCCTTTCTTTCTCTTACACTACTTGTTAACAAGCAGCAACCATTCCCTACCCAGCAGGGGCAGCAGCCCCAGGATTTCAACCCACTGCATGGTTTGTAGATGTTGGGGTTACTAAGAAAGATACGACTCACACAGGCATTGGAAGGAGCAATGCATTACTCTCACAGAAAAGAGAGAGCAAAGTAAGCTTCAGCAGTGAGTGTCAGCCCCCTATGGTGAACGAGTCCCACCTGTGCTGTTGCAGGGAGATGGTCTGTGCTGCAGGGATGGGCCACGTTCCATCTCCACTGAGACTGTAAATAATAATGGTGGGGTTGGTCAGGTGCCATATGACACACACACGTCAGCAGAACAATGAAATACACATCAAGCTAGAAAAGGAAAAGATACCCTCAAACAAGACAGTAAGCTCAGCACAAGCTGTGAGGGCCCCTTATTTCCATGTGTGGAAACGTTCCAGGCCTATGGTGCTTTTACAGCCATGCAAAGGTCAACAGGCCGTGCATGACTTCCTTTCCCAATACCACATACCTGTCCTTTAGAAAGCCTTTTTGGCTCTGTCTTCAGAATATACGCAGCACCTGACTGTTTAATCACTATCTCCACTGCAGATACCCTGGTCCAAGCTATAATTATTTACCTGATCTTTCTGCTTCCAGTGGCTTTCTGTACTATTCATTGTAAAAACCAAAGTCTTTGTAGTGGTTTACAGGGCTCTAATTTCATGTATTAGTCTTCTTTCCATCCTGCATTTTGCCCCAGCCATACATGCCAGCTTTGCTCACACACTGGAGTCCTTGCACTGGCTATCCCCTCTACTTGGAACAGTCTTCTCCCAGAGATCTTTGTGGCTTGCTGTTTCACCTCTCTAGACTTCTTGCTCAAGTGTTAACTTTCTCGGTGTGGCTTGCCCTAACCACCTGGCTTAAAATTGTAATCTCCTCTTGACCCAGCACTACTTAGCCCTTTTCCCTGCTTTACTTTTTCCCACTGCACTTAATAATTTCAAACATACATGTGTGTATCTTTGTTCCTATGTTGGCATTTATTTATTTAGGCTGTTATATTTTTCCACTAAGAAGGCTTATTTTTTGACAGCAAAAATTTTTGGCCTTTTTGTTCACTGCTTAGATCACCTTTTCACATAGTAGATGCTCAATAAATATTTGTTGCCTCAAAAGAATTGAAACAGGGAATTGAAATAATTCTGGTAAATGGCAAAGCTGAAATTTGAAGTATTTGGCATTCAGATCCACTAGTAGAAAACTTCTGATTAAGCTTTTTCTAACCCAGCAATGCAAAGAAATAGAGGAAAACAACAGAATGGGAAAGACTAGAGATCTTTTCAAGAAAATCAGAGATACCAAAGGAACATTTCATGCAAAGATGGGCTCGATAAAGGACAGAAATGGTATGGACCTAACAGAAGCAGAAGATATTAAGAAGAGATGGCAAGAATACACAGAAGAACTGTACAAAAAAGATCTTCACGACCCAGATAATCACGATGGTGTGATCACTGACCTAGAGCCAGACATCCTGGAATGTGAAGTCAAGTGGGCCTTAGAAAGCATCACTATGAACAAAGCTAGTGGAGGTGATAGAATTCTAGTTGAGCTATTCCAAATCCTGAAAGATGATGCTGTGAAAGTGCTGCACTCAATATGCCAGCAAATTTGGAAAACTCAGCAGTGGCCATAGGACTGGAAAAGGTCAGTTTTCATTCCAATCCCAAAGAAAGGCAATGCCAAAGAATGCTCAAACTACCGCACAATTGCACTCATCTCACACTCTAGTAAAGTAATGCTCAAAATTCTCCAAGCCAGGCTTTAGCAATATATGAACCATGAACTTGCAGATGTTCAAGCTGGTTTTAGAAAAGGCAGAGGAATCAGAGATCAAATTGCCGACATCCGCTGAATCATGGAAAAAGCAAGAGAGTTCCAGAAAAACATCTATTTCTGCTTTATTGACTATGCCAAAGCCTTTGATTGTGTGGATCACAGTAAACTGTGGACAATTCTTCAAGAGATGGGAATACCAGACCACCTGATCTGCCTCTTGAGAAATTTGTATGCAAGTCAGGAAGCAACAGTTAGAACTGGACATGGAACAACAGACTGGTTCCAAACAGGAAAAGGACTGCGTCAAGGCTGTATATTGTCACCCTGCTTATTTAACTTATATGCAGAGTACATCATGAGAAACGCTGGACTGGAAGAAACACAAGCTGGAATCAGGATTGCCGGGAGAAATATCAATAACCTCAGATATGCAGACACCACCCTTATGGCAGAAAGTGAAGATGAAGGTGAAAGTGGAGAGTGAAAAAGTTGGCTTAAAGCTCAACATTCAGAAAACGAAGATCATGGCATCCGGTCCCATCACTTCATGGGAAATAGATGGGGAACCAGTGGAAACAGTGTCAGACTTTATTTTGGGGGGCTCCAAAATCACTGCAGATGGTGACTGCAGCCATGAAATTAAAAGACGCTTGCTCCTTGGAAGGAAAGTTATGACCAACCTAGATAGCATATTGAAAAGCAGAGACATTACTTTGCCAACAAAGGTCCGTCTAGTCAAGGCTATGGTTTTTCCAGTGGTCGTGTGTGGATGTGAGAGTTGGACTGTGAAGAAGGCTGAGCGCCGAAGAATTGATTCTTTTGAACTGTGGTGTTGGAGATGACTCTTGAGAGTCCCTTGGACTGCGAGGAGATCCAACCAGTGCATTCTGAAGGAGATCAGCCCTGGGATTTCTTTGGAAGGAATGATGCTGAAGCTGAAACTCCAGTACTTTGGCCACCTCATGCGAAGGGTTGACTCATTGGAAAAGACTCTGATGCTGGGAGGGATTGGGGGCAAGAGGAGAAGGGGACAACAGTAGATGAGATGGCTGGATGGCATCACTGACTCGATGGACATGAGTCTGAGTGAACTCCGGGAGTTGGTGATGGACAGGGAGGCCTGGCATGCTGCGATTCATGGGGTCGCAAAGAGTTGGACATGACTGAGCGACTGATCTGATCTGAACCCAGCAATCAATGATTTTAGAGTTATTGTCCTGGTCACTGTAGTTAGGGACTAATTTTATGATTCCAGCTAATCTGATAACCTAGCTAATATTATGTTCATGGTAAAACACATGCTGAGTTTCACAGAAAATAGTGGTTAATGAGTGGTTCATTACTGTGGACTACTGGTACTGAATAGTAAAGAAACAAATAAAAATATGTCAGTGATAGTATTTTAAAGGTTTGCATGAAAAGGAATTTGATCAGGAAATTGAGTACTGAAAATTTTTAATAAAATATTGATTTATAATCAAATTTTAAAACTTCAAATTGTATGTGGGGCTACATTCACATTAAGTTTTCATTTACTCGATTGTTCTAATGTTTGTGGTCCTTCATAAAACTAATAATTTATTATTCCAATCAATAACAGTATTGGTTTTATTAATTAAAAATGCTTTGTATTGATTAACTTTTTGTAGACTTCTTCAGAAATAAACAAGTTCAACTTAATTTTGGATATGCCTGTGTGTTTATACATGTGTGTGTCCAAAAAGATGTGTAACTTCAAGAATATATGTAGACAAGGATAAATATATTTATCAATACGCACATACACAGAGTTGATCCTCGTTATTCATTGATTCCATATTTTCAGATTCACCTACTTGCTACGATTTGTTTGTAACCTCACAATTGATACTTTTGGTGCTTTTGTAGTCATTACTGATGTGCCTGTGCACAATGTCTGAGTTGCTTGATGAGTGAAGACCTGCCGAGTCCAGATGCAGCTAGGTTATGCTCTGCCTTCTTGCCTCAGCTTTCATACTACACACCAGTGTGTTTTTTTCAGTGTAGTTAGTACTTCGTTTTTGTGCTTCTGGTGATTTTGTTGTTGGTGATTTTGCTGTTTAAAGTGTTCCCCACGTGTTGTGCTGAAGTGCGACCTGTTTTGCTAAGCATCAGAAGGCTGTGATGTGCCTCGTGGAGGAAATACATGTGTTAGATCAACTTAATTCAGGCGTGAGCGAAACGCTGTTGGCTGTGATTTCACCATTAATGAGTCAATAAATATTTTAAAAGGTGTATTTAAGTAGAAACACATGTAACACAAGGTTGTATATTGATCAGTTGCTGAAAGTGTTGTGACCAGAGGCTTGCAGAAGCCTAAGACACTGTATCCCCTAGGGATAGGAATTGAGTATATGCTCGATTCAGTGTTTGAAGAAACTTCATGGAGCATAACTAGGGTAAGTAATGAGAATCAGCCATACATGTACAGTTTTCTCCGAGAAAAGCAGTTTTCATTAGTTGTCTGTTTTACTATTTGAATCATTATATTAAACTCCAGCTCAGTGTGTCTTTCATAAATTTATATCCTAGAGATGTCACCCAAATTGAAATCTTAACATAAACCAGTGCTGTGTTCCATTCAGTGTAATAAGTCATTTTTTAAAACTTGAATTAAATTTTAAAAATTATGAAACGTCATATTTTTAAAATTTATCAAATTTTTAAAATTATGAAATATTTTAAAATATATTCAACTTTTAAAATTATGAAATGTATCATACATTCAAATGAGTAAACATAATTTGTATTTATGATTTTGAAAAATTAATAATAGAAGCAGCATCCCTGTAGATACAATTTAGGAAATATATCATTATCAATATTTTTGAATATTCCCAGGTGCTCTTCTCAGATTCAGTGTTCCCTCACCAGAGTCAACCACAGTCCTAAACTTTGTGTTAGCATTCCTCCTCTTTAGCTAAAGCTCTCTCTGTGATTTGTTTCTGAACATTCATTGATTACATAGCAGAAAGAAAACTTTGTGTTTTATCATTAGGTCTTTCTTTTGCTCACGTGAACTGTACCACATATGTCACAGTCACTGAGATCTAGAGACTGTATACCGACAGTTGCTAAGGCCTTGGGCTCTGCACCAGGTCTTAGTTTGTAGACTGGAGCTGCCTGAGTCTGGCCTGCTGCTTACTAACTGGGTGACCTTGCACAAGTTGTTTACTTTTACTTTCCCTCAGTTTTTTCTTCTATAAAATGGGGATATTAAGAGTGCTTAGCTCAGAGCGTTGTTGTAAGGGTTAAATAAATTACTTACATATCCCAGGTAGCTTAGCTGGTAAAGAATCCTCCTGCAATACAGGAGACCCCGGTTTGATTCCTGGGTTGGGATGATCCCCTGGAGAAGGGATAGGCTACCCACTCTAGTGTTCTTGGGCTTCCCTGGTAGCTCAGATGGTAAAAAATCTGCCTGCAATGCAGGAGACCTGGGTTGAATCGCTGGGTTGGGAAGACCCCCTGGAGGAGGGCATGGCAACCCACTCCAGTATTCTTGCTTGGAGAATCCCCATGGACAGAGGAGCCTGGTAGGCTGCAGTCCATGGGGTTGCAAAGAGTTGGATACGACTGAGCATCTAAGCACCACAACACAAAATCTGGAAAAATAGTAGTTATTAATAAATGTTACTGGTTATTTGTTAGAAAAATTAATGCTGAAGAATTATTTGAAAAGCCACTTATATTCTTGTGCTATATTAAGTAATCTTTTCTTTAAATGTTATTCTACTTTTAGACAACCATGTGTTTTAATGATTTTGTCACTTTGTGACCTCTTTTCATTTAGCTTATTGTAGCGTTACTTAAAATAGTATTTCTTCGGTATCTCTTTTTTTGTCTCAGATTGTGTGAGATCAGATCTCTTTTTAGTTTGTAAGTGAATTTATTCTACATATTTTATATTTGGATTTTTCTCCATAGCATACTCATTTAAGGGCTACTGAGCAATAATTCAGAGGCTGATTTGTTTATCTGTTTGTTTTGGTCTCATGTTGGCAGAAGTTCATTGTAGTGATAGACTTAACAGTTTATCTAATATTAATAAATGAAAAATGGCTTTACATAAATGTCAAGCTCCTATTAAAGTAGGGAAATCTGAGTTAGTATTTCCTGTTCTCAGAGCTATATTAAATTGTGAGACAATTCAATATTTAGGTTAGAGTTTAGAGAAACACTTAACATGTCATGGTTAAAACCAATAAACTTAACTACTGTCTATTGATAGCCAGTAAGTCAGCAACTACATCAGTACTCTAGTAGTATCGAGAAGCTGAATGGGACTGTGTTTTAGAAGTTTAATTCCTTTTTGCATGCCCACATAGCAGCCTTTCTGTTTTGTTAAAGAGAATCTTATGATTTCATTCTTCCTGTGAGTCTGAATTTCCTTCATCTTTATCTGTAAGTGTGATTGTTTGATAAAATAGTGCAGTAGGTTCCACATTTCTGAGACAAAAGAGGAACACCATTCTATATTTTCTGTATCAATCTGATAAAGACATGTGAGTGAGAGTGTTTGGGGAGTAACAGGTTGTGGATAAGGCTTTAGACAATCTAGCTCTAAGACTAAAAACTTTCCTTTAGGATTTTAAAATAATTCAAGAACAGTAATGGTTATTGTGTATTTTGGATTGACAAAGAAAGTCTTACTACCCTTGGAAAATTATTTTCAAAGTTAGCATCTCTATCTACATAACAGTTACTCACAACGCAAAAAAAAAATCAAGTATTTTCCATATTTTTTTCTATTAATTTTTAATAATTTATTTTTAATTGGAGGATAATTAACTTTAAAATGTTGTGTTGGTTTCTGCCATACCATAGCGTGAAACAGCCGTAAGTATATATATCTCTCCTTTCTCTTGAGCCTCTCTCCCACTCTACTCCCCCATCCCATTCCTCTAGGTCATCGCTGAGCACCAGGCTGAGCTCCTTGAGTTATACAGCAACTTCCCACTAGCTAGCTGTTTCACGCATGGTAGTATATATATTCCAATGCTGCTGGTGCTGCTGCTGCTGCTAAGTCGCTTCAGTCGTATCCGACTCTGTGCGACCCCATAGACGGCAGCCCACTAGGCTCCGCCATCCCTGAGATTCTCCAGGCAAGAACACTGGAGTGGGTTGCCATTTCCTTCTCCAATGCTACTCTCTCAATTTTTACCAACCTCTCCTTCCCCCACCATACTGATTTTAATAAGGAGAACTTAAATTATATGTACGTGTTAGCACCAACATGATTAAGCTTTAACAGCTATCTATGTTTTCATGTCTAAGTTGTAGCTTGTAGTCAGTATGTTAATAAACACGCATATTACATAAAGAAATTAAAACTTCTCCTTCCCTAAACCCAGAAGTTATGGACTTAAAAATATTAAGCTGTCCTTGATCAGACCGTCTTTTCTTTTTTCTTGAGAGTATGCAATGTGATTTTCCATGTCTGTTGAACCCCAAGGCAAATCAGAAGATGGACCCTCTTATCTTACATGGATCCAAACACATAAATGTCTAAGAAGAATAATTCTGCACACAGTCTAAGTGAACGTCTTAGCCTGTTACTATTACAGGAACACCACTCACTGAGGGGCTTAAACATTTACTACTCAGAGTCCTTGAGGCGGGGAAGCCTTGGTCACGGTGCTGGCAATTTTCAGTGTCTGGTGAGGACTCACTTCCTGGTTCATAGATGGCCGTCTCCTTGCTGTGTCCACAAGTAGCAGAAGTATGGGAGTGCTCTTGAATCTTCTTCATGAGAACAGTAATACCATTCATGAGAGCTCTACCTCAGGACCTAATCAACTCTAAATGGTTCCACCTCGAAATAACCATTACTTTGGGGGTTCAAAATACGAATTCTGAGAGAACACAGTCTCCAGCAGTGATAAAATAAAGGTATAATGTATGTAGGCTCTGTATTTGAGAAGATTTGGGTTCAGATCCTGGCTTTAACTGTTTGACCTTGCCCAGGTTAATTACCTTCTCTCAATATCACTTGTGTCATCTCACAGGCTTTGTGAGGATTGATTGAGAATGTGGGAAAGCATTTAGTACAGTGTCTGACATCGTCTGCCTTTGACATTCAGCATGTCTGAACAATCTCTATTCTTCCTTCAAGAATGTGAGACCAAGCTTGCAGCAATTCAGGTCACATCCTCTTCTATAAGACTAAGACAGTAGCACCTTGTCTAAGATGCTTCCCTTGCCTTTATCTCCATTCCTTGCAGTATGGTTTGGTTACGCACCCTTTCCCTCTGGTTGGAATTCATCTCACTGTGTACTTTCTCATTGTACGTGCTGAGTTCTTCTATAAGATTCTGAGCTAAGGAACATGGACCATATATTTTCATCCTTGTGTCTACCTCAGCACAATGTTTGATTATATAATAGACACTCAGTAAATAGTGACTTGCTGACTGAATATATAAAATTCCCTTGGGACCCCAGCCAGAAGAGTAGTCTGTAGTCCAAATCAGAGTGAAGAGAGTATAGGAACAACATTTTCCCCCCGCAAGTTACAAAGTATTTTCAAATACACAGAAAAGCTCAAAGAATTGTACAGTGAACATCCATAAATCTATCACCTAGATTCTATAATTAATATTTTATTACCTCTTTTATCTGATGTCTCTTGTAGTAGACAAGTAGATCTCTTGTAGTAGACAAGATATCTCTTGCAAGTAGTAGATCCATCTACTCTTGCATCCAATTAATTAATCCATCTTAATACTTTAAAGTATCTTGGAGTATTAAAGGTGCTGGTTTAGGCATTTGGGGTAGGTCAGGCCTTGGGCTGTGGCAGTTTGCTTGTGGTCTGAGGCCCAGAAGGCTTCTGAAGCACTGGAGCAGGCACTGGAGTGGTCTTCAGGAAGCTGGCCAGCCTCCCATGCAGTTTACAAACCACACTCTGAGTCCTGCTTCAGGAGCAAGCAAATGTGCGCATGCTTCTCACAAGTGGAGTCCCGTCTTCACACAGCCCTCCTGTTATTCCCGTTGTCCCTCCAACTATCCACTGGGCTCATCTTCCCTGTGTTGGTCCCCAGGGTTGGGGCACCAGTATGTGGCTCAAATCATTCACTCCCTGGGAGGATCTCTTTCCTGTATAATTTCCATTTTCCTCTGAGTCTGCTCCCAGGGGCACAGGTCTGATCACTTCTCTTCCCTTCCTACTTGATTCTGTGTGGGTCTTTCTTACAGTCTTGGTTGTACAGTAGTCTTTCTACCAATCTCTAGTTAGTTTTCAGTGAGAACTGTTCCGCATATAGGTGTATTTTTTGATGTGTTCGTGGGAGAGGTGAGAATCCTCCATTGTCATCTCCTCTCCACTTGGGCATGTTCCCAATGACCATTCATAGATATTTCTCTGTGATGTATCTTTTCAGATCTTCAGTACATTTTTAAATTGGGTTTTTTGATATCAGGTTAGAGGAGTTCTTTATATATTCTGTTCAAGACTTTGTTTAGATACATTTGCAAATATTTTCCCAGTCCGTAGTTTAACTGTTTTCTTAATGGTATCTTTTTATCAGTGTTGTTGTTGTTCAGTCACCCAGTCATGTCCAACTCTTTGCAACCCCATGGACTGCAGCACACCAGGCCTCCCTGCCCCTCATCATCTCCTGAAGTTGCCCAAGTTCATGTTGATTGCATCAGTGACGCCATCCAGCCATCTCATCCTCTGACACCCTCTTCTCCTTCTGCCTTTAATCTTTCCCAGCATCAGGGACTTTTCCAATGAGTCATCTGTTCTCATCAGATGACCAAAATCCTGGAGCTTCAGCTTCAGTCCTTCCAGTGAATATTCAGGGTTGATCTCCCTTAAGACTGACTGGTTTGATCTCCTTGCTGTCCAAGGGACTTTCAGGAGTTTTCTCCAGCACCACAGATCAAAGGCATCAATTCTTTAGCATTCTGCTTCTTTTTGGTCCAGCTCTCACAACCGTATGTGACCACTGGAAAGACCATAACCTTGACTGTATGGACCTTTGTCAGCAGAGTCATGTCTCTGGTTTTCATTTTCTAAATTTTGCTAATGTCTATTGTATTCATTAATTTTTTTAATAGTTAATAACTTCTGTGCCCTGGCTAAGAAACCTTTGCCTTTACCAAGTTACAAAGATGTTCTGTCTTTTCCCTGAGTAGCTTTATAATTTTACTTTTATATTTAGGAGTATGTTATATCTAGAATTAATTTTTTCATATGAAATAAAGTTAGGGATAAAGGTTCATCAATTTCCCCCATATGGATTCCAATTGTTTGAGCACATTTATTGAAACAGTTTCTATAGATTTACATTTTTACATATGTAAAAATTTCTCCTTTCCTCACTGTTATCTTGGTAACCTTGTTGCCATTAAATGACTATATGAGGGTGGCTCTACTTCTAGACTTCTTATTCTGTTTTATTTATTAGTCTATACTTGTATCAGTTTTACATTGTCTTGGATATTGTACTTTTACACTAGGTGTGGTAAAGGCTTCTCTTCTGTTACTTTTCCCCTAGCATTTCTACTCTTGCTTTCTAGCTGTTACAGTCATCCTAGTCTGTTCTCTGATTCTTCAAGCCAGTAAGTCTATAGTTTAATATCCAAGTTTTATCCTTCCATTGTGGCACCACTGGCACATGACCTCCAACAAAAGCCATAAAGAATGAGAATTTTACCCAGTGTCATCACCTTCTTCCAAGTTTATTCTCCCCTCCAGTTTCTTCCTCCTGCTTTTTGCTCAGTGCTTTCAGATAGTTGTTTTATACATTTTGTCTGTATATAGATTAAATTTGTTACCAGACAGAAGGTTGGTTCAATAACCTCCTCCATTATAGTAGTGCTGTTCAGTTGGTTTCTGAAAGTCAGTTTGAGCAGGCATCTGGCCAGGGAAGCAGTTACAGTGAGGGGTGGGACAAGGCGGTATGGTGCTAAAGAGAGGCAAGTTTCAAATGGAGGGAACAGATTTGGTTCAGCTCAGTTAGAGAAGGCTTAGACTAAACCCGAACAGTGCTTGGAAGAACTCCAGGGGAAAGAACGTACTAGAACATTGTGTTTTTCAAACTGTGAATCATAAAATCGATTTAGTAGGTGGCCTCTGAAAAGTCATTTTTGTTGCTAACCTAATCCAAAGCCATAACACAATTAGAAAGTAAGATTGATACACTGCTGATATGTACTTTTATCCTCAGCTTTCCAGTTAGAGACTAGTTTGTGGGGTCTCAATGAATTCATCCCTCCTCTGGTGGACTCTGGACCCTTGTTTTATGTTGGACTTCTCTTGTAACACAAATGTGCATGTACATAGCAACACTTCTCAGTAACTGTTAAATATATAAAGATGGATCAAACATTTGTCAAAATTATGTCAGGGCTGATGAAGCATGATTGACTTTAGAAATCCCCAGTTTTAAGGAATCCTCAGCTTAGACTATCTTTTATGGGAAAGGGAAGCCTTGGTAATATATGTGACATGATATCTTATCAAGAAATCTCAGAGTTCCTTGTTCATGGAAAAAGAAGTAATGGAGAGCCATCAGGGATGCACTAAATAAGGATAGTATTAGAACCTCTCCCCTCTGTCTTTGTTAATTGTTCCTCTTCTTTTCTCTCTGTAATCCTTCTACACACACACACACACACACCCACCCCAACCCACCCTGATCCATAAGCTCTGGATAAAAGTACAAATAAGGACTCATAAATAAAACTATATAAATCAAAGAAAATTAAATAAGTAAAAGGATGGTAATCCATCTTTCAGTTTTTATAATTAGGCCAAGCTTGGGAAACTGGTTATAATGAAGAAAAGCTTCTTTAAAATTCATTAGGAAATGATTCGGTGATCTAATTTTTCTCTCATTAGATGAGGGCATGATAATGTCATCATTGGCAGAAGGTTAAAAGATAACAACAGTTCTTCAAAAGGCACCATTAAAACAATAAAAAGGCAGACCATGCACTGGGAGAAAATATCGGTAATACATATGTCAGATAATGATTCTGTCAACAGAATGTATGAAGAGTTTTCATGAATCGACAGTGATAAGATAAGCAACTGAATTAAACAAATGAACAAGAACTCAAAGAGATATCCTCAAAAGAAGGTATATCAGTTGCCTAAAAACACATTATAATACATTCTGTGTCATTAGCCATCAGAGAGATTTAAGTCAAAAGCACAGGAATTAATAAAAGGAAAAAGACTGGCAATATAAAGTATTGACAAGAATGTGAGCAATGAGTACTCTTATATTTTGCTGATGTGGAGGCAATAACTGAACAATCACTTTGCAAAATAATCTGGCAATATCTTAGAAAGTTAAACATACACTTAGCATTTGAACCTTGAACCTCCACTCCTAGGTATTTACCCAAGGGAAATGAAAACCTATATACACAAAAGGCCTTGTGTATACAAACCGGTTTTACTTTGTACTAGCCCCAGTCTGGGGGGAAAAAACCCATATGTTCATCAGAGGGAGACTGGATAGACCAATTGTGGTATATTTATACAGTGGACTACTACTCAGTAGTGAAAGTGGATGACTTACTGATGCTTTCAACAACATTGAAGGCTCTCAGAAACATTATGCTGAGTGAAGGAAGTCAGACACAAAAGAGTATATATTAATCCATTTATATGAAATTCTTCTAAAATGCAAAGCTAATAATTGTGAAAAAAATCAGCTCACTGGTAGCCTAGGGTGGAGGTGGTTTGACTTCAGAGAGTCATGAGGGACATTCTAGAATGCTATAAATATTCTATAATGATGGAATTACATGAATGACTCAACTTATTTAAGGAACTGTGAAATTAAAAGATGCACTTCATTGAATATATGCTATATTTCAATAAAGATTTTTTAATAATAAAAAAGAATTCTAGTCCTTATACTGACTACCTTGGCATATGGGAGATATGATAACTGTTCCTGTTTATCTTTGATAATCATTGCCCTGGACAGAGAGCATTTTTATACTTATAAAATCACAGTGCATTGTATTATATTAAGTACATTAAATGGAGATGCCTTCACTAAAATGAAGTACCACAGATAGGTAGGATACATGGAATGGGGTACATGTCCAGGATTTAAACAGCACGATTGGGGTTGTTTGTATTTTAAAAATAAATGGGGGAGCACCTGAATTATTTTTTTGTTGTTGTGCTAAACCAGGGGTCAGTAAACTGTAGCTATAGCCCACACTGTCTGCCTTTGTACTACCCTGGAATCATAAATGGTTTTTATATTGTAAAGGGTTATATGAGAAAAGAAAAACAATGTACAACAGATATGTATGTGTCCCTCAAAGTCAGAGAACATGTAGTGGCTAGAAAGGGTGATCTGAGGGGGGAGTCTATTAGGTTATGATACCTGTACTACAAGGTTCCCCCATATAGTGCATTAGTGGGTGATTTTGGGGGGAGTCTGCCGGGGACCAGCCCCGGCTGAACCAGGGTATTCGAAGGAGAGACGGCGTAGGCGAAGATCAGGAAACAATTGCTTAATTAAACGTTAATTAAGGATATAAAGAGTAATAGAATGAGGATAGCTCAGTAAAATTCAGTGAAGAAAAGAGGCTGAAATAAGGATAGCTCAGTGAGGAAATTTAGTGGAGAAAAGCGGTTGAAATAAGGATAGCTCAGTAGGAAAATTCACTGAAGAAAAGAGACTGAATAAAATTCCAAAGCAGGGAATTAATGTCACCTACGAAGGCCGCAGGCGTCCTCCCGTTCTCCCGAAGGAGAGGAGACACTAAGGCCTCCCCGGTCGGATCTTAGAAGCCCAGGCAAAATTAGTAGGCTTGACAAGCTTCCCTGCCTCAGAGGAAAAATTCAGCTAGAAGGTGAAAGAAAGAACGACATGGGGACACCAAATTCCGGTGAACAAAAGGAGATACTTTATTTTCCAAAGCAGTTTTATACCTTAAGTTGTGCATAGAGGATAATGGGGGAAGGGGTAGAGGCATGCAAAGACAGCAGTTCCTGATCCTTATCGAAGTCAGGCTTTCAAACTTATCATATGCAAAAGTTTAGGTGATTTACATCATCTTCTGGCCAGGAAGCCTGTTAACATTTTAAGAAACTTATTTTTCTCTAAAGGTGATTATTCTAAAGTCAGGCGCCAGCCTCCAAAAAGCATTGGAGAAAGTTGCATTCCTATAGGGCAAAGGTGAGGTGGGCTCAATCAAGAAAAGAATTAACTCAAGGGTCCAAGGTTACAAACATTGAGGCAACTGCTTACATTTCTATACACCCATTATATCAATCAATACACTGCCAAGGACACAGTAGGTAAGGGATATGGAGACTTAGCAGCAAACATTGGCCCAACAAGTGAAAAACCCTTCACCAATACAATTTCTAATCAATCTTTTAACTACTCAAAGGAATCTGTGTTTAGACAGTTTAGAACATCTTCTGCCTCTCACAGTTGGGAGGCTCTGAACAATCACATGTTGCCGGAAAAAACCTATTCAGGCAGGCTAGAGGACTTCCAAAGGAGTTTGTATGTTGAAACACTGTCACACCCAAGAATTATTAACTGGAGCTGTAAGCTAACTCTTTTTTCAGAGAGAGGTAGTGGGGGACAGCCCCCCGTAAAGTCAGAGGTGTAGGTGACAGCACAAAGCAGAAAGTAGGCAGACTCTGGTTTTGGGGGTAGATTGCTCGAGAATTTCCAGGGAGACTCCTGAGGCTTGATCCCGCCTTTGCGTATGCCAAGCCTCCTTCCTCATGACCTTTGCCAGGGGCGGAGCTCGCTCCCCACATTAGTCTATTAGGTCATGGTATCTGTACTACAGGGCTCCCCCATATAGTACATTAGTGGGTGATTTTGGGGGAGAGTTTATTAGGTCATGGTATCTGTACTACAGGGCTCCCCCATATAGTACATTAGTGGGTGATTTTGGGGGGAGTCTATTAGGTTATGATATCTGTACTACAGGGTTTCCCCATATAGTGCATTAGTGGGTGATTTTGGGGGAGAGTCTATTAGGTTATGGTGTCTGTACTACAGGGCTCCCCATATAGTGCATTAGTGGGTGATTTGGGGGGGAGTCTATTAGGTTATGATATCTGTACTACAGGGCTCCCCCATATAGTGCATTAGTGGGTGATTTTGGGCGAGAGTCTATTAGGTCATGGTGTCTGTACTACAGGGCTCCCCCATGTAGTGCATTAGAATTCCCGCATCAACTGCAGAATCCTTCTACCCTCCTCCACCTTTTGCACTTGCCTCCCATAGTCTTGTCTGCCTGACCACAAACCATAATGGATCTTTAAAAATTAATTTAGGTGCTCTGAGCATCTTTTTATTCCAGATTCTAAAGATGAACCTGGGGATAATGGCCATCTAGAATTGCTTTAGGAAATGTGCAGCCTCTTTGAAGGATTCCACTGTGCTAATGGCTTGCACATTCAAGATGAGGGATCAGTGAAATTGTGGTGGACAGGCCAGGGATAAGAACAAGTGGCAGCTTGATGTGAACTAGCACTTAGGTTAAAATCTGTGAATGTTTATAATATTTCTTTCCTCTCATCTTTTTCTAGGCCTACTCTGTCTATGACGAAGACATTGGGTACTGTCAAGGACAGTCTTTTCTTGCTGCTGTATTGCTGCTGCATGTAAGTAATTTTCCATGTGATAAATGGCACGGTACTGCCAAATTCATTTTATTTTCTGCTTTTTTTTTTCCCCTCCCTTCCTATTCTCCATTTACTTGATGGAGATTATACATGGCATATCTTTTTAAACCTGTACTTTTGGTGAGAAAATAAGAGATCTGATGTCAAGAACAGGACAGTTAGTTTCTCAATAGAATTAATTTTGCGGGCTGGTAGGGAATACATTGCCTATTTGGAGTTATTTTTAACTAGAACCCACTAGGATTGAGGAAGTCCATGTATCTGCCCAAATGTGAGCAGGACCAGGAGCATCATGAAGGAATGTGACAAGGAAGTCTTTTACCTCTTCTGTGATTTATTTTTGTACATTCTCTTTCCTCTTAGTCACCTTCATTTGACAGAACATTTATTGAGGATCAGTTGTCAGTACTGGGCTAAGACGTGGGATTACAAATATGAATAATTTATTGTTTGTGTTCTCAAAGGCCTTATGGGCTGGAATTGGGGCACAGGTAATGTAGGCACATACCTATTATTTTAACTCTTTCTCTGTATCTGCATTGTTTTTGTGATGGTCACTATAGAAGACTTACGGTGTGCTAGGTGAAAGCAATGCAGAGAGTAAGAGGAGAGCGGAGAGTTTTCAGAAAGGACTTTCTAGAGGAGGTGGTAGCTTTGCCAAGACATAAATGAGGCTGGGGGGCGGAGACAAGATGGATAAGAGAAGGAGTAGAGATTGCTACGTGAGCAAATGTATGGCAAAACAAAGGGCACAATATATAAAAGGAACAGTGAATGACAGTTTCTGTATCATTGCTGTAGAAGGTGTATGGAGAGAAAGAGATGTGAGATGAAAATGGTCACATGGGCAGGGAAAAAATTATAAAGACTTCTTAAGATGAAGAAATGTAGGCTTTATAGAGGCTTTGTTCTGTACCTAATGAGGAGCCACAATCAGTTTGAAGCAAGGGAATGACAACCAGATGTTCATTTTACATATATTCGTATATCCACGTAGAGGATGGAACTGAAAAGAAGCATGTAATAGCAGAGATACCCGTTAGGAAATATCAGTCTAAATGAAAGATATTGAGACTTAGAGAAAAAGAAAGAATGAAACATTTTTCTGGAGGCAAAATTGGTAGGTTTCATGGATGGATTGACAAAGGAAAAGTCAAAAGTAGCATGTCTTGTTTCATCGCTTAAGCAACTGGGTAAATTATGGTATTTTGAGCTGAGGTAGAAAACACGTCCATTGAGATTGAATGGAAGAAAAACGGTTAGGAGTTGATGATTAATTTAGTTTTAAATTTGGAAAGGGAGGGTATTTGAGGGCCATCTGAGTAGCTGTCCAGCAGCCAGCTGTATACTGGAGACTGACTCTGGGGAGAAATCAAAGCTGAAATGATGAGAGTGGATCAGATCATTTCAGAAAAATAAGTAGAAGAAGAAAAACAGAATAGAACCCAGGAATGCCAATTATTTAAAGCGCTGATGAGGAAGAGGGATCTTTGAAGAGTTTCTTGATTTTCACCAGAGAAGCAGCATTGTATAATGTCAGATGCAGCAAAGAGAACCAAGATTAAAACAAAAGGATTTTTTTTTTACGGTTTGCATTCTGAAAATGAAGAACAATTATAGTAGATTCATGGTCCTAATTCTGATCATTTGACTTTAATGAAAAAAATAACATACTGTTGTTCTATTGTGATTATTCACTCTAACTTTGATTTCAATTTCTTTCTCTGTGGTTATCATCTATTTATGGTCTTTTGATATTCTCTTACTGTCCTTTTTTTGTCATTTCCACACACGCAAACCACATTCTTGAGATTTCCTGTGATAATCAAGTACTTTATAGTCATAAATTCTTGGGCCCTTAGTTCTGTCACGCGAGTATATGTTCCTCGGCTCTTTGTCTCGTCACAACAAAGATTTGGAGTAACGGACATTAAAGCCCTCTCGGTGTGTCACAGTTCTCAGGTCTTAGATAGACTGTGTTATAGCTCTCAGGTCTCGAATGGACCATGTTATAGCTCTTAGACAAATCAGTGTTACAGCTTAGTGTTACAGCTCTATTTTATTTAGAAGATAGCAGGAAAATCCATCTTTGAGGTGTGAGGGCACATCGATCCAAAGACACGAGGAGAAGAGTGCCCCAGCGCGCAGGAGAGAGAGAGAGAGAGAGAGCGCGCTAGCTTTGGCTCTTCTATTTATATGTTTATCTCTCCCTGGACCTGTCCTATGTAAATTGGGCCAGCCAGGAGTGTTGTTTGTTTTACCTGAGGTCCTCACTCTGGTCCTCGGACCTTCTTTTGTTTTATTTTCGTGGGCTTTTCTCTTCCTTGTCTTTTAGCCACCGCCATTTTGGACTCCTTTTCCCTATTCTACCTACTAACGCCACCTAGTAGATCTAGAATAGTCAGGTCCCTACACAAGGGGCTGGAGACTGTAAGCAGTGATGGGTGTTTTACCAAGGTTCAAAACCATCATTTTTCTAAAAGGAGCTTTCATGATCACTCGGATGAGAAGCTGATGTTCAGGCCACAGATAGTGAAGCTTTGTCTTCTACAAAGTAATCTTTGAATATGTCACAGTTTAGCATTTTAGACCTGTAGCCCTGTGAAACACATTATATCTATTAAACCTCAATGAGAAGAATATCACTTTAGAAAATCTGTTCTGAGACTTAACAGAAGTTTAGTTAACTGTAAGTTCATGTTTACTTGGACACATTTTCTCCCTGAAAAAAAGAGAGTGATTCAAATAGCTAAGAAACTCAAATAACCCAGATTTTTTTTTTTTTTTTTTACATATCTACTCTTCTATTATAAGGGTCATGGAAAGTCAGCTATTGTAAACATATTCAACAAAATTGCCTCCAAAGTGTTTCACAAGATGAATAGAAATGTAGTCTAGTTTCTACACTTTCTACTTTAATAGAAGTACACAGTTGTTGTCATTGCTTATAAAAATAACTGGAAATATAGAAATGCCTTCAGAATCCTGGAGGAAAGATAAACTGATAATCAATGTTAGTGAAAAACAGATTAGATTGTAATTTTATTGAAAATATATGTGGTAATTCTACTAATTAGCATATTTCATTGACAGACCAATATATCCATTAACCAATTTGAATAAGAGAAGCTAACTATAATTTTTTCTTGTTTGTATTTCATGTTGTCCCCATGGTTTAAATAGGTAGAAGAATACAGTCTAGCTTAAACAATTCATCAAATACACTATCTTGGATTCCAGGGAGATATGTTATTAGGGCCTAACTGACTAATTTTTTATCAGTTACATAAGCAATGGCTTCTTTTTCCTGCCAGATAGCCTTTGGCAGCTCCATATTAATCACTGTCAGAAGCGGCTTCTTTCTGGGATGCTGTCTTCCTCCCATGGTCATTTATATTTCACGTTCACTGCCTAAGAGGAAAGAAAGACCAAAATGAAAGTAGGTTTAAGAACAAAAATTTAGAATTTTAAAGTTTTTCCATGTATGAATAGTTTTAAGAAATAAATATCTTTTCCTGGTGCTTGGAAATTTTCAGATGCTTTGATAATATTCTTTGTAACTTGCAGTAAAGCACTGGAAGAATTAAATGTTTATCACATAGATGCTGTTACATCCATTGATGGAATTATAAGAAATTTATCGTTTATAATTCAAAAAAGCTGTTACAGCACAGATTGCTTGTAATCATTATAGTGTTTGCCTTTAAATTTAAATGTGCAATAATTATCACTAATATCATTATATTATTAGTATAATAAATAATATCTTTTTGTATATTCATTTATTCTAAATACTATATAAAGTATTTTGGATAATTTTTAACACCAATATATTTCTCTCACAAATTTATTTTCAAGCAGCTTTAAAGTTTTTTTTAATCAAACATATACTTTTTTAGACTTTCAGAAGATTATGCTCCTTTTTAAGGTTAAATACTCTAATATCAGCGTGTATGGAAGCTTTCCAACTGCAAAAAAGAATTATTTGGGGGTAAGCCAGAATGTTTAAATGTATTGCATTTTTTCAAAAACTGTAACTAGGCACAACTCCTTTGGAAACCAGTTTTGCTTTATCTAATAAAGATATGCATACCAGTCAATTCCACTCTTAGTATATACTTTAGTCAAATTTAAGAACCTGTACACTAGTGGCTTAGTTGGTAAAGAATCTGCCTGCATTGTGGGAGACCTGGGTTTGATCCCTAGGTTGGGAAGATCCCCTGGAGAAGAAAATGGCTACCCACTCAAGTATTCTTGCCTGGAGAATTCCATGGACAGAGGAGCCTGGTGGGACACAGTCCATGAGGTTGCAAAGAGTAGGACACAACAGAGTAATTAACACTTTCACTACTTTCACACTAGAATCATGTATTAAAATAGGATCATAATTACAGTTTATACTACAGGATCAGTGTTTATAATGATCACACAACTCAAATGCCCATTATTATAATGTCTAATAGTCTAATATTACAATTGTAATTAGATATCAAAATGGATAAATTGTGGTATATTCGTATCGTGGGACACTATACAGCAATGAAAGGAATGTTTTGCACTACATGCCTGCATGCATGCTAAGTCACTTCAGTCATGTCTTACTCTTTGTGACCCCATGGGCCGTAGCCCACCAGGCTTTTCTTCCCATGGGATTCTCCAGGCAAGAATACCAGGGTGGGTTGCTATGCCCTCCTCCAGGGGATCTTTTGACCCAGAGATCAAACCTGCATCTCTTACATCTCCTACATTGGCAGACTCTTTATCCTTAGCACCACCTGGGAAATTCCTATACTACATGGGCTATTGTGAATGAATCATACAAGCATAAAGTTTAGTAAGAAAGCACATTATTGGTATCATTTGGTATGATTCCATTTAGTATAATTCAATAATGACTAAAGTAAACTCTGTTTTCTTAGGATGCTATGTAGATGGAAAATACAGATAATACCAATGAAGTCAATACAGTTAAAGTCAGGATCATAACCTTCCAGGAGAAACTGGGAGTCATGACTGGGAGGGGACACGTAGGGATCTTCAGGAGTAAACAGTATTCTAGCTCCTAACCTGTTTATATTCCTTAATCATTTATTCTATAAAGTATAATCTTAACTTTTTTGTATTTTTCTGTGTGCTACATTTAAAAATAATATAAGATTTAAAAATTACAAATAAGTTTCGGGTAAGATTTAACCAATGAACTTAAGAAATGAGAAGTAGAGCTACTTCTTAGTTTTCCTGAACATAAAGATTCTACAAAGTCCGAGGTAACCAAACAGAGGCTTCCTAATGTCTTTATATGCTTATATAAGTAAACTATTTGTGCCATGATATTATTTAGGAATCTTTCTGCTACATGTGACAACATGAACTCAAAGTAGTTTAAATTTAAAAGGAAATGTATTGGCTCACATAACTGGGAAGTCCAGAGCAGAGATGATTTTGATATGCTTGATATTCCAGAGTTCATATTTTGTTATCAGAAATCTGCATCTCTGTATCTCTGTTGTGCTTAGAGTTTATTGCCTTAACTTATAAAGGCAGGGCACAAAGTAGGCAGTTTGCAAGTTGGCCTTGCTTCATACTTTTCAGTTTTACAGCTTCATTTAGAAGGCATCATGTTTATCTTTTGCTATAGCTTCTGCACTTAAAACAAACAAGCAAGCAAAAACCCTGGAGGATTCTGGCTGGCCTGCCCTTGGGGGTCTGCCATTCTTGAGTTGGTTATTGAGGTCAGGAAGTTCAAGTGTTCTGATAGGCCTGGCCTAGGTCTTAAGTTCACCTCTGTGCTGGTAATGATCTGGATCAACTCTTCCTGAAAAATGAAATGGTGTTCCTGTAAGAAAGGAGCTTTTGACATCCGATGATAGGAAGGTAGAATACTAGACAGATATATCCCATTATCTTACAGTGATTCTTTGATATAAGAGTTTGAGTTTATTTTTAATAAGCCCTTCTTTACTTCCAAATCACCTTTTCCTTATAAACCTAAGAGATTTTTCCTGTTCTCTGTTAATTTTTGCATCAGTGCTTCAAGAGTCATTCCTCAGCATCTTCTCCCTGTGTCCTGTAAATACAATCAAGGCATTTTGCCTTAAGAAAAAAAATCCTCTTTTGATCCTCCCATTTAGCTGTCTCAGATTTCTTTGTCCTTTCAAAGCCGAATTCCTTCAAAGGATTATAAAAACCACAGCTATGAATTTAAATTGTGGGTTAATACCTTTCAAGTTACATGACCTTGGGGAAGTTCCCTGAGATTGAAGAATCAGTTTCTTCATTTATAATATAAAGTGAAAATAATATTATCATCGTCCTTGGGTTTCTATGAATGTTGAATACCATGCATTACAAGTGTAGTTTTATTTTGTATCTGGCGTAAAAAGAGTATAGCCATGGGGTTAAGTCCAGACTTTATGTAATAGATGTATGCTGCTGCTAAGTCGCTTCAGTCGTGTCCAACTCGGTGTGACCCCATAGACGGCAGCCTACCAGGCCCCCTGTCCCTGGGATTCTCCAGGCAAGAACACTGGAGTGGCTGGCCATTTCCTTCTCCAATGCATGAAAGTGAAAAGTGAAAGTGAAGGCACTCAGTCATGTCTGATTCTGTGCGACCCCATAGACGGCAGCCCACCAGGCTCGCCCATCCATGGGATTTTCCAGGCAAGAATAGTGGAGTGGGGTGCCATTGCCTTCTCCAATAGATGTATAGTTATTGGCAAATCACTTAACTTCCTTGAACCTCGCTAGTCTAATATTTAAAATGTGGAACTTATACCTACTTTTGTGAGGTTTAATGGGGTCATGAATGAATGAATGTAACAATGCTGTTCTTTCTAAAACTAATAATTATTTGCCCAGCCAGTTTTCTTTTGGACCCTAGTTTATATCGAGCACGCAAAGCAAACTAATAGGTGGAACAGCATGTTTTAAGACTTACAAATAGCCATTAAATTTAAATGTATTTGGCATGTATTTGATTTAAAGGAAAATAAACACTCAGAAGTTTTCATCTATTTGCTTTTCAACTTGTAAACAGAAAATGAAAACTCATTAATTTATGATTGTCGGAATAGTCTCTAACATTCACCTTTGTTGAAGAAAACAAAAAAATCAGTGGAATATTCATTAACTTAATGGGAAAAAGGTAGATTGACTACAAAAAGACATGAAAACACATAATGTGAAATAAAAACTTAGTTTTATCCTAAACAGTTATTTAAGATTTTCAACATACAATTTTACTTCAAAAAAATCTTGATGTATGTCACTTCAGGTGAGTCTTAAAGACTTTTGAAATACGTAGCGCGCTTTGTTTTGTGGTTGATCGCAGAGAGAAGCAGGAGTTCCTAGGTGGCACAGTGGTAAAGAATCGCCTGCCAGTGCGGGAGACACAAGTGACATGAGTTCGATCCCTGGGTTGGGAAGAGCCTCTGAGTAGGAAATGGCAGCCCACTCCAGTATTTGTGCCTGGAGAATTCCAGGGACAGAGGAGCCTGGTGGACTGTACAGTCCATGGGGTCACAGAGAGTCGGACATAACTGAGCACATAGAGAGAAGCAGTGAAGCTTAAAGACTGGCTCCATTCAGTGATAACCTCTGTTAGTACAGATGGCACATCATTATCAGCATTTGTTAATAAACAGTGATTATGTCATGCTTGATTCTCAGATTGTGCACATGAGGCAGGTATTTAGTTTTGTATTTCATAGAGCTGTGGATGACATTGTGATATCTTAAACATTTTGATATAAGCTTTTAATATTTATCTTATCATTTCCTTAGTAAAGCAATATTGTTTCCATGACAAAGCTCCTGTACACAGCAAAGATGGGTATTCACTACTAGAGACACACTGTGCTCCAAATTCTAATATCTGATTTTAAAATATATTATTCAATGATTTATTTTTATTTTAAGTTAGACAAATCAACTACATATCAATGATAAATTAGGTTGTCTAGTTCAGTGAAATCACTGTAATAAGTTAAATGCTTCACTGGTGGCTTAGCAGTAAAGGATCCACATGCAAAGCAGGAGATGCAGGTTCGATCCCTGGGTCAGGAAGATTCCCTGGAGAAGGAAATGGCAACCCACTCCAGTATTCTTGCCTGGAAAATCCTATGGACAGAGGAGCTTAGCAGGCTACAGTTCATGGGGTCGCAAAGGAGTCTGACACAACTTAGCAACTAAACGACAACAACAGTAAGTTAAAGAGTCATTTTAATGCTTTTTTAAAAACAGATGCCCCAATGCTACTTAGTGGGGGAACCCACTCTTACAGTAAAATGAAGTTTGCTAGTGCAGCTCCAGATTGATTTTCAGATCTTGACTGATTTTTAAAATGAAACGTGATATAAGCTAAATGGCTTCCCTGGTGGCTCAGGGGATAAAGTGTCTGCCTACAATGCAGGAGACCCGGCTTTGATCACTGGGTCAGGAAGATCCTCTGGAGAAGGAAATGGCAAACCACTCTAGTACTCTTGCCTGGAATATCCCATGGACTGAGAAGCCTGGTAGGCTATAGTCCATGGGGTCATAAAGAGTCGGACATGACTGAGCGACTTCACTTTCGGACATGACTGAGCGACTTCACTTTCATAAGCTAAATAGCCAATACAAAATACAGATAATACAAAAATTTCTTACATTTATCATTTACTATAATATTGAAATCCAGTACTAATATAGTTACATTTGGGACGGGCGGGTCATGGTGGAGAGATTTGACAGAATGTGGTCCACTGGAGAAGGGAATGGCAAACCACTTCAGTATTCTTGCCTTGAGAACCCCATGAACAGTATGAAAAGGCAAAATGATAGGATACTGAAAGAGAAACTCCCCAGGTCAGAAGGTGCCCAATATGCTACTGGAGATCAATGGAGAAATAACTCCAGAAAGAATGAAGGGATGGAGCCAAAGCAAAAACAATACCCAGCTGTGGATGTGACTGGTGATAGAAGCAAGGTCCGATGCTGTAAAGAGCAGTATTTCATAGGAACCTGGAATGTCAGGTCCATGAATCAAGGCAAATTGGAAGTGGTCAAACAAGAGATGGCAAGAGTGAATGTCGACATTCTAGGAATCAGCAAACTGAAATGGACTGGAATGGGTGAATTTAACTCAGATGACCATTATATCTACTACTGCGGGCAGGAATCCCTCAGAAGAAATGGAGTGGCCATCATGGTCAACAAAAGAGTCCTAAATGCAGTACTTGGATGCAATCTCAAAAACGACAGAATGATATCTGTTCATTTCCAAGGCAAACCATTCAATATCACAGTAATCCAAGTCTGTGCCCCAACCAGTAACGCTGAAGAAGCTGAAGTTGAATGGTCCTATGAAGACCTACAAGACCTTTTAGAACTAACACCCAAAAAAGATGTCCTTTTCATTATAGGGGACTGGAATGCAAAAGTAGGAAGTCAAGAAACACCTGGAGTAACAGGCAAATTTGGTCTTGGAATATGGAATGAAGCAGGGCAAAGGTAATAGAGTTTTGCCAAGAAAATGCACTGGTCATAACAAACACCCTCTTCCAACAACACAAGAGAAGACTCTATACATGGACATCACCAGATGGTCAACACCGAAATCAGATTGATTATATTCTTTGCAGCCAAAGATGGAGAAGCTCTATACAGTCATCAAAAACAAGAGCAGGAGTTGACTGTAGCTCAGACCATGAACTCCTTCTTGCCAAATTCAGACTTAAATTGAAGAAAGTAGGGAAAACCACTAAACCATTCATGTATGACCTAAATCAAATCCCTTATGATTATACAGTGGAAGTGAGAAATAGATTTAAGGGCCTAGATCTGATAAATAGAGTGCCTGATGAACTATGGATTGAGGTTCATGACATTGTAGAGGAGACAGGGATCAAGACCATTCCCATAGAAAAGAAATGCAAAAAAGCAAAATGGCTGTCTGGGGAGGCCTTACAAATAGCTGTGAAAAGAAGAGAAGTGAAAAGCAAAGGAGAAAAGGAAAGATATAAACATCTGAATGCAGAGTTCCAAAGAATAGCAAGAAGAGATAAGAAAGCCTTCTTCAGCGATCAGTGCAAAGAAATAGAGGAAAACAACATAATGGGAAAGACTAGGGATCTCTTCAAGAAAATCAGAGATACCAAAGGAACATTTCATGCAAAGATGAGCTCAATAAAGGACAGAAATGGTATGGACCTAACAGAAGCAGAAGATATTAAGAAGAGATGGCAAGAATACACAGAAGAACTGTACAAAAAAGATCTTCACGACCCAGATAATCACGATGGTGTGATCCAGTGATCACACCTAGAGCCAGACATCCTGGAATGTGAAGTCAAGTGGGCCTTAGAAAGCATCACTACGAACAAAGCTAGTGGAGGTGATGGAATTCCAGTTGAGCTATTCCAAATCCTGAAAGATGATGCTGTGAAAGTGCTGCACTCAATATGCCAGCAAATTTGGAAAACTCAGCAGTGGCCATAGGACTGGAAAAGGTCAGTTTTCATTCCAATCCCAAAGAAAGGCAATGCCAAAGAATGCTCAAACTACCGCACAATTGCACTCATCTCACACGCTAGTAAAGTAATGCTCAAAATTCTCCAAGCCAGGCTTCAGCAATATGTGAACCGTGAACTTCCTGATGTTCAAGCTGGTTTTAGAAAAGGCAGAGGAGCCAGAGATCAAATTGCCAACATCCGCTGGATCATAGGAAACGCAAGAGAGTTCCAGAAAAGCATCTATTTCTGCTTTATTGACTATGCCAAAGCTTTTGACTGTGTGTATCATAATCAACTGTGGAAAATTCTGAAAGAGATGGGAATACCAGACCACCTGATCTGCCTCTTGAGAAATCTGTATGCAGGTCAGGAAGCAACAGTTAGAACTGGACATGGAACAACAGACTGGTTCCAAATAGGAAAAGGAGTTCATCAAGGCTGTATATTGTCACCCTGTTTATTTAACCTATATGCAGAGTGCATCATGAGAAACGCTGGACTGGAAGAAACACAAGCTGGAATCAAGATTGCCGGGAGAAATATCAATAACCTCAGATATGCAGAGGACATCACCCTTATGGCAGAAAGTGAAGAGGAACTCAAAAGCCTCTTGATGAAAGTGAAAGCAGAGAATGAAAAAGTTGGCTTAAAGCTCAACATTCAGAAAACGAAGATCATGGCATCTGGTCCCACCACTTCATGGGAAATAGATGGGGAAACAGTGGAAACAGTGTCAGACTTTATTTTTCAGGGCTCCAAAATCACTACAGATGGTGACTGCAGCCATGAAATTAAAAGACGCTTACTCCTTGGAAGGAAAGTTATGACCAACCTAGATAGCATATTCAAAAGCAGAGACATTACTTTGCCAACAAAGGTTCGTCTAGTCAAGGCTATGGTTTTTCCTGTGGTCATGTATGGATGTGAGAGTTGGACTGTGAAGAAGGCTGAGCACTGAAGAATTGATGCTTTTGAACTGTGGTGTTGGAGAAGACTCTTGAGAGTCCCTTGGATTGCAAGGAGATCCAACCAGTCCATTCTGAAGGAGATCAGCCCTGGGATTTCTTTGGAAGGAATGATGCTGAAGCTGAAACTCCAGTACTTTGGCCACCTCATGAGAAGAGTTGACTCATTGGAAAAGACTATGATGCTGGGAGGGATTGGGGGCAGGAGGAGAAGGGGACGACAGTGGATGAGATGGCTGGATGGCATCACTGACTCGATGGACGTGAGTCTGGGTGAACTCTGGGAGTTGGTGATGGACAGGGAGGGCTGGCGTGCTGCGATTCATGGGGTTGCAAAGGGTTGGACACAACTGAGCCACTGATCTGATCTGATCTGATCTGCTTCGACTTTTACACTGATCCTTTTCTACATTTTTGCTGACTTTTACCTTCACAGTTGCCAACTGATTGCCCTGTGTGAGTGACATGCCTTCATTGATAAAGGCAGATTTATTCAGTTTTATTAAAATTATCTTAAATAAATATCAACTACTTGGGATTTATTTAGCTCTCTGTGCTAAGAGCTTTGGGGGATACAAAGTTATAGCAGTACCCAGCAGTTTAGTGAGTGAAAGTGAAAGTCGCTCAGTCGTGTCCAACTCTTTGTGACCCCATGGACTATACAGTCCTTGGAATTCTCCAGGTCAGAATACTGGAGTGAGTAGCCGTTTCCTTCTCCAGGGGATCTTCCCAACCTAGGAATGGAATCTAGGTCTCCCGAATTGCAGGTGGATTCTTTACCAGCTGACCCACAAGGGGAGCCCCTCTTGCTCATCATGGGATATAAATATGCATACCTGAGGGTACGTGCAGGTTTTTACATTCGCAAGGGGCTGAGTGCACAATAATAGTGGTTAATTTTCATGTGTCACTTATATATCGGGGAAGGTCTAAGAGCTATACATCGATCTCATTCAATCCTCAGAACGAAGTAGATGGTCACGATCCCTGCTTTACAGAAGAGGAATTTGACACCTGGGGAGGTAGCATGCCCAAGGTCACAACTAGGATTGGTATTTGAACCTAAGTCATCTGAATCCAGCAGTTAGTAGGGGCATAGAAATTACTACATGCCACAAAGAGCTTTGGAATTAAGACGAAGTTAGAAATGATCTCATCAGCTAAAGTGAATAACAGAGATTTTATGTTCCAAGTGCCATATATGATCAGCTTTAAAAGAAAGTAACATTTCAAAGGCACAGTTGTGCTGTATAATAAACCCCAACCCAGACATTACCCTGAGCTTGTGTGCCTTAATTCCTAGGGGAGCCTGGACACTGTAGGCTCTCACTGTTTTTGTAATAAAAAGGGTGAGGAACAGAAAGGGGGCATTCTTTTCATGGATCATTCTTCCCAGTGATACATAAGAAGTGCTCTTATTTATATGAAAAGAAACACATTTTGCCACTTCCTTTGTGAGAGCATATATTTCTGGAAACCATTTTAACAGTAGAAAGCACTTTAGTAGTAATTTCCTTTCTATTGATTTAATCTCTTTTAGCTTCATATACCTTTATCCAGATTATTCAAGAGACCTCTGCCTCTATTTTCTCAACTTTTAAAAAAACTACTCTCTAAAACCTGTAGTAGCTTTCAGTTGCTGCCAAATTATAAAGACGTTTTGGTTACTCTTGCCTGGAAAATCCCATGGACGGAGGAGCCTGGTGGGCTGCAGTCCATGGGGTCGCGAAGAGTCGGACATGACTGAGCGACTTCACTTTCACTTTTCACTTCCATGCATTGGAGAAGGAAATGGCAACCCACTCCAGTGTTCTTGCCTGGAGAATCCCAGGGACAGGGGGCCTGGTGGGCTGCCGTCTATGGGGTCACACAGAGTTGGACACGAATGAAGTGACTTAACCTTAACTTAACCTAGCTTTATACCTTTATACCTTACCTCTACAATGGGAGTAGTAAATATCTCCTGCATAGTAAGACTGATGAGTGAGTTAAATGAGATTATACATATTAAAAAAAATAAAGAAAAGAAATTTACTTTTGTAATTTTACCTGGATAAAAAGTTTTACCCATTTCATTTTAATTCTTGTGTGTACCTACCTATAAAAGCACTATGATAGTTGTTGATGTGTAAGACAAAGTTTCTGTGTTCAAGGAGGGAAAGACCCCTCCTTGGTCCCCTACCGCATGCCTATGTTGTCCCTCACATACATCTCCTTTATCCTTGCATGCATGCTAGGTTGTTTCAGTCGTGTCTGACTCTATGCAGTCTTATGGACTGTAGTCTGCTAGGCTCCTCTGTCCGTGCAATTCTCCATGCAAGAATACTGGAGTGGGTTGCCATACCCTCCTCCAGGGGATCTTCCACACCTAGGGATCAAACCTATGTTTCTTGTGTCTCCTGAATTGGCAGGAACGTTCCTTACCACTAGCTTTATCCTTACAGCATCCCAAAGTGAGAACCCAAGGTGGAAATCCAGCTCCCCCAGTGTTGCAAGATGCTTTCTAGGAGGGCTACTTTGCTCTACCTAATAGAGATCACTAGGGGAATTGGCAGGGCTTGACCAGAAGAAATCAGATAGTGACAGAGAAGAGGGTCTTTGCAGCCCACATTACTGCTTTCAGTGGCATTCAATGAGATTTCCCAGCCCATAGCTCTGTCCATGTGTAGAGCCAAGCCAGTGACCTCATCTGGTCAGAGATACTGGTTGGCAGTCTGTTTGATGTAGATTACCAGTCAATGAGCTATACTGGCCATGAAGCTTGTTCTACTGCTCTGGCCAGGCAGGGAAGCAAATTCACAGGCCCCATATAATTGCTGGTTTAGGCTCCAGTCCTGATCGTCTAGGAAGTTTGGCCAGAGAAACAGAGCAAGCTGCCGATTGCATCTTACAGCCCTGCTCAGAGAGAGAGCGAAGTCAGCAACCTCGCCCAACTGTTGGGCACAGCCTGTCCCACTGTATAAACAGGAAGCCCGAAGGGTCATTCTGGGCAGCCTCAAAGCCCAGCCTTCAGTACCATCAAGCTATGGAGCCCAGCCAGTCTAACCACTGGTGCCACCCTGCCAAGTAGTCTGTGACCGTGCCCATCCAGAGGCGATTGCAAAGCCCAGCTAGTGGCCATTTTGACCATGGTGCACAGCCAGCAGCCCCACCCAAAGAAGAGGTTTATCCAGACTTATTGTAAGTCTGTTTAGTCTCTCAGCAGAAACACTGGAGGCCAAGGAAGTGTGAGATGATATATTCAACATAGTGAAAGAAAAAAATATCAACCAAGAATACTAGGCTTGGCAAAGCTGAACTTTGTAAATGAAATAGAGATAAATGTGTTCCTCAACAAACAAAAGCGGAGTGAGTTCCGCATCACTAGTCCTGCCTTTCAGAAAAATTAAAGGGCATCATCAAGCTGAAATAAAGGGATGCTGATTTAACATCATAAAAACATGAATTGTAAAATTCACTTGTAATGATAAATACCCTGAATATCCGTTGAAAGGACTGATGCTGAAGCTCAAGCTCCAATACTTTGGCCACCTGATACAAAGAGCCGACTCACTGGAAAATACCCTGATGCTGGGAAAGATTGAAGGCAAAAGGAGGAGAGGGTGGGAGAGAATGAGATAGTTAGATAGCATCACCGACTCAGTGGACATGAATTTGAGCAAACTCTGGGAGATAGTGAAGGACAAGGAAGTATGGCGTGCTGCAGTCCATGGGGTCACAGAGTCGGACATAACTTAGTGACTGAGCAACAACAATGATTAATACATAGTCAGAGTCAGATTCTCTAATGTATACTGGTAGAAGATAATTCACTTACAGCTCTTTTTAAAAAGTATAAAACAAATACCATAACTATAGTAATTTTTATCACATATTTTTAAAAAAGGATGTAAATTATGACATCAATAAAATGTGAAGTGAGAAGAAACAGTAAGTATGAAGTTTCTTTACGCTTTCAAAGTTAAGTTGTTATCAAGTTAAAATAGGATGTTATATTTTATATAAGGCTCATATTAACCATAAAGCAAAACCAACAGTAGATTCACAAAAGAGAATCAAAGCATGCTATTACAAAGAGTCAGCAAACACAAAGAAAGACTGCAAGAGCAGAAGCAAGAGTCAAAGAATTCACAAAGAGAAACACAGTTAACAAAATGTTAATAATGAATCCTTATCTATCAGTATTAATTTAAATGAAAATGGATAAATTATCCCAAAAGACATGGAGTGGCTGATTGGAAAAAGAAAAAAAAAAAGGCAGGATCCAATAATATGCTGCCCAAAGAGACTCACTTTAGCCTTAAGGATACACATAGACTGAGAGTGAAGGGATAGAATTAAAGTATTTTAAACAAATGGTAACCAAAAGAAAGTAGAGGTAGCTATGCTTATATCATACAAAATAGACTTTAAGTTAAAAATGTTCAAAAGAGATAAGGATAAACAAAATTACATAGCTTTAGCTAAATTAATCAAGGGAACACAAATAAATGAGATTATTAAAAAGAGGGGACATTACAACTGATACAACAGAAATATAAAGGATAACAAGAGACTACTTTGAAATGCAATACACCAACAAATTGGATAGCCTAGGAAAAAAATGAATAAATTTCTAGCAATACACAAGACTCAAGAATAGAAAGTCTGAATAGATCAGCAGCAAGTAAGGAGACTGAATCAGGAATCAAAACTTCCTCAACAAAGAAAACCCCAGGACCAGATGATTTTAGCTGCATACCACCAAACATTAAAACCAAACATTTAAAGAATTAGTACGAATCCTTCTCAAACTCTTCCCAAAAAATTGGAGAGGAGAAAAAACTCTCAAATTCATTTTAAGAAGGCAAGTTTTACTTTAATATCAAAACCAGAGAAGGTTACTACAAGAAAACTATAAGCCAATATCCCTAATAAATATAGTTCAGAAATTCTCAACAATATACCAGCAAACGGAATTGAACAAAACATTAAAAGGATCATATACCATGTTCAAATGGGGATCATGGAAAAAGCAAGAGAGTTCCAGAAAAACATCTACTTCTGCTTTATTGACCATGCCAAAGCTTTAAACTATGTCTATCACAACAAACTCTGGAAAATTCTTAAAGAGATGGAAATACCAGACCGCCTGACCTGTGTCTTGCGAAATCTGTATGCAGGTCAGGAAGCAGCAGTTAGAACTGGACATGAAAAAACAGACTGGTTCTGAATAGGGAAAGGAGTATGTCAAGGCTGTGTATTGTTACCCTGCTTATTTAACTTACTGCAGAATACATCATGAGAAATGCTGGGCTGGATGAAGCACAAGCTGGAATCAAGATTGCCGGGAGAAATATCAATAACCTCAGATATGCAGGTGACACCACCCTTATGGCAGAAAGTGAAGAACTAAAGAGCCTCTTGATGAAAGTGAAAGAGGAGAGTCAAACAGTTGGCTTAAAACTCAACATTCAGGAAACTAAAATCATGGCATCTGGTCCCATCACTTTATGGCGAATCAGTGGGGAAACAATGGAAACAGTGACAGACTTTATTTTTGGGGGTTCCAAAATCACTGCAGATGGTGATTGCAGCCATGAAATTAAAAGACCCTTGCTCCTTGAAAGAAAATCTATGACCAACCTAGACAGCATATTAAAAAGACATTACTTTGCCAACAAAGGTCCATCTAGTCAAAGCCTTGGTTTTTCCAGTAGTCATGTATGGATGTGAGAGTTGGACTATAAAGAAAGTTGAGTGTTGAAGAATTGATGCCTTTGAACTGTAGTGTTGAAGAAGACTCTTGAGGGTCCCTTGGACTACAAAGAGATCCAACTAGTCCATCCTAAAGGAAATGAGTCCTGAATATTCATTGGAAGGACTGATGCTGAAGCTGAAACTCCAGTACTTTGGCCATCTGATGTGAAGAACTGACTCATTAGAAAAGACCCTGATGCTGGGAAAGATTGAGGGCCAGAGGAGAAGGGGACGGCAGAGGATGAGATGGTTGGATGGCATCACCAACTGAATGGACATGAGTTTGAGTAAACTCTGGGAGTTGGTGATGGCCAGGGAGGTCTGGCGTGCTGCAGTCCATGGGTTCACAAAGAGTTGGATACGACTGAGCGACTGAACTGAACTGAACTGACGCAAGGATAGGTCAACAAATGGAAATCATAAAAGTTATGTGTCACATTAATAGAGTGAAAAATAAAAATCATATGATTATTTCAATAGGTGCAGGAAAGCATTTGACAAAATTCAACATCCGTTCATGAGAAGATCTCTCAACATAATGGATATAGAAGACATGTACCTAAACATAATGAAGGCTGTATGTGATAAGCCAACAGCTGACATCATACTCACTGGTGATAGGTTGAAAACTTTTCCTCTGGACATACAGGTGGCCATTCTGTACGTGAAAAGGTGCTCAACATTATTAATCGTTACGTATGTGTATGTGAAAATTGTTCAGTTGTGTCTGACTCTTTGCAACCCCATGGACTGTAGCCTACCAGCTTCCTCTGTCCATGGGATTTTTCCAGGCAAGAATGCTAGAATGAATTGCCATTTCCTTCTCCAGGGGATCTTCCCAACCCAGGGGTTAAACCCAGGTCTCCCACATTGCAGGCAGACTCTTTATGTTAATCATTAATGAAGTGCAAATCAAACCACAGTGCTAGCTATCATCAGAAACACAACAGTTAATAAGTGTTGGTGCGAATATGGAGAAAATGTTTCCCTTGTGCCCTGTGGGTGAGAATGGGAACTGGTTCAGGCCCTGTGGGAAACAGAAGAGAGGTTGCTCACAAAATGAAAACTAGAACTAACATGTGATCCAGTGATTATACTTCTGAGTATTTATCCAAAGGAAACAAAGAAACAAACTCATAAAGATACCTTCATACCACATTCATTGCAGCATTAGTTACAATAATGAAGACATAGAGACAGAGATGAGATGGCTGGATGGCATCACCGACTCGAGGAACGTGAGTTTGAGTGAACTCCGGGAGTTAGTGATGGACAGGGAGGCCTGGCGTGCTGCGATTCATGGGGTCGCAAAGAGTCGGACATGACTGAGCGACTGAACTGAACTGAAGTGTCTACTGTGTGATGGGTAGATAAGAGAGACTATGGTATACACATAGAGTAGAACAGTATTCAGCCATAAAAAGGAAATCCTTTCATTATGACAATACGAATGAATCTTGAGGGCTTTATGCAAAGTGAAATAAGTCAATCAGAGAACAACATGTTTGCTGTCACTTACATGCAGAAACTTTTTTTTAAAAAAAGAGAAGTTACAAAAACAGAGTAGGTAGGTAGGTAGTTGCCAGGTGTGAGGGATGGAAGAAATGGGTGAGTATGGTAAAAGGGTATAAACTTCCAGTCACTAGATTAATAAGTTCACGGGCTGTAAGGTACAGCATGGTAAATACACTTAACAATATTACATATTTGAAAATTGCTCACCACAAAAAAACTCAAAATTCTGAGAATAAAAAACAAAAATAATATCTATGTGAGGTGATATGGATATAATTATACATACATTTATATATATGTAGAAATATATAAATCAGAAAAACCCATAATTTTGTGCATCTTAAACCTACACGCTCTTGTACATCAATTACATCTCAATAAAACTGGGGAAAATTTAATGATATAAACTTACATTATATAACATTAAAAACAGAAAAGTTGTAAATACTGAAAATGAATTAATAATTATTTTGCCATATTCTACTGTTGCTTAGACTCTTGAGTCTGTTTATTGTCTGTTTTGTCTGATGGAAATGACATGTAATGATGTGCTTCTCAATTCCAACTTATTTATATTTTCTATATTTGATGAGTTTTGGTAAAATCCAACCATTGCTAATGCTAGGTTCCTATCTCCCAACTTATTATTAGAATTTTTAATATTATATTTATTTACATTGCAAAATTTTAATTTATTGTTTTTCCTGCCATCATGAAGCCACTAGTGGCTACAAGTAATTATTGTTTATTATTTCCAAAATATATTTTTATCATGTATCTTACGTTTTACAGTATCATCAAATCTCATCTCAGCCTTCACTCCCTGTTGTTGACATTTTACTGACATATGTTTCATGAACATGCATTGTCTTACCCTTCAAAAGAAAATACCATTATAAGTCTACGTGTGAACTTCCTTTTTTCTCTGTGGTGTAAATGTCCATGAGTATTTGTTGTTTAGCTATATTTTATACATTATTAGGTATTCTCATTTTTTACATCTTTGAGATTTTTACTAAATTTTGAGTGCATACCCTACTTTCTGCTTTAATAATGAATATATTAATTGAAGGGAGAGAAATACCAAGGGAAGCTTTAATTGAAGATGCTAAACAGATCCCATTTCATCTTTAAACTATAAAGAGAAGTTGAATTTCTACTTTCCAAAGGATTATACATATTTCCCATTACTTTCTTACTCATTTTGTTAGCGAGCCTTTTCTGTTTTCACAGGGATTCATTTTGAGTCAGTTTCATGATAAGGCAGTATCTGAGATCCCATAAGAGCTTATTATATCTGACCTTAGTCTTCACAGATAGTCAGTATTGATTCTACCCCAGCTGGACTGATATTTTATAGGTTTAGTCTATGACTTTCATATGACCCATGAACTAACTGAAAATCAAAACCTTGACTGTATTGCTGAAGCTAGACCTGAAGGATACTAACTCCAAGGCTATCCACCTCCCAACAAATCCAGATTTTTTTTTTTAATAAAGGTTATTAAGGATTTCTCTTTTAGGGGTCAAGTTCAAAGTTGATATGTATGTGTGAGAGGGACAGTTACATGGGGAAGGTGGAGGAGAGAGAGGGGAAAGGGGGCCAAGAGATAAAAGACAGAGGTGCTTTCAGGGATAGAGGAAGAGAGAATGAGTATGGAATGAATGAATAAGAATGACCTTAAGCTCCATACCTAAAAGCACAGTAGAAATTTACGTCTCTTGTCATTTTTGTGAATAGTTTATTCTGATCTAGCTCATACTCAGCCATCCCTCTGTTTGCACTGTAACTGTAGTGGCATCTAACTCCTCTTTCCACACATCCAGCCTCCCCTACTCCAGAACTTCTGTGTCTATATCAAACTCAAGTTGACTTGCCTATTTCCTCGTCCTTTGGGACAACACTCTACTTTTGCCTCTATATCCAGGGCCTAGAACAGTGCATGATCTCATATGTTCAGAAATTGCATATATGGATGCTGAAGGGCATTTAAACATTTGCTTTAATGGTTGTACCACATTCAAGGAAATAAGATGAGATAGCAGATGGTAAAATATTCAACTAACCATCACTCAGAAAGAAGGAGAGATTAAGTGAATTAATTTCTCCAGGGCTGGTTACAGTTATCTTACTTGCAGCTTTTTTGTATAGCCATTTTAGAAGAGATCTGAGAGAAGACGAAGAGGCTTAGAATGTGGTAATAAGAGAAGTACTGTGACTGTATATGTGCACGTTAGTCTCAACTGAAGCTTCAGTGCAGAATTGATAAAGGGGTAGAAAATATAGTGTGCTTACCTTCCAGATAACTGCAAATAAACTGAAAGATGTCTGCTGATTTGAACAGCTGGGGTCAAAGCCAAGCCCCCAACTCATAGATAAAAAAAGATATACGCAAATATTTAGAGAAGCAAAATGACAAGAGCTAACTGTAATTATTTAACTTTAGGAGATTTTAACTAACTCACATATTTCATGGTTTATAGTAGAAAACAGAAGTGGCCCATTTGTGTAGGGACTCTGATAAACAGTTCCATTTCTAAGTGGGTGAATAGAACCCTACTTGATTCAGTTATACAGGCAGGAAGTTAGTCTAACAGATGTGTCAGATACCATAAACAGCCAAGGTCAGACTTTGAAAGAAATGACATTTAAACTAAATGTTTACATAATAGGTACATCCTACAACCTTGAGGAAGGACAACTTTTTCTGTTTGCTTGGTACAGATTCTAGAATATTGAATATGTCCCTCTCTAAATTCTTTCAGCTTTATACTATAATTTAGAGATCTGTTCTTTTGATTTTAGACTTTATTCTCTGTTAAGATAAAAATATCTCTGGAAAGGTATATCAAATTTTGTCATTTAAATCTTAATGAAAGAAGCCCATAAGCTTCTGAAACAGCTGAAAAATGTTTTTTATAGAGAGAAAAATAAACAACATCAAGAAAATTCTGGGAGGACAATATCATACTACCTATCAAAAATAAAAACTTTCTATCCTTTGGCCCAGCAATCCCTCTTTTGGGAACATTATTGAGAGCGGAAAGCAAGTATACATAGCAGTGTATTTAGAATGCTATCTTTTATGTACAAAAGGGAAAATAAAATAAGTACAATTCTTTTATTTGCATAAATAAATTGACAGGATACACAAGAAATTATTAAGAGTAATTTTGGGATTATGCAGAAGAGGTGGGAGGCAGATACAGGGGTTAGTAGTTATAAGGATAGAGAGGAGTGGGACTTTTTTTTAACCTTCATATACTTTTACACTGTTTTGATTTTTTGGATATCATCTGACTGTATTACTTATTTTTAAGATGGTTTAATGAGTAAATGAAAGGATGATTAAAATTAACAAAAGAGGGAAATTCATCTCAAATGAGGGAGCTCAAAACTTGGAGCATATATTTTACCTATGTCTCTGCAGAATGCTGGCTCTGAAGAATTTCATTCCCAAGTGACCTTAAACCACTGATCCAGGGGTCTAATAACATGCGGGAATGTTTCTGACATTCTGGTCACATGCACATTCAGTCATGTTCTATATGTGTATGTTTTCCTGTAGATGCCAGAAGAACAAGCATTCTGTGTTTTGGTGAAAATCATGTATGACTATGGTTTACGAGACCTCTACAAAAACAACTTTGAAGATCTTCACTGCAAATTCTATCAGTTGGAGAGACTCATGCAGGTAAATAAATACTAGGAACTTTTATCACTAAGGGATTTGTTAAGTTACAGAAAAATTCTAAAATTAAATAATAATGGTTTATGAAAATCTAGTGGAAAGTTACAGGAAATGTAAATGGATTTGATTTTGACCAATGTCTACAGTGGTCTTAATATCATAAAATATTTAATTATTTGATGGTTTATAAACTATTTTTATAAAAAAAGTCTTCCATTTAAATATTCAACATTAAGAAACTTCTAAGCGTGAATATGGTGAGTTAAGTTAATGAAGAGGGTTCCCAGTATTATTTGTAAAGAAATGATATTTTCATAATAAAAACTGAAATACTTAATATTTTTCTCAGTGTTTCCTAGCACCAGTACTATATTTAGGTTTAGAAGTAAGGAACACTTTAAAGAGATAGATATTGATCAAATTAAAAACCACATAAAATATTGTAATATAAGCACATATTTTAAATGTTTTTCTCTGTGATTTCCAGATCTCAAACAATGTGTTACTATTTCATAATTTATATGATTATATGTATGAGAAATAGGTATTCTTTTATATATATATCATAAAATAGATTGTGAGCAAGAGCAAAATTGTCTGGTGCTGTTAAAGGAATTACTGAGTAGCTTTCAAATTTTACCTGAGGTTGTACGAAAAGAAAGTGAAATCACTCAGTTGTGTCCGACTCTTTGCAACCCTATGGATTGTAGCCTACCGGGCTCCTCCATCCATGGGATTTTCAAGGCAAGAGTACTGGAGTGGGTTGCCATTTCCTTCTCCAGGAGATCTTCCAGACCCAGGGATTGAACCTGGGTCTCTTATATTGTAGGCAGACACTTTACTGTCTGAGCCACCAGGGAAGCTGAGGTTGTACAATAAATCTTAAATTTGTAATGACTCCATGAAGCATGTTTATATGGCTTTCTCTGTATGAAGTATTGGGAACCCAAGAGAAATGTGAAGAAAATACATAAATGAATTGATTCCATAGTTGGGGGAAGTAAAGTGGCTGGGAGGAAGATTAGTGGGATGTGGCGGTAGAGGCTACTGATAGGAGTTAATGGACATGAGCTGTCAGATCCCTAGTTGTCTAAAGGGGAAGAGAAGCCAAAGTCAGACTGAACAGGAGGAAGGCAGAGAGTTTGCCCTGAGGTTAAGGACAGCTTTATTGAGAGAAGGGAATGCAGAAAGGTATAAGAGCTTAACTGTGAAGAAGAAATAAAGGGGGAGGAGGATGTCAAAAAGAACTGTAAGCACCAACGACACATGGGCACTGAGGGGGAAAAGACCGTGTGGAAGAATCTGCTTATCTATGGACAGTAAGAGCAATAGGCTGTTTTACAGAAATTTAATTCTTCCAAGTAAATGTTTGGTATTCTTCACTGTTTCACCTTTCATTTACAAAAGTTCATATTTTTTTATCAAAGATCAATTATTCTTTAGAGTTTTGAGAGTCAAATAAAAGCACTTGATAAATGAATAGCTAGCTCATGGTATTATGAAGAAACCAAACGCATTTTCTGTTAGCACTTTTTGTTTGTTAATGACTCTTCAATACCCCATTAAAAATACCTAATGGGCACATAGGGGTGTTTTTCAAAAAGCATCTTGTATATGAAAAGAAAACTAAAGTCAGCTTTTATGTATCTTTGCCTTTGTCTTTCAGTTATTGGAATAGCTATGCTAATACTTTTTACTTTGCCTTTCATGCTTTTTAAAAGCATTTACTTGTATACTTTGGGGGGGAAAGACCTAGCATAAAGCTTTTCTTTTTAGGAGACATCCCGTTTCATACATGATATACTACTACATTTTCTATCCTTAATCATTCTTAATATGTTGAAACTAGATTGTTAAAAGTATGATTATCTTTTGGGCTTCAGTACCATAATGTACTGAAGTAATACCATACAACCTAAATGACATTGATATTCAATGGTCTTCAAAGAAAAGGTGCATTGTTTTCCTGGCTAGTTAGGCGTGAACCCTGAACAGAAATGCTGTGACTTGACCGTGCAGTCACAGTACTCACTAGACTGCAGGTGTTCTCTCATTGCAGGCGTTTCCCAAGAAACAGGAAGAGTCAAGTGAGCAAGAGCTGATCTTTGTTATTTGTTCATAACAAGTCTGTCTTGTCCTTGGTCACATCCCCAGTTCTCATGTCCTGTCATCACTTCTGTGTAGTTACATAAAATTCAGTGAATATTGTAGTAAATTGAGAGTCATCATAGCCAGCTCGTCATAAATCACAGCTGTGGCAGAAAATAGAGCATCCTCAAGTGTTCCTCCCCCTCAATTTTCCACTTTGACTTTCAGGAGCAGTTACCGGACCTGCACAACCATTTTTCTGATCTGAACCTAGAAGCTCATATGTACGCATCCCAGTGGTTTCTCACTCTTTTCACTGCCAAGTTCCCACTCTGCATGGTCTTCCACATCATTGACTTACTGCTTTCTGAGGTAGAGTGAATCCCATCTCTCATATTTTAGCCAAAATAGAAAATAGTCTCTACTTAAAATGGTTCCAGTTTTCTTCATTTCCTTTTTTCCTTAAAAAAAGAACATTAAGCCAGAAATACTGACCAAAAGGTTCTATTTGAATTTTCAGTCAAGACTACTTTAATTTTATTATTTGTGAGAAATTAAAATATTAGGCATATATAATTTCTACAAAGTAAAATAAGGTAATGAAATTTGTATCATTACATTCACAATAAGCCTGTATCTGTATAATTATGCATTACTAATATAAAGGATCTTTTAAATTAAATTAATGAAATCAGAATTATTTTTAATGGTAATGTAATTATACTCCAAGAGTGAATATAAATGAAAATTTTATGGTAATTAAATTCTCAAGTCATAAGGTATCTCTTCCTATATGTTATTTGAGACTCTTGCCAGCTAACTGAGAAGTGATAAACTAAAGCTTCTATACCATATTTTTTAGACAGAGTATTTCAGAAATTTGTTTGCCGAATTCCTTAGGTATCTATATTGTTTCTTTTTTATTTGTTTTTAGTTCCGTAAGTGGCTGTATTTATTTACTTTATTTTTTTTTTAATTTTATAACTAAATACATTTTTATTTTTTTAAATTTTTCTAGTCAATTTATTCAACCTGTTTAAAGAAGATTTCTCTGATATATTTGCTTGGAATGCAAATTACCACCATGGGTTGCTGTCACTCTGTACATGGTGGGAAAAGGAAAATGGTGTGGGTTTTTCCTCTTTAGCCTATGTATTTTATTTTATTTTTTAAAATTTTTATTTAACTTTACAATATTGTATTGGTTTTGCTATATATCAAAATGAAGCTGCCACAGGTATACATGTGTTCCCCATCCTGAACCCTCCTCCCTCCTCCCTCCCCATACCATCCCTCTGGGTCGTCCCAGTGCACCAGCCCCAAGCATCCAGTATCGTGCATCCAACCTGGACTGGCGACTCGTTTCATACATGATATTATACATATTTCAATGCCATTCTCCCAAATCTCCCCACCCTCTCCCTCTCCCACAGAGTCCAAAAGACTATTCTATACTTTAAAGATGTAAGTAATGTTACACACACATGTATCATCTACAGCCCATCAAAATGTTTAATAGTCTTTGCAGTGATGAAAAGTTGCTGGATAAGAACTTTTTTATTGAGAGTATAAATATATTTAAAAATATAACTGTCTTAATGTAAAAAGCTGGAGTAATCAAAAATGTAAGCCTAATATAATCTAGACAGTTTTGTATTACAGTATTACATTTTTAGATAAAGCTTTATAACTTCCTTAAAAAAATTCTAACCATTTTAATCACCCCAGAAACTAGAAATTTAATTATAAAAATAAGATTAAAAAGATAAAACATATAATCTTTATAAAGCATAATTGTCATTTTCAAACCTGCTATAGCAGTAACCACGTTATATGCAAACATAGCTGGGTTTTACTCTTCAAAGGTTCTAGGTGGCAGCTGCAGAATATACAAAGGTTGTGGCGCATTTTATAAACACAAGATTTTAAAACATTTGTAATATATTTTGATATAGAAGAGTTGAGTGACTCACTGAGAGTCACAGAATAAATTCTCAAATTCAGAATATTATAACAGCCAAAGAACCTGGTTGATGAAACATTTAATTCTCCTATTTATTTTACTTACAAATTAGTTTCTAAAATGCCTATTTAAATTAAGCCTAAAGGAAGAATGCAAAATTAGGAGCTAAAACCTTATTCAGAGTCAAAATGATGTGATCACAATATACACAAAACAAATTAAACATTTGTGCTAAAAATTCTGCTTTGCTTGATTGTCCAAATTGGTGTGGTAAATAAACAATTCTGGCTCTTTTAATTCAGTTTAATGCTCTTTGAAAGTAAAAGCAAATTCATTGAGTTCTGTAATCTTAAAACAGATTGATAGTAAAAGTTAGTTTTGTTAAGTAAATATGCCTATATCTTATTGCAACTGAGCTGAGTTTAGTATTTCATGGTATTTATAAAAATAGAATAGTGGAGGTATGACATTTTAACAGTTTTATCTTTATATATAGTAAGAGCTTGCAGATACTATCATTGTTTCATTTTTGTTGCTGATATTATCTAAATATATAGCAGATTGGTTTGATGGTGTTCATTATAGAAAAGAGAATGAAATTAACATGCTTAATCATACCAGTAAAATTGGATTTCTTGAGTCGGTTTTGGTAGAGTAGTAACACTGGAATAGTGACTTTGTGAAATTGTCTCTTCCTGAATGGTGTGATTCCTAACATTGGAGCTCTGATTTCATAATTCCTCAGGAAGTTTCATCTTGAAGAGACCTGAATTTCTCATATCAGTTACTAAGAAAGTTAGCAATATTTATGGTAGGGTAAAGAAAAGAAAATTTATAAGCCTTCATCAGTTGTCCACTGTGATTCAGAATCATAATCACAGCACTGATGATTAATTAATCTTGATGCTCATTAAAATTAATAAGAGCATCAGGGGTGTTACTTTCTCTTCCCTTAAATGTGTACTCTGTAGCTGTTCAAGGAGGTTGCCTAGCTTTCTAAAATATGGAATTGCTTGTAAACACAGCATTGTGGAAACCAGGGAAATAAATGATAACATTCCTTAACATAGTAAAATAGCCTTTCAAAATAGAGTTTATTGGGAATGATATTGTAGTATGCTTCAGGACATTTGTTCTTTCCACTAACTCATCTTTGTCAGAGGATTAATTTACAAAGGAAATTTTTAGATAAACTTTTATTTCCTGCTTGTCTGTGTTTTCTCTTTGCCCCTTTCCTTCTTGTGGTTAACAAAATATTTATATCAAAGCCATTCTTTCATATGGGATCAAATATTCTAAAAGAAGAAACAGCAACATAGTCTTAATTAGAAACATCCATAGGTATTTCTGTCATATTTTCTCTTTAAAAAAAACAATTTAAATATTGATGGTTATGAATTAATATTGAGTTACACGTGGAAGGCTTGGAAATTCTCAGATGGAAAAGTGTTAAGCTTTTGGAGTTCTTTATGCTGTACAGCTCTGCAGAGTATTTTGCCCAAAGATCCTATTGCAAAATGAGAAAGACATTGAGCTTAAAATTTTACTCTTAGAAAGCATATTGTCATTTCATGTTTTCCTAAGTTAAATGCTTTTAAAGATTTCTTCATTCATCTTAAGATTAAGAACATGAAGTTAAGTAGCAGAAGAGGGAAGAATTTTAGTAGACTTTGTCAATGAATCTGGAATTAGGAAAAACTCTAGTTAATGATGGTTTTATTTAAAATATTGACTTAAAGCTGAATATGTGGTAAGTCGGGTCAGTTTCTTTTCTTTGGTGAAGATGGATGGCTACTCGATTTGAAACTGGAGTTGAAAATACGTATTCTTATATTGAGATGAATGGAAGAATTCTGTAGATTGACATTTAGCCAATACTTGAAAAAAAATTAAGAACAAAATCTTCTATATTTATTATATACCTCTGTTTATATGGAGGGATAAGAAGAAGGCTAAAAGTATTAATATAATGTAAATACTGTTCTGTTAACCCACCAAGAATAAAACATGGTGATTTTTAGCAAAGCAATCATACTAATGTAACACATACCCAAATTAAAGGAGAACATTGTCTGTATTTCATAAGCCCTCCTTGCTGCCACTCAGTCATTGCTCCTCTGATGAGTAATGTGGTCTTGACTTTCAATACCATAGATTAGTTTTAATTGTTTGAAGTTGGTTTAAGTGGACTCATACAGTATGAACTCTTTTTCATCTCGCTTTTTCATTCATCATATTGTTTGTGAGATTCATCCTATAATGCCCCTAGGCATTATTTATTTGTTCCATTGTGTGATTATACTACAGTTTATTTATTCTTCCATCCTCTTGTTGATGGGCATTTGGGTCATTTCCAGATTAGGGATATTATGAGTAGTGTTGCTGTGAACATTCTTGAACTTGTCTTTTGATAAACATGTGTATACACTTCAGTGGGTACACAGCTAGGAGTGAAATTTCTGGGTCAAGACATACGTAAGCTAGGGTTTTTGTAGATGTTACCAAACAGTTTTTCAAAGTATCTTAAACATCGCTTTTTGAGTTGTTTTTATTCAGCAAAAAATCTTCCTTGTGAACAGGTGCAGATTTTTGTTTCATTTTCTTATGTTTTTATTTTATTTTTTTTAGTGGGCAGGTCCTGGATCAGATTAGTGTTCATGAGCATGAATCAAAATGAAACTCATTTGATGGTTGAAATCATTCACTTAATCTCTAATGCTGCATACAAATAAGAACTAAGAGCTGGATCTAAGACCTGAATCACTTTTGTGCTTATATGAGGGAAGTTACCCTGGTGGGGAAAATTCAGCAATGTATTCAATTACAGAAGAAGCGCTTCTTCTGGGAAGAAGAGACAGCTTAACATTGGAATTGAGATAGTTGGTTTTTAAGTTAATCCTTCCTATATCACTTTACCAATATATGTATTAGTTTCTTTCTTTGTGAAATGAAGCTAACAATATCTAGCTCCTGGGTTTATTTTAAGGATTAATGGCAATTATGAATATAAAGTGCCTGGCACTCTGTTTGCTATGTAGTAAGTATCCACTTAGTAGTACTGCCCTCCATTCTGCTCCATCCACCTGTACTATCCTTTTAGTTGCTTCTCCGTTTATTCTGTAACTAGCTGACTTCAGGGATTCTTAAGAGGGCTTTAACTAGCTGTTGTTTCTTTCTTACCTTTCTAAACATCTTTGTTTTCCCCACAATGGAGGTGCTTCTTTGCTAAAACCAAAATTTTAGCCATTGTCCCTAATGGAAGGTTTATTCTGTTTCTTTTTGACTATGGTGATTCAGTTAGTCTTCCAAAAGTGTTTTTTCTTCCATGGTCTTTCAAAAGATATAAGGAAAACAGTGTCTCTTTTAGTCTTGACAAGATAACTGACAGCTGGTGTTTGAAGTTGACTCTTCCCAGATAGTTCAGTTTTTAGAGTATCAAATACTTTCAGATTTATATAGTAACTTGGTATTTCATGAAATTTAAGGAAATCATTGACCCTTCAAATTGGGATATTTTTCCTGCCTCTCCTTTCTTCTTAGGGTGATGAGGAGAAAAAAAAATGACAGTATGGGATATATGATTAAATACCAAAAAGTGTAATCCCCCTTTAAAAGCATTTTTCTGAAGCTGTTATCTGAAGAATAGATTCATTATATATCCTTACTCTTTGCCTCCACCTTCCTCCCTCAAATAGTGATACATTGAGTTTTTAATTGATACATATATGTGTGTGTGTGTGTGTGTATATAAAACATTGTGTAAGCTTGACCTAAATCAAATCCCTTACAGTTACACAGTGGACGTGACAAATAGATTCAAGGGATTAGATCTGATAGAGTGCCTGAAGAACTGTGGACAGAGGGTTGTGACATTGAACAGGAGGCAGTGATCAAGACCATCCCCAAGAAAAAGATATGCAAAAAGGCAAAATGGCTCTCTGATGAGGCCTTACAAATAGCTGAGAAAAGAAGAGAAGCTAAAGGCAAGGGAGAAAAGAAAAGATACACGCATCTGAATGCAGAGTTCCAAAGAATAGCAGGGAGAGATAAGAAAGCCTTCCTGAGTGATCAGTGAAAAGAAATAGATGAAAACAATAGAATGGGAAAGATGAATGATCTCTTCAAGAAAATTAGAGATACCAAGGGAACATTTCATGCAAAGATGAGCATAATAAAGGACAGAAATGGTATGGATTTAACAGAAGCAGAAATATTAAGAAGAGTTGGCAACAATACATAGAAGAACTATGCAAAAAAGATCATGACTCAGATAACCACGATGGTGTGATCACTTACCTAGAGACAGACATCCTGGAATGCCAAGTCAAATGGGCCTTAGGAAGTATCACTATAAATAAAGCTAGTGGAGGTGATAGAATTCCAGTTGAGCTATTTCAAATCCTGAAACATGATTCAGTGAAAGTGCTTCACTCACTATACCAGCAAATTTGGAAAACTCATTAGTGGCCACAGGACTGGAAAAGATCAATTTTCATTCCAATCCCAAAGAAAGTCAATGCCAAAGAATGCTCAAACTGCTGCTCAATTGCACTCATCTCACATGCTAGCAAAGTAATGCTCAAAATTCCTCAAGCCAAGTTTCAATAATACATGAAGCATGAAATTCCAGATGTTTAAGCTGGTTTTAGAAAAGGCAGAGGAACTAAAGATCAAGTTGCCAACATCTTCTTGATCATCAAAAAAGCAAGAGAGTTCCAGAAAAGCATCTACTTCTGGTTTATTGACTACATCAAAGTCTTTGACTGTGTGGATCACCACAAACTGTGGAAAATTCTGAAAGAGATAGGAATACCAGACCACCTGACCTGCCTCCTGAGAAATCTGTATGCAGGTCAAGAAGCAACAGTTAGAACTGGACATGGAAAAACAGACTGGTTCCAAATTGGGAAAGGAGTATGTCAAAGCTGCATATTGTCACCCTGCTAATTTAATTATATGCAGAGTACATCATGTGAAATGCTGGGCTAGATGAAGCACAAGCTGGAATCAAGATTGCCAGAAGAAATATCAATAACCTCAGATATGCAGATGACACCACCCTTATGGCAGAAAGTGAAGAACTAAAGAGCCTCTTGATGAAAGTGAAAGAGGAGAATAAAAAATTTGGCTTAAAGCTCAACATTCAGAAAACGAAGATCATGGCATATGGTCCCATCACTTCATGGCAAATAGACGGTGAGACAATGGAACAGTGAGAGACTTTTTTTTGCGGGGTTGGGGGGGGAGTTCCAAAATCACTCCAAATGGTGACTGCAGCCATGAAATGAAAAGATGCTGCTCCTTGGAAGTTATGACCAACCTAGACAGCATATTCAAAGGCAGAGACAGTAGTTTGCCAACAAAGGTCCATATAGTCAAAGCTGTGGTTTTTTCCAGTAGTCATGTATGGATGTGAGAGTTGGACCATAAAGAAAGCTGAGCACCGAAGAATTGATGTTTTTGAACTGTGATGTTAGAGAAGACTCTTGAGGGTCCCTTGGACTGCAAGGAGGTCAAGCCAGTCCATCCTAAAGGAAATCAGTCCTGAATATTCATTGGAAGGACTGATGCTGAAGCTGAAACTCCAATACTTTGGCCACCTGATGCAAAGAACTGACTCATTGGAAAGAACCCTGATACTGGGAAAGATTGAAGGCAGGAGGAGAAAGGTACGACCGAGGATGAGATGGTTGGTTGGCATCACTGACTCGATGGACATGAGTTTGAGTAAATTCCGGGAGTTGGTGATGGACAGGGAGGCCTGGCATGCTGCAGTCTAGGGGGGCAAAGAGTCTGACAGGACTGAGGGACTGAACTGAAGTGAATTGAAGGTTGTATCACTATGTATCACACCATGTTAATTTGATACATTTATGTATTGTGGTATGATTACTACAGAAGTACTAATATCTTCAACAAGTAACATGTTGAATTTAAAGCACATTACAAAGAGTTGATATAAGGAAAATTAAGAACAAAAACAAAATTTTCTGAAAATTTTAGTAGTAATTGGTCATGAAATGAAACAAATACTTGGACTAACCAATAAACACTCTATAGGCTACTTTTATGTTTTACTTATCAATAGAAAATCTCAGGACTAGAAAAAGAACTCTCTTTAATATCTTGTTTCTGGGTGCTAATGTCTTTCCCACTTTCTAGGGTCTTTATGGTTCTCACATCAGTTGTCTTATCACTTTTTCTTGTGTTTTTGTTAATTTTGACATTACAGAAAGAGGCAGAAACCTCCAGTTAAAAAATGGCAGAACAACTATCTCTACTTCCTGTGACTTTGAGAGGAATATTCATTCATTCATTCATTCATTTAACAAACATTTATGTAACGCCTACTAAATTCTTGGTATCATTCAAGTTCACGGATATAACAGTAAAGAAAAAACAGATAAAACTCTTACCCTTACTAATTTTGTTATCTTTATGGAAGAGGCAAGCAATAAACAGATGACTAAGCAGAATTATAGTATATCAGAGGTGTTAAATGCTATGGAGAAAGAGAAAGAAGAGAAATGTGGCAGACCTTAATCAGGTCTTTTGACTCTTGAGAGAAGTTAGGTTTTAGTGGACCGAGAAACCACTGGAGAGGTTATGTCTTATCCCGAGCACCAGTTGCCCTGTTGAAAAAAGATGTGGGAAGAGTTCAAAGAGGGGAGTGGGAGACCAGTTGGAGGCAGTTGTGGTGGTCTCAGTTGTCTGGATTAGCGGCAGTGAGGGTGGTTAAAAGCGGTTGAATTCTGGACAGCTTTCAAAAGTAGAGAGAACAAGATGTGCTGATGGAGCATCTGGTGTAAGTTTATTGATTACATGTTTTCATTTGGTGTAGGGGGGAGAGGAAAAGGGCGGCTGATAGTGCAGCCTCTATGCTCCAGGGAGCATCTTGGAGACAGATGATGCTGTGGAGTGAAAGGGAAAGTTACTGCTACATGCTTTGGTCTCAAAGTGCTTGGATTACAGTTCCTCTGCAGTGTTTGTTCTAGAAGCAGGTTTTTGTGCCTCTGGGAATATGTAAGGTCAATCTTTAAATAAGAACTACGGAGTGTGGGATAATTATGAAAGATAATCAATGGGGGAACATAGATGTTAAACCTAGTACTTTAAAATACAAGAATGTATTTACTCCTAAAAATAGAAGTGGTATTTTGCTTCAGTAAAATCAGACTCACAAAGACTTTATATACCTTGAACCTGTTCAGTAACCCACAGTATTTGTGTGTTTAATTCTCATAATCAGAACAAAGATCACTGACTTTAAGTTGTAGGGTGACACTTTTTTCCCAATAAAAATCTTTCAGTTGATCTTGAATTGGAATAACTAAAGTTACTTTATACTGTTTTTGGTTGCAGAAACACTTGTAGAAGTTAAATGTACCTACATGGATTGATTGAATAAAATAAACATAGTCTATTATTTTTACGGGGCTTCCCTGGTAGTTCAGATGGTAAAGCGTCTGCCTATAATGCGGGAGACCCCGGGTTCGATCCCTGGGTTGGGAAGATCCCCAGAGAAGGAAATGGCAACCCACTCCAGTATTTTTGCCTGGAAAATCCCACGGACTGAGGAGCCTGGTAGGCTACAGTCCATGGGGTCGCAAAGAGTTGGACACGACTGAGTGACTTCACTTTCACTTTTCACTTTCATTATTTTTATGATTAAATATTCAAAACATACTTACAGAGATAAAAAACAAACTTATGGTTACCAAAGGGGAAAGGTGGTCGGGAGAGGGATAAATTAGGAGTTTGGGATTAACATGTACCCACTAATATGTATAAAATAGGTAATCAACCAGGACCTACATTATAGCACAGGGAAGTCTAGTCACTTTTCTATATTAATGTGTATGGGAAAAGAATCTGAAAAAGAATAGGTTCATGTGTAACTGAATCACTTTGCTGTACACCTAAAACTAATACATTGTAAATCAACTATATTCCAGTATAAAATAAAAATTAAAAAAAATAATAAGGACTTCCTGGTAGTCCAGTGGCTAAGACTCCACGCTGCCAATGCAGGGGGCCTGGGTTCAGTGCTTGGTCGGGGAACTAGATCCCCCTTGCTACAACCAAAGATCCCACATGTCATAATTAAAGATCCTGAGTGCTGCAACTCAGACCCAGCACAGCCAAATAAACAAACAAAAATTAAAAAGTAATAATAAAACTTATCAAAAATCATTAAGACATACAGTGAACTCCTGTGTATCTACCTCTCTGGTTAAGAAATAAAACGATACCAATAATACTAGCTTTGTATATTATTACCTCTTCCTGATCACACACACTCCCTTTTCCCTGTTTCAGAGGGACCATTCAGTGTTTATCATTCTCATGTATGTCTTTATGTATGCTCTGTGTGTGTGTGTGTGTATACATATATCTGAGCAATTTACAATTATTTGGAAAACATTGTACTCACTGGTTTCTCAAGTCGATTTTCAAGATATGTTTTCAAAGGAAAATATGTCTTTATACTCAATTGTTGTTCAGTCACTCTGCTGCTGCTGCTGCTGCTAAGTCGCTTCAGTCGTGTCCGACTCTCTGCAACCTCATAGACGGCAGCCCACCAGGCTCCCCCGTCCCTGGGATTCTCCAGGCAAGAACACTGGAGTGGGTTGCCATTTCCTTCTCCAATGCATGAAAGTGAAAAGTGAAAGTGAAGTCGCTCAGTCGTGTCCAGCTCTTGGAACCCCATGGACTGCAGCACACCAGGCTTCCCTGTCCACCACCAACTCCCAGAGCTTGCTCAAACTCGTGGCCATCGAGTCAGTGATGCCATCCAGCCATCTCATCCTCTGTCGTCCCCTTCTCATCCCACCTTCAATCTTTCCAGCATCAGGGTCTTTTCTAAAAAGTCTGTTCTTTTCATCAGGTAGCCAAAGTATTGGAGTTTCAACTTCAGCATCAGTCCTTCCAATGAATATTCAGGACTGATTTCCTTTAGGATTGACTGGTTTGTTCTCCTTGCAGTCCAAGGGACTCTCAAGAGTCTTCTCCAACAACACAGTTCAAAAGCATCATTTCTTCGATGCTCAGCCTTGTTTATGGTCCATCTCTCACATCCATAATGAGTACTGGAAAAACCACAGCTTTGACTGTATGGACCTTTGTTGGCAAAGTGATGTCTCTGCTTTTGAATATGCTGTCTAGTTTGGTCATAACCTTTCTTCCAAGGAGCAAGTGTCTTTTAATTTCATGGCTGCAGTCACCATCTGCAATGATTGTGGAGCCCAAGAAAATAAAGTCTCTCACTGTTTCCATTGTTTCCCCATCTATTTGCCATGAAATGATGGGACCAGATAGTTTGATCTTCATTTTTTGAATGTTCAGTTTTAAGTCAGCTTTTTTACTCTCCTCTATCATCTTCATCAAGAAGCTCTTTAGTTCCTCTTCACTTTCTGCCATAAAGGTGATATTACCTGCATATTTGAGGTTATTGATATTTCTCCCAGAATCAAGCAATCTTGATTCTGGCTTGTTCTTCATCCAGCCTGATATTTCACATGATATACTATGCATATAAGTTAAAAAAGCAGAGTGACAATATATACAGCTTTGATGTACTCCTTTCCCAATTTAGAACCAGTCCATTGTTCCATGGCTGGTTCTAACTGTTGCTTCTTGACTTTACTCAGTTTCATATCCTGACCTCCTAACTCATGTTAACACTTGACTTTCTTTTATCCTGTGATTCTCCATAGCATCAAGAAATTTTCATAAAACTAATATCAGGTCATGTCACTGAAGCAAAACCCTTCAGTGATTTCCCACTAAATAAAACTTACATTATTTCACTCGGTCTGAAATCTTCCCTTCCTTTCTCCCCAGTGGCATCCCTGGGTCAGTCTTGCCCTTATTCACTATACTTCAACACTGACCACCTTTTAGTTTCTGAAACACTTAAGATCTTTTCAGGTTGAAACATTCATGTAGTCTTTACCTTCTGCCTAGAATGTATTCTTAATCTATGTGCCCACTCCTTCAGATCTAAGTTTGAATGTTTCTTCCTCTAAGAAGCTTTCTGAGATCACTCATTCTTAAGTAATGCATCCTTTTACCTTCTCTGGTGGAACCCTGTAAGTTGGTGGTTGTTTATTTATTTATTGTGTATTACTTTTCAAATACCTATTTCTGTCACTGGATTACACATTTCTGAAAAGAGGAGCCATGTCTCTTTTGTGTTTTACTGTATACCTAGTTAACTTGTAGACACACGTGAAATATCTGTTGAAAAAGAGTAGGAATAAAGAATGCGGAAAATTATTTTTACTGTCCTCATGTAGATATTTTTATGATATCCTATGGGCTGAAATATAAGACTTCTTTTGAGTCTTTAAGAAAAAAAATAAGTTAATATATTTAGGAATCCTTTCTCTTTTAGTTAAGATATTTTAAGAAACAGAAACTTAGACATAGTAGCTTAAACACAGTGAAATGTTGTTATTTAGTCGCTCAGTTGAGTCCGCTTTTGTGACCCCATTACTATAGCCCACCAGGATCCTCTGTCCATGGGATTTCCAGGCAAGAGCACTGGAGTGGGTTGCCATTTCCTTCTCCAGGGGATCTTCCTGACCCAGGGATTGAAAACACATCTCCTGCATTAGCATTACCACTGTGTCATCAGGGAATTATTATAAATATAGAGGGAACCCAGAAAAATATGAGCAAATAGACCTCAGGAAGGACACGTGACACACAGACTCCAGCCACTCATCTGTATTGAGGTCTTGCTCTTTATGAATTAGATGTTCTCCCTTTTTTCCTGACCTATATGTTTGTACCTTTACTTGTACAGAGCCTAAAACATCTCAGAAAATTCTTCCATCACCTTTCAGCTCTAAGATTAAGCTCTTGGCACTATCTTTATATTTTTAAGATAACACTCTTCAGGGATAATGTAATTGGTCCTGCTCATGTTTCAAATCAGCCTGCAGATTCATGAGTCAGATACATGTGTCTCCTTAGGCTAGTTGTCCATCTCTTGTGCAGTATTCTGTGATGGGGTAGCCATTGGGGGAAGTCACATGACCTACAGTGCACTCAGCAGGTACTCTGCGTGGAAGCAGATTTTCTGAGAAGGGTCATTGGTGGGTCTGGAAAATCAAAATATTTCTGAGTGTATATACTTCATGGACTGAAATTATTTAGTATTAACCGCTTTAAAATTTGGCATTTGATATTTATTAAATAAATATTTACTCTCAAAACTGTATTATCAATCTCAAAATAATATCTCAATTATCCAGCCATAGGTATTTATTTAATTAGAATGAGGAGTAGCAGTTTTAATATAGAGTTTAATCTTAAAAATTATGGTCCTCAGAGTTGAAGTGGTAGCAGTATTCCAAATCATTTTTGTGGTTTAGTTTTTCAAACAGGGTTTGAGTAAAGGCAGCATGTAATGTCAGTCTGTGTAAATTATTTTCATAATTATGTGAAAAGCAATATGAAACATTTGAATGCTTCCCATTGTCTGAAAATTGGATTGTGAAAGCATCTTCTAACTAATACAAGTTTAAAGACCTCCATTGCTATTACTCATAACAGTCTGATTTATAAATTATTTAGATTGTACAGTAGAGAAGAGATTCTGTCATATATGTCAACTGGAAGTAGATAGGAAATGAGACCTTCCTTTGGAGAGTAGTTCCTTGTCTTTACCATTCAGTTTTATTCATACCCAGTTTTTACTGATAAACTTTAAGCTTTCCTTTTTAAGTCTCAAAGATTTGAGCATGGCATACTGGCAGACTTTTCTGGAAATTGATTCTGGGCCACACTTTTCTTAAAGTTTTATATCCCTGGTCCTACCGATTCTTACCTTCTCCAAACAAACTGCTGCCCTTCATCTTCATCATATGACTGGCCAACTTAGAAATAGTTTTTTTGATAGACTCATTATTATTGTCCAAATAAACCATCATCTTTGTCTCTCATAAGAAATCCCCATTATCTACTTTCATTTAAAGACTGAGTTCTGTCACTTCTCAACATTAGTTGAGTCTCTCAGTCCAAGAATCTGTTGCTCTTGTATCTCAGTTGCTCCTTCTGTGGTCTAGCAGGATTTCATCATGAAATGGCTTGTTCTGATACTCTGGTATTCTTCTCTGTCTTCCCTTTTCAGGTACTTTAGCATCAGCATCCATTATTTGGCATTTTTAACCAAATAATGATTTGACTTTTACATTATTTACCCAGAGCAATTGTATCTAGACATACAGTAATCAGCTACCACTACTGTAATAGCTGATTGCATTAGTTATAAAAGAAGCATAAAAGAACATTCTGGTCTCTTGCTTTTTAGGTTGTCTCATCAGGGTTTTCAGATGCTCTTATTTTCTAAGAAGTCCACTTGACATTTTGCTTCTTATCCATGTCCTGGTAATATATCCCATTTTGCCCTTCTTTGTGAGAAATACTGCCAGAAAAATTTCCTCAGTTGAACAGAACAGTTTCCTGCATGTTTGACTCGTTGACCTGTTGGCCTGTTGCAGCTCGGGCTGTGTCATTATCTGGTAGTTGTTTCTGACTCACAGCACTTAGTGGTCATGGTCTAGTTGTTCTCCACCTTCCCAGTGAGGTAGGTGCATAGTGCTTCTGACTAGTCCTCTTGTTTATGCTAATTGGCAGATAGGCAAGAGTCCATTTTGTCCATAAGAATCTTTACTACCGAGAAAAATTAGTGCATTCTCAGTATTCAGAATCTGTTTTCCTGTAAATCAATTGAAAGGAATATTTATTAATATTATTATATGACTCTTTGTAAAAAGATGAATGATAGATATTCAGTAGTCCTGATAAAATCTCTAAGTGTTCTTTTTTCTGTTCAGCAGAGGAAAGCACATTATTGTCTCATTGTCTAATAATAAACTTTTAACTTGAAATACAAACAGCTTAAAAATAAGTGACTGGGTTGAAGCTAATAGTGCTAAACACATTCAGAGACAGTGAGCCTATCTTGAAATACATAAAATCATCAGGCTTCTGCAAAACAGGTCACCTTTGGTAGATATAACTCTGCCTACTCACCTGTCTCAGAGAAGGCAATGGCACCCCACTCCAGTACTCTTGCCTAGAAAATACCATGGATGGAGGAGCCTGGTAGGCTGCAGTCCATGGGGTCGCACAGAGTCGGACACGACTGAAGCAACTTAGCAGCAGCATTCACCTATGTAGAAATATGATCCAGTTCTTGTCCCAGATATTATTTTTCTCCCAAAATCAGTTTAGTTGTTTTCTGTTTATGTCCAATAGTGCATTGCCTGGAAATTTTATAAATATTCATTGTTCTGTGAGAATTTTTTTTAATATCAGAAGAGCATGATGACATAGTACAATAGTGAAAGTCTGTTAGCTAATTAATTATAGTATAGATGCATAGATTAATGGATTAAAGTTGAGAGTTCACAAATATACATTTTTGGGTAGTTGATTTTGACAAGGGTGCCAAGACAATTCAACAAGGAAATAATGTCTTTCCAACAAAGTTGCTGGAATGACTGGATATTTATCTATATATGTGTGTGTGTGTGTGTATATATATATATATATATATATATATATATATATAAGTTGTACCCCCTGCCTCATATATCTTTAAGAATTAACTCAAAAAAACCAATCATAGGCCTGAATGTAAGAGTTAAAACTATGAAAGTCTTAGAAGAAAATCTAACTGTAAATCTTCATGACCTTGGATTAGGCAATGGTTTCTTACATATGACATTGAAAGTACAAGCAACAAAAGAATAAAGACAAGAGATTTCATCAAAATTTAAAATTTTTGTGTTTCAAAGGACACTATCAAGAAAGTGGGAAAAAAAACCCAGAGAATGGGAGAGAATATTTGTAAATCCCATGTCTGATAAGGGCTTTGTATCTGGAATACATAAGGAACTCTTGAAACTTAATGAATAAAGGGGTTCAGTTCAGTTCAGTCGCTCAGTTGTGTCCAACTCTTTGTGACCCCATGGACTGCAGCACGCCAGGCTTCCCTGTCCATCACCAACTCCCGGAGCTTGCTCAAATTCATGTCCATTGAGTCAGTGTTGCCATTCAAGCATCTCATCCATTTGGCTAAGATCAAGTATAATAAAAGAGCGATAGCCACTTTAAAAGTGGACAGTAGTCATGTGTAGATGTGAAAGTTGAACCATAAAGAAAGCTGAGTGCTGCAGAATTGATGCTTTTGAACTGTGGTGTTGGAGAAGACTTTTGCGAGTCCCTTGGACTTCAAGAAGATCCAACCAGTCCATGCTAAAGGAGATCAGTCCTGAGTGTTCATTGGAAGGACTGATGTTGACACTGAAACTCTAATGCTTTGGCCACCTGATGAAAAGAACTGACTCATTTGAAAAGACCCTGATGCTGGGAAAGATTGAGGGCAGGAGGAGAAGGGGATGACAGAGAATGAGATGGTTGGATGGTGTCACCAACTCAATGGACATGAGTTTGGGTAAACTTCGGAAATTGGTGATGGACAGGGAGGCCTGGCGTGCTGCAGTCCATGGGGTCGCAAAGAGTCAGACTCGACTGAGTGACTGAACTGAACTGAAAGAATCTGGATAGACAGTTCCCCAAAGAAGATATGCAGATTGTCAATAAGCACATTAAGAGAGCTTTGACATCATGAGTCACCAGGAAAAAGCAAACTAAAAGCACACACTTCATGCTCTCTAGAATAGCAATAATAAAAAAGTTGGACAAAAACCAACATTAGTGAGGATGTGAAGACACTGGAACCCTCATAAATTGCTGATGAGAATGTAAAGTATTATAGTTACTTTGAAAAGCAGTTTGGAAATTACTCAAAAAGTTAAAAATAGAGTTACCATACTACCCAACAATTCAACTTCTGTATATGCACCCAAAAGAACTAAAAACATAAATTTACAAAAAAATACCCCCACACCCAAAAAAAAACCCTGTGTACTAATGGTCATGTCAGCATTATTCGTAATAACTAAAAAGTAGAAACAACACAAATGTCCAACACCTGAATTATGAAGAAACGAAATATGGTATACACATGTCCTGCTGCTAAGTCGCTTCAGTCGCGTCCGACTCTGTGCGACCCCGTAGACAGCAGCCTACCAGGCTCCCCTGTCCTTGGGATTCTCCAGGCAAGAACACTGGAGTGGGTTGCCATTTCCTTCTCCGGTGTACACATGTAGTAGAATGTTATTCAGCCATAGAAGGCCTGATGTGCTGATACATCCTAGATAAATCTTGAAAATAATGTACTAAGTTAAAGGATCCAGACAGAATGAGCACATATTGTATGATTTCATTTATATGCAAATCCATGGAGACAAAATGTAGATTAGTAGTTGCCAGGAGCTGGGGGAAGAGAGATTGGGTATAAAAGGTTTCTTTTTAGGGTAATGAAATGTTCTGAAATTAGATAATTGAGATAGTTGTACAATCATGTGAATATACTCAAAACTACTGATTTGAACACCTTTAAAGGCTGAATGTTATGGTACTTGAATTATATCTCAAAGAAATAATTTGGAAGAGGGTTGGGGAGAGGTTGTTAATCACACAAATTCTGTAGCCCCATCTGAGACTCAAGATTCTTGAAAGTTATGACCCTGGAAATTTATGTATTTAACAAATGTTTCTAGATTTTAAAATTCTCTGAAGTTTAAGGAATGCTCATTTAATACTTTTATGTGCTTGTATATTGAAATGTGTTTGGGCTAAAGGTTATATACTTGTTGATCATTCTAATCGTCAGTAGCAACAATAGTGGAGAGTTATGGGAGAGCTGCCTTCTGTCCCATATGGGAGCTATTGAATGGTTTAGGCACTGTCCTTTTTCTGGAGGTTGAAAAGAGTGAGATGGAGAGGCATGAGAATAGTGCACTTTTTCATTTCTTAGAATTCATTACTTTGGCAAATTCTAGGAAGTAAAATAATAGTCCAAGGTAATGAATTCAGAGAAACACAAAGGTGAAGGGAAATATCCAGCAATGTTTATGTGGTTGCTGTATTTTCAGATTGATTCTAGGGGTGAGAACCTCGTTCTGTTGATTTTCTTCAAGGCTATTTTGGTCATCTGTTACTATGGGCCTATCAACAAAGCCAAGTTGACAGAAAACAGATGTGTATTTTAACAGCTAAACTTCCTCAGAACTGATATCTGGATCAGTTTTGTTTCATGACAGTGCTGCAGCAGGACAAATTATGATTAAAAATAGGCAGGTATTTTATTTCATAAAGGTTTAGGTGGAGAGTAAGATGGAAGCTTTTAAAGTTAGCAGTTGCCAAATAAGGAATGAAATGAGTCTGCATTTTGTTTTCAATGTGGACAATTTGTGAGGCTTATTCAGACTTTCACTTTCACAAAGTCAGAAAATGATATATGATCGTTAATAATATGTTTATATATACTAAACTTAAAAATCTCTTTGAAAATCTAAAATTTCTCCTTCTTAAAAAGTTTCAAAGCTTTTTAAAAGTCCGATTCACAAATAACATTTTTTCTTTTTTACAAAGAGAAGTGTGACTTGATACTCAGTTCTTTGTGGTTGACACCAGGCACTCTTACTCTGACGAAGCCTATTTCTTTGTTTAATAGTAGAAATAGTTAACCAAGCTTAAAAGATTCTACACTTACATAAGTGGTTTATTAGAATGGTTTTGTTATATGTTAGCCCAGTAGCATACTGAGACAAATGCACTGATCAGTTAGGGTGTGAGAGCATGACTGTAAATGGCTTTCCCATTTCTTTTTAGGTCATGCTCCTTCAGTACTATTAAATGGCAAACAGGAGTTGTTTATGCCATAACCTGAAGGAGAGGGAATTTTTTTTCTCAAAATATAGAACATCGAATACTTGCTTATACTTGTGTACAAATTGATTCAGATTGAATCCTAAGCCGACATTTACTGAAGTCTGGTTTAGGCCAGTGATAGTAATTGATGATGGAGACAAAGAACTAACAGATATTTTTTTAAGGAGGCAGGTTGAGGTGACTGCATACCAGAAGAACTATTCTATTATGTTGAACCATACGTGTATGTCATTTTTGTAAATCAAAAGGCATTGAATATTGACAGTTTCCTGTGGTTCAAGCGAATATTATATCGACACTAGTGATATATTAGGGATGAGCTCCTAAGAAAAGGAAAACCTGATCCAAACTGAAGGGAGGTCCACTGCTCAAGCTCAGTATTGCTGGGCCATAATTGTCACTGTTTGTGTAATGAATGAAGTCATCTGTGATGTCTCTGACATATTTACTGTTTATCATGTGTCTCACAGTTTCACAAACTCAAAGCTTCTGTATAGTTGCATATCATATATTTAAAATTCAGTTTTAAATTTTTTATTTTGCTCCACAGTAGAGCCAGAACTGTTTTAATGTAAATGTTTTTTCCTGAAAATGTTTAAGTAAAAACTGTTTGTCCAAAGAGATGTAGCATATTTGCTTTGGCTTTTCTTTTGCTCACACATAACTCACTGTTACCTCGGATTTGGTGTCTGCAGTTTGGGAAGCACAGTTATATAAATGGGAAGCCACTGAAACTTTTAAATCAGGGTAATGGTATGATGAAATAGATGTTTTCAAAAGGTAATCCTTGGAGAGCCAGAATAGTTGTGTGATGTCAACTGACACATATTCATTGAGAATTCAGCATTAAGAGTGAATGCTGATGTTGAAGATCATGGCTTTTACAGATTTATCCTCTAGTACTTACACCTTTTATCTTTTGCAGTAAACCTACATTTATGAGTATGTGGTGTAATGCCAAATTGTCTAATGGTCCTACATTGTTGTGGACTAACGGGGGAGGGAACACATTATATGCAAAAATTTTAATTAGATTTTTATAGCCTTTTTTGATGTATTTTCTTATATTTGGGGGGACAGGAGTTCATAGAATACATTGGTGTGTTGCATCATTTCAACAGGGTAACTAGATATTTTTAAAGTTGGGTTAGGTTTATAAGAGAGTCTAAATGGATTCAGGAGTTAATTTGCTTTCAAAGGCATTGAAAAAGAGTGAAAAGTAGGCAACTCTCATCCCAAACATGAATGTGAGACAGACTGGTACTTAAAGCAGTTAGGAGGATGCCAGGAAAGCAAAAACAGGGGCAGCATATGCTTCCAAGTTGTTTTGAAGTGAAGCTTTGTCTTTTGTCTCTAGAAAAACAATGAACAGTAAATTCAACATTTAGGGGACCAGAGATACTCACTAAAGGGAAATGTTGTATTCATTCATCCAATCATCCATTTATTTAAAAATATTGAATCTCTAATATATTCCAACACTGCATTAGACCTAACAGATATCATGGTTGATAGAACAGATTTATTTTTCTATCCATGGAGCTAACAGGCTAATGAGCAGACAAATAATAAATAAATACAAAACATATGTGATTACACATTTTGATGAATGCTGTAATGGGAAATGCTATAAAGGGAAAGTACAAGCTGCCTCAAGATTTCTGTAATAACTAAACCTATTTTAGATTAGGGTCTCAGGAGTAACCTCTCTGAGTATGTGACATTTAGAGCTGAGATCTGAGAGATGAGCATGAGAATTCTCAGCAATGGGTGGGGAAGGTCCATGTGGGAGGCTTTTGAGTGGGAGAAAATTGAAGAAAGGCAGAACTGGTAGATCACAGAGAGCAGTTGGCCAAGAGGTGGGTGGGCCCAAATGATAACAGAGCTTGGCAGCCATGTCGAGGAGGACCTGGGATTTCATTCCAAGTGCAGGGAGGAGCCAGTGAAGATCTATAAGATGGAATTGTGTGGTCTGATTTAATTGTTTTAGAGATGAGTATGGCTGTGACCAACTAAACCACAACAGTGGCTGCTGTGAATGCATTGAAGGGGAACAAGAAGACCAGGGAGACAGGTTAGGGACTGGTGCCCATAGAACCTGGTAGTTAGTTGAAAGTGGCAACAGAGGAGATGAAGGGCAGCGGGTGGATTCACACAGAATTCATACAGAAAAGAGGGAATGGTTGTTGTTAAGGGCGTGGTTAAGGATTGGAAGACTTGATGAATTCTTACAACTCAATGAGAAAAGATGAGATAGGGTAGAGTAGGGTTGAACTGAATGAGAAACGAATGACTACCTAGAGCCAAGAGCATGGTTTTAAGTGAATTTTCATTTTTTAAAAATCATTGTTTGGATCCAAAGAACTTTTATGATTGAAGGGCAAAACTATTTATAAGTTAAACCCTTGAGAAGTATTACTGCTGTGTTTCACTCAGGAAAAATACCTGAGACGATGAAAAACATCACCCTCTTCCCAAAGCATTACATACATAGTTTAAAGATTGAGAAAGGAAAATATTGTGGGAAAATTTCTGATGAGTTCTTGGGTAATTTTTTTTTTTTAACTTCTGAAGACATGACCTCTGGTTTTGACCAACCCCTGCAAGTTTTTGGTTTGGAAAAAGAGATTTAGTGGAATTTAGTCTTACAAATTGGAAGTATCAATAATATATAACCTTCTATATCACTTTTATTTTTGCCTTTAAGCTTTCATTTTCATTCTATAACTGTTACAGAAACTGTGCCTATAGAATCTGTTTTCTGTCTTTGTAAAAATATAGTCCAGGTGCTTGATGTTTCCAGGAATGAAATAGTATCTGAAGTAATGTCTATTTGCTTGCTGGGTTGCTGGTCAAAGAAGGAAAGGACTCACTCACACTCTGTGTTTGGCTTTTAGCATGCCTCTCAGATTCTTACTGTGTTTTGGGACAATACTTGGGAGCATTTGGAGTTAAAGAAAAGAATTATGATGTGGTTTGGTGGCAAAAAATGTAATTCTTTGTGATGTGTTGACAATACCAGAGATTATTGATTAAAATCTCTTTTGAAGATACAGTAATGATTTTATGATCTTAAATTGTATATTAGATTTGTTCTTTTAATAATTTAGTGATTTGAATTTTCCCTTTGAATTTTTATTCTCCCAGAAACCTTTCTTGAGTTGGGAGTTTTTAAATTAAGAGCTCTATTTTTAAGTTGATTTGCAGTAGACTTTTTAATGTAGGATACCTCTTTCCTCTTTTGTATCCTCACCCAAGTTTTCATCAGCAAAACTGGATCAAAAGTAACTTCCTCATCTAAAGTGAATCTTCAAAATGAAGTCTTAAATTATCTGTCACTATTATAAAGCTAATTAGAAAATTTGAGTTATTTTAAAAAGATATCAATTTTGACAGCTTTGACCTTTATGACATTTTTTTTTGTCATTCTTTTCACTGATGCATGGTGCCATCTGCTGTTTGTGGGAAGTACGTTATATTTTGAATCACAAGGCAGAGTAAGTATATAATGTCTAGAAGAAAAATGTAAAAATAAGTGAAATGGAAAAATCCAAGAGTATGACCTGTTTGAAACTTTGAGGCCTGTGATTTGTTTGCTTATTTTTGTGTAAAATCATTTTTAATTAATCTATTTTATTATTTATTAAAATATCATATTAAACTGGTAGAAGCATAGCTTCATAAAAACTGTCTCTTTTTAGAGAATTTGATTAATTCAGATAAGAAAGTTTAAAGCAGCAATTCTACTAACCATGAGATAACTATTATTAACATTTCAAATCACTTTTAAAGTCTGGTTGTCTCTAATAATTAGTTGAATCACAGATTTTATACTCATTGTCTTAATTTTGCTTTGTTGCTCACATCTTAGGTTTCCTTTAAGAGTTTCGCATTTCTTGATCCAGAGTAAGTGATCGATAAACCTTTGTTTGTTGGTTGACTGAGCTTCACTTGGTTTGTGAAGTGACTACCCTTGGCACCTTTTCCTAGATTCTTCTCCTAGTAATTGGTTTAGAAGCAGTTTAGGACTCGGAGGGAGAAAGACCTGGTTCCCCAGACAGACACTGCTGCTCCCAGGCTGTGCGGCCTCAGACAAAGCTTTTCACTTCTCAGCAACTTTTTCTTCTCTGTAAAAAGAAGATAATACTATTCATCTTTTAGGGTTTTTGGTGAGGATTAAATGAGGCAGTACTTCTTGCATGCCTGGCACAATCCTTTCTTTTCATTAAAATGTTATTATGTTCAAATTCAGTGCGTTTCTTTTTTACCTTATTTTAAAGACACCTTTGTTGGGAGTCAGATTTTGTTATTATAAGATCATAAGCTCCTCCAACTGGAAGGAACTTTAGCAACTGGGTCTCAAATTTTATTATGCATTTGAATCACCTGGTGATCCTGTTTAACTGCTAATTAAAATTCCAGTTCGTAGTTGTGGGATATAGAACCTGAGAGTCTGCACATCTCACTCACTCTTAGGTGATGCTGAACTGCCTCCACCAAGCGCATGTTGTGTATCAAGGCTTTAGAGAGCAGCAAACAAATGAAACCCCTGGCAAAGTTCTCGTGTTTTCTTTTACACAGTTAATCTCCTGTACCAACCGTCAGAAGTGCATTTCTTTGCAGGGAAGGAAAGGAATCCAGTCTCTCCAGAAGACATTGCAGACTAATGTCTTAACTCTTCACTCTCAGAAGTAACACTGTTTAGAGAATGACATGCAAGACCTACTCATTTATTGCCTAAGCACTCTAACCTCCAGATACTTGGTTGGAACTAATTCAAAATGCAAGGACAAGTTTTATTTCTATTTGTAACTTGTTACCCATTTAGATTGTCTTTAAAATTTTACAGCATGAAATAATGAAAAGCTAACCAGATTAGTTACAAAAACTCAGAATATAAATTCTTTTATTTTTTTAATTTTATTTTATTTAACTTTACAATATTGTATTGGTTTTGCCATATATCAAAATGAATCTGCCACAGGTATACATGTGTTCCCCATTCTGAACCCTCCTCCCTCCTCCCTCCCCATACCATCCTTCTGGGTCGTTCCAGTGCACCAGCCCCAAGCATCCAGTATCATGCATCGAACCTGGACTGGCGACTTGTTTCATGTATGATATTATACACATTTCAATGCCATTCTCCCAAATCATTCCACCCTCTCCCTCTCCCACAGAGTCCAAAAGACTGCTCTATACATCAGTGTCTCTTTTGCTGTCTCGTATACAGGGTTATTGTTACCATCTTTCTGAATTCCATATATATGTGTTAGTATACTGTATTGGTGGTTTTCTTTCTGGCTTACTTCACTCTGTATAACAGGCTCCAGTTTCATCCACCTCATTAGAACTGATTCTAATTCTATAACTTTTACTTGACTGAAATAAGACTTTTGGGGGGATGCATGGAATACACAGTGCTTCTCTCTGGATGTTTGAACTTTGCCCCACACTAATTGACTCTATTTAAACCTGAGTCCTCAGTGCACATATGTGTTCACTGGATCATAGTGTCTGTCCATATAGACAGGAAGGGCTTTATTTGTACCAACATAGAGTTGTTCACACCTGAGCAGTCATCCAGCCCAGTCGCACAGTTTCACAGTCCTAAAGGAAATGAAAGTGGGCATAAAATAAATTCAGCTTTGGAACATATGAATTTGGTTTAAAATGTAAAAATTATTGCCTAGAGAATAATTAAATGGGCAGAACCGTTTTTTCCAAATTCAGTTGGAAGTGGAAAACAGCATTGCCCTTTTTGCCTACCTCCCTTGAGGGTGTCTCTAAGAACAACCTCTTTCTTTTTTTTAAGGACATTCTACTTTTACCTAGTGCACCTCACTGCCCTCACAAGCATTGCTCTGAGACAACTAAAAGGTCATGAGGGCCGCTAGGAATTGTATAGACAATTTTCATTGTCATTCTGTTTGCACACAAGTAGATATCCCTCTCGGAGAAGGCAATGGCACCCCATTTTCCAGTACTGCCTGGAAAATCCCATGGACGGAGGAGCCTGGTAGGCTACAGTCCATGGGGTCGCTAAGAGTCAGACACGACTGAGCGACTTCACTTTCACTTTTCACTTTCGTGCATTGGAGAAGGAAATGGTGGCCCACTCCAGTGTTCTTGCCTGGAGAATCCCAGGGACGGGGGAGCCTGGTGGGCTGCCGTCTGTGGGGTCACACAGAGTCAGACACAACTGAAGTGACTTAGCAGCAGCCGATATCCCTCTAAAATGAGTGCTCATCCTATTGTTTGGGCTTCCCAGGTGGCGCTAGTAGTAAAGAGCCCGCCTTCCAGTGCAGGAGACATAATAGATGCAGGTTTGATTCCTGGGTCGGGAAGATCCCCTGGAGGAGGGCATGGCAACCCACTCCAGTATTCTTGACTGGAGAATCCCATGGACAGAGGACTCTGGTGGGCCACCATCCAAGGGGTCACAGAGAGTTGGTGCTTCTGTTTAGAGTTTAGTCGGTCCTATTGTTTAGTCTCGAAAAGGAACTTTATACTTTGCTAACTTCTTCAGGTTTTTTAGTTCTCTTTCTTTTCTCAACATTTTTGAGAAATAGACTACAATGCTGTTTTGATAAACATTTTTTTCCAGTGACTAATCCAGGAAACAAAACAAAGCAAACTGAAACTTTATACACTAGTTCAGTTCAGTTGTTCAGTCGTGTCCGACTCTTTGTGACCCCATGAACCGCAGCACGCCAGGCCTCCCTGTCCATCACCAACTCCCGGACTACTCTTGCCTGGAAAATCCCATGGACGGAGGAGCCTGGTAGGCTACAGTTCATGGGGTTGCTAAGAGTCGGACACAACTGAGCGACTTCACTTTCATTTTTCACTTTCATGCATTGGAGGAGGAAATGGCAACCCACTCCAGTGTTCTTGCCTGGAGAATCCCAGGGACGGCGGGGCCTGGTAGGCTCCGTCTATGGGGTTGCACAGAGTCGGACACGACTGAAGGGACTTAGCAGCAGCAGCAGCAGCATGTCCATCGAGTCGGTGATGCCATCCAACCATCTCATCCTCTGTCATCCCCTTCTCTTCCTGCCCTCAGTCTTTCCCAACTGTTCAAATGAGTCAGCTCTTCGCATCAGGTGGCCCAAGTATTGGAGTTTCAGCATCAACATCAGTCCTAACAATGAACACCCAGGACTGGTTGGATCTCCTTGCAGTCCAAGGGACTCTCAAGAGTCTTCTCCAACACCACAGTTCAGAAGCATAAATTCTTCTGTGCTCAGCTTTCTTTATAGGCCACCTCTCACATCCATACATGACCACAGGAAAAACCATAGCCTTGACTAGACGGACCTTTGTTGACAAAGTAATGTCTGTACTTTTGAATATGCTGTCTAGGTTGGTCATAACTTTCTTTCTGAGGAGTAAACATCTTTTATTTTTATGGCTGCAATCACCATCTGCAGTTATTTTGGAGCCCAGAAAAATAAAGTCAGCCACTGTTTCCCCATCTATTTCCCATGAAGTGGGGGGACCGGATGCCATGATCTTAGTTTTCTGAATGTTGAACTTTAAGGCAACTTTTTCACTCTCCTCTTTCACTTTCATCAAGAGGCTCTTTAAACCTGCAACCTAAGACTTTTCTTTTTCATGCTTTTCCTGACTGTCTAGCTTTACTTTTATTCATAAACTCACCCGCCATTTACATTTGTAAGATGTCTGGAAACTCCTCCAGTCTCAGAAAGGCTAGATTCTACAGGCATATTCTGTAAATGAGGCTTGGTTCTCAGATGTTGGCCCTGATAATATTGATGTATTTTTTGTTACATATCCTAGTGACCCAGAGCTTAAAAGACAGACATATCTCTAGAAATCAATCTATTCTTTATTTGAAACCAGAAATCAGGTGTTTCTATTGTATTTAAAGTTTAAAGAATCACGGATTGTTCACCTTGGAAAATACTCTGTTGGTAATTCAAGCCAAGAGCCCTTATTTAAAAAGAAGGGGACTCGTGTAAGTATGACAGGACAAGCTATAAGATCCATGGCTGATCCTCAAGTTCAATGCAGGAGAAAGCAGTTTGGTTAGGAATTAAATTGAATACTTTGAGTATACTAGGCAATTCTTCAAAAGCTGTCTGTACTCTTTGGACCAGTGCTACAGTATACTACCTAATTTTTTTTTTTTTTAACTAGGAAATGTTATAAAAGCCTTGAAGAGAGTTCATAGGTAAACAGTGAAACAATTTACAATAGTACATATGAAGACAGATTGAAGGAATTAAGAATATCTAAACTTGAAAAGGGTGCCTTCAGAAGTATCTCAGTGACATGGAAAACTGCAACCAGGTGTTTTCCATTTCCTTTGCAGACAGAACAAAAGGAAGTAAATGTATACTATAGTAAAAGGAGCAGCAGTTAGATGTGAAGCAGACCCACACAATGAAGCCACTAAACACTGCAATAGAAGGGATGTTCAGCTTCCTGATCGTCTTCCTCAAATTCTCTGGTTATTATCAGTATCTGTTTCCTGTGGTTGAGATTTGACATCTCAAGGCTTGAGTGCAGGCACGTCCAGAGATCGGCCTCAGCCCAGTGACCCTGCACCGTCTAATAGTGACTATTACAGGCAAGAGGGCAGCCTAACCGCGGCAAATTCCCTACATCATCAGTGCAACCAAGCTCTTTTATTAACACAACTTTTAAAAACTGCAACTAGCCATTAAGGAATAAATACTCAAAAACTAAATTAGTCAGCTTCATTATTTTCTAAGAAGCAAAAGCTATAAACATCTCTCTTCTCTATTCATTTTTCAAGTCTATTAATCCTTTGATCTCTTTCTCCTAAAGTACTAGCTATTTATATTTCCTAGTGATCTAAGCTTTTCCTGTTAAGACTGAGTCTTTGATATGATCAATTTGATTGGGAGAAAGGAGAAAAAAATTTTTCGAGAAGTTATACAAGAAGTGTATAGGTCAGCTTTGATCAAAATAGGGAGCAAATTCCTTAAGATCTTGAATAAATGAAATTCCATATATAAATTCTGGGAAGTCCAGTCTTGTAGACTACCATAATAATGTGTTCAGATATGTAGTGCCGAACTGTGTGTCAGGCATTGTTCTAAGTGCTTCGCATTGACTCCTCATAACAGCCCTCTGAGGTAGGTCACTGTTTATGAGGAAACTGAGGCAGATATAGTTTGTAAGGCACTTCTCTAAGTTAGTCAGTTAGGAGGAATTGAAGGATTGATTCAGACTTAGGAAGGCTAACTCTAGAGTCCATCTCAAACCCCCGATACCCTACTGCCTTTTATGTCTTTCATGAAGCTCAAGTATCTCTTGAACTGATAGTAAGGAAGACGAAGTTCTGGACAGTTGCAGGAGTCAGGGAGAGCCAGCCAGGTGGAGCACCTGGCCCTGGCCCCACCCCACCAGCTCAGTCTTTGCTTCCTCACACTTTTCGTCTCCACCCTCTGGAATCCCAGGCAGTTCCAGAGTGCACTCTGCCTCTCTGTTTCTCTCAGCCCCTGGGGGTCATGCTGTTGGCTTTCAGTGTCTTCCTCTCAGAACTCCTGACCAGTGTGAGTTTATTCCTCGAAATCTGCTCAAGCATCCACTGCTTTGTGAAGCCTTTCCCAGTTTATGCAACTGGAACTCGTGTTTCTACCTTCGACTCCCTCTGTGTTGTCATGTACCTGCCTCTCTTGCTGTAGTTCTCTTCATTTGACAGCTGTTTATTGAGCACTACTATGTGGTCACTCACGATGGTGCGATCACTCACCTAGAGCCAGACATCCTGGAGTATGAAGTCAAGTGGGCCTTAGAAAGCATCGCGACGAACAAAGCTAGTGGAGGTGATGGAATTCCAGTTGAGCTATTTCAAATCCTGAAAGATGATGCTGTGGAAGTGCTGCACTCAATATGCCAGCAAATTTGGAAAATTCACCAGTGGCCACAGGACTGGAAAATGTCAGTTTTCATTCCAATCCCAAAGAAAGGCAGTGCCAAAGAACGCTCAAACTACCACACAGTTGCACTCATCTCACATGCTAGAAAAGTAATGCTCAAAATTCTCCAAGCCAGGCTTCAGCAATACGTGAACCGTGAACTCCCAGATGTTCAGGCTGGTTTTAGAAAAGGCAGAGGAACCAGAGATCAAATTGCCAACATCCGCTGGATCATGGATAAAGCAAGAGAGTTCCAGAAAAACATCTATTTCTGCTTTATTGACTATGCCAAAGCCTTTGACTGTGTGGATCACAAGAAACTGGAAAATTCTGAAGGAGATGGGAATACCAGACCATCTGATCTGCCTCTTGAGAAATTTGCATGCAGGTCAGGAAGCAACAGTTAGAACTGGACATGGAACAACAGACTGGTTCCAAATAGGAAAAGGAGTATGTCAAGGCTGTATATTGTCATCCTGCTTATTTAACTTATATGCAGAGTACATCATGAGAAATGCTGGGCTGGAAGAAGCACAAGCTGGAATCAAGACTGCCGGGAGAAATATCAATAACCTCAGATATGCAGATGATACCACCCTTATGGCAGAAAGTGAAGAGGAGCTAAAAAGCCTCTTGATGAAAGTGAAAGTGGAGAGTGAAAAAGCTGGCTTAAAGCTCAACATTCAGAAAACTAAGATCATGGCATCTGGTCCCATCACTTCATGGGAAATAGATGGGAAAACAGTGGAAAGCGTCAGACTTTATTTTGGGGGGCTCCATGATCACTGCAGATGGTGATTGCAGCCATGAAATTAAAAGACGTTTACTCCTTGGAAGGAAAGTTATGACCAACCTAGATAGCATATTCAAAAGCAGAGACATTACTTGGCCAACAAAGGCCCGTCTAGTGAAGGCTATGGTTTTTCCAGTGGTCATGTATGGATGTGAGAGTTGGACTGTGAAGAAGGCTAAGCACCGAAGAATTGATGCTTTTGAATTGTGATATTGGAGAAGATTCTTGAGAGTCCCTTGGACTACAAGGAGATCCAACCAGTCCATTCTGAAGGAGATCAGCCCTGGGATTTCTTTGGAAGGAATGATGCTAAAGCTGAAACTCTAGTACTTTGGCCACCTCATGTGAAGAGTTGACTCATTGGAAAAGACTGTGATGCTGGGATGGATTGGGGGCAGGAGGAGAAGGGGACGACAGAGGATGAGATGGCTGGATGGCATCACTGACTCGATGGACATGAGTCTGAGTGAACTCCAGGAGTTGGTGATGGACAGGGAGGCCTGGTGTGCTGTGATTCATGGGGTCACAAAGAGTCGGACACGACTGAGCGACTGAACTGAACTGAACTGATGTGCCAAGTACTGTTCTAAATGGAAAAATCAGTCAGTCCAAACTTCTGAATTAATGAAGCTATCAAAGTTAAGGGGAAAAAAATAGGATTTTGAGCAGTGATTTTATCTAATGTCTCTTTTAAAAGGGTCCCTTTTAACATAGTGGCTGCTGTTTTAACAATAGACTAGAGGACCAACAGGTAGAAATAGGGAAACCAGAAGGCTATAGCACTAATCCACATCAAGAGGGGATGGTAGCTAGGGATAGAGTGGGAGCAGTAGAGATAGTAAGAAATAGGTGAATTATGGATATATATTGAATGTAGATTCTATAAGATTTCCCGATTGATTGATTGGCGGTTGTGAGAGAAATAGAAGATAATTCTCAAGGTTTTTGTCTGAACAAGTGGAAGAATGCAGTTGCATGACAACTGGGGTTGCAAAGATTGGAGGGAAACAGGTTTGTGGGAAAAATAGAGAGTTCAGATTCAGACATGACAGAGATTCCCAAACGGACATGCAAATAGAGATCTTGAGGTAGCTGGATAAATGAGTCTTGAGTTTAAAGGAGAAAGCAGTAATCAGTACATAGTATGTGTTTAAACAGGATTTGATGGGGTCACCTAGGGAGTGAGTGTCAGTAAAGGAGGATCAAATACGGAAGCTATGGCACCCAGCATTTGATGAGAAAGTATGAAGAATCCTGCAAAGGAGACTGTAGTGGTCAGCTTGGTAGGGGATATTTTCATGCCTTTCTTAGAGCATGCAGTGTTCAAGGGCAGAGCTGTGGCTTATTTCTTTATAGTTCCTAATATAGTTGTTGGTAAGTGTTAGTATATTGAAAGAAGGAATAGCTCTTAGTAGGAACACAAAGTGTGACTATGGAGATCTCAGGTGCGTGCTCAGTTGCTTCAGTCCTGTCCAGTTCTTTGTGATTCTATGGACTATAGCCCGTCAGGCTCCTCTGTCCATGGGATTCTCCAGGCAAGAATACTGGAGTGGGTTGCCGTGAGATCTCAGGAGAGGGTAGTATTCAGAATGGAAAGCAGGTCCAGTAAAGCTTTCAAAGCCTCACCCAAATAGGTAGGATTTGGAAGCAGGACCTCATTTCCAAAGAGGGGATTAGGAACAATAAGGTCCCTGCCCTAAAAAAGTCTGGAAAATTGAACAAGTTCTCAGGTAAAAATTATAGAACCAGAGGTCAAATAGACAAAGGTAAAAGTTCGGAACAAAGGTAAAATAGACAAAGGTAAAAAGTCAGAACCAGAACTCAATAGGAGATAAAAACTTGCTCTGCACCTCCCAGAGTAATGGAAATAAAAATAAAAAATAAACATATGGGACCTAATTAAACTTAAAAGCTTTTGCACAACAAAGGAAACTATAAGCAAGGTGAAAAGACAGCCTTCAGAATGGGAGAAAATAATAGCAAATGAAGCAACTGACAAAGAATTAATCTCAAAAATATACAAGCAGCTTCTGTAGCTCAGTTCCAGAAAAATAAATGACCCAATCAAAAAATGGGCCAAAGAACTAAACAAACATTTCTCCAAAGAAGACATACAGATGGCTAACAAACACGTGAAAAGATGCTCAATGTCACTTATTATCAGAGAAATGCAAATCAGAACCACAATGAGGTACCATCTCACACCAGTCAGAATGGCTGCTATCAAAAAGTCTACAAACAATAAATGCTGGAGAGGGTGCGGAGAAAAGGGAACCTTCTTACACTGTTGGTGGGAATGCAAACTATTATAGCCACTATGGAGAACAGTGTGGAGACTCCTTAAAAAACTAGAAATAGAACTGCCATACGACCCAGCAATTCCACTGCTGGGCGTACACACCGAGGAAACCAGAATCAAAAGAGACACCTGTACCCTGTTGTTCATTGCAGCACTGTTTATAATAGCCAGGACATGGAACCAACCTAGATGTCTAGATGTCCATCGGCAGACGAATGGATAAGAAAGCTGTGGTACATATACACAATGGAGTATTACTCACCCATTAAAAAGAATACATTTGAATCATTTCTAATGAGGTGGATGAAACTGGAGCCTATTATACAGAGTGAAGTAAGTCAGAAAGAAAAACACCAATACAGTACACTAACACATATATATGGAGTTTAGAAAGATGGTAACAATGACCCTATATGCGAGACAGCAAAAGAGACACTGATGTAAAGAACAGTCTTTTGGACTCTGTGGGATAAGGCGAGGGTGGGATGATTTGAGAGAATAGCATTGAAATGTTTATATTATCATATGTGAAATAGATCGCCAGTCCAGGTTTGATGCATGAGACAGGGTGCTCAGGGCTGGTGCACTGGGATGACCCTGAGGGATGGAATGGGGAGGCAGGTGGGAGGGGGGTTCAGGATGGGGAACATATGTATACCCATGGCTGATTCATGTCAATGTATGGCAAAACCACTACAATATTGTAAAGTAATTAGCCTCCAATTAAAATAGATAAATTAATTTTTTAAAAAAACTTGGTCTTAAGAGAAAGTCAAAGGACATCTATTATAAATGAGACACAAGATGAGATGAGCTAGGGTCAAAGCTATCTTCATGCTCAACCTATTGAATACTGAATTGTAGAAGTCCTTACCTTTCTGTGTGACTGAGACCTTGCACTAAAACCAGTAAGAATCAGTACACTAAGAATCAGTCTTCCAGGGTGGCACTCAGGAAGTGAACTTACCAGACCCCCCGCTTTGTTATTTTTAACCTGTGTTCCCCATTTTATTATTGAAGAATCTTACAGAGAGGTTGAGACACTTGCCTAAGCTCTGAAACTTTCGGTTTACAGGAGTAATGAATTCTACAGTGAATTTCCAGATTGTTTAATAGGAGTAATTTACTGTGTTTAAATGGGAATGAATTTCACAGAATTAATTTCTGGAATTTCTCCCTATAATTATAGAACTTTTACAACATCTCCTGTATTCTTGGGCTTCCCTGATGGCTCAGCATGTAAAAAATCCACCTGCAAAGCAGGAGATGCACCAGAGACAGATTCAGTCCCTGAATCAGGAAGATGTCCTGGAGGAGGAAAATGGCAAGCCACTCCATATTCTTACCTATGCCGGGGTCCAGCCCCAGCTGATCCAGGGTATTCAAAGGAGAGACGGCATCGGCGAGGATCAGGAAATAACTGCTTAATTAAACATTAATTAAGGATATAAAGAGTAATAGAATGAGGATAGCTCAGTAGGAAAATTCAGTGGAGAAAAGAGGCCAAGTAGCTTGGTTTACGCGGGAGACCAATAAAACTTCAAGACAAGAAGTTTGCACCACTTACGTAGGCCGCAGGCGTCCTTCCGTTCTCCCGAAGGAGAGGAGACACTGAGGCCTCCCCGGGCGGATCTTAGAAGCCCAGGCATAATTAGTAAGCACGGCAGGTTCCATGCTCCAGATGGAGACTCAGCCAGAATTTGAGAGAGAGAGTGACATGGGGAGACCAAGTTTCGGTGAACAAGGCCCGCACTTTATTTTCCAAAGTAGTTTTTATACCTTAAGTTATGCATAGAGGATAATGGGGGAAGGGGTGGAGTCATGCAAGGACAGCAGTTCCTGGTCCTAATCGAAGCCAGGCTTTCAAAATTATCATATGCAAAAGTTCAGGTGATTTACATCATCTTCTGGCCAGGAGGCCTGTTAACATTTTAAGAAACTTATTTTTCTCTAAAGGTGATTATTCCAAAGTCAGGCACCAGCCTCCAAAAGAGCATTGGACAAAGCTGCATTCCTATAGGGCAAAGGTGAGGTGGGCTCAATCAAGAAAAGAATTAACTCAAGGGTCCAAGGTTACAAACATTGAGGCTACTACTTACATTTCTATACACCCATTATATCAATCAATACACTGCCAACGACACAGTAGGTAAGGAGTATGGAGACTTAGCAGCAAACATTGGCCCAATAAGTGAAAAACTCTTCACCAATACAATTTCTAATCAATCTTTTAACTACTCAAAGGAATTTGTGTTTAGACAGTTTAGAACATCTCCTGCCTCTCACAGTTGGGAGGCTCTGAACAATCACATGTGGCCGGAAAAACCTATTCAGGCAGGCTAGAGGATTTCCAAAGGAGTTTGTAGGTTGAAACACTGTCACACCCAGGAATTATTAACTGGAGCTGTAAGCTAACTCTTTTTTCAGAGAGAGGTAGTGGGGGACAGCCCCCCGTAAAGTCAGAGGTGTAGGTGAGAGCACAAAGCAGAAAGTAGGCAGACTCTGGTTTGGGGGGTAGATGCTTGAGAATTTCCAGGGGGACTCCTGAGGCTCGATCCCGCCTTTGCGTATGCCGAGCCTCCTTCCTCATGACCTTTGCCACGGGTGGAGTTCCTCACGCTGGCAGTGATAGAATTCCAGTTGAGCTATTCCAGATCCTGAAAGATGATGCTATGGAAAGTGCTGCACTCAATATGTAATATGCACTCATTATGCAATATGCTGGCTCCCGGCATACCTAGAAAACCCCATGGACAGAGGAGCCTGGGTGGCTATAGTCCATGGGGTTACAAAGAGTTGGACACTCCTGAGCAACTGACACACTCACTGTATTCCTATTGCTGCAATGTCCTTTATTAGTTAGGTCCCTTTGCTTTATTATAGCTCTTACTTTTAACTTGCTTTTTTGTTGTCCTTTTGTCATTCAGTAGATCTTCAGACCAAACTAACTGAACTAATTCTACTGTTTTTTCCTAAATGGAAATATCTCCTCCTCACCATGGCAGGTCAATCTGTGATTTCTTGTATCGTGTGTATTTCTTGACGTGAGGCCAGGATTTCTTAGAAAAGAACTTCCAGTATAAGTGATTCAACTATCTGCCTCCTTTAGATATATATCTTTCTTTTGGTCAGTTCTTAATAAAGGAAAAAGCTCCTCATCCATTTTATAGCTGGCATAATTGTGAATGACCTGAATTATATCCTGCTGCTGCTGCTAAGTCGCTTCAGTCATGTCCGACTCTGTGCGACCCCAGAGACGGCAGCCCACCAGGCTCCCCCGTCCCTGGGATTCTCCAGGCAAGAACACTGGAGTGAGTTGCATTTCCTTCTCCAGAATTATATCCTAGAGCAATCAAATGACTATTGTTCATGGTACCTGAAGTCCTCAGTATTTGTTCCAAAAAAAAATGATACATAAATGATAGTATGATACATAAATCATAGTACTTAATTGAAGTTATACTGGAAGCTCATTTACTTTTTGCTTTCTAAAAAGTGGATAATTATTATGGCTCATGGGTCAGAGGTTGTAGATTTTACATATCCCTGATGTATGAATGGATAAGTAGAAAAGGGAAAATTGTACTTTATTAAGGATGCTGTGGAAAAAATGCTTGACAGGAAACATCATAAAGCTATAGAAAATAGGACCTTTGCCAACTTCTAACTGTTTAGTATTCAAGGAAAATCAGTGCTCATCAGAATATTTTGTTACATTTGAGAATCTGTCATTTCTGTTTTGTTTTGTAAACATTTTTAGTTTCAAGATTAAGTTTTCATATTGTAGTAAAAAATTACTACTATTTTCAAAAGCATGTAATTGTCTCTTCTAGTAAGGAATGTGATTTCTGGTCAAGCGAATAATATATATTTATGTTAAAATTTGGGGCACATTTGTAATTGATAAGCAAATGTTGACTTTCACTGGAATTTTTAAAGGAAATGATATTAATAACTTGTTTTCTCTGAAATCTTTTCTATTACTAGTTCCACAAAATTAACTTGCTAAATTTAAATTTTCTTCTTAGTTTTTCATTATGTGCTGTTCTTTTTTCACCATTAATCTGCCAAATTTTATTACTTTAAAATTTTGCTGTTGGCATTTTTATTGTGCTGAACTGAGTTTATTGTATTTCCCGTATATTCAAAAATAGACAGTTGTATATAGTTTCCTATAAAATAGAATAATACCACCTGTATGTAAATATGTACACATATATACATGGAGATAAATCACTGAAGACATTTGTGAAATTGGACCAGTAACTATTTTCAACAATTTTCAAAGTGGCCACTTAATATATTTTTCTACTGACAAAAGATGGGGCATATAGATTAGCCTGCAATGGATCCTAATGTTTATGTTTTTATTAATCATTTTATCAGATATGCATCATATCTCTCCTTTATTTCTGCATTCATTTAAATAAAAAGTCAGATGTTTCCATTATAAAATTCACCCATGCAAAAGACTGTGAGTTTTTGATGCATTGTTTTCTATACATTGTTTTAGTTTCAATTCATATTATATAGAATTATATTTATATTTTATAATGTAGTATGCTTTTTAGAATTTGCCATATATTTATTTTTAAATATATAAAACTTATCTTCATATTTTAAGCACATGAGTTTTTTTGCTTCAGTTCAGTTGCTCAGTCGTGTCCAATTCTTTGTGACCCCATGAACCGCAGCACACCAGGCCTCCCTGTCCATCACCAACTCCCGGAGTCCACCCAAACCCATGTCCATTGAGTCGGTGAGGCCATCCAACCATCTCATCCTTTGTTGTCCCCTTCTCCTCCTGCCCTCAATCTTTCCCAGCATCAGAGTCTTTTCCAATGAGTCAGCTCTTCCCATCGGGTGGCCAAAGTATTAGAGTTTCAGCTTCAGCATCAGTCCTTCCAATGAATATTCAGGACTGATTTCCTTTAGGATGGACTGGTTGGACCTCCTTGCAGTCCAAGGGACTCTCAAGAGTTTCTCCAACACCACAGTTCAAAAGTATCAATTCTTCTGTGCTCAGCTTTCTTTATAGTCCACCTCTCACATCCATACATGACCACTGGAAAAACCATAGCCTTGACTAGATGGACCTTTGTTGACAAAGTAATGTCTCTGTTTTTTAATATGCTTTCTCGGTTGGTCATAACTTTGCTTCCAGGGAGTAAGCGTCTTTTAATTTCATGGCTGCAGTCACCATCTACAGTGATTTTGTAGCCCCAAAAAATAAAGTCTGACACTGTTTCCACTGTTTCCCCATCTATTTATCATGAAATGATGGGACCGGATGCCATGATCTTAGTTTTCTGAATGTTGAGCTTTAAGCCAACTTTTTCATTCTCCTCTTTCACTTTCATCAAGAGGCTCTTTAGTTCTTCTTCACTTTCTGTCATAAGGGTGGTGTCATCTGCATATCTGAGGTGATTGATATTTCTCCCGGCAATCTTGATTCCAGCTTGTGCTTCCTCCAGCCCAGCGTTTCTCATGATGTACTCTGCATATAAGTTAAATAAGCAGGGTGACAATATACAGCCTTGACATACTGCTTTTCCTATTTGGAACCAGTCTGTTGTTCCATGTCCAGTTCTATCTGTTGCTTCCTGACCTTCATACAGATTTCTCAAGAGGTGGATCAGATGGTCTGGTATTCCCATCTCTTTGAGAATTTTCCACAGTTTATTGTGATCCACACAGTCAAAGGCTTTGGCATAGGCAATAAAGCAGAAATAGATGTTTTTCTGGTTCATGTACTATTGAAGCCTGGCTTGGAGAATTTTAAGCATTACTTTACTAGCTTGTGAGATGAGTGCAATTGTGTGGTAGTTTGAGCATTCTTTAGCACTGCCTTTCTTTGGGATTGGAATGAAAACTGACCTTTTCCAGTCCTGAGGCCACTGCTGAGTTTTCCAAATTTGCTGGCATATTGAGTACAGCACTTTCACAGCATCATCTTTCAGGATTTGAAAGAGCTCAACTGGAATTCCATCACCTCCACTAGCTTTGTTCATAGTGATGCTTCCTAAGGCCCATTTGACTTCAGATTCCAAGATGTCTGGCTCTAGGTGAGTGATCACACCATCATGATTATCTGGTTCATGAAGATATTTTTTGTACAGTTCCTCTGTGCATTCTTGCCACCTCTTCTTAATATCTTCTGCTTCTGTTAGCTCCCTACCATTTCTGTCCTTTATTTAGCCCATTTTTGCATGAAATGTTTCCTTGGTATCTCTAATTTTATTGAAGAGATCTCTAGTCTTTCCCATTCTGTTGTTTTCCTCTATTTCTTTGCATTGATTGCTGAGCAAGGCTTTCTTTTTTTTTTTTTTGCATAGTTCAAGTAAAATCTGGTGTATTGATTTACTCATTGTAGAAGCATTGACCCTCTATTCTTAGTGGATTATTACCTACATTAATGTACTTGAAAGGACCATTCAGTAGAGAATTGAATATGTTCCAGTTTTTTATAACACATGATTGGTATTAATAGATTCCAGAGATTATTTAGTATCTTCATTTATTTGATCACAAGTTCTAAAAAGCTATACTGAGCTCCATATCAGCGTTATTTTTTAAAGATATATTTGTTGCTTCTATTTCTACCATCATCTTCAGCTAGATTCCATACCTCTTAATTAAATAATGCTACAGTGCAGCACACAATATTTTCAGTGACATTTAATATCAGGGCTTGACTAAGAACTTTCCACATGTGACCTTTAGAAATATTTTAAATGATATGAAATAGCTATAAGCAGACTCTAAGGCATCTTAAGACGTGCTTGTTAGAGGCATTGTGCTATGGTTCCCACACTTGGCTACATATTATACTTACCTGACCCCCACTCAGACCAATAAAATTAGACCTGGGAGTGTTAGGAAAGCTCCCCAGGTGATTCTAATGAGCAGTTATCTTGCTAACTTTAGAATATGCTCTGTTCTCAGTCTGAATTCATGTTAGAGACTCTTGGCAAGTTCTTAAAAATAGAAGTGGGCAGGTTCTAACCTGGAGAAATTGTTATCTGAGGTGGAACTCCTGCATTTGTGGGTCATAAAAGTAGCACAGGTGATTCTAATGAAAATCCTGGCTTGAGAACTACTCACCTAATGACAAAAGAAGTGCATCAGAAGGAAACTTAACCATTCCAGTTCTAATTCTGTGAATTAAGATAAATCACCTAATATGTTTGAGGTTCCTTTGTAAAATAGAGGTATTACCATTAGCTTATATAGCAGGTATTGTTCCAGTTGAATGAAACAGTGTACTCAGAAGTTCTTTGTGATAAAGCCTCTATGAGAGGGTAGCAATGAGAGCTTACCATGTAGTGGCTTCTGTAAAGTGGTGCATATAGTTTATTTCTAAGTCCTGTGTTGTTTTTGACAGAAAGAAAGCTACATCTATCTCTGAAGCAGAAAGAAATTTGGGTTCCTTGGCTATCTCCAGGGTATATTACCCTGGTTTTTAAAGTTTGCCCTACATTCTTTATTCAGACCAGGCTACTAGTGGCTCTCGGTCATAGGAGACCAGCAGTGGAGAGGAAAATGGAGCTGCCCCATCTAGAGATTTGAAAAATTTGTTAATTCCTGTAATTAGTAACATTCTTCTCATACCTCCACAGAGACATGGTGGGCAGCCATGGAGTTGTTTACCTGATTTAACTTTTCATTCTCTTTTGCAGTGCTTTCCTCCTGTATCTCTTCCACCTCTACTGTCCCTAGTGTTTAAGCATCACCAACATTTACCCATATACTGAGTGAGGACAGAAGAAAGAGAAAGGGTCTCCAAAGATGAATACACTCATTAGTGGTTTCCCACCATGACACAAACCTCAGGACTTCCGCTATGGAGGGGCAAGATTCACCGGTACAGGGCATTTCCAAAGGTAAATACACTCATTAGTGGTTTCCCACCATGACACAGACCTCAGGACTTCCACTGTGGAGGGGCAAGAGTCGCCTGTGCAGGGCATTCCCTGGTGTGGTAGTCTAGATGCAACTTGCCACTGGATTCATCAATCAAGCAAAATTACATGCAGTTTCTTGAGGCTTTTTAATCCTCTCCACAGTATATTTGACTGAAAATTCTTATTTTGTTTCATTTCTTGACATGACTCTGTGTTGCGATTACTTAAAATATCAGTTCTTACTTGTCTCTGAAGACGGTGATTACTCTGTGATTGGTTTTGTTTTCCTGATGCACTATACTATAGTTTTCAGATTTGTAAAGAGATGGTGAACCTTCTGGGACAGAAAAAGATGAACAGTAGCATCCTATAATTTAGTGTTACTATCGAAGAGCTTACTTTTTTAATATTTAAGGAGGAACTGAGTGTAACATGTTTATCTCTTCAAATAACCTGAAAAGGAGGCTCAGCAACCAAAAAAAAAAAAAAAAATATGTAGTTTATATCAAAAAATTTTAGGAAGAAATTAGTTTGAAGAACATTTCATGAATTTTAATTCTCATCAAAGATTTTTCCCTTGATCTTGACAACCCTATTTATGTCATCCATTTATTCAACTAATTCTGAGTACCTGCTCTGTTCCAGGTAGGGTCCTAAGTGATGGAAATATACCAGTAAAGACAGGCAGGTTTCTACCCTCTTGTAACTTACAAGGAAATAGAGACTGGTGAATGAGTGATTACCCATCAACATTCTAAAGGAGATCAGCCCTGGGATTTCTTTGGAAGGAATGATGCTAAAGCTGAAACTCCAGTACTTTGGCCACCTCATGCGAAGAATTGACTCATTGGAAAAGATTCTGATGCTGGGAGGGATTGGGGGCAGGAGGAGAAGGGGACGACAGAGGATGAGATGGCTGGATGGCATCACTGACTCAATGGACGTGAGTCTGAGGGAACTCCGGGAGTTGGTGATGGACAGGGAGGCCTGGCGTGCTGCGATTCATGGGGTCGCAAAGAGTCGGACACGACTGAGCGACTGATCTGATCTGATCTGAGACTGAATGCTGTGATGTGGAGAGCGTAGGTGTTTTGAAAGAGATCTATTGAGGGGTGCCTAACCTAGCAGTGGAAAGCCAGAAACCCTCCCAGAGGAATTGGCATCTAATCCCAGACCTAAACAAGGAGAACAGTAATTACGAGAAGACGGGAGAGTGTTCCAGGTAGAGAAAAACACCATACAGTAAAGTCCAGAGGTTCAGGGCATGGTCTGATATGGGGGAGTATCTTAAAAACCTATTTCTCATCTCCCCATGGCTGTTAGATCACTAAGGAGGGTGGGATATAGGGGGAGTTGGGTACCACCAGTGAAACCCATAACAAGCAGCAGGGGACAGAGTGCCATTCCCTCCTGACATGGTAGATGCGGTAGCAGCCCATGAGAGCCTTATCAAAGAGGACTTTATAGTCTACCAGTAGGTCTAATGGAGAAGGCAGTGGCACCCCACTCCAGCACTCTTGCCTGAAAAATCCCATGGACGGAGGAGACTGGTGGGCTGCAGTCCATGGGGTCACAAAGAGTCGGACATGACTGAGCGACTTCCCTTTCACTTTTCACTTTCATGCATTGGAGAAGGAAATGGCAACCCACTCCAGTGTTCTTGCCTGGAGAATCCCAGGGACGGGGAGCCTGGTGGGCTGCCGTCTATGGGGTCGCACAGAGTTGGACACGACTGAAGCGACTTAGCAGCAGCAGCAGTAGGTCTAAAGCTTCTTACTGGGATTACCTAGATTAGCACTGTAAAGGGAATCACGTTTTTCCCTCCTGTTATAGGGAAAAAATCTCAGTTAAGTGTATCTCCTATGTTTCTTCTCTGTGTGTTTCCTTTGCTCGCACACTCCTAACACACTCATATGGAACACTTCTGACACTTTTAATCTCCCAATGTGTGGCTGTTTTTTCCCACACCAAGCATTGCCCTGCAACACCACTTGGGTGTCCCACAATTTACCTCAATCCCAACACCATCTACCTGGATATAGTGTCAGGTCCCACAAGTTAAAGTCTTGCTCCCCCAACTCTGTGCTCCCACCCTACCTCAGATTACAGGTGCAAGTAGTAGCTCCCCCAGGTCACCCACAGTTCTGTCCATTTTGGCTGGACATCAGAGGCTCCCTTAACCCCCTTCTCAAGTTCAATTAATTTGCTAGAGGGGCTCACAGAACTCAGGAAAACATTTACTTACCTTTGCCAGTTTATTGAAGAGTATGATAAAGGATACAAATAACAGCCAGTTGAAGAGATGCATAAGACAAGGTCTGAGTGGGTCCTGAGCACAGTGTCCCCATGGAGTTGGGGTGCATTACTCTCCCAGAGCAGATGTTTTCGTCAACCTAGGAACTTTCCAAATCCCATACTACTGGGATTTTTATGGAGGATTCATAACATAGGTTTAATTGATCATTAACTTTATTTTCAACCCTGCTCCCTACTTAGGAGGGTGTGAAGTAGATCTGGAAATTCCAAGCTCCAATCTTGGCTTGGTCTTTCAGTGACCAGCCCTCATCCAGGAGCCATCCAGGAACCCACCCACAGTTACTTCACTAGAACAAAAGACACTTGTATCACTCCGGAAATTACAGAGGTTTCAAGAATCCTGTGTCAGGAACTGGGGTCAAAGATCAAGTAGTACAACAGAGATGCTCCCAGTGTTCTTATCACTTTGGAAATTACAAGCGTTTCTGGAGCTCTGTGCCAGAGGCCAATATGTATTTTCTGTTGTCTCAGAAGCATATATTTAGTGCCGCTCAGGTTGGTATATTAATATATACCTTTAGTAATAAACTGATACACTCTCACATATCTCTTAGCTACTGGTCTTCTGGAACCATGTTTAGTCTGAAGATGCAGTATTAAATATCTCCATTGTTAATTCAGCTAACTTTTAAAATATCTTCTCACTTTAAATTAATAGCTTCAGATTTGAGGAAAGTGTATAGTGTACCATGGTCCTTTCAAACGCTCTCTGCAGACAGACTGTCTGTCTTGAATCCTAGCTTCAATGATTTATGTGTGATCTTGAGTGAATTAATGAACCTTCAGCAGTGTGTTTCAATTTCTACATCACTTACACATCTATATCCCTCTCATCTCTTACCTTTTTTTAGTTTAAAAGAAAGGTGAAGGTATAGGTACAAGAATTCTGATAGAATTCATATATACTTTCTGGCTTCTGGGTGAGTTGGAAGTTATGGAAGGTAGCAGGAGATAGGAGGAAGGAAAGAATCAAGATCAGCTGGTAGTTAGGAATTGGTGAGGATACTTTGTCCTTATGAAGGGCATCAGTAACACCCCTGCAGCATGGGATGGTTGACAGATAACTGTAGCTAGAAGACAACATAATCCAAGGCTCATCATGACTTAAGGGGATTTGAGGAGAACAAAGGGTGATTGCCAGAGTTCATTGCCAATAGGGCATCTTTATAGAAACTACAACATGTTTTCCAAGCCATACTTCTCCTTTTTTTGCCCAGGGACAATGTTGTCTGTTCACATTTTTATCTCATATTCTTTCCTATCCTTGGAAGAGGATAACTTATCCATCCTTGTAAACTTAAAAATGCTAGTATATAGTAAACAGTTCTCAGAGTGCCTGGCACACAGATTTGATGAATACTTGTCAAAAAACTGATTTATTTCTCTTATTTTACATGCTTTGTTTTTGAAAGGTTTATTTATTTCAGATGTCACTAACTTCTAAGCGTTCTTCCCAGAGTCACACATAATTAAGGACTCAGACTTTGTAGATATACCACTTTTCAGTCGTCGTTGTTCAGTTGCTCAGTCACGTCTGACTCATTGTGACCCCATGGACTACAGCACACCAGGCTTCCTGGTCCCTCACTATCTCCCTGAGTTTGCTTAAACTCATGTCCATTGAATCCGTGATGCCATCCAACTATCTCATCCTCCTGTAGTCCCCTACTCCTCCTGCCCTCCGTCTTTCCCAGCATCCGGGTCTTTTCCAGTGAGTCAGCTCTTCCCATCAGGTGGCCAAGGTATTGGAGCTTCACCTTCAGCATCAGTCCTTCCAATGAATATTCAGGGTTGATTTCCTTTAGGATTGACTGGTTTGATCTCCTTGCTGTCCAAGGGACTCTCAAGAGTCTTCTCCAGGACCAGTTTGAAAGCATCAGTCTTCGGCATTCAGCCTTATTTATGGCCCAACTCTCACATCATACATGACTGCTGAAAAAACCATAGATTTGACTACACAGATCTTGTTGGCAAAGTGATGTCTCTGCTTTTCAGTACATTGTTTAGGTTTGTCATAGCTTTTCCTCCAAGAAGCAAGTGTCTTTTAGTTTCATGGCTGTAGTCACCATCCACGCTGATTTTGGAGCCCAGGAAAATAGTCTGCCACTGTTTCCATTGTTTCCCCATTTATTTACCATGAAGTGATGGAACCAGATGCCATGATCTTAGTGTTTTGAATGTTGAGTTCACTGAAAAAACGAATCCCTGGTGGTCCAGGAATTGGTTGACTTACCTGGCGGTCCAGTGGTTGAGAATTCACTGGATTCTGTCTTCTAATGCAGGGGATGCAGGTTCTATTCCTGGTCTGGAAACTAGGATCGTATGTGTGGCAGGGCAACTGAGCTTGCAGGCCGCAAGGAGAGAGAAGCCCATGTACCATAAGGAAAGATCCTGTAATGCTGCAACTAAGACCTGAGGCAGCCAGAACTAAAGTAAATAGATAGAATATTAAAAACAAACAGATCTAAGTCAAGCAAAGACAGTCACCCATGACTAAACTCACGCATTCATGTTACATTTACTTCTCGTCCCTCCCCCTTCTCAAACTCTTCTTCACCACTCGACTTAGGAAAAAATTAACAATTCTATAACAAAAAAGGAGAATATTTAATAAAACTGGGGGAAGGAAGGGTGACAATCCTCCAAGTTTTTCGTATTTTATATTATTTTAGTGAATTAGTTGTAGACATAAGGGAGGACTTAGCCATGAGAGTTTTAACACATTAGGACTTAAATGAATCTGTATGCAAAGCTTCTATGAAAGTCTCAGAAGTTTTTTTTTTTTTTGGTAAAGCTGTTTTTGGTTTTCAGTGCTACAATCCTGCCCTCTAGCGGGCAACCAGAAACATACCAAAAGCCAGAACATCGCATCATTTTACTTAACTACTCCATCAAAGTCCATTGTTTAGTCATTCTAAAAAAATTGAACTTGTAAACTACTTATAATACAAGAAGCACAGAATAAAGTAAAATACTTTTTTGGCTAACATTTACAATGTTCTTGCTATAGGACCTATATTTAAGAGCAGCCAGTACTCTTGCCTGGAAAATCTCATGGACAGAGGAGCCTGGTGGGCTGCAGTCCATGGGGTCACTAAGAATCGGACAGGACTAAGCGACTTCACTTTCACTTTTCACTTTCATGCGTTGGAGGAGGAAATGGCAACCCACTCCAGTGTTCTTGCCTGGAGAATCCCAGGGACGGCGGGGCCTGGACGGCGGGGCCTGGTGGGCTGCCGTCTATGGGGTCGCACAGAGTCGGACACGACTGAAGCGACTTAGCAGCAGCAGCATTTACTTCTTTGTATTTGTGTGGTAATTATCTGTCACTTTCTCTTTTCTGTGGGGGAAGAAAAGAATTTCAGTGCATATCACAGAAGTAAGAAATTTATCAAAGAGAAGCCAAAGGGATTCTTTCTGGTTACCTGATGTTACAAACTATGCCAAATCTGAATGACTTTAAAACAATGATTTTGGAGCAAGACATTATTGATATTATGTAGCTTCTTGATAAAATGGGCTGACACAGCATTGAATCTGGGGTATTTGTGCTAAGAATACATAATCTAAGTTTAATCATAAAGAAACATCAGACAGATCGAATTGAGGGGCATTCTACAAAATAACTGGCCGGTACTCTTGACAAGAGTCAAGTTCGTGAAAGATAAAGACTGAAAACTATCCCAGGAGAAAACCTAAAGAGACACGACAACTAAATTCAATGTATGATCAGGATTAGATCCTGGACCAGCAAAAAAATTGTTAGTGGGACACTTAAAAAAATTTGAACACAACTTTCTTGATTTTGGTGGTTGTAGTGTGGTTTTGTAAGATGTTAACATTTGATGAAGCTGGGTGAAGTTTGAGCAGAAAACTCTTGACACTATTTTTGCAACTTTTTTCCAAGTTAGAAATTATTTCAAAGTGAAAGTTTTTTTAAAAAATTGCGAATATCTATTTATTTTATTAACAATTTCATAACTAGGGGATTTGGGAAGACTTTATCTGTGTGCTTCATCTCTGATCCACTTGGCATCAGCTCGGGCACCTGAGGCTGGAGGATTCACTTTCAGGATGACATCTTCACTCACCAGGGTGTTCCTTGGCCTCTTTCTGTGCACAGCATGTGTCCTGCATGCTCTTTCCTCTGTGTTCAGCCTCTTAGAGCATGGGAGTCTAAGTGTAATGGCACTTCTTACTTGGTGACTGGCTTCCAAGAGGGCACTCCAAGAAATAGGATATAGAAGCCGTCAATCAGTGTCTTACAAGACCTGAGCACAGAATATTGGTATAGTTTCACTTCTATCATATTCTGTTGGTCAAAGCAGTAAGATAGTCTCACCAGATTCAAAAGGAAAGGACCAAGACTCTGCCTCTCAATGGGAAAAGTGTCTGAGAATTATGACCACCTTTCATTCATAACAGATATTTCACCAAAATCTCACTGGCTTTGCAATAGAGATGGAATTGGTGAAAAAAAAGCATGGGCATTTTTTTGTCCGACATACATAAATTCTAATCCCGGCTTTACCATTTACTAACAGTGTGATGTGTATGGTCCTCAATTTCCTTATCTCTAAAATTGTGGCAGTAACATAAATGCCCTAGAGTATTGAGAGAACTAGTGAAAACAATATATAAAATGTAAGATATGGCAGGCAATAAATATGCAAACCTAACAATAATTGCTGCTGCTGCTGCTAAGTCACTTCAGTCCTGTCCAACTCGATGCGACCCCATAGACGGCAGCCTACCAGGCTCCCCCATCCCTAGGATTCTCCAGGCAAGAACACTGGAGTGGATTGCCATTTCCTCCTCCAAGGCATGAAAGTGAAAAGTGAAAGTGAAGTCGCTCAGTCGTGTCCGACTCTTAGCAACCCCATGGACTGCAGCCTACCAGGCTCCTCCGCCCATGGGATTTTCCAGGCAAGAGTACTGCAGTGGGGTGCCATTGCCTTCTCTGAATAATAATTGTTAGCGTTTATTGAATACTTAGTAAGAGCTCAGTTCATTGAATATGCTTTCTAAATGGTGTCTCAGTGAGTCGTTGCCCCTTCCTGGAGTGACGTGTCCCACACTGGATGGCTCAAAAAGAGCAGCACCCATTTTCTCCAGCTTCAGTTGTGTTCATCCTTGAGTCTGCTCCGTTTACCTGTCTGATCATTTTTCACTGCCTTGTTGCTTGGATCTCCATTTCCACATACTTTTTATTTCCCATTTATGCTGCTCCCTAAGGACCCAAGTGCTGATGCACATTTGGCACTTCTTTGACACTGCCTTCTCCGTGTTTGTTCTCAGTGCTGTCAGGGTGGTTCTTGACAGCTTCTCACACAATCTGTCAGCCCCTCTGAGCCCGCAATTGCCTGCTCATCAGAGCCAAGACACTCGTGTCTTTGTTTCCGTGAGTGCTCTGCTGTCAGCCTTCCTTTATACACGGTGGTGGGTGCTCAGTTGTTGGCCTACCCAGGAACACGATGATCTGCACTTTGGAGCAATTATTTAATTTGAGGCAATTACTTGTAGGTGTTCTTTAAAGTGAAGATTTTTCCAGGCTGTGACTAAATTTTGATACAGCAGCTTCCCAGGCAGTTAAGGAACTACTTCATACCCAGAAGGTTGTCGCTCAGTCTGTTGTCACTGGATAAAGGTGGTGACCCTTTATTTTCGCAGCAAGCTGAGTTTCTATTGCTTCACGTCCTGCAAGCAGTCAGATGGTTTTTGTGTTTTTAATATGGAGACAAATAATAAAATTTGGTTTTGATAGAGGTCACCTATTATTAGTCTTTCTCCTCCTTACTCTCAAAATATCAGTTCAGTTCAGTTGCTCAGTCATGTCCGACTCTTCGAAACCCCATGAATCGCAGCACGCCAGGCCTCCCTGTCCATCACCAACTCCCGGAGTTCACTCAGACTCACGTCCATTGAGTCAACGATTCCATCTCATCCTCTGTCGTCCCCTTCTCCTCTTGCCCCCAATCCCTCCCAGCATCGGAGTCTTTTCCAATGAGTCAACTCTTTGCATGAGGTGGCCAAAGTACTGGAGTTTCAGCTTCAGCATCAGTCCCTCCAAGGAAATCCCAGGGCTGATCTCCTTCAGAATGGACTGGTTGGATCTCCTTGCAGTCCAAGGGACTCTCAGGAGTCTTCTCCAACACCACAGTTCAAAAGCATCAATTCTTCGGCGCTCAGCCTTCTTCACAGTCCAACTCTCACATCCATACATGACCACAGGAAAAACCATAGCCTTGACTAGACAGACCTTCGTTGGCAAAGTAATGTCTCTGCTTTTCAATATGCTATCTAGGTTGGTCATAACTTTCCTTCCAAGGAGCAAGCGTGTTTTAATTTCATGGCTGCAGTCACCGTCTGTAGTGATTTTGGAGCCCAGAAAAATAAAGTCTGACACTGTTTCCACTGTTTCCCCATCTATTTCCCATGAAGTGATGGGACCTGATGCCATGATCTTCGTTTTCTGAATGTTGAGCTTTAAGCCAACTTTTTCACTCTCTTTTACTTTCATCAAGAGGCTTTTGAGTTCCTCTTCACTTTCTGCCATAAGGGTGGTGTCATCTGCATATCTGAGGTTATTGATATTTCTCCCGGCAATCTTGATTCCAGCTTGTGCTTCTTCCAGTCCAGCGTTTCTCATGAACTCTCAAAAAGTTCATGAGAAAAGTATATTTAAAGGCAAGTGTACTCTCAAAATACATTTGCCTTTAAATAGGAAGAATGACTTTAATCCTTTAAGAATTAGAAGCCACATTAAATAATACTCAGCTAAGGTATTCATTCATTCATTCAGCCATCTTCTCTTAACAGTGGTTATGAGTATGACTTCTAGACTTATACTGTATAGGTTAAAATCCACTAAAGAGCTGTATGACCTTAGGAAATATAATTTGACTTCTCTAAATCTAATTTTTTTGTGGGTAAAATGGAATTTCAGGTTGTTGTGGGACTAAGTAAGGATGTGTTTATGGTGTAATTAATTTAGATCTTTACATGTAGGAAATAGTCAATGGATATTGACTCATTTATTATCTTGCCCTTGGAGTTAGACTTTGCATATAAATGGTAAGTAGCCACGACAGTGTATTTACCTGTTATTTTCACTCTTAATAATTCTTTAAATACCTTAGCCCTTTCAATTCTATTAGGAACACTTATTTACCCCTCAGTGAAAAACAAATTGTTATAGATTACATATTTCTGAAGAGGGAGGCATCTTGAAAGTGTAGGACATCTTTTCCTTAAAAAAATTTTTTTTAATATATTTCAGCTTAATTAGACAAATGTTGGACCATGTAAGAGTAAGTGGGCAATGAAATAATGGAGTATTTAGTTCATTTTGTGGCTTGGAAGAGTGAATGGTTGCTTACAATGTACTTCATTGTTGGCTAGCAGGCTGAGGACCAAAGCTTCCACTGACATTGTCATCTTAAAAGAAACCTACTTGTGCTTCCTGAATGCTGGCCTATGGAAGTTACTATCATTTAATGATACCTCTAATTATATTCCTAAATGGGAATAAGTCTTATCTAAAAGAGAAAAATAGATAATTTAAAATATCTAACTAAAGTTGCCTTTTTTATTCTATTAGGAAATCAGGATAGATTTTGTAGTGAAATAAAGAACTTGGCAGAATAGCATGTTTTTTTCTAATTTCCAGCAATCTAGAGGTATGGAAATATTGTGTCTTTGTTTGTATAGTCTGGCCACACTATTCTACTTCAGTTTTTTTTATTTTTCTACTTCAGTTTAAAGCTTATGAAGTCTTTACTTTTCTTCATTTTTTATGATAACATCTAGGGTTTCACATAAGCAGGTACATTATGAACTTAGTTAAATAATTTATTTGTATAAAATTTTCTAATAAATGAAAGTTACCTCTTTAGCTGCCCAAACTTAAAAAAACTACTTTTTATTTAAAACACAGACTGTGCTTTCTTCTTAAGCACAGTGTTTCAAATATAACATAAGCATTCATTAATATTTCTGAGATTATCACAGTAAACTAATATTAGCTCTTGAAGGGCTATTGATGTCATTAGATGAGCCCAGATAGCTATATATATATTTTTTAAAGTTTGCCTTCTATCAAGTACAATATTTTGATTCTGGTAACTGTCTCTATAGGCTATGTCCCTAATCCCGTCTAGCACATACTTTGTCTTTTAGCTTGCTACTTCTGATACCTATAAACAATAAAATCATGTTGTTTAGTTGCTTTAGTCATACTGACTCTTTGAGACCCCATGGACCGTAGCCTGCCAGGCTCCTCTGTTCATGGGATTCTTTGGTAAGAATAGTGGGGTGGATTGCCATTTCCTTCTTCAGAGGATCTTCCTGACCCAGAGATCAAACCCAGGTCTCCTACATTGCAGGCAGATTCTTTACTAATTCTAAGTGTAAGTGAAATTAAAATTTGAATCAGTTTTTTCCTTGCTGTTAGCAAGAGCTGTTTTGGTTATTTACAGATCCTTTTTTCCCTAAATTCTTCTTTGTGTGTTCCATAGCTCAATTGTCCAATAGTTTGAGATCGTTGAAGAAAATGTTACTTACTATTATTTGATGGTGACTCTACAAATTGGTCTAGTTGGGTCCATATGGAAAAGAACAAATCCCAGAAAACTTGGAGATACCTAGTATAGTTTAATCATTTGGTCATCAAATAAGCACTTATATATTTTACACCAACACTGTGAGGTGAAAATGCCATTAGACTACTCATTTGGAAGGCTTTGGAGAATGATCCTAGCCTGCAACTACTAAATGCATATATAACTTAGGTAATCAAGTTCATACTCTGAAAAATGAGAATCGTAATACAGGTTGCTATCTGGATCCCTAGATTTCACTCTTTGTGTGAAAGCATGGAGGTGGGGAAAATGTTTGGCAGGAAGGTCAAGAGCATAGCTAAGTTGGCTGAACATGGAGTGGAATACTCTGAAGGGGTCTGGGAAGGAGATGGAAGGGTGGGAGACGGGCTTAGGAGGAAGGCCAGAGGTTTATGGGGATTAGAGAAGTAGAGACAAGAGGTGCTTACATAGTAACAGTGATTGAAAAAAAAAAAACTAAGAATCAGAGACACTGTGGATTTGGTCTTCATGGCAGGTTGATGAGCACAGCACTCCGGTTGGACTATGCCTAGTGGTTGTGGTGTGGGAGATGGAGGGAATGTGAAGCAGGGCCTACAAGTAGGCAGCAGCTAGAGGGCGAGGATCCAAATTTAGATTAGGAAAGCAAATTCTGCTTAATCGTAACCCAAGTTGTTTTATAATTATTATTTTTGTTATTGTTATAGTACTATCTCTCTATTTTTTCTGCTGCTGCTGCGTCACTTCAGTCGTGTCCGACTCGGTGTGACCCCATAGACGGCAGCCCACCAGGCTCTGCTGTCCCTGGGATTCTCCAGGCAAGAACACTGGAGTGGGTTGCCATTTCCTTCTCCAGTGCATGGAAGTGAAAAGTGAAAGTAAAGTCGCTCAGTCGTGTCGGACTCTTAGTGACCCCATGGACTGCAGCCTATCAGGCTCCTCCGTCCATGGGATTTTCCAGGCAAGAATACTGGAATGGGGTGTCATTGCCTTCTCTGGTATTTTTTTTTCTAATGGTGGTCAAAACTAGTCTAGAATCATTGCTTGGTGTGGTAATGAACTCTTTGTCAATTTGATTTTGTCTCCTGGCCTGATTGTGCATTTTACTGCTTTGGTTTCTTAAAGAATTAACTCAGTACATTCAAAACTTTCAACCAAATATTTTGTGTTTATCATTCATCTCTTCTGCCATTACATCATATGTTCGGTCCTAGTCCTAATCCTTGCTTCTGATTTTGGAGATAGTAAAAGGATGGTTCATTAGGAATTCTTTGCATAGCGCATCTAGTACAATTCCATGTCCAAAAGGTAGTTTAGATTATACTTGTGACCAAGCTGAAGAGGGCATGCCACATAGTTATGGGAAGATACGAACTTATGGGAAATATCAGCTCAAATTTGAAAGGTCTTTTTTCTCTTGATTGATGACTTGCATGGCAAAGAAACAGCATATTCTGTGGCAGTTTTGTTTCTGCCTCTGTCATCTTGAGCATTTAAGATTCCTTTCTCTTGACTTCTATATCTCAACATCTCACTCAGAGTCAAAATTCAGCTCCAGTATGGCTTCTTAGCAAGCTGTTTAATTTTTTTTATTCCTGAAGAAATGTTGCTCTGGTTTTCAGGAAGAAAAAGACAAGGAAGTCTAGGAGATAGCTACTAATTACAACCTCTAGTTGTACAAATACTTCTTGAAAACCAACACTAAAACCACAAAACAATTAGCATGGTAGGTAGTAGAAATCCAGTGTGACGCTTACCCCCTCACATAGTCTGCCTCGGTTACCAGAAACACCTTTTGTTCTCTGTTTTGTTTTCGACGGGCAGTGTAACCATATAACACAGATAGGACTTGGAAATTTCACTTAATAATTTTAGACTTCAGTGTCACTGCAGTTTTGATCAAGGAACTTGATTTTTCCAGGCCTTGAACCAGAAATAGACTGGAGAAAAGTAATTTACTGTAAAAACAATAATTTTATGTAAGCACCAGTTAAAAAGGACCTAAAATTTATAATAAGCCTCTCAGAGAAGAAAAATACCTTTAAAAAATCTCATTTAATTATTATTGTATGTGGAAATGAAAACAATCAGATTTTATTAATGATATGTGGAGGTCTTGGGAAAATAACAAAATAGTGATAGATGTGATTATTGATTTTGACTCTCTTTTTCTGTTTCAGGGTTTGAACATAATCTTTCATGTAGCCTTGGCTCTCCTAAAGGTAAGTCTGTTTTTATGTTTAACCAAACTACCGTATCTCTCTGCCCTTGGAACTGAGCATCATTCAGTTTACAACCTTTGACTCATTCTAGATTCTTGAACACAAAAAACGACTTCTCTGAGGAACTCTGCTCTTCTCTCCTCCCATCTTTTGTTGTTGTGTATTTTAAGTTTGATTTTCTTATAATCCATTTAATCTTGATATCATAACACTCTTTTCAGCAGCATATAAAAATATTTCCATTCATTCGAGTTGGATGATATGAGAAAAAGTTAAAACCTGTTCTCTGTCAAAATGATGCCAGCTTTTTTCTTAAAATGCTTCTTACGATAATAACATCTCTAAAGGTAGCTAAACATATAATTGAATTATTAGAAAGCTTCTGTAATATGCTGACTAAAAAAGAAACTGCTACTTGCAATTTGCAGTTCTTTCTCTGATAGCTAGAAATTTATATGACATATCAGAATTCAATTATAATTACCTCTTTGGATTTTATATCAACATATTAATGCAACTTTTAAAGTGTGGTAACAGCAAGACATTTGCTGCAGAGTTGATGAAAATAACCTGATTGGTTTTTGTCCTTTGGTTAAAAATGAAGTTCTATTATTGAGGGTGAAAATTGCCTTGTTTATAAAAAGATGCAGGCTCACCCTTTTCCTAGTAAAATGTAGTTGTTAAAATTGCAGACACTGGACTCAGATAGATTTGGTTCTAATTTCAGCTCTAGTGTATGACCTTGGGCAAATTACACAGTGCTCAGACCCTGAGTTTTGAGATAATAATGAAAACTAATCTGTAGGATTGCTAAATAATAGGATCCATAAAATCCCTTAACGTAATGGAAAGTTGTATTGCCTAATAAATGGTAGCTGTCATTATTGTGATTACTGTTATTTTCATGAAGTTACTCAGAATTTATTACTAGATTCCCCATAAGTCTTCCACATTTCCCCAAAGATCGTAACTTGAAGCTTCAGAGAACCTCTTGATATTTTAGGAGAGCTTTCCTGCTTAACCATTAAATACTTTTATGAAAGCAAAGGCATCACATTACATGGGCCTTATATAACTCAAGACATGGCTACTGCTCCTTATCTTATTCTGTTAAAATGTACATACAGTGTACTTCATATTTTTCATTTTGAGTTTAGATATGAACAATTCATTTGACAAAGTTACTTTAGGAGTTCTTGTTTGAATTTTGGCGCTGACCCCACATAGAATCAGTACACATAGGCTGTACCTAAGTATACTTAACTGATCTGACTGCTCCTGCCTAGAAAAAGAATACCCCAAAACACATCTGACAGTGATTAATTTTTAGCTTCTAATCTGTCAGATGAAAGAATGTAAACTTGTTTATATAAAAATAATAAACTTAGGGATAGTGGAAAGTGCTAATGAACCTAGCCTAACCAATTTTCAGTATAGCTGCAGAGGGATTTCTCTCTATTTCTTATGATGAGGGGAATCAGAAAGGTAAGTAACATTACTTGAGCACTCAGTGCTAACACTTGAGCATTGAGTGTTAGCATAGATCATCTCATTAGCATATATTAAATATCCAGATGTTATTTGTAGGAGAACCATAAACTGTATCAGAGAAAACCATTTAATAATTCTCTCCCCCAGCTGATAATTGATAGAACCAAGGCCCCAGATTGTTTGAAATCTTTTGACTTAGCAAAGGTATAGCTGAATTAATAACATTTTTAAACAACATAAACATAGGTGAATGTCTCTGTTGCTCAGTATGATTTATAACATCTGTTTTCTGAATGGGAGCTATTTCCTTTTGGGTTAGAAACAGCCTGCTCCTGCTGCTGCTGCTGCTAAGTCGCTTCAGTCGTGTCCGACTCTGTTCGACCCCATAGACGGCTCCCCACCAGGCTCCCCCATCCCTGGGATTCTCCAGGCAAGAACACTGGAGTGGGTTGCCATTTCCTTCTCCAATGCATGAAAGTGAAAAGTGAAAGTGAAGTCGCTGAGTCTTGTCCGACTCTTAGCGACCCCATGGACTGCGGCCCACCAGGCTCCTCTGTCCATGGGATTTTCCAGGCAAGAGTGCTGGAGTGGGGTGCCATTGCCTTCTTCGAGAAACAGTCTACCAGGTGGCTAGAAAGCTACTCAGCTAAAACAATGATTCCTTATAGTAGCATCATTAAATTATTTAGGCTGTTGGCAGAATCCATTAGGTAGGCTAGGTATACTCCTAAAAATCTAATTTAGTGATTATATGATGCATTCAGTAGTCATAGCATAGTACATTATAATAGATGGGAGATGATCAGTGAGAATTAATCTGAGTGACTTCATATTGCCAGAGAAAACTTCTAATCAGAATAGATTCTTTGCTTTCTGACAAGGATTAAAAGTAAATGGCAGAACGTTTCCCTCCACCCTGACCACAAGCATAGAAACATTACAGAGCTAAAGCCCATTTATAACCCTACCTTAGAGGAAACCATAATAAAAATTTAGTATAAAATCTTTCTCCCATGCTCTAGTCTATTGAATATGTAAGCATGTATTACCTACCTACATGCACTCATATACATATACATGTGTATATAAATAAATATGTTTTAATATGGGTTTGAGGGTTACAGATAAGATGATGGGGAGGTAGTAAGTACATCTTGAAGTACAATGTGAAAGGATTAACATATATTTATTTTCTTTTAAAAATTCTGTTGAACAAGACTTTTCATATAATATTATAAATATCCTTCTGTGTTATAATACACATGTAGTGGTTAAAAGCACAGGGTCAGACTGATTGAGTTTAAATCCCATCTTACACAATTTGTCCAGTGATCTTAGGTAAATTACAGTTTCCTCATCTTTAAAATGGGAATATTAGTAATACCTATTCCATAGGATTGTTGTGAAGGTTTAATGAGTTAATATATGATTGGTGCCTGTTAACTTAGTAAGCACTACAGTCACCCAGGAGCTATTATTACACATAGAACTTCCTTAGCCTTTTAAATGACTGCTTATTTTTCTATTGTATATATCATAATTTATTTAACCAATTTTATATTTAATTTTTATGGACATTAAAATTGTTTTTAGACTTCCCTGTTAAACAAAGCTGTAACAAACATCCTTAAATTCCATCTTTGCATATGGTATCTTTAGGATAAATTCCTAAGAATGTAATTGTTGGTCAAACTGTAATCACATTTTAATTTTTGATCCATATTGCAAAACTACTTTCTGTTAGCAACCATACTCTTGAAAAATCAGAATTTCTAGATTCGTACCTTTATAGATCCTTTTTTTTTTTTTTTTTTTTTAATTTTATTTTATTTTTAAACTTTACATAATTGTATTAGTTTTGCCAAATATCAAAATGAATCCACCACAGGTATACATGTGTTCCCCATCCTGAACCCTCCTCCCTCCTCCCTCCCCAGATCCTTAAATCAGGCAGAAAAACAAAGCAACTTAAAAAGTAATTATTATAATAATTTTGAAATTGCCAACATCCACTGGATCATGGAAAAAGCAAGAGAGTTGCAGAAAAACATCTATTTCTGCTTTATTGACTGTGCCAAAGCCTTTGACTGTATGGATCACAATAAACTGTGGAAAATTCTGAAAGAGATGGGAATACCAGACCACCTGATCTGCCTCTTGAGATATCTATGTGCAGGTCAGGCAGCAACAGTTAGAATTGGACATGGAACAACAGACTGGTTCCAAATAGGAAAAGGAGTCCATCAAGGTCGTATATTGTCACCCTGCTTATATAACTTATATGCAGAGTACATCATGAGAAACGCTGGACTGGAAGAAACACAAGCTGGAATCAAGATTGTCGGGAGAAATATCAATAACCTCAGATATGCAGATGACACCACCCTTATGGTGGAAAGTGAAGAGTAACTAAAAAGCCTCTTGATGAGAATGAAAGTGGAGAGTAAAAAAGTTGGCTTAAAGCTCAACATTCAGAAAACGAAGATCATGGCATCCGGTCTCATCACTTCATGGGAATTAGATGGGGAAACAGTGGAAAGTGTCAGACTTTATTTTTTTCGGCTCCGAAATCACTACAGATGGTGATTGTAGCCATGAAATTAAAAGACGCTTACTCCTTGGAAGGAAAGTTATGACCAACCTAGATAGCATATTCAAAAGCAGAGACGTTACTTTGCCAACAAAGGTCCGTCTAGTCAAGGCTATGGTTTTTCCTGTGGTCATGTATGGATGTGAGAGTTGGACTGTGAAGAAGGCTGAGCACCGAAGAATTGATGCTTTTGAACTGTGGTGTTGGAGAAGACTCCTGAGAGTCCCTTGGACTGCAAGGAGATCCAACCAGTCCATTCTGAAGGAGATCAGCCCTGGGATTTCTTTGGAGGGACTGATGCTGAAGCTGAAACTCCAGTACTTTGGCCACCTCAAGCGAAGAGCTGACTCATTGGAAAAGACTGTGATGCTGGGAGGGATTGGGGGCAGGAGGAGAAGGGGACGACAGAGGATGAGATGGCTGGATGGCATCACTGACTCGATGGACATGAGTCTGAGTGAACTCCGGGAGTTTGTGATGGACAGGGAGGCCTGCTGTGCTGCGATTCATGAGGTCGCAAAGAGTCGGACACGACTGAGCAACTGAACTGAACTGAACTGAGACAAATGAAATGCCTCAGTTTTGAAGACTCCAATGCTATGTACTTTCGTTTGGAAATATCTGGAATGTTTTTAGGGAAGTCAGTTGATTCTGGTTAAATTTTAGAAGACTGAGCCCTGTCTTGGAGGGGCTGTGTATATTATATAAAGGTTATTAAGTATACCTTTTATATTATTGGCTTTTCAATGGTCTTTACTATGGTATGTTTCCTTACCATGCTATTGTAGCTTTTTTGATCAAGTCATTAATGAAATCTAGTTGACGTCTTTTCTATTTTTTATCTAACTTGATCTCTCAATAGTTCTCAAAACAGCATTAGCATTGTACTTGCTTTTCTTGCTACTCTTCTTCTGCCTCCTGAGAACAGATCCCATCTTCAACAGTTTATCCAGTGATCTTAGGTAACTTATTGGCGTCCCTGGTGGCTCACATGGCAAAGAATACGCATGCAATGCAGGAGAACCAGGTTCAATCCCTGGGTTGGCAAGATCCCCTGGAGAAGGAAATGGCAACCCACTCCAGTATACTTGCCTGGAGAATTCCATGGACAGAGGAACCTGACAGGCTATACAGTCCATGGGGTCATGAAGAGTCAGACATAACTGAGCAACTAATAGTAACATTTTAGGTAACTTACATTTCCCCTGTCTTTAAAATGGGAATATTAGTAACACGCATCACATAGGATTGTTGTTAGAGTCTAATGAGTTTATATATGATTGGTGCCTATAACTTAGTAAGTACTACAGTACATCTGTATGCTATTATTACATGTAGAAATTCTCCTCTCTCTACCCCTTGGTAAAGAATCCGCCTGCAATGCAGGAGACATGGAGACGTGGGTTCTAGCCCTGGGTTGGAAAGATCCCCTGACAGAGAAAATGGCAACCCACTCCAGTAAACTTGCCTGGAAAATTCCATGGACAGAGTAGCCTGGCAGGCTGCAGCCCATGGGGTTGCAAAAAAGTTGGCCGTGACTGAGTGACTAAACAACAATTGACTTACTGTCATTTTGTTAATTTTTTCGGGTCATTTTTGTAGCTCCTCTCTGTTCTTCTCTTTCTCTTTTCCCTTGATTTTTTGGTGATTTTCTTTAGTATTAGATTTCTTTCTCATTTTCTTCTGTGTATTTATTAATAATATAAGTTTTTTCTTTGTGGTTACTATGAGGTTTACATACAACATCCTATATATGTACAGTCTCCATACGTATTATATTTTTAATGACACATTTTATACCTTTTAGTTTACTACATATATCTTAATTATTGTACTTTAATTTTATTTAATAATTTTGTCTCAGCCTTCGTATATGCTACCCAAGTGACTGATCCACTACCTTTAGTATTTATTTGCCTTTAGATTGATTTTTAATTTTATATGTTCTCATTATTAATTACCACTTTTTAAGTTTAGAGGGGTCCCTTTAACATCTCTAATAAGGCCAATTCAGTGGTGATGAATTCCTTTAGATTTTGCTTATCTGGAAAACTCGTAATACATCTCCTTAATTCTGAATGGTAACTTTCCCAGTAGAGAATTCTTGGTTGGCATGTTGTTGGTGTGTGTGTGTGTTTGTTTTTTTCCCAGCATTTTTAATATGTTATGTCACTTCTTTATGGCATGTAAAGTTTCTGATGAAAAAATTCTACTGATGGCCTTATGGGGTTTTCCTTAAGTAATTAATGACTTTTCTCATGCTGGTTTTAGGAGTCTCTGTTTATCCTTAACTTTTACCATTTTGACCATAATGAGTCTCAGTGTGTTTCTCTTTGGATTCATCCTATTTAGAACTCTCAGGGCTTCCTGGGTCTAAATGATTGTTTCCTTCCCCAGATTAGAGAAGGTTTCAGCCATTATTTCATCAAATAATCCTTCTGGCTTATTCTTTCTTCTCATGTGACTGTTATTCCACTTGATCTTGTACCAGAGGCCCCTAACATTTCCTCACCTCTTTTAATTCTTTGTTTATTCTGCTGCTCTGTGGGGTGTTTTCCATTGTTCTTTTAGCGTGGTGATTTGTGCTTACGTTTATTTATCTGTTCTGCTGTTGAAGCCTTTTAGTGTGTTTTTCAGTTGACTGTAATTTCTTATATTTTGTTTCTTTGTTGAATTCTCTCTATGTTCTTCCATTCTTCTCCCAAGATCAATGAGCATCTTTAAGATCATTATTTTGAACTCTTTATCAGGTAGCTTGCTTATCTGCATTTCATTAAGGTCTTTTTTTCTGGAGGTTTGCCACATTCTTTGGTCTGGAACACAGTCCTCTGTCTCCTCATTTTGCCTGTCTCTCTGTGTTTGTCTGTATGTATAGATAAAATGGCTGTCTCCCTCAGTCTTGAAAGAGTGGTGTTGGGAAGGAGATGTTCCCTGTGGCCTAGAAACGCAGTCTCCTGTGGTCACTAGAGCCAGGCCTTCTGTGGGTATCTGTCATGAGGGCTGCATGCACCCACTGCTTATGAAAAGGCTGAGATGCTGTGAGGGGAGAATGATAAATTGATAAATGATAAAATGATAATTTTTTTCCAGTTTAGCTTGTGTGATTCTGATTTGGATATCAAACAGAATCTACGTGCTGAACTGAAACATCTCTTTCTTTAACCAAACTTCTCTCATGTCAGTAGCCTGCTGCAGTAAGCCTGATTTTTGTATCATGGAAACGTCTTTCCAGAAATCTGTCTGGTATTTCATAGGAGAAATAATCTTTTGTATTTCATATTTTGGCCTCCTTCTAAACCTTCCAGGTTGCCCTGCTCTCAGTAGGCTGGGAGCTCTCTAATAAGCCATGCCCTGTGCGTCTCAACCTGCTTCCTTATCCAGTATCCTTCTACAGCTGAAATAACCTCTTTCTATACCATTGTAGGACATCCTTGTTTTCTCACCTGTAATAACCTGTCATGTTGTAATCTTCCATTTGTTATCTACCAACTCATCTACCATTCCCTCTGGGAGTGGACCCAGTAAAACACATTGTATACTAATAACATTCGTTCATTTATGTGTTCATTCAGCAAAGGACTTTTGAACACCTCCTGTGAGCCAGACACTGTGCTTAATGATATGGATACAACAGTGAACACACAGTCCCTTTCCTTAAGTTGTTTGAAGTAGTGTCTGACAGTCCTCTTAATGTATGGAAGCAAATCTCTTTTTCTTGCTTTTCCTTCTCCTCCTTCAAAGAAAAAATAAATCTTCCCACCAATTTTCAGTAAGAGACTATCCCAATTTATTTTAGTTATATCAGAGCATTGTGAGTCCCTTCAGCAATAGATCACTGATTCAATGGACATGAATGTGGGTAAACTTCTAGAGATGGTGAGAGACAAGGAGGCCTGGTATGCTGTAGTCCATGGAGTTGCAAAAAGTCAGACACGACTTAGTGACTAAACAACAACAACAATAGAACTCAGTGATTATTAATCATTAGTGTACTTTGGAACCACCTAAATCCCAAGTAATTTGTTTAAATGGAACATTTCCAAATTCTTCCTCTCAGCCTCTAGATCTGATGCAGGCAGTTCCAGAACCAGGAGGGTAAGAAGTACATGTGTGCTTAGTGGCTTCAGTTGTGTCCGACTCTGCAACCCCGTGGACCATGGCCTGCCAGACATTGAGTTATTAATGTACAGAGCAAAGATCCTCAGTCTTAACTCTATATCAGAATGTCCTGTAACTAGAGTAAGCTTTAAACATTTTCTGATCCTGAGTTGTACAGAACAGTTTCATTTGAACATCAAGGAAGCCTAAGCATCAGTATTTTTAAAAACTCCCCCGGACACCCCTCTGTGCTGCTAAGCATCTACTACACTGTGATCAAACATTCAAAATTAAATTATTTAAAAGTGATAGTGAGGGATGAAAGAAAACACATGAGGAAGGAAGAGGAAAAGAAAACACATGTGCAATTAAAGGAAACATTCACAGTCACACTTAGAAAATGGATGGTTCTTATTTTCATTGTTAGCAGTTGCTAATGTGTCCATTTTGTCTCCATGCTCCTCCATCGCAATGCCCATCTGTAGGATTGTAGCATCTGCTCAGTGGGGCCATGAGAATTACTGGTAGGTTCCTGAGGAGTATATTATCAGTTCAGTTCAGTCGCTCAGTCGTGTCCGACTCTTTGCAACCCCATGAATCACAGCACACCAGGCCTCCCTGTCCATCACAAACTCCCGGAGTTCACTCAAACTCACGTCCATCAAGTCAGTGATGCGATCCAGCATCTCATCCTCTGTCGTCCCCTTCTCCTCCTGCCCCCAATCCCTCCCAGCATCAGGGTCTTTTCCAGTGAGTCAACTCTTCGCATGAGGTGGCCAAGTACTGGAGTTTCAGCTTTAGCATCATTCCTTCCAAAGAACACCCAGGACTGATCTCCTTTAGAACGGACTGGTTGGATCTTCTTGCAGTCCAAGGGACTCTCAAGAGTCTTCTCCAACACCACAGTTCAAAAGCATCAATTCTTTGGCGCTCAGCTTTCTTTATAGTCCAACATTCACATCCATACATGACCACAAGAAAAACCATAGCCTTGACTAGATGGACCTTTGTTGGGTAAGTAATGTCTCTGCTTTTTAATACGCTGTCTAGGTTGGTCATAACTTTTCTTCCAAGGAGTAAGCGTCTTTTAATTTCATGGCTGCAATCACCATCTGCAGTGATTTTGGAGCCAAAAAAAATAAAGTCTGACACTTTCCACTGTTTCCCCATCTATTTCCCATGAAGTGATGGGACCGGATGCCATGATCTTCGTTTTCTCAATGTTGAGCTTTAAGCCAACTTTTTCACTCTCCTCTTTCACTCTCATCAAGAGGCTTTTTAGTTCCTCTTCACTTTCTGCCATAAGGGTGGTATCATCTGCGTATCTGAGGTTATTGATATTTCTCCCGGCAGTCTTGATTCCAGCTTGTGCTTCTTCCAGTCCAGCGTTTCCCATGATGTACTCTGCATGTAAGTTAAATAAACAGGGTGACAATATACAACGTTGATGGACTCCTTTTCCTATTTGGAACCAGTCTGTTGTTCCATGTCCAGTTATAACTGTTGCCTCCTGACCTGCATATAGGTTTCTCAAGAGGCAGATCAGGTGGTCTGGTATTCCCATCTCTTGAAGAATTTTCCACAGTTTATTGTGACCCACACAGTCAAAGGCTTTGGCATAGTCAATAAAGCAGAAATAGATGTTTTTCTGGAACTCTCTTGCTTTTTCCATGATCCAGCGGATGTTGGCAATTTGATCTCTGGTCCCTCTGCCTTTTCTAAAACCAGCTTGAACATCAGGAAGGTCACGGTTCATATATTGCTGAGGCCTGGCTTGGAGAATTTTGAGCATTACTTTACTAGCGTGTGAGATGAGTGCAATTGTGCGGTAGTTTGAACATTCTTTGGCATTGCCTTTCTTTGGGATTGGAATGAAAACTGACCTTTTCCAGTCCTGAGGCCACTGCTGAGTTTTCCAAATTTGCTGGCATATTGAGTGCAGCACTTTCACAGCATCATCTTTCAGATAGCTCAACTGGAATTCCATCACCTCCACTAGCTTTGTTCATAGTGATGCTTTCTAAGGCCCTCTTGACTTCACATTCTAGGATGTCTGGCTCTAGGTGAGTGATCATACCATCATGATTATCTTGGTGAAGATCTTTTTTGTACAGGTCTTCTGTGTATTCTTGCCACCTCTTCTTAATATCTTCTGCTTCTTTTAGGTCCATTCCATTTCTGTCCTTTATTGAGCCCGTCTTTGCATGAAATGTTCCCTTGGTATCTCTAATTTTCTTGAAGAGATCTCTAGTCTTTCCCATTCTATTGTTTTCCTCTGTTTCTTTGCATTGATGGCCGAGGAAGGCTTTGATCGCAGAGGAAGGCTTTCTTCAGATGCTTATATCTTTCCTTTTCTCCTTTGCTTTTCTCTTCTCTTCTTTTCACAGCTATTTGTCAGGGCTCCTCAGACAGCCATTTTGCTTTTTTGCATTTCTTTTCCATGGGGATGGTCTTGATCCCTGTCTCCTGTACAATGTCACGAACCTCATTCCATAGTTCATCAGGCACTCTATCAGATCTAGTCCCTTAAATCTGTTTCTCACTTCCACTGTATAATCATAAGGGATTTGATTTAGGTCATACCTCAATGGTCTAGTGGTTTTCCCTACTTTCTTCATTTTAAGTCTGAATTTGGCAATAAGGAGTTCATGACTGAGCCACAGTCAGCTTCTGGTCTTGTTTTTGCTGACTGTGTAGAGCTTCTCCATCTCTGGCTGCAAAGAATATAATCAATCTGATTTTGGTGTTGACCATCTGGTGATGTCCATGTGTAGAGTCTTCTCTTGTGTTTTTGGAGTGTATTATAGGAGCTCCTTTAAAAGGGAGACAGAAGAGGTACCCGGGTTGAAGTGTGGATTGTGCTTCAGCTAATTCATGTTGGATTATCAAGGTTGTTGCTTGAACCATAAAACCTAATTTATAAAGCAAAGCTCATCTACTGTTGGTATCTTCAAATCAAGAAAAGAGTCTTAATAGAAAACGCCCGAAGTCTAAAATTTGGCCTTGTTCATGTATCTGGAGAAAACCGTAATTTGAAAAAAAAAATGCATGCACCCCAATGTTCATTTCATTTATTATACAAATAGCCAAATATATTATACAGATTTACAGAGGTCAAACATGGAAGCAACCTAAGTATTAATTGACAGATGAATGGATAAAGAAAATGTAGAATATATGTGTGTGTGTATATACACATACACATAATGGACTATTGCTCAGCCATAAAAAGAAAAAAATAATCCCACTTGTAGCAGTATGGATGGACCTAGAGATATCATACTAAGTGAAGTAGGACAGAGAAAAAGAGCCTCTTGATGAAAGAAAAAGGGGATGGTGAAAGCTCAACATTCAGAAAACGAAGATCTTGGAATCCAGTCCTATCACTTGATGGCAAATAGATGGGGAAACAGTGGAAACAGTGACAGACTTTATTTTCTTGGGCTCCAAAATCACTCCAGATGGTGACTGCAGCCGTGAAATTAAAAGACGTTTGCTCCTTGGAAGAAAAGCTGTGACCAACCTAGGCAGCATATTAAAAAGCAGAGACATTACTTTGCCAACAAAGGTCCGTCTAGTCACAGCTATGTTTTTCCAGTAGTCATGTATGGATGTGAGAGTTGGACTATAAAGAAAGCTGAGCACCAAAGAATTGATGCTTTTGAACTGTGGTGTTGGAGAAGACTCTTGCGAGTTCCTTGGACTGCAAGGAGATCCAACAAGTCCATCTTAAAGGAAATCAGTCCTGAATATTCATTGGAAGGATTGATGCTGAAGCTGAAACTCCAATACTTTGGTCACCTGATGCAAAGAAGTGACTCATTTGAAAAGACTCTTATGCTTGGAAAGATTGAAAGCAGAAGAAGGGGATGACAGAGCATAAGATGGTTGAATGGCATCACCGACTTGATGGACATGAGTTTGAGCAAGGTTTGGGAGTTGGCACTGGTCAGGAAAGCGTGGCATGCTGCAGTCTGTGGGGTCTCAAAGAGTTGGACGCGACAGAGTGACTTAACTGAACTGAATTTACATGTGAAATTAAAAAAAAAATAGACTCACAGATGTAGAAAATAAACTTATGATTACCAAAGGCGAAATGGGGGAGGCTCAGAGATAAATTAGGAGTTTGGGATTAAAATATGCACACTACTATATATAAAACTAGTATATATAAAATAGATAAACAACAGGGACCTACTGTGGATTGTAGGGAACTATACTCAATATCTTCTAATAATATATAATGGAAGAGAATGTTAAAAAAGAGTACATACATATATATGTGCTTAAGTGAATCATCTTGCTATATACGTGAAAACTAATACAACATTGTAAGTCAACTATATTTCAATAAAAATTTACAAAATAGAAACACAAATTACCAATAAACATTTTTTTTTTAAGTAGGGAGTTTCCGAGAACTCTTTGATGTAACCCATAAATAAAGTAAAATAAAATAGGGCCTTGTTTATTTGAAAGTAAAAAGGTCAGTTTTTATTCAGCACTGTGCTGGTTGGTTAAGTATTCCTTTGACCTTTCAAAATGCAGTTCCCCTTTTCCTTTCTGTTGACGCCAGAAAGAAGGATCAATTCATATTCCAGAGGCTCTCTCCTTGCGGGACCATATTTGAATACCACACAGGGTTAGAAAACATGAAGTGAAGAGCAAAACAACTTGAAAATAGAAAATGGATTTTAGTTCTCTCTAGTCTTTGGTTTACCAACTTGGGTTAAAAAAAACAACTGTTTCTGAGGTTGAAGTTGGTGACCTAATGAAGGACTGAAATTAAGGCTGTAGTTTCTGCAGCGGCTATTTAGGTTACAAAATCAGAAGATAAAGACCTGAAAATATGAAGTAATGGGTTTGCAATGGTTTTTACACCTTTAGTTAGTTTTGTAACTTTCATGAAGGAATGCCTGTTGCCCTGTAGGTGGCAGCAAAACACTGCTCCTTTTGAAATAGAAACACTAATAGAACTGAACTGACTTGAAATTCGGTGACATTGCTGTTCCTTTGTACTGGTTTCCCCTTTCAACATAATTTGTTGAGTGAGTGTTTAGTTTGTTTTTAATTTTTTCTGTACTGTATTTCATTTTGCAGATAGATTGGTTTAGTATTCTATCCAGTGAATGCTAAAACTGCTAACAAACACAAATTTGGGCTTCTAGCTAATACAAGATAATCAAGGAATTTTAAAGTTTTAGAGTTTTATAAATAGTACATTTAATGGATGAGGGATTTATATCAGAAAAAATATATCATCATCAGTCAGTTCAGTTCAGTTCAGTCACTCAGTCGTGGCCGACTCTTTGTGACCCCATGAATCGCAGCACTCCAGGCCTCCCTGTCCATCACCAACTCCCGGAGTTCACTCAAACTCACGTCCATCGAGTCGGTGATGCCATCCAACCATCTCATCCTCTGTCATCTGTTTCTTCTCCTGCCCCCAATCCCTCCCAGCATCAGGGTCTTTTCCAATGAGTCAGCTCTTTCCATGAGGTGGCCTAAGTATTGGAGTTTCAGCTTCAGCATCAGTCCTTCCAATGAACACCCAGGACCCATCTCCTTTAGAATGGACTGGTTGGATCTCCTTGCAGTCCAAGGGACTCTCAAGAGTCTTCTCCAACATCACAGTTCAAAAGCATCAATCCTTCGGCCCTCAGCTTTCTTCACAGTCCAACTCTCACATCCATACATGACCACAGGAAAAACCATAGCCTTGACTAGATGGACCTTTGTTGGGAAAGTAATTTCTCTGCTTTTCAGTATGTTATCTAGGTTGGTCATAACTTTCCTTCCAAGGAGTAAGCGTCTTTTAATTTCATGGCTGCAATCACCATCTGCAGTGATTTTGGAACCCAGAAAAATAAAGTCTGATACTGTTTCCACTGTTTCCCCATCTATCTGCCATGAAGTGATGGGACCAGATGCCATGATCTTCGTTTTCTGAATGTTGAGCTTTAAGCCAACTTTTTCACTCTCCTCTTTCACTCTCATCAAGAGGCTTTTTAGTTCCTCTTCACTTTCTGCCATAAGGGTGGTGTCATCTGCATACCTGAGGTTACTGATATTTCTCCCAGCAATCTTGATTCCAGCTTGTACTTCTTCCAGTCCATCGTTTCTCATGGTGTACTCTGCATGTAAGTTAAATAAGCAGGGTGACAGTATACAGCCTTGACGTACTCCTTTTCCTATTTGGAACCAGTCTGTTGTTCCATGTCCAGTTATAACTGTTGCTTCCTGACCTGCATATAGATTTCTCAAGAGGCAGGTCAGGTGGTCTGGTATTCCCATCTCTTGAAGAATTTTCCAGTTTCTTGTGATCCACACAGTCAAAGGCTTTGGCATAGTCAGTAAAGCAGAAATAGATGTGTTTCTGGAACTCTCTTGCTTTTTCCATGATCCAGCGGATGTTGGCAATTTGATCTCTGGTTCCTCTGCCTTTTCTAAAACCAGCTTGAACATCTGGAAGTTCACGGTTCACGTATTGCTGAGGCCTGGCTTGGAGAATTTTGAGCATTACTTTACTAGCGTGTGAGATGAGTGCAATTGTGTGGTAGTTTGCGCATTCTTTTCATTGCGTTTTTTGGGATTGGAATGAAAACTGACCTTTTCCAGTCCTGAGGCCACTGCTGAGTTTTCCAAATTTGCTGGCATATTGAGTGCAGCACTTTCACAGCATCATCTTTCAGGATTTGAAATAGGTCAACTGGAATTCCATGGAGAAATTCCATGACCTCCACTAGCTTTGTTCGTAGTGATGCTTTCTAAGGCCCACTTGACTTCACATTCCAGGATGTCTGGCTCTAGGTGAGTGATCACACCATCACTGATCACCATCGTGATTATCTTGGTGAAGATCTTTTTTGTACAGTTCTTCTGTGTATTCTTGCCACCTCTTCTTTTATCTTCTGCTTCTGTTAGGTCCATACCATTTCTGTCCTTTATCGAGCCCATCTTTGCATGAAACGTTCCCTTGGTATCTCTAATTTTCTTGAAGAGATCTCTAGTCTTTCCCATTCTGTTGTTTTCCTCTGTTTCTTTGCACTGATCACTGAGGAAGGCTATATCTCTTCTTGCTATTCCTTGGAACTCTGCATTCAAATGCTTATATCTTTCCTTTTCTCCTTTGCTTTTCGCTTCTCTTCTTTTCACAGCTATTTGTCAGGGCTCCCCAGACAGCCATTTTGCTTTTTTGCATTTCTTTTCCATGGGGATGGTCTTGATCCCTGTCTCCTGTACAGTGTAGTACTATGTAATATTGTGTAGCACAGCAAATTTCTCGAGGTGATTTCTCATTATTTCTCAGGAGACGGTCCACACTCCCAGGGAGGGAGGATGGTTGATTAAACGTGCGGCGTTCCCAGTTGTCAGTAATTAATATGACCTTGTTGTATCCTAGGAAATATGGGCTCACTTGACAGAAGTAAGAACAATAAAATTCAGTGTCCTTCTATGAGTACTTTTAGCACACTCAAGCCTTCTTTTCTTTTACTTAAAAAAAGGATCTCTCTCTGTCTTCATCCTCTGCTGTGCTTCTGCCTTTAATGAACGTGTGCTCTGCCTTCATTCCAAAGCTAACTTGCCACTTGCAGTCTTGGTGCCAGCCTTCCTGTCTCCTTTTGGAGAAGCTGTGGTGCTTGGTTAGGTCACCTCTCCAACGGACATTCCGTGAGTGCCTACTGCTGACGGGTCCAGGGTCAGGTGGAGCATCCAGAGACGACAGTGTGTGTCCTCAGGGTGTCCCAAGTCTAATGAAGATGGCAGATGAATGGACTGTTCTCATTCAGCATGCTTGTCCTGGGGCTTTAAAGGGGAGCTTCGGGAACCTAAAGGCAGGGGTCCGTGTTCGCTCCAGGGGAACCAGGAAAGATTTTCCAAAGATGACTGAACTTTGAGGCGAGCATTTAGGCAGCATGAGCAGCGTGTAAAAGAGGCATGAGGAGGAAGGGCTGAGGCAGGTTCTTTGCTCTGGTGCATTTGAGGGTGATGCATGGGATGAGGTCTGAAGGGCTTTGATTGCATTTGTGCTCTCCATTTAATGTGGGTCTTAATCAAATCATCTAATCTTTCTAACACTTTATTTCCTTATTTACAGCTAAGGGGATAAGAAAACACTGTTTCTAAGGCTCTAAATTTTGTCTTGCTGACTGCTAATCTTTGCTATATGTATATATATATGTGTGTGTGTGTGTATAAGTGAATGTGTCTGTACCCAAATCTGTGTATGTACATGTACAACCACTATATATGCTATACACAGTCATCTCAGTTCTGTAGTGAATAGATAGGAATCATTACCACATTTGTTGTTTAACTCTTTGGCTGAAGTTGATGTTTGTCTCTCTTACAAGAGTTTTGAGAGCAATATAATAAAGTTAGATGCAAAAGAATAATCAATCTATTATAATTAGGAATGAATACCAACAAATTGTTTATAATCTTACTTAAAAGTCCCTTTTAGCAGCACCCTTGAATGTGAACAGTTCATTTGTACTAAACCAGTGAAGTGTCACAGTATGCATGTGTAAATGTGAGGGCGTATGTTTAGTGCATCAGTTCAGTCACTCAGTCGGGTCCGACTCTTTGTGACCCCATGAACTGCAGCACACCAGGCCTCCCAGTCCATCACCAACTCCCAGAGCCTGCCCAAACTCATGTCCATTGAGTCAGTGATGCCATCCAACCATCTCATCCTCTGTCGTCCCCTTCTCCTGCCCTCAATCTTTCCCAGCATCAGGGTCTTTTCAAATGAGTCAGGATACACCTCTGTATTTCCATTATTCTCACCAGATGTTTCCAGACACCCAAGTATAAAATGTTGGATCCATATTTTAACAAGTCTAATGACTGTCATCTGAAATTCTCTAATTGTACATTTATCATTTATGATGAACTCTTAAATTCACTTTAAAACTAAATAATAAAGTTAATTGTTACACACTTATCATTTGTAAAGCACTTAAAATATACCTGATGCTATACTTTTAAACTAATCTTTCTGACCTTTAATTTTTTTTTCTTTAAAAAAAAATAATTTTTTTTATTTATTTTTGACTGTGCTGGGTCTTCGTTGCTGCACAGGCTTTTTTCTAGTTTTGCCGAGTGGGAGCTACTCTGGTTGTAGCACATGGGCTTCTCATCACAGTGGCCTCACTTATTGCAGAGCACAGGCTCCAGGGCGTGCAGACTTCAGTCGCTGTGGCACGTGGACTTGGTAGTTGCAGTTCCCAGGCTCTAGAGCACAGGTTCAGAAGTTGTGGTGCACGGGCCTACTTGCTCTGTGGCATGTGGGATCTTTTCAGACCAGGGATCAAACCTGTGTCTCCTGAGTTGGCAGGCAGATTCTTTATCACTGAGCCACCAGGGAAGCCCAATTTCTTTTCTTTTTTAAAAAATTCTAGTAAAATATACATAACATAAAGTTGGCCACTTGTACTGTTTCTAAGCATGTAGTTCAGTGATGTTCATATATTCACACTGTTGTGCAGTCGTCATTACTGTCCATTTCCAGAGCTTTCTCATCTTCCCAAGTTGTAACTCTGAACCCATTAATTACTCCCTATTTCTCCCTGCCCCAATCAGCTAGCAGCCACCATTCTACTATTTCTCTACAAATGTGACTACTTTAGATATCCCATATAAGTAGAATTATACAGTATATGTCTTCTTGTAACTGGCTTATTTCACTTATCATAATGTATAACCTTTCATTTCAATAGTGATCTTACAAAGATTGTTGAGTCTATATCCTCATTTACAGATGCAGAAACAAAGGCTTTGAGAAACTGAATAACTTGGCTCAAGTTATTCCTTTAGGTGAATGACACACCAGCCTCAGAACTGGGCCTGTCTTAAACTATTGAATTAATTCTTAATCATTAAACTATAGATGTGTAGGTATTTTACACTTTACAGTTACCCTGTGAAGAAGAGATTATCACTCCCATTTGATACTCAATCCCAGAGCTCCCACCCCAAATTCCATGCTTTTTCACGTTGCATAGCAGGGGATTCTTATATTGTAGTAAAATCAACTTCCATTTCTCAAATCCATGTTGACATTGTACTATGAATGAAAAAGTTTTCTATCCGTATTGTTTGAAGACTAAGTAGGGGTGGAAGAGTTTTCCTCAACCCTCATAGAATCCATGCCTGGATCTGAATACTAAATTGACAAAGACAGATTACCAGAAGAAAGCTTACAAATTTATTTAATATATTTTACATGACATAGGAGCCTTCAAAAGAAAGTGAAGACCTGAAGAACCAGTTAAACTTGAGTGTTTTCATGCTAGGTTTCATTAAAAGTGAACAGTTATGAAAAAGTATGATTAACTGAGAAAAATATTGTAAGACCTGTTTGTCTGAATTCTTTGCAGCATCTTTCTCTCTGGGAGATAAGGATGTTTTTCCTTCCAGGTGTAGAAGGGTACCTCTCACATGAGGGTGTTATGATCTGCTTCAGAGGAAAAAGATGGGGGAAGGTCTGGGGGAGGGTGGGAAAAGGCCACTTTCTCAGACTCCTTCAGCTTAAAGTATTCAGCATTCCAAGATGCCATATTTTGGGGTAGTGTGTTTTGAACTCCTTCAACTGCATGTTTAAAGATCAGATCAGATCAGTCGCTCAGTCGTGTCTGACTCTTTGCAACCCCATGAATCGCAGCATGCCAGGCCTCCCTGTCCATCACCAACTCCCAGAGTTCACTGAGACTCACGTCCATCGAGTCAGTGATGCCATCCAGCCATCTCATCCCTCTGTGTATCCCTCTGTTGTCTCCTCCTCTTCTTGCCCCCAATCCCTCCCAGCATTAGAGTCTTTTCCAATGAGTCAACTCTTTGCATGAGGTGGCCATAAGTATTGGAGTTTCAGCTTTAGCATCATTCCTTCCAAAGAAATCCCAGGGCTGATCTCCTTCAGAGTAGACTGGTTGGATCTCCTTGCAGTCCAAGGGACTCTCAAGAGTCTTCTCCAACACCACAGTTCAAAAACATCAATTCTTCGGCGCTCAACCTTCTTCACTGTCCAACTCTCACATCCATACATGACCACAGGAAAAACCATAGCCTTGACTAGACGAACCTTTGTTGGCAAAGTAATGTCTCTGCTTTTGTATATGCTATCTAGGTTGGTCATAACTTTGCTTCCAAGGAGTAAGCGTCTTTTAATTTCATGGCTGCAGTCACCATCTAGTCATCCCAATTTTGAAACGTCACTGGTTGAATGGGACAGAAACAGAGCCAGGCAAACTAGGAGCGATTGTTATGTCAACAAATAATTGAATTTAGGCTAATGAAAACAAACTAGCTATCAAGAATGATCATGAGGGCTTCCTTGGTTGTTGAGTGGTTAAGAATCCACCTTCCAGTGTAAGGGATGCAGGTTTGATTCCTGCTCGGGGGCCTGAGATCCCACATGCTGCAGCTAAGCCTGCTAGCCGCAACTAGAGAGCTTGCCTGCCACAACAAAGACCCAGCACAGCCACACAAATAAATATTTTTTTTAAAAAAAGAAGAAGAATGGTCATGAAATTAAAATATTCTCTGCTGTTGACTGGCTAGAATAATATTTGATTCCTAAACTCAGCCTATCCATTTCTTCTTTCATGGCCATTAAGATGTATAGAGCCATCCCTGGATGCTGTTTAATGCCCTACTCAAACTCTGTTTCACTCTGACTAATCATTGTGTGTGGGCTGGTCATAGGGAGATACTATCAAGAGATTTTGTGAGAGGATGTTACTGCCCAATAAGTTTTTATGACCCTTTTTATCTGCAAGAGTTGCTGGCATTGCTTTTCAGCATGAAATAGACTAATTTTGTTCATTAAGGTGCTGACAGGGTTGATGACTCACTGTGGAAATCGATAGATATTATCACAATAGGAGAATCAGTCAGAGGAGATTCAAGTGAAGCATACAAAAATTTGATACTTGGTTTATGCAGGTTGAGAAAAGGTTAAAATATACTCTCTTTACTGGAAATACACTTAACAAAAACTTCATAGTCTTGGTCTTTTTTCTCCTTTGCTGTTTTCCTTTGACTAAGGAAATCTGGGTTTGGCATAGCCAAATGAATTTATAACAAAATCATTTACTTGTGGCCTACGTAACTTTGACTAATTAGGGTGTAGGCTAAGCTGCTATTTAGAAAGCAGAAGAGCACATGAAAGAGAAACCATGAAAAATATGGTGGTTTAAATAAGATAGTCGATTTCTCTCACACATACGTACCAGTCCAAAAAGAGAAAGACTGGCCCAGAAAGGCAGGCAACCCAGCTCTATAGATGACTTAGCTAATGTTACAGCTCTACTATCTCCTAGGGTGTCAGTGCCATATCCAAGTTCCAATTCAGAGAGAGGGGGAATTTTAAGCAAATGAAGAAGAAGAATTTTTATTTTAAGCAAATAGTGAGTAATTTGAATGTATTACTTTTGCTCATGTTCCAATGACAAGATGTTTGTCCACGCCACACTGAGCTGCAAGGGAACAAAGAAATACAGTCTGTACCACAGCAGCCACGTGTCCTGTTAAAGCAATTATGTCTGTGGAAGAAGGGGGAAATGTTCTAGAGAACAGTTAACAAAGTCAATCATAGTTTGCCTGCCCTTTGGCCATTCAGTGTCTGTGATCACCTTTTTTCCCACACTCCCTCCCCTCCCTCCCAAGCGAGACATTCAAAGGCCCCCATTCAGTTACTTTATCTGCTCAGAGTCAAGGGTCCCTGGGTGATGCACAGTCCTGTCTGTCACGTCTGGGATGGTTCCTCACAGTCCAGTGACGCGGTATCTTTTTCATCTCACATCCAGTGTGCAGACGTCATAGGGAAAAGTCTACGTGCAACAAAAACTCTCATTTTGAAAAGAGAGAAATGGGAAACACACTGTAATCGGTGGTCCACAGAAGCATCCAAGGTTCCCTCCTCCAGCAGTTAGAGAAGCCTTCCTGGTTAGCCCATCTGGCTGCCCGCTGGTTCTCCTCTCCAGCAGCTGTGCCTTTATCCACTGTCCTCTGCGATGACATCTAAGTTAGTGTTCGAGAGTACACCCTCCTTGGGGATTGTTTTCAGAGGTGACCTCCTCCTCGTGGAGATTTGGAAGCCTGAGAGTTGTTTTAGTGATCAAATAAATAAGCTGGTCTTATTTAGGCCAGCCTTTTGGAAGTTAATCTCCTCAGTATTTTCATAGGCTTTGGGATTTTTGCTTCCAGTCAGTTCATTATGAGTAAACTCATAAAAACCCAAATCTTTCTTTTAAAGATAATTCTTAAGTCTTGTAGTATTTGTTTGTTTGTTTTTAGTGGTCCGTCCTCATCTTACCCCATTTTATTAATGGTTTCAGGGAGGCCAGCTCTAAAACCACAAGTTTGGGTAGGAAGCCAACATCCTTCATTTGATCTTTGCCTCTTGACTGTCTCCATATTTTGGCTGAGAAGTCTTAATGAGAGATACTTATGAAAAATTATAGACCCTGTGTATCCTTCTACTGAGGGGACAGGCTAGACTTTCCAACTCTGAGGCGTCAGATCACTGTACTCGGTCAGTTCAGTGTATAGGCCCCTTTCCATCCACTTTCTCTAGAGTGACAGGTGGCACTTCTCCAGTGAAGACAAAATGTCTCCAGACAGTACCAATGTCCCCTGGGGAGCAAAATCACCCATGGTTGTGAAATGTTGCTTTATAACGTCTTAGAATCACCTTTATGTATATGGCCAAAGCAGCATTGGATCCATAGTGAAGAGAAAAACCAACTGATCAAGATGTGCCCAGGTGTTATAATTAGCAGTGACATTAACATGGAAATTATGACTTTGTTTCATATGTTCAAAAAGTTAAGCAAAGAAATTGAAGATATTAAAAAATAGACCCAAATTGAATTTCAGGAGATAAAAATTACTATGTTTAATAGAATTAAGAAATAGTAAATGAGATTAATGGTAGATGTGATATTATAGAAGAAAAGATTAATGAACTTAAAGACATAACAGTTGAAACTATGCAAAATTTAAAGTGAAGATGGGATTTTTAAAAAGAAAGGAATAATGAATTGTTAGACACTGCAAGAGCCTCCTGGGTGTGTTATTGGGGTCCCTGAAGAAGAAACAAGGGAAAAGGGGCAGAAAAACATTTGAAAAAATGATGCCTGATGTTTTTCCAAATTTGATGGAAGCTATAAAATCTACACATTCAAGTTCAGTTAAATTCCAAGCAAAAGGAACATGAAGAAAAATGTACCAAGGCATGTCATAATCAAATTGCTCAAAACCAGTGATAAAGAGAAAATCTTTAAATTGCCAAAGAAAAAAGACATAGTATCTACAAAAGAACAAAGATCAGTATTTAGCAGATTTCTCTTTAGAAACAGTGCTAGCAGTAAGACAGTAGTAGAACAGCATCTTTAAAGTATAAACAAGAAAGGGAAACTTATTTTAAAAAAAACTGAGGCAAAATACTTTTACAGATAGACAAAACCTGAATGAATTCATCAGTAGCAAATACGAATTGCTGAAAATGTTAAAGGAAGTCCTTTGGCTGAGGAGTGAATATATAAAACCTTTTCCTGATTAATTATCTCTAAAATATAATTCACTGTTTAAACAAAAGGAATAACTCTGTATTGTGCAGTAATTGAGATGAAGCGGATGCTCACAGACACAGTTCAGAGCTATGGTGACTTGATGCTGAGTCCAGTTCCCAGATAAGGAGCTTTGGCGATGCCACTCTCTCCCCTTGGGGTGTGTGTTGCCTCTATAACTGCTCAGCTTGCTGCAAAACAAATGCTTAATGTTGGTTTTGCTTTTTGACTTTTTTTTTTTGTAAAAGTGAAAGTCCTCTTTGGATTTCTTTAGTTAGTGAAAACAGATGCTAATGTGAGTCTTTCATAAAAGTGAAGTGCTATAAGTGAACTTTCAGAAAGCACGGGATACCTGGAATAGAATAAAAGCCAGGAGGGGAAGAAATGGTAGTATGACCATTGTACAGCATGTATACTGTATGTGAAGTGTATAATATCATAAGTTAAAGAAATCCTAAGTGAAGTGAAAGTTGCTCAGTCGTGTCTGACTCTTTGTGACCCCATTGGATAGTCCATGGAATTTTCTAGGCCAGAATTACCCCCTGGAGTGGGTAACTGTTCCCTTCTCCAGAGGATCTTCCCAACCCAGGGATCAAACCTATGTCTCCCGCATTGTGGGTAGAGTCTTTACCAGCTGAGCCACAAGGGAAACCCTACTAAAATAACAAAACAAAGAATTACAACTAGTAAGCCAACAAAAGAAATAAGATAGAACCAAAAAAAAATTAAAAGAAACAGGAAGGACTTCCTTGGTGGTCCAGTGGTTAAGGATCTGCCTTCCAGTGCAAGGGACGCAGGTTCGATCCCTGGTTGGGGAACTAAGATCCCACGTGCTCTGAGGCAACCAAGTCCGGACAGCACAACTACTGGGCCCTTGCACTCTATAGTCCACATGCTGCAGCGAAGACCCAGTGCAGACAAAATAAGTAAATAAGCAGGAAAAGAAGAGGGGGAAAGAGTAGATCGAGCAAACAGAGAACGCATGTCAAGATGATAAACGTTTATGCACCTAATAAAGACTTCTCAGCAGACTGACCAGGGAAAAGAACTAGAGAAGACAAAATTACCAAAACAGAAATGAGAAAGATGATGTCACTGCAGATTTTACAAACATTAAAAAGGATTGTAAAAGATTATGAACTACTTTATGACAATAAATTTGACAGCTTGATGAAATGGACAAATTCCTCAAAAAATACAAACTGCCAAAGCTCATTGACAAAGAAAGCGATCACCTGAATAGCCCTCTATCTATTAAGGAGTACTGTTTACGTAATACGTTTAATTTTGAAACTTGAAATTTTTAATAACTGTAGAAATTGAAGCATGTACCCATGGGTACTAGATTCCAACATGGGATTCCCTGGTGGCTTAGTGGTAAAGAAACTGCCTGCCAGTGCAGGAAATACAGGAGATGCAAGTTCGATCCCTGGAGGAGGGAATGCCAACCCACTCTGGTATTCTTACCTGGAAAATTCCATGGACAGAGAAGCCTCTCAGGCTATAGTCCATGGGTTGCAAAGAGTCAGACACAACTGAGCGCACGTGCATGCAATTTTGTGTCTTAAGATGGAGAAGCTGCTCAGAAAAGCAGCTGGTTGAATATATGATCAGAAGATTTCATTGTTTACTTCCCGCTTAGTCATAACTCTCTAGTTAGACTGATCGGGAGAAAAAAGGCATTCTGCAGAGAGGGTACCATTGATTCTAACCCCAGTTTTCTACCCCTCAGGACCCTTACTTCTCTGCTCACTCCTTTGGTGGGTTCCTCTTTCTCCTCAGCTTTTAGCAATAGATTTGTCTTTGGGCCTTCTGAATTTTTGAATTGCATAAATTCAGTTTCCAAAGAAGATAATTCCTAAATTTTGTCCTAGCTCAAGTTCCAGTTTTAAATCTTGAGCCACCTTGTATAATGTTTTCAGAGTCCCTTGACATTGCTTTTTCATTATTATCTTTATCATCATTGTGTAAAGTTTATTTTTGATTGGAGGATAATTGCTTTACAATATTGTGTTGGTTTCTGCCATACATCAACATGAGTCATTCATAGGTATACATAAGTCCCTTCTCTGTTAAACCTCCCTCCCACCCCATCTGACCCCTGTCCTGATCATTATTCATGTGTGGGTAAGGCAGCTATGTACACACAATCTCAGGGGGCGCTATTTACATAGATAATGACCTGCACATCTGTCGTGTCCCTGATTGTTATTCTTTCATTGAAAGTCTTTGAGCTAAACTCTAGCACTGTATCCTGAAACCATCTTTATTTCACATATCATGTCCCTTTGCTTTGTTTATACAGAGCCTTCCTAGCCCCTATGCTCTAGCTTAAGTCCTACCCTCTTTAAAGAATGGTTCCTGACTCTTTCTGTATGAAATGAGCATCTATGCTATGCTATGCTAAGTCACTTCAGTCGTGTCCGACTCTGTGCGACCCCAGAGATGGCAGCCCACCAGGCTCCCCTGTCCCTGGGATTCTCCAGGCAAGAACACTGGGGTGGGTTGCCATTTCTTTCTCCAATGCATGAAAGTGAAAAGTGAAAGGGAAGTCGCTCAGTCGTGTCCGACTCTTAGCGACCCCATGGACTGCAGCCTACCAGGCTCCTCCGTCCATGGAATTTTCCAGGCAAGAGTACTGGAGTAGGGTGCCATTGCCTTCTCCAGAAATGAGCATCTACTGCAATTATAAAATGCATCATTCACTCTTTTCTTTTATGTAGCTATTTCATATGTAGTTGTTCTGCATTCTCCAGTTAGACTTGTCTATTTCTTAGAGATAGTCTGAAGCTTACTTTTTATCCTCCAAAGCGGTACCTGAGTTCCTGCATGTTCAGTAAGCATTCTCATTCCAGGATTGATGCACAGAGCAGCAAAGGGCCACAGGATTTACCTCATCCTTTTTGCAGTTGTTGTATTTAAGTAGATTGCACGTCCTCTAATGCAATATTTGAAGTAGTTTTGTTTTTCCCCTAAAGATCTATGCTTTGTTTTCAAGTGTTGCATTGGAGAGAAGGAAACCACACTAACCCTTGCTTCTTTTGTTTAATATTTGATTGTTTATCCAGTAAATACAGATATTTTCACATAGACTATATATGTTAAAAACTCCTTTCTTTTGAATACAAAAGTCTCATGTTTCCCAAATTAAGTATTTTTAATTTAAATAATTACACACTGATTAAAATTTCCCTCAATTAACTTTACTAGTATCAAGTACTGCCTGGAAAATCCCATGGACGGAGGAGCCTGGTAGGCTGCAGTCCATGGGGTCGCTAGGAGTCGGACATGACTGAGTGACTTCACTTTCACTTTTCACTCTCATGCATTGGAGAAGGAAATGGCAACCCACTCCAGTGTTCTTGCCTGGAGAATCCCAGGGACAGGGGAGCCTGGTGGGCTGCCGTCTCTGGGGTCGCACAGAGTCGGACACGACTGAAGCAACTTAGCAGCAGCAGTGTCAAGTACAAGGCTCAGACACTGTTTACATCCTTTTTTCCTATATTTAATAGGACTTCACTGACTCCTAAAGACTGAAAATGGAGTTCAGATACCTTGGTCTATTCCTAAAAACCTTTTACACTCTTCACATGGGTGGTTCTCATTACCTCTCTCTACTCTGGCTAAACAGAAGTAGACTCAAATTAGCCTCGTGCTCCTTGGACTTGTCTGAGCATAGCCTTTTACTCTTTGTAGATCTACATGTTTTGCAGGTCAGGCTCACATCTGACCTCTGTTATCATTTACCTTCCTCTATTTTTACATTACAATCCTAAATAGAGATAACTTAAGAAATACTGTTGCATTATAGCCTACTTATGTCCACTTGGGGGGGGAAAGCACAATATAGGGTTGTGAATTAAGCTTTATTTGGGGCAAAATGAGAACTGTAGCCTGGGATACAGTCTCTCCGATAGCTCTGAGAAACTACTCCGAAGAGGTGAGGGAGGAGGTCAGTACATATGAGATTTTGGTGAAGAGGGGGTACATAAAGTCAAGTACAGTTTTGGCAGAAGTTTACTGCTAGTCACAGGAAGGTTACTGCTAGTCAAGAGGAACAGCTGTGTCTGTTAATGATTTTAGTGCTTTTCTAGATAGGAGAGGATGCAAGAAATCGGTCTCATAAAATCTCCTGAAAATAATCTAGCCATCTGAAGGCCTGTTCTGTCAGTTTTCCCCAGAGCACAGAGTGCTACGTTCCCCGTCTCCACCCTGAACTCCTTTCAGGGTGTGTTGAAGGTCATTGACTGCAGCGGCTAGTGACTTCATTCTTGTAGAACCAGACGGCAGGCAACAATTTTTAGTTGGCATTTGCTAAAGTGAGTGCTTTTAAATACCTGCTTCACTTAACTGCCTTTTAAAGAACTTGAGGGGAGCGCTTTGAAATAAGCTTGTTCATTTGTTACTGTTCCCTGGGTGAGCTCCGCATGTCTGTGTCGGTGGCACTTTGCATCATGGGCAGGATTACACTTTTTGTGGGTATTCTAGATGGGAGTGGGACGTTTGGGAATAGCAGATAAGAAATCTAAATGCTTTCCTAGTGCTTTCTGAGTTAGCTCTTCTCTAAATGACTTCAATCATTAAACTAAGATTTTTCCTAATAAGTGAGCTATTCAAGTAGAATTACAATTCACATTCAAATGTATGTTAGTCCTCAGTTTGATATTAGTGCCATCATTCTCTGTTGATAATTGAAAGGAGAGTGCATATCTTTGCATCTTTAGTATTTTCTCTTTTTTTGAGCAACTGTAGATTTTGACTACTTTTATTCTGTTCTTCTTTCACTTTAGTGCTCTTGTTCCATTTACTGTATTTACCTTGTCTCCGGTTTCTTTTCTTTCTTTGACATCACCTCAATGTCACCAATTTGAGATTTCTCCTCTTGTGGTAGGTTGTGGTAGCAAATGGGAGAGGCTGACCCCGGCAGGTGTGGGATTGGTAGTGGGTGTGTCATCTACCCAGAGGTGGTATTATTATACTAGAAAGGTAGAGGGGTGAGCAGATGAGCTGAAGGGAGTAACTGAAACAGGCTTGGGCCATTAGGTAAGGCTGGCCTAAAGTGATTTCTAGGAACCTGGGTACAAAGCCAAAAATAGACAGACCTGCTAGGATGCCAGTGAAATACAGGTAAAGGAGGGCAGCCCAGAGGTGGAGGAGAAGGGGGAGGAGAGGATGCAGGAGAGGGTACTAGTCTCCTACTAGGCTTCTACATAATCTCCAAACATTTAACTGGGTGAACCGACTCCATTTTAAAGGATGAGCCTTGAAAGAAGCTAGCAGTCAATTTATTTCAACTGTTTTATTTAACATGCCCTTTCCCAATATATTTTGCACGTTAAACTTCAAACAAAAACATAACTTCTGGACTTCTGTTTGTGTCCATCCTGCAAAGTATGTAGATTTGTCCATTGATATACCTCCAGGGAACTAGTCAGCCTAATGACTGAGCCCCCACCCTCCCCCAATTAAGCTTGTTTCTGAAGAAACTACCAAATAAGCATGAGCATAGCGCTAAGGAATACTGAGTTTTATTTACTTTCTTATGGTATTTACACTGTTTTATCATGTATTTTCCTCTCTTCTTTTAGAAATCCTTAAATTCTTCTTTTAGAAATCCTGCTTTCATTTTGACAAAATTTAATGTCTTACAATGGAGAAGGAAATGGCAATCCACTCAAGTATTCTTGCCTGGAGAATCCCATGGACAGAGGAGCCTGGAGGGCTGCAGTCCATGTTGTCACAGAGTTGAATACGACTGAAGCAACTTAGTATGCAGCAATGTCTTACAAATACAGAGGTTCAGTAAAAGAGATACATACCTACCATCCTCTAGTTTAACACATGTCTTTAAAAATTAAGCTCATATTTTAACATATTCATAGCTCACTTCTTCATTTGAGATTCAGTCATTCATTCATTTCCTCAACATTTACTTAAATGATCTGTGACCACAGTGACTAGGAGTTGTTGGATAGTGAAGACGCAATGCTGAGTATGTTGTAGTCAATCTCCAGGGGAAGCAGAGGAGACAGACAAGTGTGCAAATATGGTCCTGAACAAATGGGACAGGATACAAAGGTGGAGGAGGGAGGTAATGACAAAGATAACTTGAAAGGGAAAGTGACATTTGAGTTTGGAGAGATTAGCAAGAGAAGACAAGGAGTGATATTTTAGGTAAAGAGAACTGCATACGTAAGGAACAGAAACATCATGACATGTAATACATTTGAGAAGAACCTTCATGAGAACGTTGAACATGAGGTGTTAAGTAACAGATGTAACTGGAATGGTGGAATAGGTCTAGATTGTCTGAAAGATGTCTTATGGTTAGGGTTGTGTGCTAACATTTGAACCTGTGCCAGACGGTACCCTTAAACAGGTATAGAGTTGGATAGGACATTTTGGAAGATAATTTTGGAGACAGTGAGAGAGACTGAAATGTGAAGAGATTGGTAATAAATATAGAGACTAATTAGAACACGGTTAAGGGGAGAAATAACGAAGGCTTCTTTAACCAAGGCTGAAACGGTGGAGATGGGAAGGAAGTGGCAAACTGCGCAGTGTCTTCCAGGTGCCCTCAGGGAGACTAGGCAAGATGCTGACACAGCGCTAGTCTCTGCTTTCTCTCTCTATCATTCCTTCAGAAACTTCCCTGTCATGTTTGTTCTTCAATGTGAAGGAAAGGAGCTGCGTATGAAGTGTTCTTTGTTTTTGTAGAGAAGGCAGCTTAGTTACTGGACCTTACATTCTCACTTCCTGCTCATTTAGTGATAACCAGGGTGTCCCTAGACAATTGAATAGTGCTCCTGGATCAGCTTCTGCTTAGTTCAGCTTAATATATTGTGGTTTGAACTCCATTAATAATCAGACTTTCAGAGAAAGTGACCAAACCAATTGATCTTTTAACCAACTTTGTACCTCAAAGTCAGCAACTTTTAAGAGAGACAGTGTTCATATATCATGGGTGTTTTCTCTGTAGTGTGCCTTTTCCCCTGACTTGGTAAGGAATATTTTCTCTGACAGTTTTGTATCAGCAAGTTATATAAAGGAGGACATAATAAGCTACATGTATTTGGAAAGTTACACAAAGATAACGAAGAGCTGTTTTTTCTTCATGATGCTTCTCATATTCAAGCATGGCTCTGTTTCCATGACAACCACACCAGTCCAGGCTCTCATTTTCTCGCATTTGGCATTCTGCAAGAGCTTTATAACTTGTCTGCCTTTGATGTCTTCCTCTCTTAAACTCCCTTGCCCTTGGCTACTAGATTAGTTGTTCTAAAAATTGTCTTCACTGTATCTTCACCTATCTGTTGTCCGCTATAAGCACATTCTCTAGCATTTCATTTTCATCATAATCTAGCCTCAGATGTACCTACTGCCTCAACTGTGCCCACTGGGCGTGTTACCACACGCTGTCGTGTGGACATCCTAATTGTCCCACTCATGAGGTAAGATCTCTGCCATAAAGTCTATGATGCCGTTGAGGGTAGACAACACATTATGTGCTGGTTTTGTCATCTTTCTAGTACCTAGCACAACCCTGAGACCATGGTATACACACAGAGAATGGAATATTTCCTGTTTCAGGCCTTGCCCTTGGGTTCATTTATTCCTTTCTATCCCCACTGGGCTTAAGGGCTACTTCTGATTGTTTTGTGTTCAACTTCCTTCTCTTTCTAAAAGTAGTCAACAGTTATATAGCATATATTATCCACAGCTTGCAGGACACTTTAAAAACCATTATGATATCTTTGTTTTTAAATATAGAAATCTCTCCTTTACCAAAAACCACAGTGACTCAGCTATTTGCATGTCTAAAATGGTTTCTGCATTTTTCTGTGGCCAGTCTTTATAATGGTTATAGATTAATAGTAGGCTTTTGGGAGGCATAATATTTGTTATTAATCATGGTATTGCTGTAGTTAACCAGGTAGACCAATTTAGTTGGAGTATCTATCATCTCTTTCTTTAATGTGTATAGGCATAGGTTTGGGGGAAAAAGACAACTTGACATTCATAAAGGATACATTCAAAGATGCTCTTAAATTTCCTAATTTTTTAATACCTCTATGTTTTTTTATTCAGTTTATTAATAAAATTGAGATAAAGTAACCATCTTGCCCTGAGAACATATAATAACTGAGAAGAATGAGACTATAAGCTAAGGTTACTCACCATCTGCTACATGGGAGTAACTAAATTCATTCCTTAGCAAACTCATAAGGTAGTATGTTGTGGCCTCATGGGGTCTTTCAGAGAGCTGAAGCAATAAATATTAAATCTATAAATGTCAAAGAGTCACTTTCATTGACTCTTGGTTGCTAAACAAAAGAGAGATTCAAAAGGCCCTGTGAAATAATAATCTTCTAAAGTAAAAATGAGTGAATGAATGAAAGAAGCTAAGAAAAGAACCTTATTTTATGGTTATATTTTTCTAATAGCTTGTCAATCAAGATAATTTAAAAGCTCTCTCTCTTCTCCCCTGTGAGCTTTGCCATAGTACTTTCTAGTTGCAGAGAAAGATGATACATAAGAAAGGAATAAACAATTTCAAATAGTAATAAATGTTATGAAAGAAATAATACAGAGCAATCTAAGTGTTACAACTATCTGCCACTAGATAATCTGGTAAGAAAAGTCCTCTAGGAGCAAAATAACATTTGAGTCAACTGTTGCCGTGGAACCAACCATATGTAAATTGGAGGCAACAGCAAGTGCAAAAGCCTTGAGGCAGGAAAAGCTTTATATGTTCGAAACAGAAAGGAGGCTAGTGTGACTAGAGCCCAGTGAGTGAGAGAGCAAGATGTAAAGAGGATGGAGTTGTGGTCAGAGATTTAGGCAGGGGCTGAATCAGTAGAGACCTATAAAGAACAGAAATACATTGGCATTTGAGTAACATGGAAAGCCAGTGTAAGTTTTAATCAGGAAGAAATTGGATGTGTATATGGTTTTAAGACATTGTTTTGATTGAGGAATTCTAGCGTGTGGAATGTAGATTGAAAAGAGGCAAGAACAGAAACAAAGAGACTAATTAAGATGTTATTTCAAGCCCAGTCAGGAAATGATGGTGCCTTAGATCAAGGTAGTGACAATTAAGATGGAAAAAGAGGACAGATTTCAGATAGTTTTGTGGATAGGGCTGCCAGGACTTACAGATAAATTGGGTTTAAAAGGTAGAAGGGAAGTGAGAAATCAAGGATGTTGCAGAGATGGAGCAAACTGATTTTTCAAACCACGAGCAAATCCTTTATTTTAGCAGTGATGATTCTATAACATATTATGGGAATGAAGTGAGGTCATGCGTGGAAGCAGATGATACAAGGTCTGGCCCACAGTAGGAACTTACAAGGTTTTTGTTTTTACCCTCACCTTGGGATATTTTTATTAGGAGCTTATAGTCTCACAATACTATTTATTTTAGTCACCAGATTTCAAAAGCATATGAGTAGAATATCCATTGGTGAGTGTGATGTGAGATTCAATCATTCATCAACTCGGTAAGTGTTCCCTGAGCTCCTTCTATAGGCAGTTCCTCTACTGAGTGCTGGAACATTCTGGTGAGGGAAACTAATGCAGTTCTGGAACTTTTCTGTCTGGCAGGGTTGAGATTTCCCTAACAGTATAATTATACAATTAGTTATTAAATCACATCTGGGATGATTAAGAAGACTATCCAAGTATACTGTGAGAACAGTTCTTCATAATTTCCATGTGTGTTAGTTGCTCAGTCGTTTCCAACTCTTTGCAAATCCGTGGACTGTAGCGCACTAGGCTCCTTGTCCATGGGATTCTCCAGGCCAGAATACTGGAGTAGGTAGCCATTCCCTTCTCCAGGGGATCTTCCCGACCCAGGGATCGAACCTGGGTCTCCTGCACTGCAGGCAGATTCTCTTCATAACTTCCATAGCTCCCTAATTTACTTCATTTATTCCCTTGTTTCATCTTGCATATGACTACCAGTGATTCCTAAACCCATCCATTGGCTCCATATTCTATTTCCCCCAGCCTATGGAACATCTCCAATGGATTGCCACATATTCCTCACTACCGATTTCATCCTCCGTACTTTGTCCCCAGCACTTTCCCTATTGATTAATGTTTTTACCAGCATCCCAGTTTACCAAGCTAGAAACAAACATTAGCAACTTCATAGTATTACTATGGAAAGTGGGACTCAAAGAGGTTAACCTTCCTAAAGTCATGCAACTAATTGGACCTGGTTTTAAATCCAGGTCTCTCTGATATCTCAGCTTTTGTTTTCTCTGTGACAACAGTTTGCAGGATTGTTATAATTTTTAAAGAAAACAATTGGAGGAAAACATTCTAGAAAGAGGGAATAATCCTTTATAAGGCTCAGATGGACTTCCTGGTGGTTCAGTGGTTAAGACTCTGCTCTTCAGATGCAGTGGGCATGGGTTCGATCCTTGGTCAAGGAACTAAGATCCACATGCTATGTGGTACAACCAAAAGAAATTGAAAGGCTCAGAAATATTAAAACATCAATGTCTCTATCCAGAGAAATGCTTATCTATCCCTCCCATGAATAATATTATTTTGTCCATTTCGAATGCTGAACCATTTCAACAAATAGTTATGGAATAGCCACTGTGTCTTAAGTAATTGTCTCTATTAAGTTTTTAGGACAAAAAGAAGGCCAATAGATGATACCTATCTCTAAGTGTCTCAGTAGGGGAGAAGGACCCTAAGTGTTGATTTTGATACTTAAGGTAGCAGCTCATTGAAGTATAAGACTACAAGTGTTATGAGAGATATAGCAAAGTTGGAAAGAGACCAAGCAGAAAGGCCACGCACCCCAACCCCAGGATCGAGGGAGGGTTCCTGCCGGAGGTAATACAAGAGTTGACTTTTAACAAATTAGGAAAAGGTAAGTGAAACTAGAGGGGAAGCACAGCTCAAGAAAAGGAGAGAGCAAGAACAAAGATATTAAGGTATGCAGTTACCTGCTGTGTAGAGGGAGGGTGACTTCAAGTAACTTGAGTATCACAGATTATAGAAGTCCCAGCATGTCATATTAAGGCTGAACTCAAATCAGAAGCATTGGGAATGAAGAAGAGAGGATAGTTTTGAGAGATGATGAGGAGATTAAATCAACCAGACTTGAATGATGGGTTGAGTGGGAGAAGTGGAGTTAAAAAGAGGACTCTAGGATGACCCCCCAGAGAAGGCAATGGCACCCCACTCCAGTACTCTTGCCTGGAAAATCCCATGGATGGAGGAGCCTGGTAGGCTGCAGTCCATGGAGTTGCTAGGAGTCAGACACGACTGAGTGACTTCCTTTTCACTTTTCACTTTCATGCATTGGAGAAGGAAATGGCAACCCACTCCAGTGTTCTTGCCTGGAAAATCCCAGGGACAGGGGAGCCTGGTGGGCTGCCGTCTCTGGGGTCGAACAGAGTCGGACACGACTGAAGCGACTTAGCAGCAGCAGGATGACCCCCAGGTGTCTGCTAGGGTGATTGGGTAGATGAGGATACTGTTCACTAGGATGGGAAATGTAAGAGGAGGACCTGCACTGGGGAAGAAATGGTGACCTTGGACATGCCAGGGTGAACTTGCATGTGAGGCTGCCTTTGCCCAGGAAGAAGGGATACATAAACTGGGAGCTCTGGAGAGAGGGCTGATCTCGGGATTGGGTTGTCCAGTAGTCAAAAAAAAAAAGGTATGGGTAAGATCACCAGGGTACAGTGTACATAAGTTTATGTTTTTGTCATTTCTTTTAGAACCAAGACATGTTAGTCAGTAATTTATCTCCAATTAAATAAATAAAATTTTTAAAATGACACATTGGTAACTCTATGTGACTATGACTGTGAAAATCCTGTAGTTTCCACTGGACTAACTTGACTAGGCTGTAGGATCTAGCCTCCACCTCCTTCTTTGTTTCAAATAACTCAAACTAGACTTAAAATACTTATATATCAGATGTGTAAATTATAGTTGCAGGTGCCATTTAGTAGCTACATGGTCTTGAGCAAGTCACTTTACTTCTTTTTTAAGCTCAGATGCCTCCTTTGTAAAAATGGGTGTGTGTGTGCTTAGTCGCTCACTTGTGTCCGGTTCTTTGTGACCCCATGGACTGTAGTCCACCAGGTTCCTCTGTCCATGGGGATTCTCCAGGCAAGAATACTGAAGAGGGTTGCCATGCCCTCCTCCAGGGGATCTTCCCAACTCAGGGATCAAACCCAGGTCTCCCACATTGCAGGTGGATTCTTTACCTTCAGAGCCACCAGGGAAGCCCAAAATGGGTGTACTTGGTTGTTAAGATTAATTGCAGTAATACATACTGTAAGGCCTTGGCATAATTCACGGCTGTTGTGTGTGTGCCAAGTCACTTTAGTCATGTCCAACTCTGTTCAACCACATGGACTGTAGCCTGCCAGTCCATGGGATTCTGCAAGCAAGAATACTGGAGTGGGTTGCCATGCCCTCCTAAGGGGATCTTCCCAGCTCAAGGATTGAACCTGCATCTCTTATGTCTCCTGTATTGACAGGCAGGTTCTTTACCACTAGCACCACCTGTGAAGCCCAATTCATGGCTGTTATAGGCTCCAAATAAATGGATGATAATAATAATAATAATAATTTTTATTATTTATACTTTCAATCACTTAAATGTTTATCAAGAATTTGTGATGTGTAAGTTGTTTTGTTAGGATTTGCTTGAAACAAATATGTATGTGAGGTAGGGGAAGGAGCCCACCAAGTAGGAAAGACCCTCACACACTTGTTCATTTATTACCATCATCCTGCAAGACAGCTTGTGGCAACACTCAGGTATACAGGGCTGAACATGCAAGGGAGGTGGAGAGAAAGCCAGTCACCTTCAGTGGAAGTAAAGGAAAAAATCACCTCCACTCTCACCAGCTTGCTACTTCTGAAATTCTACTGAATCCATTCGAAGTCATGAGTGGGAAGAAGGGAAGAGGGAACTAGCATAGTCTATTAGCATCTTGATTTCAGAACATGGACTTAGCTGTTCAAAAAAAAAAAAATTGAATGTCCTCATCTTGACATATTCATTTTGTGGAAACAAATTCACTTGCTAATACATGAGCTGACCCATATAACTCCTCCACTGAAAATATTATTTTTCACAGTGACAGCTGTTAAACTACACCTAGCATTCTATGTAACACAAAGATTCCAGAGATAGAAAATTTAATAGAAACTGGAGATGGACCATGAGAAGGAGGAAGAGGCAATTCACAACTTATCAAGATGAATATAGCACCTCATTATTTTCAACAACAATGACAAAACACAGAAAAAAAGTAAAATGCCGGTCTAGCTTGAGATCATCAAGAAACAGTCTAGATTCAATATGTCATCATTTTAATCTCTATTTAAAATTAAAAGCAGACCTTTGGGGTTTCCCTGGTGATCCAGTGGTTAAGAACTTGCCTGCCGATGCAGGGGACACGTATTGCATCCCTGGTCTGGGAAGATCCCACATACCATGAGAAACAGTCCATGAGCCACAACTACTGAACCCACGGGAGGCAACTACTGAGGCCTGCACTCGTAGATTCTGTGCTCTGCAACAAGAGAAGCCATGCAGTGAGAATGCTCTGCAACTAGAGAGTTGCTGCCACTCAGCACAACTAGAGGAAACCTGCGCCAGAAACGAAGACCCAGTGCAGCCAGAAATGAATCATTAGGTTGGTGCAAAAGTAATCACGGCTTTTACACTGTTGAAGTTTGCCGTTTGATATTGAAGTACATTCTTAACTAAATGTGGTTATGTTATACATCATTTTAACGTGCATTTGTCACTTTATTTTTTTTTGCTAATGACTTGTTATTTGCTGTGTGTTTTGTATTTATTTTAGACTATAGAAATTATATTAGACAAAAAGCAAATTTGAGCGATTTTCTTATTTAAGTTCAAAATGGGTCATAAAGCAGCAGAGACAACTCGCAATATCAACAATGTATTTGGCCCAGAAACTGCTAACGAATGTATAGTGCAGTGGTGCTTTAAGAAGTTTTGCAAAGGAGATGAGAGCCTTGAAGATGAGGAGTAGCCAGCCATCAGAAGTTGACAATGATTAATTGAGAGCAATCATCAAAGCTAATCCTCTTAAAACTATTAATACACAAGAAGTTGCCAAAGAACTCAGCATCAAACATTCTGCTGTCATTCTGCATTTGAAGCAAATTAAAAAGGTGATAAAGCTTGATAAGTGGGTGCCTTATGAGCTGACCACAAATCAAAAAAATCATAGTTTTTGTTGTCTTCTCTTAATCTATACAACAGTGAACCATTTCTCAATGAGACTGAGAGGTGTGACAAAAAGTGGATTGTATACGACAACCAGTGAGGACCAACTCAGTGGTTGAACCGAGAAGAAGCTCCAAAGCACTTCCTAAAGCCAAACTTGTACCAAAAAATGGTCGTGGTCACTGTTTGGTGATGTGCTGCCCATCTGATCTACTTGAGCTTTCTGAATCCGTTACATCTGAGAAGTGTGCTCAGCAAATCAATGAGTTGCACTGAACACTACAATGTCTGCAGCTGGCATTGGTCAACAGAGAGGGCCCAATTCTTCTCCATGACAACGCCCGAGTGCATATCACACAACCAACACGAGGTTGGTTTATCAAAAGATAAACAGATTGAGCTAGGAAGTTTTGCCTCATCCGCCATATTCGTCTGACCTCTTGCTGACTCCAGCATATCGACAACTTCACAGGGAAGAGGCTTCCACAAAGAGCAGGAGACAGAAGGCGTTTTCCAAGAGTTCATGGAATCCCGAAGGATGCATCTTACATTACAGGAATAAACAAACTTATTTCTTGTTGACAAAAATGTGTTGATTGTAATGGTACCTATTTTGATTAATAAAGATGTGTTTGAGCCTGGTTATTATAATGACTTAAAATTCATGGTCCAAAACCACAATTACATTTGCACCAACCTATTAATTAATTAAATAACTAATTAAAAAAAAATCAGACCTCTGCTACCATTTATGCCTTCTGCTTCAATTTGAAAATAAAGATGAGCCTCACACAAACTGTCCAGAGGAGGGAATGAATGAGCCAAGTTAGCTTCCATTTTCAAGCTCATCACTAACATGGCTTCAAAAAAGCTGCTTTTATGTAGACACTGTGGCCTAGCGGCCAAGGGTGTAGCTTCTCTGTATGATTGAAGAAGAGAGTGCTTCTCAGTTCAAAACTAGAAGGCAGATGTGCTTTATTATCACAAGTGTGTGTGTTTAGAAGTGTCTATTATCAAGGTGGACTTTTGGAAGCCTCCTCTCAACTCAAATTTAAGTCTCTTAGGTTCATTCATATCAGATGGCAGGACCAGGCTTCAGACCAGTTCCATTAAAATGGTGGAGCACAGTCTTCCTTCTGAGAGGTTTTTTTTTTTTTTTTTTTTTTTAATGAGCTCCATTACCGAAAGAGAGCAAGTTACAGAGCAGGAAATGCTAGGTTCCTGCAGTGCAGTGGGGCTCTGGCTTCCTGGCTCTCCTTCAGGCATGTTTTATGATTGTGAGCAAGTCACTTACCTGCTATCTCAGTCTTTTCATCAGTAGGATGAATGTGTGTGTTAGACTTTGATGTTTCTAGGGTCTAAAAACATTGCATTATTTTATGATTCTGTTAATCATAAAATCATTATTTCATGATTCTAGAGTTATCAAGTACATTAGTGTGGGTAATACTTTATTGAGAAACACTGTCCAACGAAATCATCTCCTTGGAGCAGGAGGTAGGACTGTGAACAGTCTAGAATGGTCCAGAAACCAGCTCATAGGAGACCCAGTTATCAACAAGTATAATTAGCTTGAAGAAAAGGAAACTGACTGTGTTTAGATATTTTCACTAACATCGCATGGAAAAAAATCCTGTATCCTGTATTATTATAAAATTCATGACCCAGCTGAGTGCCTGGAAGTTTCAGGTTTCTCACTTACCATAAGTGGTCCTTTTTAAACAAATATAAAGGTCCAGTAATACAAATAGGCAGTCTTTTGAGCTAACTGCCAACAAAGATAAGGAAACAGAGCAAAATGACCAACTCCCAAAGAGACTGTAGAAGTTCTTGCATTAATAAATTATGACTTCTCTTAAATCTGATCACAAGAGTAGGTAACAAGGTAATAATGATACTGCCATGACTATTCAGAACATTATTGAATTGCTTTTGGTGGGGAAAAATTCTCTCTTCTACTAAAAAAGTAAAACAAAACAAAAAAACTCCTTTAAGATAGCTATGCTTAAAGTGTCACAAGAATCTAAACATTCCTAGAAAACTAGGTAAGTCTGTAATATTTTACAAGGATCTTTTTTCTTCTTTGAGTTCCAATAATCTTGTAAGCTGAAGTACCCATACCAGCCATGATATTAGTTAATTATGTATTTTCTTATTTTGAACTCTAATTCCTCAGTGTGTGAGTCCCAGCTACAAGATAAAGAGACTCATTTCCCTGTGATCCAAGTTGTATACTTGATCTCACTATGTTTCATTTTAGCCTTTTCTTCAAATAGCTTGAATAATCCATAAAGACAGAAGCAGCCTCTGATGTTCTTTCTACCTCCAGAAGCACAAGGAACAGTGCTAAACAGAACCAAGACTTGAATGGCAGAGTGAGTTGTGGGGTTTTTACAGTTCCAAGATACCATACTGCTGCTGCTAAGTCACTTCAGTCGTGTCCAACTTTGTGCGATCCCACAGACGGCAGCCCACCAGGCTGCCCCGTCCCTGGGATTCTCGAAGCAAGAACACTGGAGTGGGTTGCCATTTCCTTCTCCAATGCATGAAAGTGAAAAGTCAAAGTCGAGTCGCTCAGTCATGTCCGACTCTTCACGACCCCATGGACTGCAGCCTACCAGGCTCCTCCGTCCATGGGATTTTCCAGGCAAGAGTACTGGATCGGGGTGCCATTGCCTTCTCCAAGATACCATACTACTCGATATTATTTATTTTTGTTGGATCTTAAAAAAAACATGAAAGTGTTAGTCACTCAGTCGTGTCCGACTCTTCCCAACCCCATGGACTATAGACCGCCAGGCTCCTCTGTCTATGGAATTCTCCAGGCAAGAATACTAAAGTGGGTAGTATCCATTCTTGTTGGATCTTAGGAACTTGCCAAACTGTTGAGGCCTCAGCTTTTTAAAAGTAGTCTAGAAGACAAAAAAGAAATAGAGAATTGAGTTTTTGAAGTTTTACCTGTCCTAGTTGAGAAGAGCATGGATTCTTTCGCTACTTATTATTCGCCATCTAAATCTCAACTAAAGAGGCAGTTGGTCTTACAGGAGCATCTCTCATTGGTATTTGGGTAACTGTCTGTTAAAACATCCAGAGCCTTTTGTCTTTCTAGACTCTAACCCAGGTGAAGACGATGCATTTTACACTTGCCCTCCTCTTTTCTTGACTTTCTAGAAAGAATGAAAGAAATTCTAGGGTTATCTAGTGCCCACCCTGTGTTAAGCACTAGAAGATAATTCCTTTCTTTTTTTTTTATTTTATTTTTAAACTTTACAAATTGTATTAGTTTTGCCAAATAACAAAATGAATCTGCCACAGGTATACCTGTTTTCCCCATCCTGAACCCTCCTCCCTCCCCATACCATCCCTCTAGGTCGTCCCAGTGCACTAGCCCCAAGCATCCAGTATCGTGCATTGAACCTGGACTGGCAACTCGTTTCATACATGATATTATACATGTTTCAATGCCATTCTCCCAAATCTTCCCACCCTCTCCCTCTCCCACAGAGTCCATAAGACTGTTCTATACATCAGTGTCTCTTTTGCTGTCTCGTACACAGGGTTATTGTTAGCATCTTTCTAAATTCCATATATATGCGTTAGTATACTGTATTGGTGTTTTTCTTTCTGGCTTACTTCACTCTGTATAATAGGCTCCAGTTTCATCCACCTCATTAGAACTGATTCAAATGTATTCTTTTTAATGGCTGAGTAATACTCCATTGTGTATATGTACCACTGCTTTCTTATCCATTCATCTGCTGATGGACATCTAGGTTGCTTCCATGTCCTGGCTATTATAAACAGTGCTGCGATGAACATTGGGGTACACATGTCTCTTTCCCTTCTGGTTTCCTCAGTGTGTATGCCCAGCAGTGGGATTGCTGGATCATAAGGCAGTTCTATTTCCAGTTTTTGAAGGAATCTCCACACTGTTCTCCATAGTGGCTGTACTAGTTTGCATTCCCACCAACAGTGTAAGAGGGTTCCCTTTTCTCCACACCCTCTCCAGCATTTATTGCATGTAGACTTTTGGATCACAGCCATTCTGACTGGTGTGAAATGGTACCTCATAGTGGTTTTGATTTGCATTTCTCTGATAATGAGTGATGTTGAGCATCTTTTCATGTGTTTGTTAGCCATCTGTATGTCTTCTTTGGAGAAATGTCTATTTAGATCTTTGGCCCATTTTTTGATTGGGTCATTTATTTTTCCAGAGTTGAGCTGTAGGAGTTGCTTGTTTCAGAGTGACTTGACTAGGTAGGTGATACTTCCTTTTCACAGAGGCCCAGAGAGTAGTAAGTACCTCACTTGTGTCATTCAGATAGTAAATGTGACTAATGGATGATATTTATAAGCAATGCTCTGCTTTGCTCTTAGAGATCTGTTTAATTCTCATTACTCTTATATTTGGATCCAGGCCAATCCCACAAGTCTAAACCCACTTCTGTCTGTATCTGTTGCAGACATGGAGACATGACTAGATCACCACACTCAGTGTGTTCCTCCTCCTCTTACCCTGCTTTACCTTTGTGTTTGAATGCCTCCCTCATTTGAAGTGTTTTCCTCCTGCAGATTGGGAAGTGTTTTCCTTTTTTCACCTTTGTAACCACACAATTGCACTCATCGCACACGCTAGTAAAGTAATGCTCAAAATTCTCCAAGCCAGGCTTCAGCAATATGTGAACCGTGAACTTCCTGATGTTCAAGCTGGTTTTAGAAAAGGCAGAGGAACCAGAGATCAAATTGCCAACATCTGCTGGATCATGGAAAAAGCAAGAGAGTTCCAGAAAAACATCTATTTCTGCTTTATTGACTATGCCAAAGCCTTTGACTGTGTGGATCACAATCAACTGTGGAAAATTCTTCAAGAGATGGGAATACCAGAACACCTGATCTGCTTCTTGAGAAATCTGTATGCAGGTCAGGAAGCAACAGTTAGAACTGGACATGGAACAACAGACTGGTTCCAAATAGGAAAAGGAGTTCGTCAAGGCTGTATATTGTCACCCTGTTTATTTAACTTATATGCAGAGTACATCATGAGAAACGCTGGACTGGAAGAAACACAAGCTGGAATCAAGATTGCCGGGAGAAATATCAATAACCTCAGATATGCAGATGATACCACCCTTATGGCAGAAAGTGAAGAGGAACTGAAAAGCCTCTTGATGAAAGTGAAAGTGGAGAGTGCAAAAGTTGGCTTAAAGCTCAACATTCAGAAAATGAAGATCATGGCATCCGGTCCCACCACTTCATGGGAAATAGATGGGGAAACAGTGGAAACAGTGTCAGACTTTATTTTTCTGGGCTCTAAAATCACTGCAGATGGTGACTGCAGGCATGAAATTAAAAGACGCTTACTCCTTGGAAGCAAAGTTATGACCAACCTAGATAGCATATTCAAAAGCAGAGACATTACTTTGCCAACAAAGGCTTGTCTAGTCAAGGCTATGGTTTTTCCTGTGGTCATGTATGGATGTGAGAGTTGGACTGTAAAGAAGGCTGAGCGCCGAAGAATTGATGCTTTTGAACTGTGGTGTTGGAGAAGACTCTTGAGAGTCCTTTGGACTGCAAGGAGATCCAACCAGTCCATTCTGAAGGAGATCAGCCCTGGGATTTCTTTGGAAGGAATGATGCTAAAGCTGAAACTCCAGTACTTTGGCCACCTCATGCGAAGAGTTGACTCATTGGAAAAGACTGTGATGCTGGGAGAGATTGGGGGCAGGAGGAGAAGGGGACGACAGAGGATGAGATGGCTGGATGGCATCACTAACTCGATGGACGTGAGTCTGAGTGAACTCTGGGAGTTGGTGATGGACAGGGAGGCCTGGCGTGCTGCGATTCATGGGGTCGCAAAGAGTCGGACACGACTGAGTGACTGACTGATCTGATCTGATCTGAACCCCTGAAGTAACTATGCACTCAGCGTTCTTAATTACAGTTTCATAAATTAAGTCAAGTATGCTTTTCATTTTACAATGGAAATCTATTTATGTCCTGCACATGGCCACAGTCAGTGGAGTGGCTCAGGAAGCACACTCAAGCCCAGAGCTCTAATTAGGGCGGCACCACCACGCACCCGCTTCCAGCGCCCCAGCACGAGGCCGCTGTTCTTAGATGATGCTTTGGGACCGCTGCCTGGCCCTCTTTACCTCTCTCTCACTCTGCCTCATAGGATGACTTGTCCACATTTCCCATATTATCTTCAGTTTGCTGTTGAACTTTGCAGAATTTTCTAAAAAATCTCCTAGTATAAGGAAATATGAGAAATCATGTATTATTAACTGGTTAATGCAGAAGAGTTGCTTTTCTATCATTTGTTTCATTTTTGGCCTACTGTATAACTCAAAAATTTGTCTTTCAAAAGTTTACTGTATTTATTGCTGAATCTGATGAGCAATAAATAATTTACTTGGGGAGTTGGGGAGGCATAAGGGGAAATGCTCACTGAAATTACTCACTCTTCTAGGGCTTCAGAAATCACTATTTACATTCTTTCTTTTTACCAAGTGATAATGTACAATAATTACTTTACCTGATGCTGATCAACAGCCTATTAAGGGGCAACCAACCTGAAAACAGTGAGATCATTGGCAGACAACGGACACCTGCCAGGCTTGGTGGGCCTTCTGTACCACATCTTCCCACCTGGCATTTGATATCACCACCTTTGCCCTTTCCACCAACTTTGCCATGTTCTGGGTCCATGGCAGTGTTGTGGTCACTCAGTGCTGTAGCTCCCTCCTCATCTTCATCCTTACTCTCTACTGGCCTGTCCGGGGAATGAAGCCCTAGGACCTAGTTCCGACCAGGAGCTCCACCTTCTCCACCCACCACTGTTGCCAGTTCTGCACCTTCTGGTTCAGGATCTTGCTTCAGGGACCGGTAGGAGTAGTCAGCTAGACCTGCCCCCATGTCCTCCTGCTCCTTCCTCTAATCCCCTGTGCCTTCGGTAGGGCCCCAGTGTGATCCCAGTTCCTCAGCCTGATTGGAGGAGGTGTGCCCTGGACCCAAGACACGACCCGCTATAAATACTTCTGCCATCCCAGCAGGAGTCACCTAGAGCCCCAGGCTGACTGCGCCTTTTCCCTCTTCAAGAATAATAGGTACATTAGGGGAAGAATGATGAAGAGATTGGGAAAACTGAAACATATTACCACCTGTTTGTAGTGCTTTTTACACAGCATCTTGTTAAATATACCTACGTGTTTGAAGTGTAACCTGGTTTGCTCATTAAAATATCATATTTTAATTATTACACTTAATATTTAATTTACACTTAATTTCTTTTGTGTGCATCAGAGCCAAACCCTAGAGTTCCAAAGTCTTTTGATTACTTTTTTACTTCTTTTTTACCAGAGTTCTTTTGGATAATAAATTTTTTGTTTCTGGTTTATATAAATTTAAAATAATGCTTCTGCTAGTGTTCTTTGAAAGCAAGTCACATACATGGGAGCAACTCCCCTATCCTTTAAAAAAAAAAGTCGATCATAAAAATCCTTTAAGCTAAGGAGTCACTGAATTCTTCCTTCTTGTTCAAGTCAAAATATTCCCTTGCTCTTAAATGTGAAGTTACTAAGGCAGTGCTCTTCACACAGTAACACAGTCTTTTCAAACAAAGCTCATGCAGAACTCCACTATGTAAAGAAGATAAAAATGGAGCTGTTTCTTATGTGTGGGGGTGGGGGGTTGTTTGTTTTGATGGGGGGTAGTTAGGGATATGAGAAGCCCAGAACCTCTTCCTTCTTTCCTCCTTCTGGCTGAACCAACTGCCATCCTGGGTAACCTATCAGACATTTTCTCCAAATCCTTAGCGATCTGAAATATATATATATATATTTTTTTTTTTCTAATGGCTTTGATAATTTTACATTATAATCTGTATATTTTTTGAGAAATGATTTTTGGAAGAAATAGAAGGGTTGACAGCAATATATACATATCTTATTTAAGATGTTTTGTTAATTAATACTTTACATGTTTAACCAAAATAATGTTCTCCTGAAGTTTTAGAAAAAGAAACCAAACAATATTCTGTTAAAGAGGGCAACATTTCCCTTAATCTTCAGTTCTGTAATTAATGTATTTTGGTAATCACGATCGATCGTGATTTATGTCAATAAATGAGATCCGTAACTCTTATTTGTCAGATTAAGAAACTAAGACTGAGAAGGAACTTGCCCTGGCTCTCCGAGCCCCATTACTCTGTACCATGCTACAGTTTTATATGGAGAAGCTGGTCTGGTATTCATGACCAACTCCAGAGATTTAGCACCAAGATTCTGGGTATGTGTTAGTTAATTGTTAGGATAAAGTTAAGAAACTACACTGAGTGGGGATCTTGTCCTTTTGCCTTGATTTTGCGACAACTGATCATTCACACCAAGGAAATTAATGTAAAACTGCAATACTGAGATTGTAAAATTTTAAACTATGGATAACTCTCAGTTATCTTATTACAAGACAGGACTAGACCAGAAGGTATTAAAACAATGTTTAGAACTATTAACTGAGTGTTTATCAAAGTCTTTAGATTAGGAAAGTTATTTCTACTTTGAGAATCTCAACTTTAATAGTTCCTTAAAGGTATGCTTTTATTATGATGATGTAGGTTTTTATGCTTTATCATATTGTATATTTATAAAAATCTTCATTTTTCACTGTGTTGTACACCTGAAACTTATATAATATTTTACATCAACCATACCTCAATAAAAAAAAATTTTTTTAAATCTTCCTTTTAGTTGCAGCTAGCCTTCCCAAAATGCTGAGTTACTTTTGCATATCCTAGCACTGCAAAAAGTCATTACTGCATAAACACTCCAACTTGAGGGTGTGTCATTTCTTGGCTGCTCGGTCCTTGCTCTTCTGTCCATACTTTGTCATCTTCCCCTAAGCCTCTGTTAGAAATTTCAGTGATCTAACGAGGATTGGAGCCTCCCACTTTAAATATGTGGTATAAAATCAGACTGGTATCCATCGTTATGAGAAAGCAGGAGTGAGTAAAGGTCAGTCTTTTAGCCGGCAGGCTGTCTGATTTTTCTGTGAGCATCACATGTTGGGAGAAGCTAGTTCATCTGTCTGTGGGTTTAGGATTCAACAGCATAAGCTGTCAGCCTAACACTGATTGAAGGTGGACTGGGAGGGGAAGTGCATCTGCCCAACGGCTCGCCATTGGCTTCCTATTACAGCATTCTCCCCCGAGACACAGTCTGCATGCTCATTCACCTACCTCCTTCTCTTCCCTCCCCTTCCTTCCCTACCCCTTCATTACTGATTCACAGCGAGAGGCAGCAGCAGCAGCAACAGCAGCGCTGCTTGTCACGAACCAAGGATTGCAATGAGCTCATCCTTTTCTCCTTGCAGCTTCACAACTGCCCTGGCTTCCTGGCTACCGCTGCTGCTGTCTCTTCTTTCTCTCTCTCTCTCTCTCTCTCTCTCTCACACACACACACACACACACACCGTCTCACACACACATATGCACAGCACACACTCACACACACTCTCATGCTAGACCCTTCTAAGCATCTTGTCCATTTTTACACATGTATGTGAACTCTCCTGCATCACTCTTGGCCATTTTCTTGCGTTTGATTGCTTTTGCCATTTTTTGTTTTGTTGTTGTTGTTGTTGTTGTTTTTAATTTAGATCAGCATTTGATTTCATTTCCAGTCTACTCTGGGGCTCTCTCACAGTGGATAATTTAACCAAAATGTTTTTCTCGTGGAGACGTTAGCTGGCAATTCCCACCACAGACTGGTTTGTGCGTGCTCCCGGGGAGACCGAAGCCTGGCTCCCCTCCCACGGCAGTTCTCAAAATTGTGGATAAGAGATCCCGCTTTCTCATTCTGGATACCTACTTACTGCTCATGGAAGAAGGGGTGCCCTGCCCAGCCCCAGCTGCTAAGCTCACAGCTCCCGTCAAAAAGTCCCAGGACATGCACGACGAGAGGAGCAAGCTGGTGAATGAGTATGCGTGTCGAGTGCTGGAACTTCTGGGGATGGGGCATCGTCTGTTTGTGCCTCGGCTTCTGGCGGTGAGACTGTTTTTCATTGAACTTCATTTGTAGAGAATCTGCCACCCTCTGTGAGAATTCCTTGTATCCCCGGAAGAGGCTTGTGGTCTCCTATTTCCTTCCCCACTCTACCGGGAAGGAAGTGCTGAGTGGCCACTGCCCTGGGGCTCTGTCCGAGCCTGGTCCACGCCACTCCTTAATTGACTGGAGGAGATATGGCTCTCCTCTCTGAGCCCACATCAGTGGCATTATCTCTCTGGCAGCAAAAAAGAAAAAGGTCTTATGGCTGGCCAGGCTCAGCAATAAAGCAGGATACCCAAGTGCTTAGTGGAGGCATTCTGTTATTTATGTCTCCAAAGGGTTAAATTTTACAACAGACATTATCCTGACTTATCTAGACTATGTGTGGTTTCCTTTCTAACCTCTCTATTTGATGTCCAGTTTGATTGTTTTAGTAGGGAATTTTATTCCCTAAAAATCATTGATTAGGAAATTACAGATTTCTCCCCTGGAATGTTTGAACTGTTTATCTGGAACCAGCTTAGGGCTGTTGGGTCTGTGCTGAGTCTGGGAAGTCTGATTTGTTTTTTTTTTTTAAAAATTAATTTCCTGAAGAAGAGAAAAAAAAAAAATCACTCTTCCTCACTTCCTGTCAAGGGTTAAAATTAAATACCCACAATCACTGGTGCAGGGTTCTTTTTAGCAGTTTGAGAACTATACCTAGCAACTGTTCTATAATATAATTGGTCTACAGTAGTCCTATACCATTATTTGGTAATTGGGCAAGAATAATTTCACTCTGTCTATTTTAAACAATGGAGTTTAATACCATTCTAGACTGTTCCTTCATTTGGTTCTGTCATATTTGAGTCTTTTCAGAAGTACAAGATTGACTTGACTGAATTTAACTCTCTCTCACACATATCTCCCTCTAGTATAGTTCATCTTTGTTTATACTTATCTTTACAAGTATTAACTCAGTCTTAATGTATCTATTTGCAAATAAATAGGATCTCTCCTATATCATCATAACAGACATGTTAGGTAGCTGTGCACGTAAGGGGTTTCTCACCCTGAAGAAAGTCTATTTATCACTGCAAGGTGAAGTTGGATGCAGTGACCAGCATACAATTATAGGGAAGGGGGTGGTATTTTTTGAGAAATACAGTTCCTTTGTAATTTAAGAAAGAAGAGCTCAAAATATATGTTTCAATGCCCAGGTGAGGTCGTCAGCGCTCACTTGAATTTTGTTTCCCTGAGTTACATTTTTTTTCTTAATAAAGGAAAAAACTGAAGAATCATGATTCTATTAAAAAGGATTTTTTTTAAAACAGTGAAATAAAAAGCATTTTAGGAGCTTTGACACTGAGAAGTGCTAAAATATATTTCAACAAATGATCTGCTTCTCTTTAATGAATCAGTTTTTTATCTAACGCATTTCTATATCCTTACAGACTGCTTAACTTTGTGTCTCACAGGCTTCACTGATAACTTTACAGAGATCTGATACTGCCTTTCGTTGGCATTTACATTTTTAGCATTTTGAAGGGAAAGATGAAATCGATAATAGGAAATATATCTCATACCTACATCTTTATCAGGGATGGCTTTAAATTGCCTGTAGTGTAGAATGATTGTCAACAGTAAAAGCTGTAATCTTCACAAGGTTCACATCTGTGGGGGGCTCATAGATATCTATATGTTGCAACTGTACAAAGTTGGCTCGGTTGCCAAATTAGGTACCCAAGTAGGTACAGCCCTTATGTTGTTCTGGGCTCGAACATTATAGGTCATAGAGCCACTTGCAGTCTATGTGAAAAGTGTATGCTGAGTTATCTGTAGGGCCCTTTGGAAATCTCTGACTTTATTACACAGCTTAAAAGATTGTTGATAGAATTAGGGTACTCTACATTCTGAGAAATCACATCACATGCCCTTTAATGAGCAATATGGCTATGAATTGGGATCAGCTATCCAATGAGTTATTATTCAAAGTTTAGTGTGTACCAGAGGGATGTCCAGTTGTTCAGCCTTGTGTTATTGGACTGCCTAATGATATGGGATTGATGGTTAATCTGCCCAGGGGGGTCCTAAGAGGAATCCTGCCACGTGCAATGTTGTAATCTTTCCATTACCAGTGAGGGAAGGAACTGAAGTTTAGGTTTTTAGTCATGTTTTCAATATGACTATGTAGGGGCTGCTGCTGCTGCTAAGTCGCTTCAGTCGTGTCTGACTCTGTGTGACCCCATAGACGGCAGCCCACGAGGCTCCCCCGTCCCTGGGATTCTCCAGGCAAGAACACTGGAGTGGGTTGCCATTTCCTTCTCCATTGCATGAAAGTGAAAAATGAAAGTGAAGTCGCTCAGTCGTGTCCGACCTGTGCGATCCCATAGACGGCAGCCCACCAGGCTCCTCCGTCCCTGGGATTCTCCAGGCAAGAACACTACAAATCCTGTTTTGCATTTAAGATCCATGTAGTATTTTTTTCATATGAGGCCAGTTGCTTTTATTAATGAAACAGATCAAATTAAATGAAGATTTACCAAGACAGTGTTGTGGATTTGAACTCTGAGCCTTATATTTTGTTCCCTGAGGCACAGAGGGACCATCGAACTACAGGAACACCAAGCACATTTGGAATTTTTGCTTATGGTCCCTCAAAGGTATACTTAGTAAAGAATAATTTCCCTTTAATAAATCAAGTACCAGTGTTCCACTTTAGATATTACCACAAGACGTAGATTCTGTGTGTAGACCCACCAAGCATACGTTTCTTTGGTGAAATTAAAATACCGAAGCAAGGGATTCAGGTATCCTAGATACCAGCTAAGTAATGTCCTCTTCTAAAGCCCACACTTCCAAATGATTCTCAGACCTCCAGAAACTTTGCTCAATGGAACGGAAATCCTGTTAGACTCTATGCCTCAAGGAAGAAAAAGCCATTTGTGGTGAATATAGTGAAGGTGAGAAAGAGAACTGTGCCTACATTTTTTCCCCCAATAATCCTCTAAAATAATCAAATCTAGATTTTGCTGCTGATAGAGGCCTTTAAAGAAAGATTTGTCTTTGGAGAACAGTGAGAGGTTTGGAATAGAAGCATCTGGAGCTAACACTCAAATGTTAGAACTGTTCATTACCACCCACCCTGCCTTCTTCTCTCTCTCTTGTTTTTTTAATCACTTGAAAATGTGATACTCTTGCACTGAATTTTTCAGTGGGAAAAACACTCCCAAAATGGTATTAACAGTGGCACACAGCCAGAGTTCATACTCCTCTGTAAGTGTGTGAAATTTGGAGAAAGAGGAGAGAAGCTTTTACTCATGTTCAAAATCTTCCTGTCCTCCTAGATTTTTTTTTCTTCTTTTATATGACATGGGAAATTATTATCAGATCATTATATAACATGTCAGTGTTGGCTATAGTTTCAGTACTGGTACTCTGGGCCCTGTGCATGGTGAAACTGGAGGACTCTCAGGCCGAGGATTGATATACATCTATAGCCAAATGCTCCCACTGTCCCTCCAGTAGCCATTTAAGGTTTAATTTTGATCAGATTTCTAATGCTGTCAAACTGTATCCTAGTTGTGTTTTTTTTTTTTTAATTTGTAAACTTCCTTAAAACATTAATTTTAAGGAAAGAATGAAAAAGCAGATGAGAACATTTTTCTCCCATTTTTACCTGTTGTTGATTGCTGCAAGGATTGATCACTCACTGAAGAGACACTATATTGGATTGGTCAAAAGGTTCATCCAGGTTTTTCCGTAAACCCGAACAATCCTTTTGGCCAACTCATAAAAGAAGTTAAAGACTCAAGTATAAAGGTTGCCATGTTGGGACTTTGCTGGTGGTCCACTGGCTCAGACTCCATGATCCCAATGCAGGGGACCCGGGTGTTTAGGGAACTAGATCTCCCATGCCACAGCTAAAGATGCCACATGCCACAATGAAGATTGAAGATGCTGCATGCCACAGCTAAGACCCAGCACAGCCAGATAAACAAATAAAGATTGTTTTTCGTTCATTCGGTAATGTCCAAATCTTTGCAATCCCATGGACTGAAGCCCATGTATACTTCTGATCAGTTCAGTTCAGTCACTCAGTTGTGTCTGACTCCTTTGCGACCCCATGAATTGCAGCACGCCAGGCCTCCCTGTCCATCACCAACTCCTGGAATTCACTCAGATTCATGTGCATTGAGTCGGTGATGCCATCCATCACCGACATCTCATCTCATCCAATGAGATGCCATCTCATCCTCTGTCGTCCCCTTCTCCTGCCCCCAACCCCTCCCAGCATCAGGGTCTTTTCCAACGAGTCAGCTCTTTGCACGAGGTGGCCAAAGTATTGGAGTTTCAGCTTTAGCATCAGTCCTTCCAGTGAACACCCAGGACTGATCTCCTTTAGAATGGACTGGTTGGATCTCCTTGCAGTCCAAGGGACTCTCTAGTGTCTTCTCCAATATCACAGTTGAAAAGCATCAATTCTTTGGCACTCAGCTTTCTTCACAGTCCAACTTTCACATCCATACATGACCACTGGAAAAACCATAGCCTTGACTAGACAGACCTTTATTGGCAAAGTAATGTCTCTGCTTTTCAATATGCTATCTAGGTTGGTTATAACTTTCCTTCCAAGGAGTAAGCGTCTTTCAATTCATGGCTGCAATCACCATCTGGAGTGACTTTGGAGCCCCCCAAAATAAAGTCTGACACTGTTTCCACTGTTTACCCATCTATTTGCCATGAAGTGATGGGACCAGATGCCATGATATTACTTTTCTGAATGTTGAGTTTTAAGCCAACTTTTTCACTCTCCTCTTGTACTTTCATCAAGAGGCTCTTTAGTTCCTCTTCACTTTCTGCCATAAGAATGGTGTCATCTGCATATCTGAGGTTACTGATATTTCTCCTGGCAACTTTGATTCCAGCTTGTGCTTCTTCCAGCCCAGCGTTTCTCATGATGTACTCTGCATATAAGTTAAATAATCAGGGTGACAATATACAGCCTTGACGTACTCCTTTTCCTATTTGGAACCAGTCTGTTGTTCCATGCCCAGTTCTAACTGTTACTTCCTGACCTGCATATAGGTTTCTCAAGAGGCAGGTCAGGTGGTCTGGTATTCTCATCTCTTTCAGAATTTCCCACAGTTTCTTGTGATCCACACAGTCAAAGGCTTTGGCATAGTCAATAAAGCAGAAATAGATGTGTTTCTGGAACTCTCTTTCCATGATCCAGCGGATGTTGGCAATTTGATCTCTGGTTCCTCTGCCTTTTCTAAAACCAGCTTGAACATCTGGAAGTTCACAGTTCACGTATTCCTGAAGCCTGGCTTGGAGAATTTTGAGCGTTACTTTACTAGCATGTGATATGAGTGCAGTTGTGCGGTAGTTTGAGTATTCTTTGGCATTGCCTTTCTTTGGGATTGGAATGAAAACTGACCCTTTTCCAGTCCTCTGGCCACTGCTGAGTTTTCCAGATTTGCTGGCGTATTGAGTGCATCACTTTCACAGCATCATCTTTTAGGATTTAACATAGCTCAACTGGGATTCCATAACCTCCACTATCTTTGTTCGTTGTGATGCTTTCTGAGGCCCACTTGACTTCACATTCCAGGATGTCTGGCTCTCGGTGAGTGATCACACCATTGTGATTATCTGGGTTGTGAAAATACATCTGATACCCCCCCGAAATATAAAAATCAATATGTATCTCAAAATAAGTCCTGCATCTCCTTTCTAATTTGCATCTGATAATCTTTTGACTTTTTAATAGTGGGTATGCTTGAAGTAAGCTTCCCTGGTGGCTCAGATGATAAAGAATCTGCCTATAATGCGGGAGACATGGGTTCAATCCCTGGGTCAGGAAAATCCCCTGGAGAAGGGAATGGCTACCAGTATCTTCTCCAGTATCTTGCCTGGAGAATCCCATGGACAGAGTAGCCTGGCGAGCTATAGTCCATGGGGTTGCAAAGAGTTGGACACAAATGAGAAACTCACACTTTCAGGCAATCTGGAGCTTCACTAACACCAGCGGTGTCTTGAAAAGGGCAGTCACAGAGAACTCTGAATTCTGGTTTCCAGAGACTTCATTTGAGTTGGGCTGTATCTTTCTTCTTTTGTATGATCTCAGAAGCTGGACTTGAAACTAGGCCTTGGGCAGTATTAGAAAATTAGGTGACCACACTGCCTGCAGGCGATAGACTGTTCCACACCATTGTGGGTCATCTGTCTGTAAGTAACTAGAGGTTAGTTGCACTGACAATAGAAAAGGTGTGCTTAGAGGTTTTGAATGATGAAGAAAGCTACCAGTCCTGTTTCCCTACAAACTCTATAAGCAGCCTGTCTTGAATTTTCCCAACAATTACCAAAGAGATAATCATCAGAACCAGTGTTACAGGTGAAATAGGATGTGGTATGTCTGGTATAACTGGTAGGTGGATGCTTTCTCAATAATTCAGCAGTTGATATTTCAGTTGAAGAGGCCCACTTTTGGGCTGAATTTGTTTCCAGGAACTGCCTTTCCCAGTTAAGGTGAGTTGATAGCACTTTATCCTGCTAAATATTCTCTCCACTACTTATTGCCACCATCTTTCAGTATCTGTGAGGGAGGAAATAAGTCTGAGGTGTACTGAAGCTTGTTTTTTCCCTTGGCACTGTTAACCTGGCTCTGTGTTCTGATTACTAGTTTACGGATCTAAACTTGGGCCAACCTAGTCCCCTGTGAAAATGCCTGCTGTGTGAATTAATATTTTATTTTACATGTTTCTATTTAAAAGAGAAGCGAAGGGGAGAAAAAATTATATAGAGAGAGTGAAAGAGAGACGAAAGGAGGATTCATTCAGTTATTCAGTAAATTTTAGTTGAGTACCTCCTATAATCTAGGCATTAGTCTTACCACTGTGAATACAGTAAAGAACAAGACAGGTAAGTCCCCTTTCTTTAGGATGAAAGCAAATGAAAAACTATAAAACGACTGGATGAAGAATGACTTGATGGGCTAGGAGGAAGAATTTAAATGCTCAGAAAAGGTCTAACTCAAATCTTATATTTGTGCTAAAATCTCAATCACAAAGTTATTATCATAATGAAGATGAGGGAGAAAAATATTCCAGACAGAGATAACAGGCAGTAGCCTTCAGTTAGGAATGAACTCAGTGTGTACAAAAAAAAAAAAAAAAAACCAAACAAACCAGAAAGAAGGCTAGTGTTCTTGGAGCTTGAGACCAAGAAGAGAGATGCAATTCAACATCATGTTGAAGGGGAAGGCAGGGCCCCAGATCATAAAGGGTCTTGCAGGTAATGGTAATGGTTTGGATTTTATTCTGAGCATAGTAGGGACCATTGGAGAGCTTTACACAGAAGAGCAGCATAATCTGAAAAAGGATCTAGCTGCTGTAAGGAGAGGGAGAAAGAGGGAGACCAGTTGGGAAGTTACTGAATGACTCAGCTGAGAAACAACAATGGCTTAGACCAGGGTGGTGGTGATGACAACTCATTATGAGCAGAATTCCTCTGACTTCCTCTGTCTTTCAATGTAGTTGTTAATCAGTTTTATATTTGAATTTAAATAAAGTAAAATTTGAACTTGCACGTAGTTCTGTGATTTCTAGCTACCATAATTTTTTGTTTTAATCATTTTCTTTCTGCCATTTTTGACAATTAAGTGCTGACTCTTAACACCTAGTTTCTTTTTGACTTGGCCTATTTCAGTGTACCCAGTATGCCTCAGTCTCATAATTTGTGTCTCAGTATTTGCCAATGATTACATGTAGTTGTTTATTAAAACATTTATTGCCTTTCTTGTTATAAGATATTTCCCACAGGAAATACAGCAAAATATAAAGAAGAAGAAGAAGAAAAAACTATAACCTCACTCTTCACCATTTTCTTTTCTTTCCTTTCAGTCTTTTTTCTGTGCGTGCATATATTTTCTGTGCATGCATATAAGTAGTTGTTACTTCTTAAGTAAATTTTGCAAAAGTAGCTTTCCTAAGAAGTTCAGTAGTTAAGTGGTTTGCTTCATTTACTTTTTTAAAAGTCTTTAAGATATGGAACAATTTCTTATTTGCTATTGTCATTAATTGAAAAGTCATTCTCTCATTAGGTGTTTGTTATGTAACTCTTCTGTGCTTTAATTGTACTGTCTGTGTCTTCCCAGCTTGGGGGGGGGATAAAAAAAATCCTTAAAATGCCCACCAAGTTAAAATCACAGATGTGTCCCAGAGTTCAAATTTTTTCCTTTTTCTGGCGGGTTTTTTTTTTTCCCCCCCAGAGCCATAATGTGGTTAGCTTTGCCAGGATCCATCATTCTAATCTAGAGGTTATGTAAATTAAATATGTTAGCTTGTTAATTAATTCCATTGTCACTTCTAGGATTTATGGTGACTTATTTCAGCTTATATAAAGCAGTTAGAAATCTCTTCCTAAAAATTTTTGGACCTCACCTAGATCTTGGCCAATAAAAGTTACATTTAGGAAAATAGAAATTGCTTTTGCAATGTATTTGTTATGAATGTAGGTTAAAATGTAATGGACGATTCTTGGTGATTGTTTTGTAGACCTCAAAGGAAGATCTTCTGCAGGCTGATTTTGAAGGCGCCTTAAAGTTCTTCAGAGTCCAACTTCCAAAGAGATACAGGGCAGAGGAAAATGCAAGAAGGCTAATGGAGCAGGCTTGCAACATTAAGGTAAGATAATAAAGGTGGAACCTGAATGCAGAGTAACGTGGCAAATTATGGAAAACCCTCTGTTTGTTGCTGGATTCTGACTGTGTTGAAGGCGCTGTGGTATCTGACCTAGTCTCTCTCAGACATTTTTGTCAGGGTGGTCTGTATCTGTAGTGGCTGTATCTTCTAGTAGGACTTAGAGTGAGCCTTGGCTGGTTCGGATCGTAACAAGAGGAAGACAAACATTGATCTTACAAGTGGGCCTCTAGAGGAGCCTGCTCTGATAGTGGTTTCCACAGCAGCAGACTTAGTATTTAGATTTTGCCATCTATTTTAAGATCATTTAGGGCCAAGCAAGAAACGCACCCTTCCCACCAATTTCCTGTTGGCTTGGGGATCTGTCAGAGGAGGATTTCTAGGTGAATCAGTTTCTGGAGTTGAAAGGGGTTACGTGGCTCTGGCTCCATCAGGTCTATGCATGGGCTTTTTGTGCTTAACTCTTACTGGATTTTAAGTTGGGTAAAGTCATTCTCATTTTCAGTGGATGTTCTTGATTTGGAGTGCAATGCTTTCCAGTGAATACCTGTGTCTATTGAGGAGTTTCCTGTTAGATGTCCCATTGCTTTCTTCTGCTTCCTGCTGCTACGAAGATAATGAATGTACAGTATACAGGACTTATGGTGGTGGTGTTTGTTCCTACCTACTTATATTTTGAAATTCATGGCTATGCTTAGTGGCCATCTCTGATGGTAGATGTTGTCCATGGGTTTTTGGTCTGCCACCTAATTTCTCTCTGGTTTTTGTTCTGTTTTGTTGTTTGATGTGAATTATTTAATCCAGTTGTTATTTTTTGATGTGGGCGCAAAAATAGTACTTAAAAAAACTAGGTGAAAGAATCAAATAAGTTTTAGAGGTGTTTGTTGATGATCATAGCCAGAAAGTTGATAATTTCCTAATACAGAAAAATTATACAATCAAGTTTTATAATAATGTTAATTAATTTTGGGGCTTCTTTTATATTTATAATTAATCCAGTAATTCGCCAGAGTCCATCATATTACTAATTTCTGTTCCTTTACAGAACTAAGTTAAATAAGCTTGATTGTGAGTTTGACAAAACTAGCTAAATAAATTTGATTATGAGTTAAAGAAAAGGAAAGCACCCTGGTTAGGCCATGCTTTCCTTTCTTTAAGGGACTTTGAAAGCTCTGTCTTGATCTGCCTATTTCCATCCCACACCTGACAGATATATGTGGCTATATTGCTCCTTATCACATGTCTGATAAAACTAAACACATTTATAAATAACTTGAAATAGAAATCCCTATCTAGAGAATTGTGGTATCAAGGTGAGATAGCATTTTTAAAGGTTTTTTAAATCTATATTTGTTTTTTGGTCTGGGCTGGGTCTTTGTTGCAATGCAGGCTCTCCAGTTGCAGTGCCTGGGCTTAGTTGCCCTGCAGCCTGTGGGGTCTTAGTTCCCTGACCAGGGATTGAACCCACATCCCCTACACTGGAAGAACGATTCTTAACCACTAGGGTAGTACCAAGATAGTACATTCAAAAAAAAAATTTGGAACCAATTTACTGATGTAAATTCTTGTACCTTTGGCATATTCTAGGAAATCTTCTTAACCTAACCATGACAAAAATATAAATTTGTTTTCTGAACAAAGATCCCAGGTCTTGTAGACTTCACATTCTTACAGAAGGAAACAGACAGCAGTAACCAATGAACATAATAAAGAATATACTTAATATGTCAGAAGGTGACAGCTATGAAAAGAGAAAAAGTAGGGCAAAATAAGCAAGATTGGGTTGATGGGGAGAAGAAGCATTACAGTTGTTAGATAGAGTAGATCTCATTGAAGGTAAAGAGATGAGTTAGTCATGGAGATGTCTAGGGGAGGAGCACTACAGCAGAGGCAACAGCTAATTCAAAATCCCCGAGGCTGGCTCATGCGAAGTAAAGTTAAGGAACAGCAAGAAGACCAGTGTAGAGCTGGAAAGAAGGGAATGAAAATAAGGGCAATAGGGGAGGAAGTTCGAGAGCTCATAAGGCCGCTGTAAGGGCGTAGGCTTTGCTTTGTATGAAGTGAGGAGCCCTTACAGAATTTTGAGTGGAAGAGTAATAAGATCTGTCTGAGGTTTTGGAGGATCACAGTGCCTACTGTGTTGAAAACAGACAAGAGGAAGGTAAGAGTAGAAGTAGGGAGATCAGATGTGGGTTTGCAGTAATCCTGGTGAGAAATGATGGACTGACCAGGGTGATCATAATGGGGAGAGACACAGAGTGGAAGTGGTTGGAACCTGGACATATTCTGAAAGAGAACCAACAGGACTTCATGATGTATCAGACATGGGTGTGAGAGGAAAAAAGGAGCCAAAATGATTCCACAGATTTGGGATGAAGCAATTATAAGATAGCGTAGCCATTGGCTTATTAGGCACATGACTGAAAATGTGCTTTGACATAGACTTCCCTTAGCACAATGCCCAGTGTAACACTTTTTTTTTTTTGGTGTCATTAGACTTGTGTTTGAATTTTAAGTTATTTTAAACTAGATTCTAACTGTTCAAAAATAACAAGTCAATGTTGAATGTAAGTAACTTAAGAGAAAAAGATTACACTGTCTTTCAAATGAACTCTGTATTCAAAGAGATCATTTTCCAAAGGTATTAAGAAAGATAGACCTCTAAAGTCTTCATCCTGAAACGCAAACTTTTAAACCCTTTATGACTGTTTTATTTGACTAAGATCAGATGACTAAGCAGAAGCCACGTTTGTCTGTAAATGTTGAAAATATATTCCAATGGTCATGGTGACTGAATTTTGTGGGTGGTAGGTTTGAAAGATAGGCTTCATCCAGATGATTGTCCCCGAGCTGTCAGAAGGAAGTACTATAACCTGGGGCAATGCTGTAGGGACCTATTAAAATAAAACATTCATTTCTAAGAGTAAGAGAGTAGAGAGTAAAGAGGTACAGGTAAATGTTTTCAAGGGAAATCTAGAATGATGGGGAAATCACTGAAAACAAAAAACCCAGGAAAGTGATTTTAAAATATGAAATGTAACAGGGAAAGACTTTTGCCCAGTATAATTTTGAAGCTCCTCAGAGGATGGAGGAAACTAACAGTTGTCAAGCCAGAAACATGAGATCAGAGAGACACTGAAACATAAAATGTCAGAAAACAAGTTCAAAATATGACCTGAATGGATTGTTCCTGGGATGAAAGTGCTGTGTGTAACCATAGTGATTTATTTGCACATGAACAGATAGATAAGAATTCTTTAAAAAGTAATACTAGGGTTGTTTTTGTGTATTTTGTTAGTTTTTTGTGTTTTCTAAGGAGAGTACCTTTTTCTTAGATACAGTACCCACAGGGTTGTTTGGTTGTTGGTTGATCAGTCACTGTTGTATGTGACTCTTTCCAACCCCATGGACTGTAGCCCACCAGGCTCCTCTGTCCATGGGGTTTTCCAGGCAAGAATATTGAAGTGGGTAACCATTTCCTTCTCCAGCGGGTCTTCCCAGATTAGGGATCAAACCCATAGCTCCTGCCTTAGCAGGCAGATTTTTACCACTGAGCCACCAGGGAAGCCCACCTACAGGAACACCATTTTAATTTGTAACATGATTATAAGGTGGATGTGAGGTTTAGTTGAAAGAAGGAAGGCATAAATAGTACAGTATTCAGGGTTTGTGCTGGGACTAGAAGGTAGATCTCCCAACATGAAAATTTAAGATTGTTAACCAACACCTGCATTTTGAAATAGCCTTTATATCAAGACCTTAAACATTCATACATAATCGCACATATATACCTGCAGTGATACTTAATCCTTATGTATGAAGCACTCTGATGTTTTTTCTTCTACTGTATTATATTCTAATTCATTTTAAACTTCTCTCCTTCTCCTTCCAAATCCCCAAACCAAAAAGCTAGTCACAACGCACTAAATGGATTTCACAGCAGCTTACAGTTTTGAAAAAGAACTCAGGCCTGTTCCACTACTGCTCCCTCCTCCCCTTCCCCCATTCTGATCGACTGCAACTGTGAGAGGTTGTGGAGGGTGAGGTGTTACACTGAATAATGAAAGTGGGAGTCTGGTAAGGATGTGAGTCATCGTGCCATCTTTATAGCAGCATATGCGGGCAACTGGAAATGTTAGGAAATGATGGACAGACCAAAGCTCCATATTAGATGGAACATTTAAAGAAAAAGGCAGCTACAGTATGGAATAGGCAAAAAAGTTGAACTCATGATTTCTTATCCACAACCTGTATAAGATTAAGAAAAGAATTCCTGTTGAAAGTAATCCATTTTTTAAAATTTTAATTATTTGTATAATATTTGTATATGATCATATAGTCTTTGAATGGACATGTTCTCATTTAATTACCCTTCAAAATGAATCTGTCCTCTAATTCAAAGAAACTGGGTAGCCAGTAATTTCAGTTAACTGACTGGTTTTAAAATAAACGCAACAGTTATAGGTAAAAAATAACTTGTGAGCTCTGTGTGTTGATAAGAGGATTTATTGATAAAGCACATTGGATTGGATAAATAACTTTATTCTTCTGAAACCTGTGTGATACTAAATATCAGGAATATTTTTGGTTTTTTTTTTTAATTTACTAACATGACTTTAAATCATTCTGGTATTTCTTCTGTTCCTTATGATCCAGCGAGGCTAAAATGAGAAAATATGTTTACCCATCAGACTTTACTTTGAAAAATCATTTAGTTACTAATATATGAATATCTTACACTTTCACAAGAAGGCAAATTTTGTTGAATATCATTATTCAGTTGTTAGCTTATAGTTTAAAATTTTGCTGTGGAGAGCTTCTTAAACTTGGATCTTGGCTTCATGGACTCTGAGTCACTAGAAATTTGAATTTCTTTATATAACCTTCTAAGCATCCTGTGTTTCCTAGTGAGACAATATATAGCTTTTATTGGATTCTTAAAGGCAACTCAGTGACTCAAAGAAGTTAACTTTTGTGTTGTGGGATCATCTTAAACATATTAAGAAAATAGATATTTCTTTACAGCATAAGAATTTATAACTGTACCTATATATATTCAAGTATATATATATCAGTTCAGTCCCTTGATTGTGTCCGACTCTTTGCAACCCCATGGGCTGTGTCACAGGCATCCCTGTTCATCACCGACGCCCAAAGCTTGCTCAAACTCTTGTCCATTGAGTCGATGATGCCATCCAACTGTCTCATCCTCTGTCATCCCCTTCTCCTCCTGCCTTCAATCTTTCCCAGCATTAGGGTCTTTTTCCAATGAGTCAGTTCTTTGCATCAGGTGGCCGAAGTACTGGAGCTTCAGCTTCAGCATCAGTCTTTCCAGTGAATATTCAGGACTGATTTCCTTCAGGATTGACTGGTTTGAGCTCCTTGCAGTCCAAATATACATATAACCTTTATAATTATTCCTGTTTTTTTTTTTTTTTTTTTGCATACTTTTATTCAACATTAGTCACATATTGTATTAGGTTAAATTGATTAAAGTACCATTTTCTTTGGTCAAATGCTTGCTAAGTTGCTTCAGTTGTATCTGACTCTGTGCAGCCCTCTGGACTGTAGCCTGCCAAGATCTTCTCTCCGTGGCATCTTCTAGGCAAGAATACTGAAATGGGTTGCCATTTCCTTCTTCAGGGGATCTTCCCAACCCAGGTTCAAACCTGTGTCTCCTATATCTCCTGAACTGGCAGGTGGCTTCTTTACCATTGGCGCCATTTGGTCAAAAGCTGCCAGTTATTCAACATTGTATATGACTTAATTCAATATTTCATGCCTCCTTATGTTTCAAATAGACTATTTATGTGATGATGACATATTAAAAATTAGGCTTGTTTAAACATAGAGGTGTTTATTTAGTGGTCATTGCTCTGATAAAAACAAAAAGATGGAAAAAAAAAGATGAATTAGAAGAATAAAATATAACGGAAGTCAGAGTATTATAATACGTTAGTCCTGTGGCTGTGAAAACCTTTCCTGAGGATTAGTCTCCAAAAGTGGGGGAGCACGTCTTTTTTTCTCCAGTTAACTTTTGTTTGGAACAGTGTTACAAGTGCCACAGTTGTGATGAACCCCATTAGCAGTGAAGTTCAGCATATCGTTCAAAATATTCTTTTGGTAGATCTTCAAAATAAAATGTTTGAAAAAGTAAAATAGCCTATATTACTTGAATTTTATTGGTAAAATAACTTGAACGATATTAAAACTGCAGTCTGACATTAAACTGAAAGAAGGAGATTAGAGGGAAAAGGTCATTTACTGAATAACTACTATGTGCCAGGAGCTATGCAGGAAGACTTCTCAGAGGAATTAAGAGTTAAGGTGAGACACATGGATTAGCAGGAATTAAGGAGTACATCAGGGGCTTCCCTGGTGGCTTAGATGGTAAAGAATCCACCTGCAATGCAGGAGACCTCTGTTTGATCCTTGAGTTGGGAAGATCCCCTTGGGGAAGGCATGGCAACCCGCTCCAGTATTCCTGCCTGGAGAGTCCCATGGACAGAGGAACCTGGTGGGTTACAGTCCATGGGGTCGCAAAGAGTTGGACATGTCTAGTGACTAAGCACCAGAGAAGGCAGTGGCACCCCACTCCAGTACTCTTGCCTGGAAAATCCCATGGATGGAGGAGCCTGGTGGGCTACAGTCCATGGGGTCGCTAAGAGTCGGACACGACTGAGCCACTTCACTTTCACTTTCATGCACTGGAGAAGGAAATGGCAACCCACTCCAGTGTTCTTGCCTGGAGAATCCCAGGGACGGGGGAGCCTGGTGGACTGCCGTCTATGGGGTCGCATGGAGTCAGACACAACTGAAGCAACTTAGCAGCAGCAGTGACTAAGCACAGCACAGCACAGCAAGGAGTACGTGGAGGCAGGGGGAGGGAAGTTCCATGCAGAGAATATGCAGAGGCTCAGAGGTAATAAGAATAGATCGAATTGTCCAAAACCTAAATGCAGTTAGAAAATAGAGTTTGAGGAGGGAGGGAATGAGAGGAATAGATGGAAGACTAGAGAGATAAGCGGGGGCCAGACAGCTGGTACAGAGCCATGTAACCCTGTAATCCAATGGTAAGCAGCTTGGATTTTATCCTGGGGGGAGGGGAACGGATTGAAGTTTTAAATAGGAGACATAAATGATCAGATTTACGTTTTAGAAAGGCTTTTCTGGCTGGTGTGTGGAAAATGGATTAAAATGGATAAGGTTAGATATTGGTAACAGACCAATTCAAGAGTGGTTGCATTAATCCAGTTAATAAGTGACCAGCCTAGTATTAAAGAGATGTGGACAGATTCCAGAAATGTTCGTGAGATAGAATCAACAGATTCTAGTGATTAAATGAGAGCTTAGGGCAGAGAAGGAGAGTCAGTAATGACTCTAAGGATTCTTACTTAGGCAACTTGGTAGTAATCACTTTATGAAGGCAAGCAAAGAACAGACTACAAGGATGGAGGATAATGAGTTAAGTGTGGGACATGCTAAGCTCGTGGTGTATAGCCACAATCTCAAATCCAAGTACATAAAACTATCCAATAAGCAGCAGGTATGGAGTGGAAGTCAGATCTGAGCTGAAAGTAGGCATTTGGATGTCATCAGTATTTGAACTATGGGAGTTGGTGAATTTTCAGAGGAGCAGAGAGAAGGGTTGAGGATAGATTCATTAACATATAAGAGAGTCACTGAGGCATAGAAGCTAGTGAGACTGGAAAAGCAACACTCAGAATAGTGTGAAGTGTGAAAGCTAAGGGAAAAGGTATATTTTCAAGACGGAAGAAGTTGAACAACTAACCAGATACTTAGAGTTCACATAAGATACTGAGAGTGGAAGTGGATGTCATGCAACAGTTAATGATAAAGAGGTGCTTTAGTGACAGCAGTTCAGTGTGGTGATGATGTATAACAGCCAATGATTCAAGGAATAAATGGGAGGTGAGTCAATGGAAAAGGGAAGATGAGACAACTTCTTCTAAGGAGTTCAGCTTAGGGAGAAAACAGAGGATGACAGCCAGCAAGCCAGAGCATAAGTACAAGAAATGTGAGGTTGAGATGAATTTTTGGAGGATGGGGAAGATGGCTTTAAATGCTTAAAATTCCCTCAATGAATCAATGTCTTCATATAGTATCTACTACATATCAGGCACTGTGCTAGGCCCAGGGAATGCAAAGTTGAACAAAAGCAGAAAAACTCCCAGAACTCATGGAGTTTATATTGTGCAGAAGATATTAATTAATCATGCCTTAATAGATACACAATTACAAAGTGAGACAAATGCTCAGAAGGGATATAATAAAGATATATGAAGAGCAGAGAGCAAAGGAACCTGACTTTGACCCAGGGGATTAGGTAAAGCTTTCTTGCACTGAAATGATAAAGCACTTCAGACTGAAGGAAATGTGCAGACGCTGTGGGGTGGGAGTGTGGTATGTTTAAGAAATAGGAGATGGCTCAAGGAATGATGACGGCTGGTATCCAGGGGCCAGACCATGCATCTTCAAATAAGAAGGAAAGGTCCACAAGAGAAAAAGCTAAAGATTCGGTATATATCAACAGAGACAGACCTCAGATAAAAGAAGGTACTTTTTTTCCATTACAGCAGGAGGGACTGAGTAGATGGGGAATAAAAGCAAATGTGCAGGTTAGGGAAGGGAAGGGAAAGATGAAAGAAATGGAATTCTCATATTCCATTTAAAGGTTTCTCTTATTTCTGTTAAGCAGCATCCAGAATCAAGGGAATGTAGTAGAGCTAGAGCTCTAAAGAATACAGACAAACTTTTAGATGTTATAGAGAATGGAAGAACTAACTGAGAAAACACAAAAGAATTCTTGGGCTGAATTGTTGGAGATCGTGAATTCATAATGGCAAAAATCTGCAACTGTTTTTTGGAGTTTCTCTAGAAACACCCACCAATCCAAATGTATACCTGAAGAAAGCGATTAGTTTCACTTATAGCTGAGGTTTTCCACCATCAGACAAAAGAAGGGCAGTGCAACCTGGGCAGTGGTGCACTAATAAGTCAGACCTTTGGGGGCATGAGAGGGAGGAGTGAAGGGAGAATCTCTGATTTGTAGCTTTTGCCAGTTTCCAGGTAGAATACTTCCACCATGGCCAATTTCAAGGTACCAGTGACTTAACAACTGGCACACAATTTCTATTAACAGTCATTTCTGTTGGACTGGTAGCTTCTAACACCAGCACGCCATGGGGTCAGAGAGATAAGGCTCGTAGCAGGAGAGTGGTTAACATGATAGATAATGGAATAGAACCAGTGAAAGAGAGAGTGACAGATAGGGATTGAGAGACTATAGGACAAGGGGGTGAGGGAGAGGGACAAAGAACTGAACTCTAAGAACGCAGAGAGTGGTGATTACCCAAGAGAAATGCGTCTTTTCGCCAAAAACACTTTTATTTTAAGGACAGTTTAGTGACATTAGACGATAATACCGACCTGTGCTCAGAATTTTCAGTTGGTAGCTCAGGCTATGATTTTTCCAGTAGTAATGTACAAATGTGAGAGTTGGACCCATAAAGAAGGCCGAACACTGAAGAATTGATGCTTTTGAACTGTGGTGTTGGAGAAGACTCTTGAGAGTCCCTTGGACTGCAAGGCGATCAAACCAGTCAATCCTAAAGGAAATCAACCCTGAATATTCATTGGAAGGACTGATGCTGAAGGTGAAGCTCCAATACTTTGGTCACCTGATGCGAAGAGCCGACTCATTGGAAAAGACCCGGATGCTGGAAAAGATTGAGGGCAGGAGAAGGGGACGACAGAGGACGAGATGATTGGATGGCATCACCGACTCAATGGATATGAGTTTGAGCAAGCTCCGGGAGATGGTGAAGGACAGGGAAGTCAGGCATCCTGCAATCCATGGGGTCTCTAAGAGTTGGATACGACTGAGCTACTGAACAACAAAAGCTCAGGTTTCTTAGTAGCAGCAAAATCACACCAGTTGCTAAATATTTTGCCATCCATGGCTAGTTCATACAGTTTGCTTCTCTCTGTCCTAATAAAATTACCACCATCACTACCATTTTACTCTAATTGTAGAGATTTAAAATGCATTGTAGGAGGAATAAACAAAAGGGCAGAGACTGTAAGAGTAAGGGAAATAAGAGTAAGAGGAGGGCTCTAGTGGCTAAAAACAAAGTCCTACCCTAGCATCTTCCTCTTTCACACCAAAATCATCTTCCTAACCCTGCTAAAGAGGGGCCCACCACTGACCATATGTTACCATGGTAACTACCTGCCTCCAAAAACTTGAAGGTCTTCGTTACCTATATATTATACTATGATGGACCATTATCCGTTCTCCCAAAGTGGGTTAATACAATTTGATCTTGCCTCTCACAAATCATGCTTTTCATGGACTAGAGGTAAATTCATTTGTCTGGAGATTTAATATTTTTCCCTCTAAGAACTCCATATCTGTAACCATGGTTTTGAAGTTAACTGTTTGAAAATAACTTTCTCACTAGAGGAAAACTATAAAGAACAGTTGTATTAAAAGCAATTTACCTCTAATTTCTTCATGCCGTTTGCTATTTCTTTCTGGCGATTGTTGCTGTGTATAAACAAGAATGTAATCTCCCAAATAGAAGCTTTTTCTGAATTAGCAATGAGGCCCCACAGAGGCTTTTGTTGACTCCATGAATCTAAAAGACACACCGTTATGTGCATTGTGGAAAGGGCTCATGTTTAATGGAACCATATCTCGTGTTCCTTTCCTGTAGAGACCACTCACAGCCACAGTTTGGACTCTTCGGTTTCAACTGTCATAGTGTTCTGCCAGATTAGTGTTAGTTTTGTTATAGGCTACAATGATGTGATCATTAACAAATAGATAGTGAAGGAGTTTTGATATCACAACATTTGCCTCACTTTTCCTTTGAAGCTTCTATTAACATTGATAACCCTCAGTGTGCCTTAAGATTGGGGGAATTGTTTTATTTTCCTCCGAACAAGGATTAATAAAATTTGATCCTGCCTCTCACAAAGCACACATTGTAGGAATGAGCAGAACATGCATTAATGTTCTCCATGCTCTGAAACAGTTCACAGCAGGTAGAGAAAACAGGCCAGAGCTCCAGATGCCCAAGCCTCAGCCGCCCTTCATCTTTAGAAATCTCTGCTCTTCTGGCCATTCCTAATCAGCTGGAATACATTTGTATCCTTCGTTGCTTCCGCTATTTTATTCAACCATCATATCTGCTTCTGCCTTTCATTCTCTTTCAGTTTATTAAGGAGAAACCATGTAAACACTTTTAAATTAACTTGATGGGTGAACCTGGATATTGCATGATGAACTGATCTATAAAAATCATTTCATTGTCCTAGTCCAAGAAAAGTAAGATAAATGGATATAAAAATTGATTTTTATGTGGGCATCTCTTTTTTCAGAAACACAAATACTAAATCATAAGAATACTTGCATCTCAAACTTGGTACAATGTCCCTAGAGCTCTCCACATACAATTAACAACAAAAAAGGACATTTCAGAACTACTCTTTCAACTAGAAGTTTCCCTCCTCTCAAACTTTTAAGTATTCTTTTTCCCTGCAGCTAATTCAGTCTCAGCAGTCTTCTAAAGACTTAGTAAGACAAATGGTTATGCTCTTAAGTGAGAGTTTTCATATTTCATATAACTTTCTGCAGTGCTTCGCCAATTATCCAGTTGTTGTGATTTATGTTTATCTGTGTAGGAGAATAAAGTTAGAACCCCTCTTCCTTCTCTGGAAGGAGTGGTAATAAATAACTTTCCCATAGCTATTTACAGTGAGAGGCACATCTCTTTGTTTTCCTTTGTTGAATTTGTTACAGTATTGCTTCTGTTCTGTGTTTTGGTTTCCTGGCCATGAGGCATGTGGGATCCTAGGTCCCCAAACAGGGATGGAACACGTACCCCACTCCCCTCACCATTGTAAACTGAAATCTCAACCACTGGACTGCCAGGGAAGTCCCCCTCTTTGATTTTTTTTTTTTAAACTACTTGAATTCATGTTGAGATTATATTTCAAGTATACTTCACAGTTTGTGTTTGGGAATCTGATTTAGACAAGAAAATAAATGTACTTCTCTGTGCCCCTGTTGCTGCTCATTGATAATAATTTTAAGTTTTTTTTTTAGGTAGCAATAAAAATAAATTATAAATGTCTTAGGTGTTTAAAATAGGTTAGCTGGGAAAGCTGAGCCATTGGAACTTGGGGGTGTTTCAAACACTTCAACTAAAGCTGTGTCAGACGCCAGTGCCTCTCCTCTGGGGTGCATAAAGTATAATTATATTTACTTAGTTATTCATATTCTTGTTTCATGAACTCATGGATCCATTTAGCATTTAGCTGGGAAATGACCAAATCTAATTATTTAATAATACTCTGGAGAGCTTACTTATTTTACTATTACACCTTTTTCTCCCTCTCCCTGCTCAACCGTGAAAAGTTCTTTTCTTTTTAAATGAAACGTATCAATGAGAATAGCAACCCAAAAAAGATAATGGAGATTTTTTAAGTGTTATTCACATATCACCAACTGTTTGTCAGGCTTTCTGAAGCTCCACTTAAAGGCAGACAAACTTCTAAGGGGAAAATTATATACCTTGATATAGTTGTTGTGCTGTGCTGTGCTTAGTCACTCAGTTGTGTCCGACTCTTTGTGACCCCAGGGACCATAGCCCTCCAGGCTCCTCTGTCTGTGGGGATTCTCCAGGCAAGAATACTGGAGCGGGTTGCCATGCCCTCCTCCAGGGGATCTAGCCAACCCAGGGATCGAACCCAGGTCTCCCGCATTGCGGGCAGATTCTTTACCTTCTGAGCCACCAGGGAAGCCCTCTGTAGTTGCTAGTTGTGATTACATGGGACGCTCCTTTCTCATAGTCAGTTCCTCTGGTCTGGTGACATTCTATTGCTGCCACCTGTGGAAGCGATTTCTTTCATCTGGAATGTTTGGCCTCTTCCTTTTCTGTGCCTGTACCACTTTCTACCTAAATTTCTGTAATATGTGATTCAAATGGTTTTGTCATCACCATCATCACTCTTATCATCATTATTACGTGAGGGAATCTTGGCATACAAACCACCTGAAGAGGTGGTAAAACTTACCACGACATACCACTTGTCACGACTGAACGAGACAGAGTGTTCCGTCTCGTTGTTCAGGTTGGGGGAAGCTTCAGTCACTCGGTTTGGCACAGGCTCAGTGCTTTCAGCAGTGTGTTCTTGGCAGCGTTTCATTCATTCTCCTTGCCAGGCACTACATTATCCTGTGTTATCCTCTGTCCTTAGGGTCACTGTACTTTTTATTAGCTCTTACTACCTACTGAAGTTGTTCACTAAGTTGGTTCCTAACCAACAGTACTGTTTTTTCTGGGTCTCATGTCTGTCCCCCAGTTTCATGCCTGTGGTAGTTTGGTAGAGCTGCTATAATAAAATACCACAGATTGTGTGGCTTAAACAGCAGAAATTTATTTTCTCACAGTTCTGGAAGCTGGAAGTTCAAGATCAAGTTGTTGGCAGTTTGGCTTCTTCTGAGGCCTCTCTCCTCACCTTGGAGATGGCTTTCTTCTCTCTGTGTCCTCACATGTCCTGCCTGTGTTACCTGTGTTCTTATCTCCTCTTCTTACAAGGATACCTTCCCTAGTGGCTCAGACGCTAAAGAATCTGCCCGCAATGTGGGTGTACCTGGGTTCAATCCCTGGGTCGGGAAGATGCCCTGGAGAAGGGAATGGCAACTGACTCCCGTGTTCTTGCCTGGAAAATTCCATGGACAGAGGAATCTGGTGAGCTACAGTCCATGGAGCTGCAAAGAGTTGGACATGACTGAGCAACTAACACCACTGCTGTACTACTACAAGGATACCAGTACTGGGAATTAGGGCTTCAACATGTGCATTTTGAGAACATACAGTTCAGCTCCTAGCAGTGTCTTTCTCACGGTCAGCAGAATGCTAATTTTTCTGAAAGTGTTCCCTTCTTAACTTGAACTGTATCTCCAGCATCTGATGACACATGACAGTTTCCTGTGTTTGTCAGTGTACCCAAGTTCTCCCATTTTCTCCTAAATTCTCAGATTTTCTAAAATATCCTATTTTTCTTCACTGTCATCAGCCCACTTGGCTGGCAAGGAATTTCCTCTGGCATGCATGTTAGCTTAATTTATCTTGTGTACCCTGTTCTGGTGTGGTCCACATGCATTAACTTGCGTATACTCCTATCTCTGTGCTGTGTGCTGTGCTTCGTTGCTCAGTTGTATCCGACTCTGAGGCTACCATCTGTCCATGGGAATTCTCCAGGGAAGAATACTGGAGTGAGTTGCCATGCCCTCCTCCAGGGGATCTTCCCGCATTGCAGGTGGGTTCTTTACTGTCTGAGCCACCAGGGAAGCTCAGTCCTGTCTCCGTATAGTATCATATCTTATACAAACCATAAGCTCCCCCAATTCCCATCAGTTCCTAAAGGAGAGGCTGTGAGTTGTACAAGTAAATAAGTTACATCTTAGCAGAATGTCTAGTGATAGAAGAAAATCTCGATTCTGTTGTAATAGAATGAGTATTTTAAGCAACACCATGATTTGGATACTGTTTAAGACCAAAGGATTTAGTTTATTTTCTAAAATCATTTATATACAACCTTTTATTCAAAAATGAAAGTAAAGTGGAAGTAGTCGCTCAGCAGTGTCCAAATCTTTTCGACACCATGGACTATATAGCCTGCCAGGCTCCTCTGTCTCCAGAATTCTCCAGGCAAGAATTCTGGAGTGGGTTGCCATTCCCTCCTCCAAGAGATCTGCCTGACCCTGGGACCGAACCTGGGTCTCCTGCATTGCAGGCAGATTCTTTAGCATCTGAGCCACCAAGGAGAAGCCCTTATTCAAAAAATATTTCATGAAATTTTAGGATGGCTTCCCAAGTGGCTCTAGTGGTAAAGAATTCACCTCCAGTGCAGGAGACACAGGAGATGTGGGTTCAGTCCCTCGATTGGGAGGATCCCCTGGAGGAGGGCATGGCAACCTTCTCCAGTATTCTTGCCTGGAGAATTCCATGGACTGAGGAGCCTGGTGGGTTACAGTCCAAAGGATCACAGAGTCAGACACAGCTGAGCGACTAAACATGCAGGGTTGTAGACATTACGCTTGTAAGGGAAAATTTTGGGGTTAAATGGTTTTTTTTGACATGGTAGGATCTTAGAACCTTCAGAATTTGTAGTTATAGGCCCCTGACATTGCTTGTCTGGACTATGGTAGCTGCCTCAGACTGACTAACTGGCCTCTCTGGCTTCAACATTTTATTTTTTAATTGAAAGATAATCACTTTAAAGAATTTTGTTGGTTTCTGCCAAACATCAACATAAGTCAGCCACAGTTATACATATGTCCCCTCTGTCTTGAACCTCCCACCCCATCCCACCCTTCCAGGGTGTTACAGAGCCCCTGTTAGAGTTCCCTGAGTCATACAGCAGATTCCCATTGGCGGTCTGCTTTACATATGGTAATGTAAGTTTCCATGTAGTTTCTTTTACTTTTCTTTTCCATGTAGTTTCTGGAGTTTCTTTTACTCACTACCACCAGAGTTTTCTGCCTGGAAAACCAACCTCATCTTACCGCTCCTCACTTCAGAGAGCATTGCTGGTTCTCAGCTTGGCACTCATCCCCAGGTTTCACATCAATATGCCATATGTTTTCCTGACCTCGTCACATCTTGTCTCTTCTACCTGGAACTTGTAATGACTATCCTGAGAAAGTTACTCGATTTCCTTGAGTATGAGTTTTCTCATTATGAAATAAAGCTGCTGCTGCTGCTAAGTTGCTTCTGTCGTGTCTGACTCTGTGTGACCCCGTAGACGGCAGCCCATCAGGCTCCACCATCCCTGGGATTCTCCAGGCAAGAACATTGGAGTTGGGTGCCATTGCCTTCTCCGTGAAATAAAGCTAATACCTACTAAACAAAAATGAAGAATTAATAAAGCTAAACATATCTGTGAAGCACTGGCTAAATTATTTATCCAATCCTTTTGCAGTTATGAGGTCAAGCAAACCCCTATCATCCTTTCATACCTAGAACTGACACCACCCGTTCTGGGAGCCTAGGCTGCTGTTTAATTCTGGCAGTTCCTCCACTAGAGCACCACAGTTGGAGTTAAGAATGTGGTTTTCTGAAGCCATGTGGTTAGAGTTAAACCTTGGCTTCTCTATTTCATTTTATCTGGTGTTACCTGTACCTCAGTTATCTCTTCAGTAAAATGAGGATTATATTGTCTATATAATAGGATTACTGTGAGGATGAAGTGGGATAATATATGTAAGAAACTTAGCAAATACTATGCATCATTAGTATACAAAAAATGTTCATCGTTATTACTGTAATCGGTTTGAGTTCGTTTCTCCCATTGTGAGTTCCTCAAGGGTTTTTCTCTACCTTGCTACTCTCTAGATGCTTTGGGCTGGTTCAATGCCTAGCATAAAAGCTGGATCAAAGAGGTCACTCATTAAATATTTATTCAGTTAACATAGCCTATTCATTCCACATGAGGAATATTGGGCTTTAAATCCTCTCTGAAAATACTTGGGAAATAGAAAAACCCTCATGTGTCCCACTGAAAAATATTCCTGGTTTCTTCCTATAGAAAAGTGGAGTATCTAAATTTCTTGGTCTGAATGCAGCTTTAAGAAGGATGTCCATCATATTGTATGGATTACAGAGATCATGTAATATAAATTGGTGAATTTTCCACCTTTCAATACCTTTAACACTTAGATAGACTACACAGAAGGTCAGCTTTATTCCCTGATGCTTAGGTAACCAAATGCTCTTCCTTATATTTAACTATGCAAGTTTTCAGATTATTAGTCAATAATTTTAGAATTCTAAAAGTTTTTTCAAGTTTTATTTGCATAAACCTCTTGGTTGTCTGTGGTCAAAACAACTGTTGCAAGAACTGAAGCCGAGGTGTATATACCACAAACTTTTGAAATAGGGTAGACGTGGGACTTCCCTGGTGGTTCATTGGTTAAGACACTGAGCTTCCACTGCAAAGGGTAGGGGCAGGTTTGATCCCTCATTGGGGAACTAAGATCCCACATGCTATGTGGCAAAAAAAAAAAAAAAATTAAATAGGGTAGACAGTCAAATTTAATAGAGTGTATAATCAAAAGACTGCTAATACAGATCCCAAATGACAGACTAATCTGTTCCGTCTTTACATAAGAAGTTATAGTCATGTTTTGTGTTTTTTATGAAAAAATGCTCTTTTAACATATTTCATAATTATTAATTATATTTTATTCTTCATGAATTGAAGTCAGGGAATATCAAAAATATAGCTGCATGTTTATGCTCTGCATTGATCTATTGTTGAATAGCAAGTCATCCCTGAACTTACTGGCTTACAACAACAAAATTTCCCACAATTCTGTGAGTTGACTGGCTGGTTCTGCTGCTGTTATCTCTGGATTCATTCATGTGGTAGCATTCAGCTGGTGGGATAGCTCAGAGTAGGGTCTCCCTTTCCACATGGTTTTTCATCCTGGGCTGCTTCTCAGCATTGTGGTCTCAGATTTCCAGGAAGGCAAGACCCAGTGCATAAGCACCTTTCAGGCATCTGCTTGTGTTACATTTGTCAGCGTCACATTGACCAAAGCAAAGCACATGGAGAGCACTCCACAGGGAAGATGATGCCAGGAGACGTGATTGATTGGGAGCCTGTCTTGTAACAATCTACTACACACACTCAGGGTAAATTTGTGTTTCAGTACATAAAAACAAACCAACCACCCCCCACATTAACTTCGTTTCTGATGAGAGGACTGAGTTTGATGTGGAGAGGAGACTTCCTTTCCATTTAATGTATTTACTTTCATTTATTAATACTTTTTATTTAATTATATCTATATCCTTTGGTGCAGTTTCTTTTACCATAGGCTGATACTGCTTCTTCAATTGGAAAAAAAAAAAAAACTTTTTCTATAAACCATTATCAGTTTGGGTTCCCTGTTAGGAAGTAATAGTTGCTTTTGAATTGTTAATGAAACTTGAGTAGAGATACTCTGATTACAAAGAAAATTCAGTCTGTGATATTAATTTTATTGTACATGAGAAAAGTTCACAGGAAACTTAAAATTCTTCAGGTTTACTGTGACATAGCTACCAATAATTTATAGGGGATTTGAAATAAATATTCTATTTTATTTTCAGGATATTTTGGTTATATTTCCATTGTACTGTGTGTTATCTATCCACCATGTTGACCAGAAAGAATGGTTTAGATGACATAAGTCACTGGGAAGAGAGGAATGCATTTGCTTAAGACAATCGCACACAGGTATATTGCAATAAAAGATTTAGAGACAAATCTGAATCTCCTAAAATACCTACTTTTTTGGCCAAAGTAGAGCAGCAGCTCGCCTTTAAATTCACATACTTTGATGAGAAAATTAAGGTTGACTATTGACATTGGTTTTTCAAGATAAATGTCTCACATTATTTTTTCCGAGGGTAGGATGAGTTCACCTTATTTTAAAGAAAGGACAATCTGATACTTTCTCTGACACAGAGCAATGAAAATATGGTGGAACCAAATGAAAGTTTGCCACAAGATACCAGCCTAGCTATTCCGTGCTTTGCCGTGGCGGACTCTTTCTTTGGATCTAACGTATTTAATTGAGCTCAGGGTTTGGCTGTGGTCATCTGATCCCAACAGATGTAACTTCAGACTTCTAACATGGATGATGTAGTTAAACTCATCTTCATGTAAGTTTTTCATGGTGGACCATGCATAACTGAAAAAGAGCTAGTTTCCTATCTAGAGAAGAGGGTAAAAGTGTGAAAGTGAGTATAACATCACAGGATCGAAACTCTAATGACTTTGTTTTTGATGGATCCAGGATCTGGGGAGTAGGGAATGGACACAAGAGAAGAGACTGTGTAATATATTCCCAGTATTGGGAGGGAAATGCCATTGAAAAACGAAGGAAGACGAAAGTGAGGCAAAGATCTAGTACTTTCTCTTTTGAAAAATCGGATCCCCTAGTAGAGTACAGAAGGTGTCCCCAACTGCCGAGGATCTAATGCCTGATGGTCTGAGATGGAGCTGATGGAATAATAGTAGAAGTAAAGTGCACGGTAAATGTGATGTGCTGGAATCGTCCCCAAACCAGCTCCCTCCTCTGCCCCACCCTTCTGATCTGTGGAAAAATTGTCTTCCACAAAACCTGTCCCTGGGGACCAAAAGATTGGCGGCCAGAGTACAGCATTTATCAGGAAAACTGCTGCAGGAGACAGATCTTGCCTTTACTGCCCAGAGATACTTGCTGCTGTGAAGAAGTGCGCAACTTAATCTTGCCTATTGGCTGATGTTCCCTACTGTTTTCTATTAACTGAGCCCAAAATCAGATCCAAAGACATCCTCCCCAGAGAGTAGGTGGATGGATGGTATAAACTAAGTGCTTGCTATGGGCTTGTGGCTCGAGGAGATGGCAGGCCTGTCTCAGGCTCTCCCTACCATCGTGTTGATAATATCCTCGTGCTGGCACTGGGCACCCACGCAGCCTGCTCCTCCCTGCTCCCCTCCTCTCAGATGTCCCTGTGTGCTCCTGCGTCTTACTGGAACATCAACAGCCCAAGTCCCTTTCAACTGCTTGCTGGTCCTACTTATTTCCCTCTCTCATTCTGTGTAACTTCCTTTTTTCCTTTGAAGGAACCATTGATTAGCATTAACTTTGAAATGTTTGAAATGAGAGAAGCCATAACAATGACACCTTCCTTCCTTCCTTCCTTCCTTCCTTGGATGCCTGGCATGTTTATCATTTAATCATCACCTTAACATCATGAAATGCGCTTACTGATCTGATTGTACAGATCAGAAAACAGGTGCAGAAAACAGTGGCCTCTAACAAAGGCCACTTGGTCAGTAAGTAACAGAGCAGAAATCTGACTCCAGGCAGTCTGGTTCCACAGTCTGTGCTTGACTATCATTGCTCTATATATTAATCTTATACTACATAACTTTTGAAGGTGGTCATTTTAGAAGTTGTTTACTGTTGCCAGTATTTATTGGTCACTTACAGGATGTAAGACTCTTCTGACTCACTATGATTGTGTTCAATTGCACCTATTCATTCTTTTGCTTAATAGGTATTTTTAAATTTCTTGTGCACCTTCTGTGTCCCAATCCTGCATTAGTCTTTCTATTCAACAATAATCACAACAGACAAGACTTCTGTCCTGATGCTCACAGGATAATGGAACAGGTGGAATAATCCCAAAATAAAGTATAATCAAGCGCTGTAATAAAGGTTTCAAAAGGAAAGAGAAGTTTGTTACAAGAGAGAAAATAGTAAGAAGATAGTTTAGACTGAGGAATGCAGATCAAGGAAAACTTGTGACATTTTCTGCTGAAGCTGTAAAAGATTAACAGTGCTAACCAGCTGTAGAGGAGTAGTAAAGTATGCTATAGAAGGTCTTTTGTTTCTGGCGAAAGAGTGGACTAGATGTCAGTATAAACTCCTGTGATACAGAACATCTAAAACTTCTGGATAAAATAGTTGAAGTATATTTTTAAATGTGTGGCTGAGTGGGGAAATAAGGAAGAATTTTAGGAGCCAGAAATTCTGTGAAAACCTGAATTCTGAGATACAAGTAAATTCTAAACCTATATTTTGTTCTTTGGGCCTTTGCTAATCCTTGGTGGCCTAGATTTAGACTTTAGCAGGCCTTGTGCAGAAGACAAAGTCAAACCAAGACTTCTGTGTCATGGGTGAGTCAGAGGGAAAAGCCCATCCCCTCCTTACCTCTTCTTCAGAGGGAGACAGTTGGGAGAATCACCCATCTTGGCCTTGGTACTTGAGCGAGTGAGGGTCATACACATCAATCACATTCTTCTATGTGAAAAGATATTTCATGGTAAAAGGAAAATGAATTTCATTATTAAAGAAAAAAACAAACAAACCAAAAAACAACAACCAACCATTTTCTGGGCAGAGGAAAGGCTGTGTGGGAAGGCCCTTATGGAAAAAGGCACCTAACCTTTTCAGGGAACTAAAAAGCTGGTGTAGACTGAGCAAAATAAGTGCTGACAATTGAGGTTGTTAATGAAACCTAGGACCAGATCCTTGCTTGTCTTCAAAGGCTTTGGCTCGGATTTTGGATTTTATCCTAAGTATAATGCAAATCTTTTGGAGAGTTTTCAAGAGATTATCTGATTCATGTAAGAATGAATAGATTAGAGAAAATATAAAAGTAAAGAATTCTTCTAAAGGCAAAAGCAGAGAAAAACTACAGTAATAATAAAGAGATGAGACATGGATTTGACTTGGATTAGGGACAACTGGAAGACAGTGATGGGTTCAGGATGTATTTTGAAAGTAAACCTGCTGATGAATTAGATGGTGAGTAGAATATGCAAGGCTGTCCCCAAGCATCTGTCTTGAATAACTGGTTGTCCAGAGGTCTTTTTCTGAATTGAGGAAGTCAGGAGGAGATAGGAAGAGGGAAGATCATGAGTTTGGCTTTAGAAACGTTGAGTTTTAGGAATGCTAAGTTTGGCAAGTAAACGCAAGTGGAGACAGCACCACTATTCAATATACTAGAACTTCGTTATTCAGTTGCCAAGTCGTGTTCAACTCTTTGCAACCCTATGGGCTGTAGCACAGCAGGCTTCTCTGTGCTCTGCTATCTCCCCGAGTTTGCTCAAACTCATGTCATTGAGTCGGTGATGCTATCTAACCATCTCCTCCTCTGCCTCCCTGTTCTCCAAGATACTTACCTCCCTGTTCTCCAAGATACTTAAAATATGTTTATACAGTTGAACTCATATTCGAATAAGCCATCCCTAAAATGCAAGAACTGAATATATTTGCATATGAAGTATAATATTTTGGGAAAGACACTGTCAGAAATTGACTGATTGTTCACCAAACCTGTTCTCTTTTCTTCCTGCTGATACAGCTTGAACTGCATTTCCCAGCCTCCTGTGCAATTGCATGTAGTCATCTGGGCAGAGGATGGGCATCATGGGCAGAGGAATGAGAGTACAAGTGATATACATTTTTATGTTTCTTTCTGGCTGTTTGAAAAAAAAAAAAAAAAATTCCCATACAGCTTCTGTGCTGTCTGCACTTTTGCCAACTGATACACTCAAATGCCTTTGGAAACCACATATTGAAGATGATAGAATCTCTTCCTAAATGATAACATAGTTCAGAAAACCCCCAATCATACCCTCCTGCTTACTGAACTCTACATGAACAAAAAAAATACACTGCTTTTATTTTAAATTACCAAGTTTCTGTAATTTAGCCACTAGCTTCCTTGGTGGCCCAGACAGTAAAGAATCCACCTGCAGTGCAGGAGACCTGGGTTAGATCCCTGGCTTGGGAAGACCCCCTGGAGGAGGGCATGGCAACCCACTTCAGTATTCTTGCCTGGAAAATTTCATGGACAGCAGAGCCTGGAAGGCTACACAGTCCATGGAGTCACAAGAGTCGGACACAGCTGAGCAACTAAGCATAGCATCATGTTAAAAGATAACGGATTTTCTTTCAAGGTGGCATCAAGGACCTAATTTCTTGTCCATTCTTTTTTTTTTTCTCTCATTTTTCTTCTGTGTATATTTGATATCATATGTAACTAGGCAGTTTGAAAGTTAGGATGTTAGAAGGTTTATATAGGGAGTAAGGGAATTTGAGAAGCTTGAGGTATGAGAGAGGAGCTGAAGATTATAAATGCCTCCTGTTCTCCATATAAGATAATTATCACTCCTTCTCTGTCTAGCCAAGTAATTCATTTCAAAGATTTACACTCCTGTAGCCACTTTATCCCACCCACTGATAGCACCCTCTTTGCAAAACAGAGTTGATAAAGACCATGATCACCTCTGCTTTACCTCATTTGGTATTTACAGAATCAGATTCACACACTGGGATGCAAGAAAGTCATAAGTTAAAACTGAGAAACATCTTGTCTTCCTTTATACCTCTGATAATAGATGCCACAGGATCTCTCATGGTGAACACTTCAGGGAGAGATGCAAAATGTATCAGAATGTGTGTACATGTTTCGTAGGACACGCTGAAATCAGAATACACCCCTCTGAATCTTTGGCTGTTGGATTAGCCTGATAAGACGTTCTCTTACATCAGTTTCTCATAATTTATCTATCAGTCTATTTGCTTTTCTGGACCTTCATGACTCCTTCCCTCTAGGGAAGTGAAAATCACTCAGTTGTGTCCCACTTTTTGTGACCCCATGGACTATACAGTTCATGGAATTCTCCAGGCAAGAATACTGGAGTAGGTAGCCTTTCCCTTCCCCATGGGATCTTCCCAACCCAGGGATCGAACCCAGGTCTCCTGCATTGCAGATGGATTCTTTACCATCTGAGCCACAAGGGAAGCGCCCCCCCCCACCCACCAAGGTCAGGTAGGAGGTAAATCCAGTTCCATATTCTGATCACCCAGCATAATACCTGGTGTATTGTAAGTGCTTAGTAACTCCTTGGTTAAAAACCAAATGAAACTTTGCTAGTTAACAAACATTGTAAATCAACTGTACTCCAATAAAAAATAATTTTTAAAAAAAGAAAAAAGTTAAAAAAAAAACAAAAACACAAAAACTGTTGCATTTTTAAGAGTTCTGTCTATATTTTAGACACAATTTCTTTATTGGATTTACGTTCTGCATTTCCCCCCCGAACATGTGCATTATTTGTAAAAATCTGGAAGTAGAAACAAGCAAATGTCCATCAACTGATGAATACAGAAAAAAATTGTAGAATATCTGCACAACATAATTCATGTCCATAATAGTAAAAGAACACCTAATGAATGGTTTGTATCTGGCTGATAGGAAAAGTGTTCCTAGTGGTGTGCATTATATGGATTATTCACTGTAGAGAATTTCCTTTTAACCACATCAGTAATGTACCTTTAAGATACAGGTCACTATCTGGCCATAGAAAGTATTTTTATGAAAAACATAATGATAATTTTTTTGTATAAGGAATTTATCAAAATTTGCATTCTCTGTTTATGAATATATCTTCAATTTGTAAAAAAAAAAAAAAAAAGTCAGATTATACATGATTGACAGAGTTTATAGTTTTGCAAGAATCAGGTAAATTGCACGTACAGGGACAGGTTGGGCACATGCCCCTACAGGAGCTTTAAGGAATACGTTATGGCTCCGTTGGTAATTGCCTCCTCTTCAGTTCTAGTGGCATATGGCTAGGCTTGGGCAAACAGATGTTTGTACCCAATCAGGCACTTACTGTGTCAGCTCAGGTGTTAAGCCAGGCTGAAGTTTACAGCTGTGCCCTGCTTGAAATTCTAAAGCCATAGCAGTTTATACTCTGAGTCTGGTGTACCTCTCATCTAGAATATGGCATTGTTGACTTCTGGAATCATTTTCTTTCCCAGTCTATGAGCTGATGATAAAACCTGTTCTCGTAGGGATTGTAAGCAAAGTGAAATTCAGTCCTGAATTGTCATAAGTGAAATGAAAAGCTTTCATTTATGTGGTATTAGATGACAGAAATGTGATTATAAGTAAGTCCTCGTTTCTTTTAGGCACACTGGCGCTGAGCTATAGTGGGTCCTTTACATAAGTCAGTACGTTGATCACCTCGGTTCCTTGGACTACTAGCAGTAGGTACTACTTGATATAACCCTTTTCCCAGGAATTTCTGGCTGGCTAGACTAAATTCTCATGCCTTTGATGTTACAGTATATGGATTCTTATCTTGGTAGTGATTACAGTTAAGTATAAAAGAAAATCTCAAATTCTATAAAATAATCATTTCTTTATGACTTCCAAGAAGCATTTTGATTATCAGAACTGAGGAAAGCTTACTGCAATAGGCAGGCCCAAGCTAGGAGTATCTGTATACCCACAGGCCTTTTCTAAGGACTCCTACCTGTAGCCTCTTCCCGAAGATGTCAGCTCTAGGCATTGCGTGCAAGTGGCCATGCTCTGTATTGCTAGACCTTACCACCTACATTTGACGTAGAGCAATCAGAAAAAATAAATGCTAAAACAGGCTGTGTGGAGGCTGATCCATTAGAAGACCTAGCACCAGTGCTTTACCTTACTGATGATGGTGACCTAGTAGGCTGGTCAGATCCTCTGCCAGAAAAGTGTATACTTGAGGTCGAGAGATTTATTTGATAGGAACAGAAGTCAAATGCTTAACTAGAACAAAGGTAGACAGAGATGATATGAGTCAGCAAGAAGCCATGAGTAAGCAAGAGTGATGAATAAGTGAAAGTTAAGTCATGAAACTTTTTTTTAATTGTGTGTGGGGGAGATACAAAGATTTTACTTAACATCTGTAGGCAAAGAGCATGATCAGTAGGTTATTGTTGCCAAAGACACAAGGAACTAACCAAATGCTTACACACTTGCCTGAGCAACTTGAAATTCTCAATCTGTGTTCCTGTACTTCTCATGAGGCCTGCTTAAGCAGCTTTCCATGACTTACTATGAGGCCTAGCCGTGTGACATGCTTTTATTCCATATTTTCCCATGAAACATTATAGTAGTATTCCCGCTCATACTCCTCTGTTACACACACACACACACACACACACACACACACACACTATATACAGCCACACACAGTTACTTGGAATACCTGATTGAGTGTCTGTTCCTTGTAGCCAAAGGATCCTAAATGACACACCTGCTCTATAGGTTCAGCTTTTATTACTTGGGCTCCACAGCCAAGACAAGGACTGAAGAACAATAGCAGTTTTATGCCCAATGAAGAGGGTACAGACTTTGAACAGGAAAAGGCAACCCTGATGTGATACAGGGAGGGACCAGAGAAAGGTAGGTAACATTAATGACCTGAAACATGGCTTTAGAGGTGACTGTGTGGAAATGTATATTAGCAAAAAAGTGTAAGAATATGATTATTATTTCTTCTTTTCTTCTACTAAAGTATGAGTTTCTGAAGCATTCACGGCAGTGTGCCTCTCTAATGCCTAGAAGAAGGCCTTGCACGTGGTAGGTGAAACGCTAAATTGAGCACATAATGGCCTAGCTATTGATTTGTCTTAAAGTTTAGTATTTGCTTTGAATTGACTGGTAAAAAAATATATATATATATATACTTTCAGGCAGACTAAACTAAGCCAAAGAGAGAAATGTAAGTTAGAAGTGAGAGTAGAATTTCCAGAAGCTTCTGGGAGAGGTAGAGATAGTGTAGAATAGCCTAGAAACCATGGGAGGAATTTCAGAAAGCTGGATAAGAAACTACCTTCCCCATTCACAAGGCTAAGGAGCAGAACATACTGTTGTCAGAAACACCTGTAGAACACAGGACAGCAAAGCCTTTCACCAGAGAGCATGACATAGAGCACGATAGCGTAGGAGAACTGGCAAAAACAAATTCTAGATTCTAGTTTTTCAGTGACAGAATATCAGGGCATCAGTGCACTAGGAGAACCAAAAGAAGAAACAAGAAACATGAGCCTCATCTTCAAGGGAAGGAGGAGGTATACACATCGCCAAACCACAGGATGTGATGAAGAACAAATAAACGCAGTTGAAGAAAGATGCCTACAGCTGCCAATCTCAGAAGAAACCGAAAGAACTCTCTGAGGGACAATCCAGGAATGCCCAGTTTAGATTGATGGGACAGGGCATGTGGATGGCAGCAGGAGCGTCCTTGGCCCTGGCTGGGCATGAAGAAGAAGCTAGGCAATGGCCTCAGTGAAGAATCACCCAGGCAAGGCTGAAGAGAGAAACAAAAACTTACTGGGAAAACACGAACAAAAAAGTAGGGATCACATCTTTAACATAAGGCAACGTTAGAGGAGAAAGCTTTAAATAAGGCACAGAGGGACGATTCATAACAGCAGTGTACTACTGTCATCTATAAAACAGAAACAGCAAGTGGGAAATATGGAGAGAAATATGTGCTATGGTAGGAGACTTTAATTCACTCCTCTTGGTTAGTGAGACCAGGTGGCCCAAAAAACAAGAAAATGAAAACCCAAATAAAGATAATAAATGAACTAACTCTTTATTATTAATATTTGTCACTTTGTGTCCTAAAAGCTAAGAACAGACCTTTTATACTGCTGAATAAAAACAAAATACACTGTAAAGAAAATATCAATGAATTTCAAAAGGCAAAACGAATACATATAGCATTCTCTAATCACACTGTAATAAAACTAGAAATTAAGAACATAATTATAAATTGTTAAAATTTTTTATTTAAACAACTCTTGGATCATAGAGGAAATCATACAGATTATAGAAAATCTAGGAGGAAAAGCACTGTATGTCAGAACTTATGGAACAGCTAAAAGTAGAATTCAGAAAGAAGCACCTATCTTAATGAAGAAAGAAAATAGCTGAATTCAGTCTAACTCAAGAAGTTAGAAAAATAATCAATAAAACAGACATTAAAAAGCAGAAAATCAGAATAATGATAGAAGTTAATGAAGAAGAAAATTAATCAGACTAGTAAATAAAAGAGCTGGTTCTTTTTAAAAAAATTAATTAAATAGCTAAATCTTTAGCTAACCTAATAAAATTGAAATGTGGGTGGGGAAGAGAATATAGAATGAGAAGTAATAACGAGGAAAGTATAGAAACTAGAAAGAATAAGAGAATTATAAGGAAATATTTTGCTCAATCCTGCACAAATTAACTTGAGAACCTGGAAGGCATGAATGATTTTCTAGGAAAACAGAAATAATCAATACTAATCTCAGATTATTAGGCAAATCATTAATCATCAGAAAATCTAAACTGACTATTTATCACAGAATAACTCCCCCCGCCTGCCCCTCGCCCCAACCCTCTCAGGAAGAGCTTGAGTGAGGCCAAGGTGATGTAGCAGGGACTGCTCATAACCTTTCAGGACCACATCAGACCAGAGTTCCCAGATAACATGTGCTTTAGCAAACATGGAGATTTCTCACAGGAGACCTGGGAAAACAGTAAAAAGTTGTTGTTCTTGGGGATCAGAACTGGGACTGAGGGACAGTATGAGAAGGAGGTCTTGCTTCTTGTGTACTTTTATTATTTTATACCATTTGCAAATGTTTCTTACTCAAGTGTGAGGAATTTAGAATACCTTTGTTTCACACTGGACAAGTTCACAACACCCTTTGGCTTTTTTTTTTTTTTTTTTTTTTTGCCTTAATTTTTTGGCTAGACAGAATTTCTTTCTTTTTTAAAAATATTTATTTGGTTGTACTGGGTCTTAGTTGAGGCATGTGGTATCTAGTTCCCTGACCAGGGATCGAATCTGGGCCCCCTGCATTGGGAGCCCAGAGTTTTAGCCACTGGACTACCAGGGAAGTCTTAGACAGAATTTCTTAAATGCCCTTCAAAGATGTCCCAACCAAATTCCTGGAACCTGAGAATGTGATGAGATATGGCTTCTCTGATTAGATTATGTTATATGTCACAATTGACCAGAAAATAGGGATATTTTCCTGATTTATCTGAGTGGGCCTGATCTCATCAAACGAGCCTCAGATGCAGAGAGCTTTCTTTGGCTGATGGCAGAAGGGAAGTCAGGGAGGGAGGAATTATGAGAAGGACTCCATACACAACTGCTGCTTTGAAGTTGGAGGGGACCATGGGAGAAGGGAGGCAGACAGCTTTGAGGAGCTGAGGGCAGCCCCCCAGCCAACAGCTGGCAAGGAAACAGGACCTCATCCATCCTCATCCATAGTTCCACAAGGAACTGTGTTCTGCCAACAACCTGCAAGAGCTTGGAGGCGGATTCTTCCCCAGAGCTCCCAGATGAGAGGCCAGCCCAGTAGGCATCTTGATTTCAGCCTTATGAGACCCCAGGCAAAGCCCAGCAGAACCCACCCAGGGTCCTGACCTTCAGAGTTGTGAGATAGTAAATGAAAGCTGCTTTCAGCTGCTAAGTCTGTGGTAATTTGTTATATAGTAATAGAAAACAAGTAGAGTAAAATTGCATTTTAAAACCTTCATACAGGAATCTGCAAAGATGGTACAGATGAGCCTGCTTGCAGGGCAGGAATAGAGACACAGACGTAGAGAACAGGCCTGGGGACACGGGAGGTGGGGAGCAGGAGAGGGTGGGACGGATTGAGAGCGTGGCACTGACATGCACACACCACTAGGTGTGGAATGCATGGTGGAAAGCTACTGTAGGGAACGCAGCTCAGCCCGGTGCTCTGCGATGACCTAGTGGGGTGGGATAGGGGAGTGGGACGGAGGTTCAAGAGGGAGGGGATATATGTATACACACAGCTGATTCATGTTGTTGTACAGCCGGAACCAACACAACATTGTAAAGCAATTGTACTCTAATAAAAAAAAAAATTAAAAACACAGCCTCCGTACCTGTGGGGCTTTATGAGGACTTAGAGGCGGGAGCATCTTTTCTCCTGTGTGGATGTGGCAGAATCGTGCAGATCAGCCTCAGAGCCCCCAGCACAGAGACCACATGTAGAGTCGGGCTGCATGACTCCTGTGAGGTGCCATAAGTAAAACATACTCTGCTGTATTTTCATTATTTTCTCTAATTGTGTTGAAGTCCAATTTTCTTATTATTCTTTTCAGTCAGCGACTCAGTGTATAGGATGATAATTTTATTATCTTAATGAAGAGAATAAAATTTCTATAGCTGTCTTGTTCCTCTCTCCCCCCATTCAGATTATATAGTCTTGAAAGCGATTTTGGGGGCATTTCCATTTTAAATAATCTTTTCTGTTTTCAGTGAAGAAATTGGAATTTTTTTCTTTGGATACTTTAGGAAATTAACTCCTACCTTTCTAAAAACTCTTTGTTTATGTGACCTGGGTTTTATTTTTTATTTATTTATTTATTTTTTGACTGAACTGAATTTATTTTTCTCTCTCTCTCTCTCTCTCTTTTTTTAATTTTATTTTATTTTTAAACTTTACAAATTGTATTAGTTTTGCCAAATATCAAAATGAATCCACCACAGGTATACATGTGTTCCCCATCCTGAACCCTCCTCCCTCCTCCCTCCCCATACCATCCCTCTGGGTCGTCCCAGTGCACTAGCCCCAAGCATCCAGTATCGTGCATTGAACCTGGACTGGCAACTCGTTTCATACATGATATTTTACATGTTTCAATGCTATTCTCCCAAATCTTCCCACCCTCTCCCTCTCCCTCAGAGTCCATAAGACTGTTCTATACATCAGTGTCTCTTTTGCTGTCTCGTACACAGGGTTATTGTTACCATCTTTCTAAATTCCATATATATGCGTTAGTATACTGTATTGGTGTTTTTCCTTCTGGCTTACTTCACTCTGTATAATAGGCTCCAGTTTCATCCACCTCATTAGAACTGATTCAAATGTATTCTTTTTAATGGCTAATACTCCATTGTGTATATGTACCACAGCTTTCTTATCCATTCATCTGCTGGTGGACATCTAGGTTGCTTCCATGTCCTGGCTATTATAAACAGTGCTGCGATGAACATTGGGGTACATGTGTCTCTTTCCCTTCTGGTTTCCTCAGTGTGTATGCCCAGCAGTGGGATTGCTGGATCATAAGGCAGTTCTATTTCCAGTTTTTGAAGGAATCTCCACACTGTTCTCCACAGTGGCTGTACTAGTTTGCATTCCCACCAACAGTGTAAGAGGGTTCCCTTTTCTCCACACCCTCTCCAGCATTTATTATTTGTAGACTTTTGGATTGCAGCCATTCTGACTGGTGTGAGATGGTACCTCATAGTGGTTTTTATTTGCATTTCTCTGATAATGAGTGATGTTGAGCATGTTTTCATGTGTTTGTTAGCCATCTTTATGTCTTCTTTGGAGAAATGTCTATTTAGTTCTTTGGCCCATTTTTTGATTGGGTCATTTATTTTTCTGGAGTTGAGCTGTAGGAGTTGCTTGTATATTTTTGAGATTAGTTGTTTGTCAGTTGCTTCATTTGCTATTATTTTCTCCCATTCTGAAGGCTGTCTTTTCACCTTGCTAATAGTTTCCTTAGTGCAGAAGCTTTTAAGGTTTTAAATTTGTCATTAGAGCAACTGCTAATCATGAAAGTGCAATCCAATGACAGTATAATGCTTTTTTGACTAGTTTTTCTAGAGTCTTACTTGAGTTGCTACATGCATGCCATGCTTTGTCACCTAAGTCATGTCCAACTCTTTGCGACCCCATGGACTGTAGCCCACCAGGCTCCTCTGTCAGGGGGATTTTCCAGGCAAGAATACTGGAGTGGGTTGCCATTTCCTTCTCCAGGGAATCTTCCCAACCCAGGGATCGAACCTGTGTCTCCTTCTTTGCAGGCAGATTCTTTACTGCTGAGCCACCCAGTTTTGTTCTAATGGCAATTTTACCTGCGACTGAATAAAAATTGTTTACCTTTTAAATTGCCAGACACTAGAAGTTATCTTTCAATTAATTATTTGAGTTTAGTGGTGTGGGAATCAGATATTTAATTCATTGGATTTTCATAAACTTTGCCTTGAAATGTCAACTCTGAGAACCACAGAAGAGAAGAATATCTGTTCAGGTCTCTAAAGAGCTTAGGAAGATTCGAGATTGCTTCTGTGGTCTCCATCACTTCAGCTTCTGAGTAGAAAATACAGTCACAAGCAAGTCAGTGTCAAGAGCCCAGCATGATCAACAGATTCAATAACAGGTAGGATGTCTAATTCTGAGTCTTAATGTCATCTGTTTTTGGTCAGTTACGTTGTTCAATTTTTCTTTCCTAGCCTGTTCCAGGGGTTTGTCAATAGTGTGCTGAGGTCAGAGACTGCTTCTGCCTCTAATATAACATCTCTGGGCAATGTGTTATAAAAAGATTTATCTATAATAAATGTGAAACCCAGGAGGAAAAATTTAAACAACTGATTTTAATGACTGTACAGGGTGTGCCTAGCAGACAGAACAAACAGTTTCTATTTTTCTTTAATAATGAAATTTCTTTAAAGACGGTATTGGTCATTTTTAGCAGAAATGTTTTGTTTTTCATAAGGGAATGAAGTTAAATATTTTTGTTTTTTCACGAGATGTTTCTAAAAGGAAGAGAACGATATTATTGTTAGTTCTGTAGTAGATGGAAGCTTTCAGAGCAGCTGCACTAATTATATTAATGCTCAGTGCCAAAACATATAAAATAACCCTCACTGACTGGTGTCTGAATTATGAAAAGGTAAAAACTTGCATAATAGAAGAACACCAGGCTCCTCCGTCCATGGGATTTTCCAGGCAAGAGTACCGGAGTGGGTTGCCATTTCCTTCTCCAATTTGAAAGAAAACAGAGTGCTTTTCTTGAAGTCCAGTAATCTTTTTATCTAATCAAACTACTTTATCTTCTTTATAAGCCATACTTTACAGTTACTGATTTAAAAGAAATTCCCTCTAGTGGAAAATCTGATCTCAGAATTGTGCATAATTTAGGGGGTCCACACTCCCAGGTCTCAACTCAAAGGCTAGCTTTGCTCCAACGTCCAAGCCTGGCTCTGGTAGACTGTTTTCAAAGACTCTTGATGATCTCTGCTAAACGTTCATTTAGGAAGGGTACAGATCACCCTAAAATCCTGGTTGACTTGCTCCTGAGGTCAGGGTTTTCCTCTGGCATGTTACCTTCCAAATAATGCTTCTACTACGCTAAATATAAAAAATTAGTTTGCCATCTGAACCCTCCACCTAATAATATGTGTCAGAGGTGTGCTGATGGGTGATGAATTTGCTAGCCCCAAAAGAGAAAGAAACGTGTGGGAATGAGGCTTTGAGAAGTATTGTAAGCTGCACATGGTAAATCCAGCATCCGCACATTATAGTTTGCCTTCAGTAATTTGGACCTCCTCAGCTTTGGGGCAATAGTGCATATATGTGGTATAAGATAAGCTTATTTAACAGAGTTCCATCAAATAAATATAAAAATCTCAATTTTCTTATGGTAATAATATTGACCTTACATTTTTGTTTTTATTTTTTGTTCAGTGGTTTCAGGAATGAATTGCTTGGTAGGAAATCAAGCAATACACTTCCCAGCCTGATATTATGTATGTATTGAGGCTAAAGAGTATTGTACAGAGGAGTGCCCTTTTTCATAAAACATTAGGGGTAGAGAGGGTGGAGCCTTTCCATGTTTTAATAGCAAAGACCTCTCATTGTAAAAAATGAGATTATCCTGTTAGAAACCATATAAATTACTGAAGGGAAATATGACCAAGAATATGTTTTGGTTAAATAGATGCCAGATGCCCATTTCACTGGATGATTACTATTCTAAATATTTTTCCATTAGCTAGTTTCAGCTCAGGAAATAGATTAGACCCTTAATGGCCTAAGCAACCAGGAAATGCACAATATATTTATAGATTTCACCAGTGAATTTGAAATAAAACTTGTCTATTAAAACTTCTGATTGCAATACTCAATGTAAATTTTTTTAATGCTTTTTAAAATATTCTCTCTTGAGTTCAGTTCAGTCACTCAGTTGTGTCTGACTCTTTGTGATCCCATGAACCGCAGCACGCCAGGCCTCCTTATCTATCACCAACTGCTGGAGTCCACCCAAACCCATGTCCATTGAGTCGGTGATGCCATCCAACCATCTCATCCTCTGTTGTCCCCTTCTCCTCCTGCCCTCAATCTTTCCCAGCATCAGGGTCTTTTCAAATGAGTCAGCTCTTTGCATCAGGGGGCCAAAGTATTGGAGTTTCAGCTTCAACATCAGTCCTTCTAGTGAACACCCAGGACTGATCTCCTTTAGGATGGACTGGTTGGATCTCCTTGCAGTCCAAGGGACTCGCAAAAGTCTTCTCCAACACCACAGTTCAAAAGCATCAATTCTTTGGTGCTCAGCTTTCTGTATAGTCCAACTCTCACATCCATACATGACTACTGGAAAAACCATAGCCTTGACTAGATGGACCTTTGTTGACGAAGTAATGTCTCTGCTTTTTAATATGCTATCTAGGTTTAATATGCTTCCTTCCAAGGAGTAAGCATCTTTTAATTTCAGGGCTGCAGTCACCATCTGCAGTGATTTAGGAGCCCCCAAAAATAAAGTCAGCCACTGTTTCCACTGTTTCCCCATCTATTTGCCATGAAGTGATGGGACCGGATGCCATGATCTTAGTTTTCTGAATGTTGAGGTTTAAGCCAACTTTCTCACTCTCCTCTTTCACTTTCATCAAGAGGCTCTTTAGTTCTTCTTCACTTTCTGCCATAAGGGTGGTGTCATCTGCATATCTGAGGTTATTGATATTTCTCCCAGCAGTCTTGATTCCAGCTTGTCTTCCTCCAGCTCAGCATTTCTCATAATGTACTCTGCATATAAGTTAAATAAGCAGGGTGACAGTATACAGCTTTCACGTACTCCTTTTCCTATTCTCTCTTATCCCAACCCTTTTAAAAGTCTCATAATCTCAGTAAAGAGAAGTTACCTAAAATCATATTTTGAGGAAAGCCTAAGTTTATATTAAGTGCTGGGAGTCAATTCCTGCTGAGCCTGGATCCTGTGTTTTAGTAGTAGAAACTAACCCATTTCTGGTCTAGTGTTGGAAATCTGTAGCAGTCTAACAGGGCAGCTACCATGGGCCATTCTGATGGCCCTGTTCAGGCCTAGAGCTTCTCCAGTCCAAAAGGCACTGGAGGAAGCTTATCATCACCTTATTTAGCCCTTAGAGTTTAGCTGTGCTCTGTGAAAGACTGGAGTGAGTGTATCCTGTACACAGAACAAAGGCAAGACAGGCTTTGGCTTCCTTTAGGGCTCAGGCGGTGAAAGCGTCTGCCTGCAATATGGGAGATCTGGGTTCGATCCCTGGATCCGGAAGATCCCCTGGAGAAGGAAATGGCAACACACTCCAGTACTCTTAGGGCTTCCCTTGTGGCTCAGATGGGAAAGCGTCTGCCTGCAATGCAGGCGACACAGGTTCGATCCCTGGGTTGGGAAGTTCCCCCGGAGAAGGAAATGGCAACCCACTCCAGTATTCTTGCCTGGAAAAGCTCATGGACAGAGGAGCCGGTAGGCTACAGTCCATGGGGTCACAAAGAGTCGGACAGGGCTGAGCAACTTCACTTCACTTCACTTCCCTTCCCTCCCAGTACTCTTGCCTGGAAAATCCCCTGGACTGAGGAGCCTAGCAGGCCACAGTCCATGGGGTCGCGGAGAGTCGGACACAACTGAACGACTTCACTTTCACTTTTCAGTGCCCTTGCTTAACAGTCAGGAGGGCTGATTACCACCTTAACTTCACCACTGAATAGCTTTATTGGGGGCCTTTGACATAAGCAGTTAAGTTAGAGGACCCCAGAGGCCCAGTACAGCTCTTACACCATCAAGTCTAAATTCCACCTGTGATTTCATGGAATCTTGAAGTAAGTATTCCATTCCCCTTCAGTGGCCATTGTTTTCTGAACCTGGTAAAGAAAGACACAGGCTCTTGAGAGTGCGTGAAAAGAAAGGCTCAAATCAAAGACATTTTAAACAAAATGAGATTAAAAGGTATTTGTTTATTTTTTATGGGAAATGAGGGATTAATCCATGGATTTTCATTGTGTATAAACGTTTCTTTCATTGTCTTCCTACAGTATTTTAATAGCCTGAATTCTTGAGTTTTTCTTTCTGGCACCCCAGATGTTTAACGCTGTCTTCTGTATGTAGGAAAAACAATAACTGTGTGTTCTCTTGAATTTCGCTAAAGTACCACTTAAAAAAGTAAAGTGTAAACTGCCTTTTAGTATTTGCATTAAGTCAGTTTTTCATGATTGATTGATGCTTATGCAGTGACCCATTTTTATTTGTTTGTACTAACAAGAGCATAGCTTTCATAAATGGACAGTTCAAATGAAAAGATATTTTGTATTATTGAAACTGAGCAGGAGACTCTGGGGCTCCAGGCCACGGACCCTTTCTCTGTCCCCTGTTTCTTGTTTGTAAGGTATAGACTCCAGCTTCCATGACCTTCCCTCAGTCCCAAAGGGAAGATTCAAACAGTTGCTAATCAGAGAAGGGAGGGAGTGAAGACACAAAGGAGGCGACCACCTGAGGCCAAATCCAAGAAGCCAGAGACGCTCATCAGGAGAGGTCAGATTAAAGGAGTGCAGGCCCTACACACACCCTGATACTTATTAGCAACTCTGCCCTGGAATCATTGCTATAAAACTCTCAGGAAAACCTCCCCGTTGGGACACATAGTTTTAGAGGCATGAGCCTGCTGTGTCCCCCTTTGCCTGGCAAAGCAATAAATCTTTTCTTTTCTATTTCACCCAAAACTTTGTCTCCAAGATTAGATTTGGCACTGGTAGACAGAGGCTGAGTTTTTGGTATCCCTCTTAACTTTAAAATATTATGTAGCCCTATTCGCATCCATATGCTCTCAGATTAGACTGACCAATTACATATTGGAATACCTGGACCAATTTAAAATACAACTTAAGGAAATTCCTTGAGTCCAGTGGCTGGGACTCCACGCTTTCACTGCCGAGGGCATAGGTTCTATTCCTGGTCGGGGAACGGAACCCCGCAGGCTACATGGTACGTGCAGCATAGGAGAAAGAAATGAAATAAAATGCAACTTAAAACTCATACAGAGGCGGTAAAGGTTCACCACTACATTTTATAGGATTTGCTTTTATTTTTCTATTTTATTTATTATATTTTTAAGTTAAATACCTTTAGATTAAAACGCCCCAGGAAAAACACATGAAAAAACCTTTCCAAATTTAAGTTTAAAACACCACACTCTTCCTCCAATCCTGCACACCACCTAATAGCAGCAAATCAAGTTAATCAAGTAGTATAAACCAAAAAGAATGGAGACTCTATCCACCTGATTTTACAGATCTTCACCAGCAGCAGTTTCCCCTTGATGGTATTGTCAATCAAAAGTTCTTGTACCCAACACACAGTGAGACCAGACAGACCAAAATATCAGAGTTTGGAGCCCGAAAAGTTTATTACAGGGCCAAGTGAAGAGAACAAGTGCTCTTGCTCAAAAAATCCTGAACTCTCTGATGGTTTTCAGGGAAAAGTTTTTGTAGGAAAAATTTGGGCTGAGGGTTGCAAGTGTGTGACCTTCTTCTGATCTGTTGGTGATCAAGTAACAGAATGGTGTTGGAGGAATCTTGTACTCAGCCTGAAGTTACCATCCTCTATCTGAGTGGGGGCCTTAATTCTAGCAGAAGAACACAAAGGTATTGTTATATATATCCCTTGAAGACCCTGATGCTGGGAAAGATTAAGGGCAGGAGGAGAAGGGGGAGACAGAAGATGAGATGGTTGGATGGCATCAGCAACTCAATGGACTTCAGTTTGAGCAAACTCCTGGAGATAGTAAAGGACAGAGAAGCCTGGCATGCTGCAGTTCATGGGGTTGCAAAGAGACACGACTGAGTGACTGAATCACAGCAACAGTCCCTTGATAAGGAACAGAACCCTTCTTTATCAGTGTGCTCTTATTTCTTGACTGCTCCTGCTTTGTTTGTGCATTCCTCTTGCTGGCTCATACAGTAAAGCGTCTGCCTGCAATGCAGGAGACTTGGGTTCGATCCCTGGGTTGGGAAGATCCCCTGGAGAAGGAAATGGCAAACCACTCCAGTATTCCTGCCTGGAAAATCCCATGGACGGAGGAGCCATGTGTCCATGGGGTTGCAGAGTTGTACATGACTGAGCGACTTCACTGTTAGTTAGTAATTGTTTGAATCTGCCCTTTGGAAATGAGAGAAGGTCTAGGAGGCTGAAAACTTTTTCTTACACACAAGAAAAAGCGAACACAAAAAGCATTTGTACCTGGCGGGGCCCCACAGGCTCCTGCTAGGTTTCAGTAGGAAGCACTGATCTTATCAAACCTCTATAACTACATCCATCATCTCTCTAGCTCTTGTTCTGTACAGATCCCAGAGGCTGAGGTCTACAGTTAGTCAAACTTAGTTTGCTATACCCTGCCACACTCCATTAAAGAATTACTTTTTTCCCACTTAGCATTGTTTCTTCTTCCTTCTTATACCACTTTCTCACTTTGATCTTCCTCTCATTTTTAAAATGTAATTTGTTCTTACTTTTTTAGTTGCCTAAGTCCTAGGCTTTGGTTTTCCCATCTTGTTGCAGGAAGGGGGACCCCTTTCAGGACATGAAATGGGCTCTTATCTAACACTAAGAAATGAATTATCTGAGGAGACACATGTACTGACAAACCAAGAGACTTCATTGGGAAGGAGTGCCCAGGCCAAAAGCATCACGTGAGGGAACCCAGGAGGACTGCTCTGCCGCATGGTCACAGTCTCGGGTATTATGGTGATGGGGTTAGTTTCCAGGTTGTCTCTGATCAGTCACCGTGACTCAGGTCCTTCCTGGTGGTGCATGCATCACCCAGCCAAGATGGATTCCAATGGGGATTCAGGGAGTTTGGTGTGGGACTTATGGACTGGTGTCTCCTCTCTCCCTTTGGCCTTTCCTGAATTATTCTAGTTGTCGGCATTTTGTTATTTCTGTGTTCCTTACCAGGACCTCCTTTTGTAAGATAACTCACGCAAGTGGTTACTCTCATGCCTGGCCGGGGCTTGTGGTTTCAGTCAGTGGGTTCCCTAACAATGTATAAATCAGGAACTAGATTTATAGTCAGTGCCAATACTCTGTGAATTCATAGTGGTATGTACTTATGAATAAATAAAATTGTCACCATTTTGATGATAAATACATCAACAAATTATTTGTTGGAAATGAGGGTGGGGAGAAAACCTTTCTTCTACCCGCTCAGGTTTGGTTTCTTGGGAACTGTGAGTTAAACTGACAAAAGTCGTATATTTCTTCATTGATGTTAATATTTTTACATGATTGGAAACTTCACAGAAAAGAAGTGAAAAACCAATGAAGCATTTGGACCTGGGGCCCACTTGGCTTCCCATGGCACAGTGGTAAAGAATCCCCTTGAGAATGCAGCAGACACAAGAGATGTGGGTTCGATCCCTTAGTTGGGAAGATCCCTGGAGTAGGAAATGGCAACCCACTCCAGTATTCTTGCCAGGATAATTCGTGAGCAGAGGAGCCTGGTAGGCTACAGTCCATGTGATCACAGAGAGTTGGACACGACTGAGCAATTGAGCATGTACACCCACAAGAAATTGTGACAAGACAGGAAAAGGGGACTGGGGCTTCTAGGAAAGTGAGTTGTGGGAAGATGACTAGAAAATGCGTGAGGAAAGCATGGTAGATAAGGGTTGTAGAGGAGACACATTTACTGAAGGAAATTTCCTTTGCAAAAGAGAAATGTATGTCCTGCTTTTGGGATTCCCAGGTGGCACAGTGGAAAAAAGTTGCCTGCCAATGCAGGAGGTGTGGGTTTAATCCCTGAAGATCCCCTGGAGGAGGAAATGGCAACCCACTCCAGCATACTTACCAGGAAAATCCTGTGACAGAGGAGTCTGGCGGCTACAGTCCATGGGGTCACAGTCGAACACAGCTGAGCATGCAGGCACATGCGCTTCTTTTCGGCAGATAAGGGGAGGACAGGAGCTCCTCCTATGTCTGCTGTTTCTCAGTTGCCTTCAGCTTTAAATAATCCTTAAGTCACATCAGCATATTTGGGGTGTTATATTCTGACCACCTTCAGAAACGTAAGAATCTGAAAACCATTCAGAACCTCGTGTCTCTGAAATTCATTAATTCTACTGTAAGGAAGGAATCAACAATTGTCCATCTATCCTTTGAGGTTCTTGGTTGAGACACCTCCTATAATAAAACACAGATTCATAGGATAAAAACAAATAGGAGTTTGATAACATGCACACATCCTATATACATGGGAGATATCCAGGAAAACAGAGCAACTTCCCGACATTGCCCAAGAAACCATCTTTGATAGCTTTTCCAGCTAGAGACAAAAAATGTTTAGGAGGACAGTCATTTATGGGAGGAAAAGCACAGTAAACAGGGACAAGGTTATTATGCAGAGCTTAAGTGCTTACCTTCTCCAGTGGTAAGAGTTTCTAGAAATTTAGAATCATCCTTCTCTTCCTGGTACAGAGAGAGACTATAAGTGTCTCTTACAAAAGGATAGCTTTTACTTGGTTTTCAGATCTTTTCCTATGTCTGCTATTTTCTTAAAATTAATAACTCTAAAATTATCATTATGCCAAAGAGGCATTTTTAGGGTGAATATTCTGTTCCCTTTTGCAACTTTATAAAACTGATTGATGACATTGAATAATATATATTTCAACCTGTAACTAATTAATACTGATATATAAACAGTACCTATAACAATGAGGTACTCACAGGTGATTTTTTATTTTCCAATTTTAAGAATATTTAGTATCAAAATATCAAGTTGTATATATTAAGTACATTTTTGTCAATTATACCTCAGTAAGGACTCCATTAAGGAGAAGGCAGTGGCACCCCACTCCAGAACTCTTGCCTGGAAAATCCCATGGACGGAGGAGCCTGGTAGGCTACAGTCCATGGGGTCACTGCGAGTCGGACACGACTGAGTGACTTCACTTTCATTTTTCACTTTCATGCATTGGAGAAGGAAATGGCAACCCACCCCAGTGTTCTTGCCTGGAGAATCCCAGGGATGGGGAGCCTGATGGGCTGCTGTCTATGGGGTCGCACAGAGTTGGACACCACTGAAGCAACTTAGCAGCAGCAGCAGCAAGGACTCCAAGGAGATCCAACCAGCCCATCCTAAAGGAGATCAGTCCTGGGTGTTCATTGGAAGGACTGATGCTGAAGCTGAAACTCCAATACTTAGGCCACCTCACACGAAGAGCTGACTCATTGAAAAAGAACCCTGATGCTGGGAGGGATTGGGGGCAGGAGGAGAAGGGGACGACAGAGGAGGAGATGGCTGGATGGCATCACCAACTCGATGGACATGAGTTTGAGTGAACTCCGGGAGTTGGTGATGGACAGGGAGGCCTGGCGTGCTGTGGTTCATGGGGTCACAAAGAGTTGGACACTACTGAGCGACTGAACTGAACTGAACTGAACTCAAGACTGAAAAGCGGGCTTCCCTCGTAGCTCAGTTGGTAAAGAATCTGCCTGCAATGCAGGAGACCTGGGTTTGATTCCTCAGTTGGGAAGATCCCCTGGAGCAGGAAATGGCAACCCACTCCAGTATTCTTGCCTGGAGAATCCCATGGACAGAGGAGCCTGGCATGGTGTCGCAAGAGTTGAACATGGCTTAGCGACTAAACCACCACCAAGGCTGAAAAACAAAAAGAATATTTGAATGTTCTGGTTGTAATCTCTGAGGCAAAGACTTTGTCAAAGTGAAAGAAAATTTATCACAGTATGAATCAGTGGCTTATTTTTTGCGATATTTATGAAGCAACATCGTTCGAGTTGAAACTAGAAATTATTTTCAAAAGTCTGACGCTTAGAAGTAAATTTGCAATCAAAAATAATCCCTCTCTTAATTTACTTTGTGTTCAGGGTTCCCAACTCAGGTCAGTTTTCACTTCCAGGGGACATTTGGCAATGTTTGGAAAATTTGTCCCAGCCTTAGGGGAAGGGCGCTGCTGGTTTCTAGTGTGTAGAGGCCAGTAATGGTACAAAGTATCTTAAACAGGACAACTCCATGCAGCAAAAAGTTATCCATCTCAAAATGTTACTGACACCAAGGTTGAGAAACTTTTCTGTATGTGACTGTGACTCAGGATGAATTCTGCAATTTGATGCGTCTATTCATGTTTAATTCTAGTAGGTCTTAAAGATAAAATAATGGTTGTTAAAAATGTCACATCTCAGGTGCTTCCCTTGTGGTCCAGTGGTTAAGACACTGTGCTTCTACTGCAGGGGACATGAATTTGATCCCTGGTTGAGGATCTAAGATCCCACATGCTGCAAGGCCAAAAAAATATAAACAGAATAATTTCTTTTAAAAAAAGAAAGGAAAGAGGCTGTATGAGATTAGATCTTCACAGTGGATTCTTGATTTTGGTCTGAGGCAATATTATTACTATGGTAAAACAAAAAGAGAAAGCATTTAAAAGATTCTAGTAACTGGTACTAAGGGTCCCATCTGAGAAGGTTTAAAGACTGAGTAATCATTCTTACATAGATAAGTCTTGTATCCTCAAAGTGGAGTCATGGACTGTTAAGCTAAAGTGGATTTGACCAATCATTTAGTCCAATGCTGTTGCTTTAAAATAAAATAAGAAGCTGTGTATCTAAGCTCATATGGTGTTTTGGTTGCAGAGCCAAAACAAGTCATGATTACAATCAAGCTACAAGGCACTTCCTTCCCCTCCATGAAGATAGTCATCACATTTGCAGGTTCTTTTCATTGACTCATTTAAGTTGACCCTCACTAGCCTCTGCATCAAGGTTTGTTCATTGTGGACTTTAAGAAAACTCAGTGAGGAACTGATTTTGTGAATAAGGGAATTGGCAGTTGCAGCCCTATAGCATTTACACAATTGCAGCATGATATTAAAAATGGTAGGCTAGGGAATTTCCCTTGAATCCTCAAAATGATAGAACTGGAATTCTACTTACTATCCTCTCTTTCCCAACAATAGTTGGATTTCTACAGCCATTTCCCCTTCAGTCATTTGCCTCTTTGCTTTTTTAAAGAAGTTTCCATTATTATACCTAATAGATTCAATAGCATTCATCTTTACTCATTGTGTTGCTATAGTGAAAAGAAGAAAGTGTTAGTCACTCAGTCGTGTCCAACTGTTTGTGACCCCATGGACTGTACCCCTCCAGGCTCTTCTGTCCATGGAATTCTCTAGGCCAGAATACTGGAGTGGGTTGCCATGCCCTTTTCCAGGGGATCTTCCCCACCCAGGGATTGAACCTGGGTCTCCCGCATGGCAGGCAGGTTCTTTACCAACTGAGCCACCAGGGAAGCCAAGATCTGTTTTTTTCTTTTTTTTTTTTTTTTAAAAAAAAAAAAAAAGGTTTTTCCAAAATGGTGATGTTAAAGAACAGAATTTTCAGAGATCTTAACAATTTAAGTAGCATCATGAAGTGGTAGCTTTACTAAAATGCCATGTCACAACCAGATACATTTTTTTTTTAAAGTGTAACCAGGCATGTGACATATCTCAAAACTGGGAATTTGAAGAAATATTGTTGGAGAAAGAGATCTATAGAGATCACCATTAGTGGTAGTAATTAGAGTATATCCTGATCTAATTTGAGATTTTCAAAATAATTAGGCTGTTGAGTGTAGAGGTCAGTATAATCATTACTGTTTCAATAAAATTAAAATATTAATGTGCTGAAATAGCATCTCATTTGGTACCAGTGGAAAACAAAATGTTTAACCATTATTGCAAAAAGCACTAAACTTCTGTTACTGCCTGATTAGCTGGTTAATGTGTTTTCCTTTATACTTTTCAAATGCTGTTCTCTAATTTTTTGTTCAAGTTTTTTTTTTTTTTCTGAAAACATGCTAATTTCATGTGCTTTAGCCCTACAGAAGAGAATGTTGCCTAGCAACCACCAGAATAACTAATAAGCCTATATCTTGTAAAGCCTTAAAAGACTTATTTGTCTTAAATTTATGTATTTCTTTATTGGGGTGGCTTAGACAGTAAAGAATCTGCCCGCAATATGGGAGACCCGAGTTCAATCCTTGGGTCAGGAAGATCCTCTGGCAACCTACTCCAATATTCCTGCCTGGGAAATTCCATGGACAGAGGAGCCTGGAGGGCTACAGTCCATGGGGCTGCAAAGAGCCTGACACAACTGAGTGACTAACACTTGATTGATCATTAAAATCAAGAGGAGGTTTGTTTCACTTTGAATTTCTTCCAACTTCTGCTTTTATTGTTAATTTATAGATGTTGCCTGTTTTGTAACAAAACGTATAGTATATTTAACATGAATGTCTCTTTTCTCCCATCAACCTCTTAACATTACCCTGTGTTCATCATTTGCTTTAGTTATTCTTTTCTGATAGGATGGCCTATCAGTGATACTGCTGACTAAAGAAATGTTTTCTAATTCATTGGATATAGAATTCTACAATATTGGTTTTTAATGCTAAGAAGCTAATATATTAAGTACATTAAGGTTTTAAGAGAGGTAAATGCTTAAAGATTCAGTTGAAGTGGTTGATATTACATATAGTGATTTTATTTTTGGTTATTTGACCCAGAAGTACCTCAGAAGAGTTATCTGAGCTAAGAGCTTAGAGTGGGAGGTGGTGCTGCCACATTCAGTCTCCTGTCAAACTCGTCACTTAGCCTTGGCATGTTCACTTGTCAGAGGTTTAAGTCTTCCCACTATGGCATACAGAGCTTTGCCATTGTTACTCAGTTGCTCAGTTGTGTCTGATTCTGTTGAGACCTCATAGGCTGCAGCACACCAGTCCTCTACTGTCTCCTGGAGTTTGCTCAAGTCATGTCCATTGAATTAGTGATGCTATCCTATCATCTCATCCTTTGCTACCTTCTTCTCCTTTTGCCTTCAGTCTTTCCCAGCGTGAGGGTCTTTTCCAGTGAGTTGGCTCTTGGCATCAGGTGGCCAAAGTGTTGGAGCTTCAGCTTCAGCATCAGTCCTGCCAATGAATATTCAGGGTTGATTTCTTTTAGGATTGACTGGTTTGAACTTCTTGCAGTCCAAGGGACTCTCAAGAGTCTTCTCCTGCACCACAATTAGAAAGCATCCTTCCATTTTAGTTCACTGATTCCTAAAATATCAATGTTCACTCAATTTACCTTGATTCATGGACCTAATATTTCAGGTTCCTAGGCAATATTGTTCTTTACCACATCAGACTTTACTTTCACCGCCAATTCACCGTCAGACACATCCACAAGTGAGCATGGTTTCTGCTTTGGCCCAGCCTCTTCGTTCTTTCTGGAGCTATTTCTCTGCTCTTCCCTGGTAGCATATTGGACACTTTCTGACTTGGGGGAGTCATCTTCTGATGCCGTATCTTTTTTCTTTTCTATACTGTTTATGGGTTTTTGAGGCGAGAATACTCAAGTGGTTTGCCGTTCCCTTCTCCAGTGGACCATGTTTTGTCAGAATTCTCCACCATGACGTGTCCATTTTGGGTGGTCCCTCAGAGCATGGCTCATTATTTCATTAAGTTACAAAGGCTGTGATCCCCGTGATGATTTTGGTTAGCTTTCTGTGATTGTGGGTTTAGTTCTGGAGGCTGTGGGATTGTAGTTCTTGTTTCTTCTGTCTGTCCTCTAATGGATGAGAATAATAGGCTTATGCAAGCTTTCTGATGCAAGGGACTGGCTAAGGGGAAAACTGGGTCTTGCTCTGGTGGGCAGGCCATGCTCAGTAAATATTTAATCCAGTTTTCTGCTGATGGGTAGGGCTGTGGTCCCTCCCTGTTGGTTGTTTGGCCTAAGGCGGCCCTTTCCTGGAGTCTACAGGCTCTTTGATAGGGCTAAAGGCAACCTCTAAGAGGACTTATGCCAATGCGTGCTTCCCAGGACTGCTGCTGCCAGTGCCCCTGTCCCCTCATCAGGCTACTGCTGACTCACACCTCTGCAGGAGACCCTCAAACACTAACAGATATGGCTCAGTCTCTTGGGGGGGTCACACTGATATAAATACATATCAAATAAGATGCATATGTGCCAGAGTCAAACAGTTTAGGACAAAAAAATAATCTTTTAAGAGAGGTATGTATGAAAGAGGGACTTCCCAGGTGGCACTAGTGGTAAAGAAGCCACCTGCCAGTTCAGGAGACGTAAGAGTTGCAGGTTTGATCCCTATGTTGGGAAGATCCCCTGGAGAAGGAAATGGCAAGTCACTCCAGTATTCTTACCTGGAGAATCCCAGGGACAGAAGAGCCTGACAGACTACAGACTACTAGTAGACTCTACTAGTAGTCTACAGACTAGTAGACTACAGACTACTCTTTGTGACCCTATGGACTGTAGTCCATAGGGTCACAAAGAGTTGGATATGACTATAGCGACTTAGCTATGTATGAGAGAGAAAGATAGACAAAGAGAAAAACGAAGATAGAGAAGAATGGTGAGGAGAATAAGAAGTTATGGTTGAAGTTTAAAAACTCTTTGAACCTTAACATGTTAGTTTTAAGACCAGCTTACTATTTACTAAGTAAATAGTAAGTTATCAAAAGTAAGTAAGACCAGATTATTTACTTACTAAGACAGTTTTTCCAGAGGAAAAGAAAAAAAATTTACAAGATCACTAATAGTGACTAAAATAGTTAATAAAAGTAGACACTTGTTAATGCTTCAGTTCTGTTTTTCCAAGCACAGATAATGGGCGATTTCTTTTATCCTTTATAAAGTTTAATGCCAGAACTCTTTGCTTAACATGAAGTTTATTTAGCCTGCTTTATGAACCAGTTTTCTTGTAAACTCTATTTTAGGCAGCTCTCCTTTATACGTGGGAATAGAAAAGTGAAAATTGGATGGACATTTGATAACTGAAATTTACATAAAATGAGACTTGTATTTATTTTAACTCTTAATTTTAACTTATTCCCATAGCCTAGCTATTTGATATAGATGATAAAAAATAACACCCACCAATTAAAGTCACTAATTAGAGTTTTTCCCTCTTTCCCTGTTTTTGCACTCCTTGAAAGAGAAATACAAGTAGTGAAATGACAAAGAACTAGTTGGCCATTAGAAGAAGCAAAAGACATTATATACATAAATTAAAGTTGTCCACAAGCCATTAAAAAAGATTTGTATCCAGTTTTACAGTCTGACCATTTATTCAGATTTGCTTGTTTAGAAACATAATTTCAGCTAGTTAATTTTTTGTTTCACCATTATCTCAATTGTAGTTAAACATTGGTCTAAAAATATGTCATAATCTCGTATTATATTGCACAATTAAAATTCTCCCTAAATGTATGCTAAGTTTAATATAAAACAACAATTCCATAGCATTTTAATATTTAAAATTTGTATTTAAGAACACACTGAGGTTTTTTTTTTTTTAAACTTTACAATATTGTATTAGTTTTGCCAAATATCGAAATGAATCTGCCACAGGTATACCGGTGTTCCCCATCCTGAACCCTCCTCCCTCCTCCCTCCCCATACCCTCCCTCTGGGTCGTCCCAGTGCACCAGCCCCAAGCATCCAGTATCGTGCATCGAACCTGGACTGGCAACTCGTTTCATAAATGATATTATACATGTTTCAATGCCATTCTCCCAAATCTCTCCACCCTCTCCCTCTCCCTCTCCCACGGAGTCCATAAGACTGATCTATACATCAGTGTCTCTTTTGCTGTTCTCGTACACAGGGTTATTGTTACCATCTTTCTAAATTCCATATATATGCGTTAGTATACTGTATTGGTGTTTTTCTTTCTGGCTTACTTCACTCTGTATAATAGGTTCCAGTTTCATCCATCTCATTAGAACTGATTAAAATGTATTCTTTTTAATGGCTGAGTAATACTCCATTGTGTATATGTACCATAGCTTTCTTATCCATTCATCTGCTGATGGGCATCTAGGTTGCTTCCATGTCCTGGCTATTATAAACAGTGCTGCGATGAACATTGGGGTGCACGTGTCTCTTTCCCTTCTGGTTTCCTCCACACTGAGGATTTTAATACAGGATAATAAGGACAACATAATAAGGAATGTGGGCTTCCCAGATGGCACATTGGCCAATGCAGGAGACTCAGGAGAGGCGAACTTGATCCCTGGGTCAGAAAGATCCCCTGGAGTAGGAAATCGCAACCCACTCCAGTATTCTTGCCTGGAAAATTCCATGGACAGAGAAGCCTGGAGAGAGAAGAAGTCCAAGGGGTCACAGAGAGTCGGACACAACTGAGCAACTGAGCATGCATGCAATAAGGAATGCATAGCCAGACATTCTAGAAATTAATGGCTGCTTGTTTTGCCTGATTCTTTATGTATCAGGTTAACTAGTAAACTACTTAACCTGATTAAACTAGGCCTTCCTCACCTAAATATATGAAGCTTTACTTAGATCTCAGTGAACATTTAAAATAAGGAAGATGTTTTGCAGAATATGTATATCCTTAGGCCTGAAGGTGGTAGTCGTATTAGAATCAGTGACTGAAAATGAAACTTTTAGTCAGCTATGCAGGCCCTAATATTCCATCTTAACTTCCTGCTTAGTTTGAAGAGGAATTAAAGCATAAAGATTATAGCTATTTTTATGATCTCTATGATTTTAGAGAGAGAGTCTCTATGATGATACTTGCTAACACTTCTTAAGCCTGAAATGATCACTTTTTTGGAAAAAATTTTAGATGGAATATAAAAAGTAAATTCTTATCAAAATGAATAAAATTACAATGCTTTGGGCATTGCTGCTTATGACTACTGTTAAAAAGTTATCAAAAAAAATTATCAATACCTTTTTATTATTTGACTGTCAGCCAATTAAGCAATTCACTGTTGCTCTTAAAACAAAGAAGAAGCTAATTTTTAACGTCGTAAACGCCACCATTGACAGTTCAAAGAGTGCTGTCTCAGTTCACATGGTATTTGTTGTTGTGGCAGACTCTGAGTATGTACATCGCAGTTGTCAGAAGTTTGGCTCCAGTCTTTTTTTTTTCTTTAATTTGCAAATGCCTAGTAATAAACGTTATTGGATGCAATGAGTTTTTAGTTCATATTTTCAATATACAGTGATATAATATTAAAAACAAAATTTTAAAACATTTAATATAACATTTAAAACAAAAGAGAAGAGAAATACAGAATCTCACTTTAGAAATTTTAAAGTTCTATTTCAGGATCTCCAAGTTGAACTGTTTTTCTTCTCTGTTAAATTCATGTTATGAAGAACTTGTTGTAGGTGGAGAAAAAACAAAAAACATGAAAAAAAAAAAACCCAACACCCAGAGCCTTTGTAATCATGTATATCAGTTTTAATCATGGTTCTGATTTACTACTGGTAAGACCTCAAATAAACTCTTATGGCAGTGGTTTCCCCTTCTGTAAACTGGGGATAATAAAACCAGTCGAATAGTATTGCCGTTAAAACTAAAAGAAATACAAAATAGTTAAAGCACCCCCCCCCCCCACCCCTGGCACAACAACTGTTAAATGTGTGTTATTTTTCCTCTCCTTCCACCTTCACCCCCAATCAAATTCAGTTGATATCTTTGAACCGAAGTAGATTACAGGTTTATTGGTCAGTTCTAAGCTTGTGGATAAGCTGTTACTCTAAACTATTGCATAGGATATTTCTTTTGACTCTAAGATACAAATGAATGCTGGAAAATCTTATTATAATACAATTATGAAGAAAGATTATGTATTTGCACATGATAGGCCATTGTAAGTGTTTTCTTGATCAGGTTTTAACAGATGGATATCGTTATACAACAAATGCTGTCTTTGTTCCCTGTTCTTGTCACAATTGCTCAATTTAATAAAAGGTAATTGATTAGGCTCTGTTTGCACTGTAGTCAGGAAACTGGAGAGGGAAGCTAACTGTAAGAGGTCCCCTCCCACCCCATTATCAGTCTTTTACCTCCACTAACCTGCTTCAATTATTTCTGACAGAAGGATTTGTGTAAATTACCAAATCACTCCCAAACAAAGCAACATCTAGAAAGATTAATTGTGTTGGGAAAACAGGTACAGGATTGAAGTTGTATGACACTTTTTATTTCTCCCTCCTGAATTTTTTAATTGGACAAAAAAAATAGAAATGGAGGTACTGACTGCCCTCATACACTGAGAACAGCCCCCGCCTCATTTCTAAAGGTTATATTCCATCTTCTTCGTTTTTGACAGATGATCTTACCCCTCCAGCCTTTTCTCTTTTTTTCTTTTCTGGCCACATGGCGTGACTTGCAGAATTTCAATTCCCTGACTAGAGATTAAATCCAGGCCATAGCAGAGAAAGTGCTGAATCCTGACCACTAGACCACCAGGGAACTCTCCATCATTTTTACTAATGTTGATAATAATAGCAACTGTCACTAATCAGATACTTTATGGAGCCTGGTGGCTTAGTAAGGACTTTTATATACATTATCTTATTCCTCATAACATTGGTACTATTATCATTTTCTCATTTTATGGATGAGAAGACCAATAGTGAGACAGCCTGTGGAACTTGCTCATGGTCAAAAAGCTAGTATGTTGCAAAGTATTGTATCAAACCTGGGTATTTTGAATCCTGGAGTCTATGTGTTAACCATTATACTGTGCTTTCTCTAATGACCTAATGACAAAAAAAAAAAAAAGTGGAGGCTAGAAAGACAAAAACCCTGTAGTCTGCACGATCTGCCCTTGGCCTACATACCTTGTATTCCAAATTTGTTGACCTGAGATTAGAAACCTACCACAGGCTGATTCAAAACTGCCTTTGAAACCTTATTTCCTACTGTATCTAAATATCAGTTCACCACTCTGACCAGGCTAATTTTATTTTTTCTCTTAAAAAAATTACTTTTCTTATGAAAACGAATCCATTTTTTTCCCCATGAAGACTTTCCTGTCTGCAGAAGGACTTAATTCTATTATAATCCTAAAGTGACTTGACAAATACAGTGCATTGTATTGTGTGACCTGAAGTGTGTGAGTGTGAAGGAGATCCCAGCATGGAAGGGGCAATGGTGTCTGGCTCAGGCCTGATTCTCCCTGCATGTTTGCTTACTTCCCTTATCTTACTTTAGTCATGAAGCGCACGGCACGCACTTTGCAGCCAGACAGGCTGGTTTTGGAATCCTGTCAATTCCATTTCTGACTGTTGAGAACAGAGTCAAATCCCTAAACTTCTCCACACTTTAGTTACTTCATCTATAAAGCAAGGATATTTGTAGTACCTAGTTTGTTGACTTATGTGAAGATTAAATGAGAGTCTGTGTCTAGGGCAGAGTGAGTACTTGTTAAACACTAGCTATTATAGAATTTTAGGGTAAGTTGTTGTTCAGTCGCTCAGTCATGTCTGACTCTGCAACCCCATGGACTGCAGCACACCAGGCTTCCCTGTCCTTCACTATCTCCCAGAGCTTGCTCAAACTCATGTGCATTGGATCAGTGATGCCATCCAGTCATCTCGTCCTCTGTCGTCCCCTTCTCCTCCAGTCATTATTATAACTAGTTATATTTTACTATATTACAAATCTATAAGCCCATCTCATGCATGTTGTAGGCATTCTGTAAATGCTGCTGTTTTTATTTTTATTGATATAATTCACATACCATGAAATTCTTCCAGTTTTAACTGAAGAATTTTAGCCAAGTCTACGGCTTCATGCTTCAGTGTATGACCTACTACAGGGATCTGAGGGCTCATTTGGAAGGGAGTTATCCAGGTTGGGTCACCAGCCCTACAGGAAGAACTTGAGACAAATGAACACTTGAATGAAAAGGAGCTTACAGTTCATTGTTCCCTAAACCTACCTTCTGACCTTGTGAAAAAAAGGAATCTGAAACATACTCCGTGTGGAATGGTTTGATTTAGTGGTCAGTAAAACTTTTAAAAAGTTACTCAAATGCTTTAGAAATTAAGGTGAAGGTATTTGTAATTACAATTCAGTTGTATATTCTGCTCAAAATGAGACAAGATGCAGCATTACTTGTATTCCTGGATTGTGTTTGAAACCATCTTCACTGAGGGTGATATTAATAGCAAATAGCAGTGAATGCTTTCAGTTCAGTTCAGTCACTCAGTCGTGCCCAACTCTTTGCAACCCCATGGACTGCAGCACACCAGGCTTCCCTGTCCCATCACCAACTCCTGGAACTTACTCAAACTCATGTCCATCGAGTTGGTGATGCCATCCAACCATCTCATCCTCCATCGTCCCCTTCTCCTCCTGCCTTCAGTCTTTCCCAGCATCATGGTCTCTTCTAATGAGTCAGTTCTTCGCATCAGGTGGCCAAAGTATTGGAGTTTCAGCTTCAGCATCAGTCCTTCCAATGAATATTCAGGACTGATTTCCTTTAGGGTTGACTGGTTATATCTCCTTGCAGTCCAAGGGACTCTCAAGAGTCTTCTCCAACACCACAGTTCAAAAGCATCAATTCTTCGGCACTCAGCTTTCTTTATAGTCCAACTACTTTCATGCATTGGAGAAGGAAATAGCAACCCACTCCAATGTTCTTGCCTGGAGAATCCCAGGGACAGGGGAGCCTGGTGGGGTGCCGTCTATGGGGTCGCACAGAGTCGGACACGACTGAAGTGACTTAGCAGCAGCAGCAGCACATCCATACATTACTGGGAAAACCATAGCTTTGACTATGTGGACCTTTGTTGGCAAAGAAACATCTCTGTTTTTTAATATGCTGTCTAGGTTGGTCATAGCTTTTCTTCCAAGGAGCAAGTGTCTTTTAATTTCATGGCTGCAATCACCATCTGCAGTGATTTTGGAGCCCCAAAGAATAAAAGTCTGCCACTGTTTCTGCTGTTTCCTCATCTATTTGCCATAAAGTGATGGGACTGGATGCCATGATCTTAGTTTTCTGAATGCTGAGTTTTAAGCCAATTTTTTCACTCTCCTCTTGCATCAAGAGGCTCTTTAATTCTTCTTCGCTTTCTGCTATAAGTGTGGTGTCACCTGCATATCTGAGGTTATTGGTTATTTCTCCTGGCAATCTTGATTCCAGCCCAGCATTTTTCATGATGTACTCTACATATAAGTTAAATAAGCAGAGTGACAATATACAGCCTTGACGTACTTCTTTCCAGCTTTGGAACCAATCTGTTGTTCCATGTCCCATTCTAACTGTTGCTTCTTGACCTGTGTACAGATTTCTCAGGAGGCAGGTCAGGTGGTCTGGTATTCCTGTCTCTTTAAGAATTTTCCATAGTTTGTTGTGATCCACACAGTCAAAGGCTTTGGCGTAGTCAATAAAGCAGATGTTTTTCTGGAACTCTTTTACTTTTTTGATGATCCAGAGGATGTTGGCAATTTGATCTCTGGTTCCTCAGCCTTTTCTCAATCCAGCTTGAACATCTGGAAGTTCATGGTTCACATACTGTTGAAGCCTGGCTTGGAGAATTTTGAGCATTACTTTACTAGTGTGCTACTTTGCTAGCATTGCTTTGCTAGTGTGCTGCTTTGCTAGCCTTATTTTTCTAGTGTGCTACTTTGCTACAATTACCACACAATTGCACTCATGTAATTGCACTAGCAAAGTAGTGGTCAAAATCTCCAAGCCAGGCTTCAACAGTGAATGCTTAGGAGCACTTGAAATTATTATTTTTGGTTAGGTAAAATTTAAGTGAATATGTTAAGAAACAAAATTCAAGTGAGTAAATTTTAAAGATCTCACTGGCTTTATTCAACAATTCACGCATGGGAAGCAGCCAGTCTAGGAGATAGAATGGCGCTCTGAGGAGTTGTACTTTTATAGGCACGACGGAGCAGAACCCAGAAAGTTACACTAGACAAAAAAGTGGAGTGGTTACTGCAAGATCACTTTCCCTTAGGGGAAAGTCACCTGGTCTGCCAGGCAGATCACCTAACTTGTGCTGATCAGGTGCTTCCTGGTTTAAGATTTCATTTCTGGGAGAGTAGAAACTGTAGCAGTCTTTGGTGACATGGGGTTTTAGCATAAGGGACTCCATGTTGGACCTGTTTTGTTTTTAATAGTTAGCTGTGGGTTTTCGAGTTACAAATATGGTAGAAAGCTGACTTGTTAAAACTTGTAGCCACTCTTTCATAGTCTGGAATGTACCTCACCATCATTCTTTGCAGTGAGATGCAAATGAAGAAGTAAGACACCCAGTATAACAGTTAAGCAAGTATTTGTGTCCCACTGGTTTTTGTTTTCTTAGTTTAACTCTAGGGATTTTTTTTTTTTTAAATAATCTGTGTTTTCTGAGGTTTTGAATTTGCCTAGCAATTACTGGCAAAGATAAGAAAGATAATGAGCTCAATGGTTGGAATTTGACACAAGAATAATGGTTTTCTTTATTTACATTTGCATGATTTTGAAAAGAACCAAGATTTCTTTTATTTATCTTCTACTTCTTGTTCTTTTCCCTTTGTAAAACTCAGTATGTTACTGGACTATTCTGAAATCCAAAATCTTCTAAAAAGTTTTCTTCTATTGATACTTCTATGGTTTCTCTCTCATTTTATCTCTTCTTCCTCCACTGAGAGCACTTAGGTTTTAGTAATGTGCACTCCTACATGTAAAGAGAAACCTTGGAATATTGCTTTTCTGTGATTAAGAAAGGGTAGAATTTTGTCTTTCTTAGAGTTCTTTACCTCTGTGTCAATACCATGAACATTTGCGACAGTCCGTTAAAACTGAGTTGTGTATACTCCATGAATATTTATATTGAATTGAACCTATTATATTATTAATTGAATCTATAAAGATGTTTATAGATTCTATAAACATAGAATCTATATTCAGTTTAGTTCAGTTCAGTCGCTCAGTCGTGTCCGACTCTTTGCGACCCCATGAATTGCAGCACGCCAGGCCTCCCTGTCCATCACCAACTCCCGGAGTTCACCCAAACCCACGTCTGTCGAGTTGGTAATGCCATCCAGCCATCTCATCCTCTGTCGTTCCCTTCTCCTCCTGCTCCCAATCCCTCCCAGCATTGGAGTCTTTTCCAATGAGTCAACTCTTCGCATGAGGTGGCCAAAGTGCCGGAGTTTCAGCTTTAGCATCATTCCTTCCAAAGAAATCCCAGGGCTGATCTCCTTCAGAATGGACTGGTTGGATCTCCTTGCAGTCCAAGGGACTCTCAAGAGTCTTCTCCAACACCACAGTTCAAAAGCATCAATTTTTCAGCGCTCAGCCTTCTCTCACATCCATACATGACCACAGAAAAAACCATAGCCTTGACTAGACGATATTACTGAAATCTATATTACTGAATGATTAGACGAACCCCTGGGGAAGAAAAAAACGGTCTCTACCAGGCTTTGTCAGTACGTGGTGGAGGCACAGGAGACCTTTCTGTCCTCCAGGCCATATTTTTGTCCTGGTGGTTTTGTCTTCTATCTTATCCTGATTTTATGGCTGTTGTGATGAGAATGTTCAACAGGTAGAACCTGAGGCATGGGAGAAAGGGTCTTTAAAGCCACTCTTGTGAGGTGAGATAATTTTTTAATGATGTGTGTTCATTTTTTAAATGTATTTATTTGCTGCTTTGATGGTGGATAACAAAATACTGCTCCCATAATTAAACTACTTTACTTTGCTGCATTTGGGGAGAACACAGAAATAAAAAATGTTCACATCTTATTCAGGCTTCTCTTGATTTTTGTTTTGGCTTTTACTAAATTTGTCTCTTGAGAATAGATGTTCTCTGAAGGCCAGGAATGGTTTCTTAGACTCACACTCATTTAGTATGACCCAGTTATATTTTTGTTAAATAGGAATAATCCCAGAAAAATGGCCATTGGAACAAAATCAGCTAACAGAGTAAAATCTGTAAAAAAATTTTAAAACAGCATTCAAAAATCATTGGAGATATTTATTAATACTTGTTTTTTTTTTATCTTAATGAGATCTAGAAGCCTTTTGAAAATTATTTTATAGCCAGTTTGGCTTCTGAATAGAAAGACTATAAAGAGTAACTAATAAAAAGTGAAGCAACTGTCACCAAATCTTTTAAAAGCAAAAGAGTTGATATTAGAAAATCCAATGCCTTTTGAAAATTATTTTATAGCCAGTTTGGCTTCTGAATAGAAAGACTATAAAGAGTAACTAATAAAAAGTGAAGCAACTGTCACCAAATCTTTTAAAAGCAAAAGAGTTGATATTAGAAAATCCAATTTAGGGTACAAAGTAGACAGCATTTGTTGACACATTATAACAACCGTGGGGGGTACTTTCCTAACATTTGGGATTAATGTTACCCTTTGTGTTTCATTCTGATAGAGATTAAAAAGGTATTCTCACCTTCAAATCCTCCAATAAGCCTATTTACTGGAGCAGAAAAGGACACACTGCTTTTGACTCTGAGCACACTGAGCATACAGGAAAACCTCTCATCTATTCCATCCCTCTCAATTTACATGACCACGAGGAAATTGAAACCTTGGGAGGTTAAGTGACTTGCCCTGGGACAGACAGCTAGCTCGTTCCTGCTGGAACTGGAGCTCCTATATTGGTTACCACGAATGCTTTATTTTCTGCTGCTCACTTAATACACAATCGTCTCCTGGTAAATTTTAGCAGCAACTGGTGCTGTCGGCAGTACAGTCCTTGATCGCAGGTAATCCCCCCCACCCCATACCTTTCTTTCAGTGGAGCTGAGTGGTGTGAAGTCAGTGACTGCAGAAGCTCAGGTGGGAACCATCCGGGGAGATCCGTGGGTCTCAACTCACTGGGGAAAGGCAGATGAGTCAGAAAGATGTCTTGCAAGGCAGTGAAGTACTGTATGTAAACATGACTGTGTACAGTGACTCCTGAAGTCTGAAAGGGGGGTAATAGCTGTTTATTTCTGAGACTGGAGGAAAGAATCTTTAGGAAAAGAGGAAAAGGTAGTGTAAAGACAGTTTTTTAAAAAATAGATCATTGGTTTGCTAAAAATTTTTTTTAATTGAAGGATAATTGCTTTACAGAATTTTGGTTTCTGGCAAACATCAACATGAATCAGCCACAGAAGTATGCTTTTTTGGTGGGGACCACAGATATACATTTAACCGTATGAAAAAAGGACATTTAAATTTTTGTTTCCCAGACTGTAAACTCTGGAGGAACATTTAAGGGTGACAGAAAATGAACGATACATACAGAACTGTACAGAACCCTTGCTCTAGAAAGCGTATGCAGCGTGGCTATTGGAGAAGACCTCTTGGATTGAGGCACAAACTGTTACGGATAATTCTAAGGCACTCTGGCTAATTAGAACAGTATTTTGAAGATAATAAATCAGGAGCTTTGTAAAAATACCTAATTGTTTACCTAATAACCCACGTGGAGCTCTAAAAGGACTTAATTGTTTGAAGTGGTTAGCTTTTTCGTCATTTTAAAACCGTCTTTACAGCCTTTGATTATGTTTCTAAAAGTGTTTTGCACTCTTATAGCCCCAATGCCTTAACGGTTTTATGACTTTATAACACAGTACCTAAAACGATTTAATACTGTTTTCCCTGGTCCTTTCTTTTTTTTTTCCTTGGTTATGAGTGTTCTTAACCAAGAAGATTACCTATTGTTAAACCGAATGTGTTCTCCCAGGCTGCACAGGCAACTGCTCAAATGCAGTCATAATTCTTGTTTGCCCCTGGGCGGTTGCCAGCAGGGAATAAGGCATTATGGGAAGTGGTTTCTTTACCTTCCACAACAGGTGTCTTTGTCAGCGCACCTGATTCAGATACCATTGTGGAAGCACTGAGTCACTGGAGCCAAGGAAAATATGAAAGCCAGAGGAATTGCTTTCACAGCTAGAAAGTGGTCCTGCGAGATAAATCGGAAGCTTTCTGGTGCTAGTGAATGCACGAAGGGAGTCACAGTATCTTTTCAAGTACTTCTGAAAAGATAAAAAGGAATTAAAAAGGTATGAACTGCCTGACGCTTTAGAATACCTCATCTCCTGATGATCATTTAATCTTTACCTGGTTAGTCAGTGTTGAGTGTGGGAAGAATTTTTAAGAAAAATAATGCTTTAAAAGGCACAACTGCCTTGTAGGGGAAAAAAAAATGAAGTGAAAATGCTTTACCAGCTCCAGCATGGGTCAAACACAGTTTGAAGCTGTTTTAATCTTGAGGATTTATTTAAAGCATTGCATTTTCTGTTTAAATAAGCCTATTAGTCTTGCTTCTGTTTCCTGGCAGTAAGGTGTTTTAGCCCTTCTGTGTGTGTGAGAGTGTGTGTGTGCGTGTGTGTGTTTTGTGTACGTGTGTTTTGTGTGACTGTGTTTGTAATCCGGAATGCTATGGTAGCTGCAAAACTCTTCTAATCACATTTAAATAGAACAGGGTACTATTTAAGTAATCATATTCATCTAGGTGGAAATACTTTTGAAAGACAAGGAAAAATAGGCACTAGAAATTTCATTCCAAGTCTTGTTTTCTGAAAAACAAGCAAACTAAATAACATAATACTGCTATGGGTAATTAGGACTGAACATTGTATTTGATTAAAGATAAACATTCCCAGTTGATTTCTGATTCTAACAAATATTTCTCATAGTATTGCACTGTCATACTCTAGAAAAAGCAGAGAAGATAATAGCTTAATTAGAAATACTGGCAAAACAACTTCGGGAGGAGCTTTATCTGCCCTCCTCCCTTTTTATTTGCTTAATACTTTCCCCATGGAATTAGCCTACATTATATTTCCTGGTGATTTAGGCAACCTTGTATTGATAATTTGGACAGTTTTCACATTTTTCATCAGGGCACATTGAGGTTCATTTACTGTCTTCAGCTTTACTTAAAAAGACGCTTCTCATAGCTAAGGCACCAATAGTTCATTACTATCTGCTGATTTGGGTAATTAAAAGAAATCTCTAAGCTTAAAAGTAGACAAAGAGAACTTTTATCATGGGAGAATAATAATCAGTTTAGAAATGACAACCTTGTGTTGTTTTCAGAATAACAGTGGAAAACTAAATTCTCTCAAAATCAAGAATTCTGTTTAAAATATTTGTTGCTTTTTTAGTGGGAGAAGAGGAAATGGTTATTAACTGATATTGCAGTCTGTTTCATTTTTATATTTTGGTACTTTTTGTTTTTAACAGAAATACTCAGAGGGGAAAAGGAACCTTTTTTTGTTTTTCACACTTCTTGAGATAATTTTTAATTACACCAAGAATTCGATAAACTCTGAAAAATTAAATGTTGCCCTCTATTTATTTTCTGTGAACGTGAAAAAAATAAGCAGTAAGAAAATCTACATCTTCTCCAAGAAGACAAATCTTGATATAAGTAATACTGAAGTAAGAAGATAAACTTAAAAAAAATTCTGATTATCAAGAACATAACATCAATTTTTGTGGTTTTGGGTTTCCTTTTTTTCATTTTTGCTCTAGGATATTTCCAGTTAGGAGACTTTTTTGAAGTTTAAAGAAGATTTCCAAAAACTAAATTTTCCAGCTGCTCTGTTAAGAATGCAGAAGGTGTTTATAGTATATACTTCCTCCGTAGATAAGAGACCTCGCTCAGTTTTCTACTGGGGGTGAATTGCTAGACAAGCCTGTGATAGCAGCTGCTTTTTTTTTTCCCCTCCTCTGGATTTTTGACACTCCACCCCCTCAAACTCAGGTGGGTGTGTGCACTGGCACCAAGCTGCAATAGGATTTTCCCCTGGATAGTCTGGTCTGGAGCTGGGACAGCAGCTGCTGCTGTGGGAAGACCAGCTGGCAAGATGATGGAAGAAGTCTCCATTATGGTAGCCTATGACGCCCATGTTTTCAGCCAGCTGCACGACGAAGACTTCCTCACTAGTCTGGTGGCCATCAGCAAGCCCAGGTCTATGGTAGGTGGGGCCTTGCACATTCCTCTGGGGCTGTTATTTCTTTTCTAATATGATAGTTGTACTCGTGTAGCAGTTGAGGCATAACTTCCTGGGAATTAAAATAGAAGTACTGCTGTTGGCATTGTTACAGCTGCACCAAGGTCTACAGGTTTTCATGGTTTTATTTATAAAACTAAACACTGTTATACCTTAGTAGTACTTTTCAAGTATCCCAGGAGTAAAACTTAGGTTAATGGTTTCATATGTAGTGAGGTTGAAAGAAGTTTTATAGTGCCAAACATAATATTCTCTCATGTGTTTGCCTTGTATGTACATATATGGTTATTAGGTGAGGGATACCTACATTTACACATATATAATTGAGTATTTCTGAAGTGGAGCATTTTTACCAGTGGGCCATAATAGAGACATTAAGAACTGAGCTATCTAAAAATCAAATAACTTTTGGAGTCTTTACATTATTACTAGGAACTATTATAAGTATAATTTTAGTTAGGATTTAAATTTGTAATTTTTTTTTTAAACCATTCTCCAAGAGTCTTAGTTTGCATGTCCTGGTGTAATAGAAAAACAAAGTCCTTGCAAATGTTTGTTGTTTCTTCTCTGTAGATGTCATCCTTAGTCATTGATCCATATCTTTTAAACATACTTTCCTGACTGTTGTCATAGTGACCTCTTCTGTTCAGTAGTACTCATCATAAGCAACAGAATGAGCAAGTATAATAACGATTATCTTACTAGTTGTTTTTGTTTGTCACTAAGTTGTGTCTGACTCTTGTGACCCCATGGACTATAGCCCACCAGGCTCCTCTGTCCATAGGATTTCCCAGGCAGAAATACTGGAGTGGGTTGCCATTTCCTCCTCCGGGGGCCTCCCTACGCAGGGATCGAACCCATGTCTCCTGTGTCTCCTGGTTTGCAGGTGGATTCTTTTACCATTGAACCACCATCTTTCTAGTATGAAACTACAATTCTCTAAGACATAGGAACCTTAATGCAATGTGGCAATTTCTTCAAAGAATATATTGTAATAAAAAAAAAAAAGGTGGAAGAGGAATTCATAGGTTAATTTTCAAAGACTTAAGGGTAGTATCAGCTTGATGCAGTATACGGACCTTGTTTCGGTGTACTGATGACACCATAATAAAATCTGTAAGGTAATCAGGGAAAATTTGACCACTAATTAGATAGTTAGTAATATTGGGAAATACTCAATTTTGTGTGTGAAGTAATATTTTGATTGTGTTTAAAGTGATTTAGAGGGATGTATGGAGATAGTTAATGATGATAAACAAGATAAGGTAAGGATAGTTAATGTCTGCAAAGATTCAGAGTGGTCCAATAGAGAGGTTGGTGATGTGGGTAAAACTAAATGAATAGGTGTTGATAATTGAAACAGGAAAGTAGTACATAGGAATTCATTATACTTTCTCCTCTCGTAAATGTTTTATAGCTACAGTTTAAAAGAATCAGCTAGACCAAAAAAGCAAAACAAATACAAAACCATAATATACTTTGTAAAGTGTTCATTAGTAAAGAAATATCCAGCCTATTACATTCTTTTCCTGTTTAATATACATAATTTCTATTTTTATAATTAAATATATTATATGGAGATTATTACCAATCCTTAGTTAACCATAAATATGTATATATACCAAGTCAGGATAGGTTAATTCACAGTTGTGAATAATCTTTAAGCTTCATTTTAGCCATTAATTTAAAAATAATCCATCATGAACACTTATCCAAAAAATTCAGAATTCTGTTTTGCTTTTTTCTAATGGTCCTATCAAGGTCCTTTTAAGGGATCTGACCTGAGTCTTCAAAAATGTGTAGCAATTTTCCAGGCTAAAGGGGAGAAGAACAAAAACAAAGATGTAAAGTAACCCAGTGTAGACAGAAGATTCAGAAGAGGTAGGTAGTGACCAGGTCATGGGGAGCCACATGTGCTCAATAAATTCAAGACATCTGGGGTGTGTGCTTATACACGTACAGAGAGGAAGAGAGAAAATGAATGAATGAGTGAATATTGATGTGCTTACCAGGAAACACTCTTCCATATTCTGCGTATTGGTATATATTAGGCCTTGATGCAATTCCAGCTCCCCCAAAGGGGATTTAGCCCATGGAAAATCTCAGAGGCATGATAAAGACACAAAATATAGCTCTATACACTGAACGTTTAAATAGTATAAATGTCAGGATGTTAATTACAGAACGTTCTAGAGATTCTTAGTTCTCTTTATTGGGTTTGAAATTTGAAAGAGTTTATTTACTGGTATCATCTTTTGGAGGTGATAGTTTGGTTTTAGTTTGTCTGGGAAAGTTATACTAAAATTGTGGTAAGATAAAATATTTATCATTTGCTTTTGATTCCATATTGAGTTTTCTTCTTTGTCCGAGATGAACCCTTTAAAAAATTGTATGAAAGAGATAAATACTCAGATTTTCCGCAGTATAAAATAAATTGCTTCTCAATGTGATTTATTACCGCACTGTAAAGCAAATTATAGTCTTGCTAACATATAAAATCCCCTGAGTTTAAGTTGACTATTATAAGGGTATTTAGAAACTTTCCTAGTACAGGATTAATTAATATATTTCTGTAATTGGACTTTGTTTCATAATGAGAGTTATCTTGATTTCTTAAATGGTAGTAATGCCGTTAGGTACAGTGGTTTTCATGTGGACACTGAATCTTTTCTTGTTCATAAGTAACTCTGTGGCTTTTGTGACATCTTTGATGGAGACACATAGTGAAAAATACATCTCACGACATTGTACACACAAGACTGAAAGAAAATTTGACTAAACCATACTTACTGTTGCTACATGTGATGTGTTCAGTTTTTTTTTTCTACTCTGTTATATATATGGCTGCATCCTGTTGATTTTTTAAAAATGAATGATAATGAAGAAAATGACAGATCCCTTTATATAGGCTCTTTTGATAAAACAGATAAGAAAAAAGGATAAGGAAGTCAAGCATAATCTCGTTTATCATCCAGATCATTCATACATACACAACATAAGGTTATGCAGATCAATACTGTATTTGCTAAGATAAGCTAAACAAAAGCCTAGAACTTGTAAATTACAGCATAAATAAGTTGGTATGTAAGGTGAAAATTCAGTCTAATCAAAATGACTCAGAAGCATTGAGAAAGCTGCCTCATTGGACACAGTATTCTTGCCTTTCCTTAAATCCAACAGCTTACTTTTCCTCTTGTTGTTCATTGGCTGAAATTAACTCTTTCATTTTGAGACAAAATTGTACCCATTTCCTCATCTTCCTCTTACTGCAAGGTGCTCACACAAGGAATAATAACAACCGAAGGAGAGAGACTCTAAAGTTTTCCTCAGTCAGGGCCTTCTGTCTCCTAGTGGAATCACCGGAGTTCCTCTCTCCACGTCCACCATTTCTAATTATCTTTATACCTGACTAGTGTAAATAAAGGAAAAAGATCACATCTGTTACATTTGTTATGCATTCCAGAAGGAAGCTTTAAATATGTATTTAAATTCAGAATGTATGATTTAATGTTTAAACATGAGTAAAAATTACCAATGCATACTCTGTCAAGCTTGAATATTTCAGGTTAAATGTTAACTTATGTTCTGGTGAATTATTTCAACTTTTTAATCTATAACAAAGGGAACGTTGCTTTAGCCAGTATGTAATATTGTAAACATTTTGGGATTACTGCAATATGCTGGGTATGAATAGAATATCCTTTACCCAAAGATCTCATAATAAAGTAAAAGAGACAAGCAAAATCAATATTTATGGGGATGATATTTACTGTTATAGGGTAGAATGAAGTGGAGAATAGTTATTCAGTGGAGGCAGAATTCCAAAGGGGATGGAAGCAATTAACTGAAGCTTTAAGGCCGATAAGGTGTTTGCCAGCGAGTGGAAAGTAGTAGGGCCTTTCTGAGCAGGGTGAAAACAGCTTGTGCAAAGGCCAAGGGATTAACTGTTTCAGAGGCTTTAAGGTTATAAGGTTCCCAGTTCAAGTTTTACATCTGCTGCTTACTGGCAAATTACTTAGTTTCTCTAAGCATCTGAATGAGGGATATAGTAGCATTACATTACTTGGTTATTTCAAGGATTAAATGAAAGCACTTAGCAGTGAAAGCTCTAATCGTCTCCCCTTGTAACTGCCTGAAGAAAGCCTGAAGGCTGAGTATGGTGAGTAGATGAGGCGTCACAGGGATGTGCAAGAAAGCGTTGTTGTTGTTTAGTTGATAAGTTGTGTCCGACTCTTTGCGACCCCGTGGACTATAGCCTGCCAGGTTCCTCTGTCCATGAGTTTTCCCAGGCAAGAATATTGGAATGGGTTACCATTTCCTTCTCCAGGGGATCTTCCTGACTCTTGGATTGAACCCACCTCTCCTGCATTGGCAGGCAATTCTTTACCACTGAGCCACTAGGAAGGCCCATGGAAGAAGGCAAGGGGTAGACAAATGTACTAGTTGGGTTGCCCTAGTGAACTGCTTTGTTTGGTAGGGGGTCACCATCAGGATATCAGTCTTACAGAAAACTTGGAGTCTATTGCCATGAAGATGGTATAGAGCAGTGGTCCCCAACCTTTCTGGCACCAGGGACCGGTTTTATGAGACAGGGTGTAGGGGATGATTTGGGAGTGGTTCAAGTGCATTGCATTTACTGTGTGCTTCATTTCTGTTATTATTACATCAGCTCCACCTCAGATCAAGCTTTAGATCCCAGAGGCTGGGGACCCCTGCTGTAGAAGAGCTTAGGTTTGAGCCTCAGGATGGTGAGAAGGCAATGTGGCATTAATTGGAGGGATTTATATGGGTGAGACCATCCGTTGAGTAGATGTATCGATTATTGCAGGAACGGGCAGTAACAGATTGACAGGCGCCACATTGCCCATGGAAAAAAATTTTAAAGGTCATTACAGCAGGTTAAAAGAATTGACAGGAGTCTGGACTTCTTGACATTTTGGCAGCAACAGTGTAAATAAATAAATTCGCTCAGGCACGATGCTCAGTTCTTGTAGTGGATAAGTACAGTAGAATTACTTAGGAGGCAGCACCAGCTGATCTATTCAAGAAGAGTAAATGACTGAGATAAATTGTAAATTACTGTCATGTAAACTTTCCACCTTATAAAATTAAAACTGGAAAGAGTGTTACTATGTCAGTCTGAATAGGAAAGTTGGATATCAAGACATGTAATGGAGAAAAGATGGCCCATTTTGGCTTTATCGTGTTCCACATCTAGAAATTCTAGATCACAGCATCACTGTAAGAGACTTGGTTGTTTGGTGGTTTGTCCATTAACAAAGGCTTTTTACCCAGACTAACACATGTTTATACTCGATTAGCACTGGATATAATATTCTTAACAGACACATACCAACATAGCAGCACTGCGCCAGGTAAAGAAGGGAGGTCTTCAGGGAGCTACAGTTTCTCTGTTGTATAACTGAGAGATGAGGGGGAGCTTTCTGAAATGACTTCCTCCTTACCAGGTTGGCATATAAATTTCATCTCACATGCCAAATTAAAAAGAAAAAACTCAGAGCAATTCCTTGTGCCAGAGATGGAGAAAACAATGAAATTAGTAGTTATTTCTCAGTCTTCATTCTGTATACAAAAATATTGATTAGAATAAAGCCATATTTTTTAATGTTATTATCTGAATACTTTACATTCTGATTGTTATTTCAGTGAACGTATTTTGGTAGTACTTCATCAACTTCAGTTTAGCAAGGAAGCCATTTCCTCCCTCATTTGGTTTATCAGTTTTGGTATAAGCTGAGATTCTTACAGTTGCAAGTAATAAAATCTTGAGCTGTCTTAAACAAGAAGCAGAATTTATCATGTGGGCACCAGGGGATATTCCTTTAAACACAAGAGCAGGAGTTCAGCATAGCCAGTGGTGGCAAACATTTTCCATTATCTCTTTCCATCTAATGAGCTTGTCTCTTTGCATCTATTTTATCTCTTTCCCCAAGTTTCATTTCATTCCCTTGACAGAATATAGTCGCCATACAGCATTCAGATTTATAGTTCTGTCATTTGCAGAGTTAAGTTGTTACCCATGAATCACAACTCTACATTCTTCAGAGAGAATCTGAGTGACAGGGGAGGTAACATAGTCTAGAGTTGAGCCCAGGAGCCAGAGTGTCTGGGTCAAACCCCACTTCTTCACCAATTAGCTCATTTACTTGGGGCAGGTTACTTGACCTCTCTGAGTTTCCTTTCTCTCATCTGTGAATTGAAAGTATGTTAGAGGCACCTTATAGGAAGTTAATACATTAAAGCATTTAAGAATACCCAGGACCTAATAGAGGTATATGTGTATGTGAAAGTGAAAGTGAAGTCGCTGAGTCATGTCGACTCTTTGCTACCCCTGGTGGACTGTAGCCCACCAGGTTCCTCTGTCTGTGGGATTTTCCAGGCAAGAATACTGGAGCAGGTTGCCATTTCCTTCTCCAGGGGATCTTCCCAAGCCAGGGATCGAACCCAGGTCTCTCCCGCATTGCGGGCAGATGCTTTAACCTCTGAGCCACCAGGGAAGTATGTGTATGGTGCTGCTGCTAAATCGCTTCAGTCGTGTCCGACTCTGTGCGACCCCAGAGACGGCAGCCCACCAGGCTCCCCCGTCCCTGGGATTCTCCAGGCAAGAACACTGGAGTAGGTTGCCATTTCCTTCTCCAATGCATGAAAGTGAAAAAATAAAGTGAAGTCGCTCAGTCGTATCCGACTCCTAGCGACCCCATGGACTGCAGCCCACCAGGCCACTCCGTCCATGGGATTTTCCAGGCAAGAGTACTGGAGTGGGGTGCCATTGCCTTCTCCGGAAGTATGTGTATAGATTAATATAATTCCAAACTGATTCTCCTTTACACAGTCTTGAAATAAGAGATTAACATTTAGCAGGACTTTATAAATTCACTTTCTAAAGCTCACTTAGGTTGTTTTGCTATTAAATATGAAATGATTGAACCAGTTGCTATGACAGTCGTTAGAGCTCTTCTGCATTGAATCCTGTTTCAGAAGTTGAGAAGTTATCTTCTATACTTGATTCTTGGAGTGAGGTTGATTTGTGAGTTAACTCAAAATATCTTTTTTGGAGGTGTTTTAGGAGCAACTGACATGAAACATATAATACCTAAAGTTTTTGTTTTGTAAAATCATAGCTTGTCCACAATGACTGAAAAATAATATTCTAGTTTTTTATTTGTTTTAGCACCCATATTTGCATTCAGTTTAATATTTAATAAAAAATATTCATTGATCTACTCCTGTGTGCTGTGCTGTATTTTTGGCCCTGGGAATCTAGGTGTGACGTAGATAGTAGAAAGACCTATATCAATTGCAAATCTTATATTATTTGGAGAGGTAAGACACAAATATTAGCTAATAATAACACTTGTCAGCCAGTGATAAGTATTATGCAGAGACTTGAAATGGAATAATGTAATTAAATTGTTTAATTGGAGGCTTTATGTTGGGTAATCAGTGAGTGCCTCACTGGTGTCATTTGAGATCTGAATGCCATCCAAGGGAAAATAAGGAGAAAAAGAGTGGCTTAGGCAGAGGAAACCTCTGAGAGAAAGCCCCAAAGTGGTACAGAGCTTGATATGTTAACAAATACTACAGTAGATTATTGCCTACATTCATAATTTTAATTTCAGAGGTTAGTATCAGAGGTTCAGAAAAATATAGATATTTTTCCATCTAAGGTCAAGGACATTGTATTCTGTCCACAATTTCCTAACATAACATTTTTTTAAAAAATTGTTTTTTTAGGCCCCCCTGCACTGCATGTGCCATCTTAGTTCCCTGACGGGATCGAGTCCATGGCCCCTACAGTGGAAATGCGGCATCTTAACCACAGCACTGCCATGGAAGTCCCCACTAACATAACATTTAACTTACATTTTCTGAGACATAAAGGCTTTAGGTAACTTTTCCTTTCCTTATGACTGCCTCGGAGAAATTTGACTGTGCCTGGCAGTTTCTCTCTTCTCCTCCTCTGTTGTTCAGTTGCTCAGTCATGTCCAACTCTTTGTGACCCCATGGATTGCAGCATGCCAGGCTTTTCTGTCCTTCACTATCTCCCAGAGTTTGCTCAAATTCACATCCATTGAGTCGATGATGCCACCCAACCATCTCATCTTCTGTCGCCCCTGTTCTCCTCCTGCCCTCAATCTTTCCAAGCTTATGGGTCTTTTCCAACGAGCCTGCTCTTAAAAATACTTGAGAAACTTATGTGATTGTTTGACTAGTCTCTTACTAACCCATAACCTCCATGAGAACAGGGCTATGTCTGTTTTTGTTTACCACTATATCTCTAGCTCAGCCTTGTGCCTGGTGCTTTATATGCTCTCTGTACATATTTAATCAATAGTATTGGGGGAAAAAAGAAGCACCGCATATGTGTAATCATGGTCTGCAGTGGATAATGTTTGTAATGATTCAGTTCAGTCGCTCAGTCATGTCCAACTCTTTGTAACCCCGTGGACTGCAGGACCAGGCTTCCCTGTCCATCACCAACTCCTGGAGCTTGCCCTAACTCATGTCCATTGAGTCAATGATGCCATCCAACCATCTCGTCCTCTGTCTTCCCCTTCTCCTGCCCTCAATCTTTCCCAGCATCAGGGTCTTTTCCAGTGAATTAGTTCTTTGCATCAGGTAGCCAAAGTATTGGAGCTTCAGCTTCAGCATCAGTCCTTCCAAGGAATATTTAGGACTGATTTCTTTAATGATTGACTGGTTTGATCTCCTTGCAGTCCAAGGGACTCTCAAGATGATTGGATACCTTCATAAATATCTGTACACATAAGATAGCAAAGGTTATTTCAAAATCTTTTTCTCCTTAGACCTTCATACTAAATTTTTATAAAATTTATTGTAGAATTAATTAGTTTAGAGTCTAGTTGAATGGGCTTCCCTGGTAGCTCAGATGGTAAAGAATCTGCCTGCAGTGCAGGAGACCTTGGGTTCAATCCCCAGGTTGGAAAGATCCCCTGGAGAAGGGAACGGCAACCCACTCCAGTATTCTTGCTTGGGGAATTCCATGGACAGAGAAACCTGGCAGGCTACAGTCCATGGGGTGACAAAGAGTCAGACACGATTGAGCGACTTTCACACAAACACTAGTTGAATACTTAAATATTAGTTTTTCACTGTCTAAAAAAATAATGCATTGCTTATTTCTTTAGCTTATTCGGTGGTTCATTGAACATGCATACCTCCTATGGGCAGTGCACTGTGTTAACCTTTACGGTATCTTCAAAGAGATAATAGTCTAATCTGGAAGAGAGCCTTTCCTTGGTGTGCCTGTCACATCGTGTACCTGGGGCCTCACTGAAATGAATATTCTATCTGCTTCCCTGAGTTGGACCTTGCAGGTTGTTTTCATTTCTCTTCACTTGGCACAGAATATCTGCAGTCTGGTGTTGTAATGAATGAATAAAGGAGTTGATGGAAAAGACAGTATGGGAAATAGAGATACTATCGAAAGATGTGAACACTTTTTAGCACTTTGATTTTTAAACTTTTACAGTTTTACCTTTTTAATAAGTAGTATAATCACATGGTTTAAAATTTCAGTATATATAAAATAGAGTCCAGTGAAATTGTTCCTGTTGTCCCAGTGGTGTTCTTTTTCAGAAATATTTTATGCAGATACAGGCAAATTGGTGTGTGTTCCTCCCCTCTCTTTTTACAGAAATTTTGGCATCCCATTCATGTTCTGTACTTTGCTTTTCCATATGTGTTAGAAATTCTTCTATGCCAGTACATCAAGGATTTCTTATGCAGTTGATAGATGCATAGTATTTCACTGTATGGAATTCTGTAATATGTTTAACCAGCTCCCAATGTATGTGTGTTTAGAGTTGTTCCCAGTATTTTGCTACTACAAACTGGTGTGGTAAATAACCTTTTGTATGTCATTTCACAGAAGTGTTAGAATATCCATATATCCAGTTCCTGGGGGTGGAATTGCTGGGTTGAAAAGTATGTGCATTTTGTAATTTTGATACATAAGCCAAATTGCTGTCCTTCAAAGATGTATCGTTTCACCCACCAGCAGTGTATATCTGTGCCCCTTTAAAGGTGAAAACTTTTGATTAACATTCTAAAGAAAAAATGGAAAAATTTCAGGTGGCTATATGGAGAAGAAAGATGTTACAGGTGAAGAGAAGAGCACTTTGAGAAGCACACAGGAGAAATAGCATGTCTGGGAATTTTATCCTGTTTGATCTAGCTAGAATATGAGAATATGAGAGGAAGGCCAGGAAGTGGTAAGAAAATAGGTGTTGGTCATGGAGGGTTTTGTGTGTAATGCTAAGGGATCGATATTTTAGTTCTATAGATGAAGGTTTTGAGTAGGAAAATGATGTACTAAAGTTGATTAATACATATTACAGAAAGAATAGCTGTTTGTATCATTTATTTAAAGAGAAGCATACCAAATAGCTCTATTCCCTAAAGATCTTACAACTTAGTCTTTTTTTTAATCATTAATGAGTAAAATAATGTTGATTATACATGAAAATTTGGAAAAAAATAAATAAAAAATAAAAGGCAGAAATTACTAATAATTTTACCACTCAGAAATTCTCTCTATCCAGAGAACTTCTGTGGTCCTTAAAACAATGAAAGAGAATCAATATATGTATCAGGTTAGAAAAGACAGTGATCTCCAAAGACAACCACTTGTTAAGAGATTGTGATTTCTCCCAGAAAGGAAGAAAAGAAAAAGGGATAATTTACAGCAGAGTTGTTAATGTAAGCATATAAAGTGAAGGCCTTATCTTAAACATACAGGTGCCTATTAGAGACAAAGAACCATTTTTGTTTTCTTTAAGGACCTTTGTTGTTTTTCAGTCACTCAGTCGTTTCTGACTCTCTGCGACCCCGTGGACTGCAGCATGCCAGGCTTCCCTGTCCTTCACTCTCCCAGAGCTTGTTCAAACTTATATCCATTGAGAAGGTGGTGCCATCCAACCATCTCATCCTCTGTCATCCCCTTTTCCTCCTACCTTCAATCTTTCCCAGCATCAGGGTCTTTTCTAGTGAGTTGGCTCTTCACATCAGGTGATCAAAGTATTGGAGCTGCAGCATCAGTCCTTCCAATGAATATTCAGGACTGATTTCTTTTATGATTGACTGGTTTGATCTCCTTGCAGTCCAAGGGACTCTCAAGAGTCTTCTCCAACACCTTACTACAAACCTTTAAGTAGATCCTGATTGCATGTACTGTTTGTCCTGTTTATGACATTTCATTGGCAGGTACTTCTCTAATTAGGATCTCAGCAATTATCAGCCATGCAAAATGTCTGCTAAGTTTCAGAAAGCTGGAGTGCACTGTTCATACTCAGGAGATCTCTTATGGAATAATCCTAGTAGTTTTAGTAACCAGGTCTTCGTTTTGTAGGGTCCATTGAAACAGTTTGTGGCAGATCCTTTCCAGGCTGTTCTTTGAAAACAGGATTTGAGAACATCATCTCCGAGTCACTGTTGTCCTCTTTAAATGCATGTGTCCTGCCAGTGCGTGCTTCACAAGTACATTAAAGTACCTTCAAATAATTTTCCCCTCCTTGATTAGATCCTAAGAATTATGAGGGGAAGAGGAGGAAGGTCCTAGGTACATTTACTGAACTATCTGTTGGAGAACTCCAAACTGATAGATTGTGACAATAATTTTGGTGTTTTGGGATTCAACATATCCCAAGATAGTGGTAAAACTCATGCAGTATGTGATAAATGCTGCAATCAGCAAAATTGCTTAATTGTTAAAAGGTGACTTTTGGTTAGAAGCCCAAAAGCTCTGAAGTACCCTCTAACCTAACAGTCACACTTGCATTAATTTGACTTCTTCATGTGAAATGATCATTTTTATTGCTCCTGCCTAAAAGGTGCAAATTGCTTTCTCTCTTGGGTGTAGGCTGTTGAGCTTTCTTCTTATTAAAGAGACAGGAAATATATCTTCTGTTTAAAGGATTAATGTCATCTGTAAATGTGTACTCTAATTTGTCATTGACTTGAACTCTTCAAAGAAGATAAGAAAAACAAGGGATAGCTTAGCACTCAAGACTCTTGCTCTTGGATGAAATGTTTTCAAGGACCAGCCTTTCCAATGATGGAAGGGTGCAGAGAGGATATGAGAGAAGACTGGAGAACATCAGAATATATTTTGTCTCTAACCAAGATGGCCATGACAGAGTTGGCTGGACTCACGAGTTCCTTTTTCTCCTACACTTTCTTCAGGAAGTGAGTACTCTTTAGATGGAAATGGAACTTAGCACACTGCATTTGATGCAAGAAGGTTGAGACTGGACCCAGGGGAGAAAAGAGATCATTTGTTAACAGAAACTTGCCAAGACACAAGGAGTTTTTTAAAACCCTACCAGGTCAAAACATGGTAGATATTCTACATAATTAGGCAAATAAATAATTGGAATAACTGAGCGAAAACTATTCATTTCTGTTAATTAGAAATAAGAGAAACTGTCCTGTGAACTTTCCAGAATTAAGAACACTGAAAATATTTAAAGGGTATACAAATTTGAAGTGATATTGATATCCTACAGTAAATTACCACGCCTCCCCTAAGCAATCTTCAAGGGGAAAACAGAAATAAGAACTACGTAAAATAAAGGTACTAATTCCATCTGGAGTGAAATGAAGGCATTCAGCCTACTCAAGCTTTCAAACTATATAGAAGTTTTTTTATATGTTGAACATGATATAAAATGACTATGAATTCATGCTGAACAATTTCACTCACCAGTGACCTATTTAGACCAAACCCGTAGGATTCAGCTTGCTTCTGGCTGCAGGAGCCAGGGCCCAGCTGTGCAGAATAAGTGTGACATTTGACAGGGTGACCACAGCACTGCTGATGTTGGACTGATCCACCTTTTTCTAAGCACCTTTATAGCCCAGCTGCTTGCATAGATCCTCGGTCTTCCCCAGCTTTAGAGAATTTTTCATAGGACAGTAAGGTACGTATCTTCAGTACCCCTACAAGGGGAAGGAATTAATTTCCTTTCTTGACTATGCACTGATTTCATGTTAGGAGACTTAGAGTAAGAATAGAAAATTAGTAGACTCACAAATTAAGATGAAAGGGATTGACATAATAAGGAACGTAAGGCTCAGGGTCCACAAGTTCTATAGTATTATAACAAGTTCTATAGTATTATATTTCATCTTCTTTTATTATCTATTTATTTTTAATTGAAGGATAATTGCTTTATAGAGTTTTGTTTTCTGTCAAACCTCAATATGAATCAGCCATAGGTATAAATATATCCTGAGTTTCATCTTAATAGTGATAAAATGATTCAATAAAAAGAATCACATTATTTTAAAACTTTATTTAATTCAATTAACTCATTTTTTTTAAGTCATTTAACCTTCACAACAAAACTGTAGGCTTATTTTACAGATGGTCAAGCTGAAGCAGGGGTTCAGAAGATAACTCAAGGATACACTGCAGGAAAGTAGCAAAGTCAGAATTTGAACACAGGCTCCCTTGCTCTGGGACAGTGTTCTTAATTATTATTGAAAATGCATGGCATTAAAAAAAAAAAAGATAAAATGTTTTATTTGCATTCAAAACAAAATACATGGCATTATGCTTTGTTCTCACTCATTAGTTATTATACTATAAGTATAATACTGTACTTATAATTATTATATGTTATTGTATAATCTTGAGATTATATATCCCTTTGATTATCAGAATCCTGAACTTTTCTACACCCAAACAGTTTCTAAGGAAGATGGTAAGTTAGACGTTAAATCTATAATTAGAGTTTCTTTAATTTCTTGAAGGTGAATGATTGCTCTAACAGTGATCAGCCCTGTTGTTATTTACTATCTTTCGGGTAATGTGGATATTAAGGTAAACATGCTTACTTAAATTCTAAAAGCTCCATGTTTGACTCTGAGTTCTATACATGCAAAGGTTCTTCCTGTAGCAAGCATGCTTACAATGAATAAGTAAAGCAGTTAATAGTTTTGTCTGTTTTGAATTTCCCTAACTGTGGAAAAAGCATATGCTAACAAGAAAGTTATTGTTTGAATGTGGAACTGCTGCCGTTTTACTTGAATCTCACTTTTCAGTCTATTTATTCAAATACATCTGTGAACTTATTGTTGTAATGGGAAAAAAAAAAAAAAAAAACTTTGATAGTCCAGAAACTGGCACTTGAGAAGAAGATTGGACAGGTACAAAGATGGCTTATACTAAAAATTATCTTAAATGAAGGATACTTAATTATACAAAGGCAGCCAAAAATATCAAATGTATAGAGGGCCCAGCGTGGATAGCTAGTCTTTTGGTTGACAGACTCAGGACCCAGAAAAGTCTAGCTGAAACAGTGTGTCCATGAAGCATAGTAGGGCAAAGAGTAATATGTGGGATTTAAATCCAGAAGAATTGTGTGTAGTATAGCATGTTAATAGCATTTTATAGATATTTTTAGTTATTAAAAGCTAACTTAAGTCTTAGTATTAATAAAATTAAATTTTTATTAACTATGTCCTTTGCACCCAGTAATACTAGTGGAGTTAGTGCTAAGCTTACAGAAGAGAGCCAGGTAAAATGGGGTTCCTACCTCCATGGGATTTACAGTCTAATAGGCAAAATAGATGTTAAACAGTTATCAAAAAACGTTATGAATTTTATGAAGAGAGGGGAAGACCTGAGTCCTAAGGGAATTTTTAGGGAGATCTAGTCCAAATCAGAGGGACTAGGCTCTGCGGGAACACAGAGGAAGAAGTGATCTAAGTTAGGTATCAGGGACCTGAGGGACAAGGAGGTTTTAACCATCTGAAGAGAATGAGGGGAAGGGGTCTGGTGTTCCAGCAAGAGCAGCAAGTGTATCCTAAGTTTCAGGAGTGAGCAGGAAAACTTAAAGAAACGGAGCAGAGAGTGCTGGGTGAGGGAAGCAAAGATTGGCTCAAAGTTAGTCTAGAGAAGAGAGCGGCCTTTAATAGCCATGTTAAGGAAACTGGACTTCATGTGCAGGGCGATGGAATGCTGTTTCAAGGTTTTAAGCAGGGAAGATCTCAATTTTATGGCACTTGTCAGAAACACTAAGCTAATGATTTAAACGTGGCAATGCATTTGACCTTTCTGCTTCTGAATTTTCTCATCTTTAGAGTGAGAGTCTTGGGTTAACCATTTCAGATCAAAGATCTCTAATGTGCATGTAAATCTTCTGAAAAGTATCATGTCTAGGAAGAAGTAACACAGTATTTTTCATCTGTTCTGCTCTGATTCTATTTTTCTTCCTTTCAGATTTAAATATAAGTTTTGCTATGGAGCATATTTTAGTATTTTAGAGTACAGAAAGTACTCTAATGATTCCTCTGATGTGGTTGTTTTTTTTCCCTAAAATAGAATTTTGTCATCAGAAAGGTAATATAGATGTATTATGGAAAAATTTTTAAATGTGGAAAATAATGAGAAGGAAATAATAGTGATGGATACCGTGATACTAAAATACTTGGAATATAGCTAGAATGAAGGGTGCAGGCTGGTATTGTCGTCATTGTTCAGTTATCCTGCCACGTCCAACTCTTTGCAACCGCATGGACTACAGCACGCCAGGCCTCCTGAACCTCACCATCTCCTGGATAGGCTGGTTTGAAATCTTATCAAAAGGGAAATTCCGCTGCTGGGATAGCAGAACATTGGAGGTCCAATAATAGTCTTCAGGTTTCTGAAGAACTATTGTGTGGAAGTTGGAATAAAAGGCAGAATCATGGTTAATGAGTATAGGCTGCTAGAGATCCAGATTTCAACTCAGAAATGGGAAAAACAAAACTAACTATTAGAACTTTCACCAGAAGGTTAGTAAGTTCTTCTGAATGCCTGTAAGTGTTCCAGTAAAGTGCTATGTGTGTTTAAACAGTATATAGTCACTTAGGGATAATACTGAGGACATCCCAGTATCAGCTAGGAAGTTAAACTATATGAACTTTGACTCCACAATCAAGGCTTTTATTTTCAAATCTTAATTCATTACATATTTTGAGGAACACATAACTGACTTGAATAATTTAATACTTGTTAAAGGAAGAAAAGTAATTTAAGCTACTAGGTGTCTTGACTTTGAAGAGATGCTGGAAGTTTTAAAGTAATTTTTAGGTATGTCATTTTTTGGTATACAGTTCAGTGGCATTGGTTATATTCATCACTGTTTATCTCCAAAGCAGTTTCACCCACCTCCCCCCACAACCCTGATTACAGAAACTCTGTCCAGTAAGCAGTTCTTCCCTATTGCCCTCCTTTCTTCTAACCCCTCGTCACCTCTCATCTACTTTGTGAAATGCTTATTCTAGGTATTTCATACAAGTGGAATCATAGAATGTTTGTCGTCATGTCTGGCTTATTTTACTTACTGTAATGTTTTTGCGGTTCATCCACATGGTATCATATTAGAACTTCATTCCTTTTTATAACTGAAGACAGCTTGTTACATGTGTATACTATACGAGCACATTCTGTTTCTCTGTTCATCTGTTGTTGGGCATGTGGATTGTTCCCTTATTTTGGCTGTTGTGAATAATGCTACAGTGAACACGGGTGTACAATTATCTGTTTGAGTCTTTGTTTTTGATTCTTTTCAGTATATACCTAGGGGTGGAATTGCGTCAGTTGGTAAAGAATCCTCCTGAAATGCAGGAGGCCCTGGTTCAATTCCTGGATTGAGAAGATCTGTTGGAAAAGGGATAGGCTACCTGCTCCAGTCTTCTTGGGCTTCCCTTGTGGCTCAGCTAGTAAAGAATCCACCTGCAATGCAGGAGACCTGGGTTCCATCCCTGGGTTGGGAAGATCCTCTGGAGAAGGGAAAGACTACCCACTCAAGAATTCCATGGGCATCCATGGGGTCACCAAGAGTTGGACATGATTGAGCAACTTTCATTTTTACTTTCACTTTCAAGTTAAATATAGAATTATCCTACGAGGAATCACCACAGTGCTTTCCATGGGGGCTGGACGACTTTGCATTCCCACTGGCAGTGTAGGAAAGTTCTAATCTCTCTACTGCCTCACTAACATTCTTAATACTTTTCTGACTTTTTATTTTTGTTTTTTATTCTAGCCATCCTCATGGATATGAAGTGGCTATCTCGTTGTGGTTCTAATTTGCATTTCCTTATGATGACTAATGATGTTGAGCATTTTTCATTTGTGCTTATTAGCCATTTATGTATCTGGAGAAATGTCTACTCATCTCCTTTGCCCATTTTTAACTGCATCAGTTCAGTTCAGTTGCACAGTCGTGTCCAGCTCTTTGTGACCCCATGGACTGCAGCACGCCCGGCCTCCTTGTCCATCACCAACTCCCATAGTTTACCCAAACTCCATGTCCATTGAGAAGGTGATGCCATCCAACCATCTCATCCTCTCTCATCCTCTTCTCCTCCTGCCCTCAATCTTTCGCAGCATCAGGGTCTTTTCAAATGAGTCAGCTCTTCACATCAGGTAGCCAAAGTATTGGAGTTTCAGCTTCAGCATTAGTCCTTCCAATGAACACCCAGGACTGATCTCCTTTAGGATGGACTGGCTGGATCTCCTTGCAGTCCAAGGGACTCGCAAAAGTCTTCTCCAACACCACAGTTCAAAAGCATCAATTCTTCAGTGCTCAGCTTTCTTTACAGTCCAACTCTCACATCCATACATGACCACTGGAAAAACCATAGCCTTGACTCGATGGACCTTTGTTGACAAGTAAAGTCTCTGCTTTTTAATATGCTGTCTAGGTTGGTCATAATTTTCCTTCCAAGGAGTAAGCGTCTTTTAATTTCATGGCTGCAATCACCAACTGCAGTGATTTTGGAACCCCCCAAAATAATAACTGCATTATTTGGTGGAATTGTAAGAGTTCTTTATATATACTGGATATTAAATCCTTATTAGATATATGTTTCACAAATATTTTCTCTCATTCTGTAGATTGTCTTTTGACTTTCTTGATGTTCTTTGCATAAAATTTTTAATGTTGATGAAGTCCAACTTACTTTTTTTGGTTTGTGTCAAAGATATTTTTAGTTAGTTAGTTCAGTCACTCAGTCGTGTCTGACTCTTTTCGACCCCATGAATCGCAGCACACCAGGCCTCCCTGTCCATCACCAACTCCTGGAGTTCACTGAGACTCACGTCCATCGAGTCAGTGATGCCATCCAGCCATCTCATCCTCTGTCGTCCCCTTCTCCTCCTGCCCCCAGTCCCTCCCAGCATCAGAGTCTTTTCCAAGGAGTCAACTCTTCGCATGAGGTGGCCAAAGTACTGGAGTTTCAGCTTTAGCATCATTCCTTCCAAAGAAATCCCAGGGCTGATCTCCTTCAGAATGGACTGGTTGGATCTCCTTGAAGTCCAGGGGACTCTCAAGAGTCTTCTCCAACACCACAGTTCAAAAGCATCAATTCTTCAGCGCTCAGCCTTCTTCACAGTCCAACTCTCACATCCACACATGACCACTGGAAAAACCATAGCCTTGACTAGATGAACCTTTGTTGGCAAAGTAATGTCTCTGCTTTTGAATATGCTATCTAGGTTGGTCATAACTTTTCTTCCAAGGAGTAAGCGTCTTTTAATTTCATGGCTGCAATCACCATCTGCAGTGATTTTGGAGCCCCAAAAAATAAAGTCTGACACTGTTTCCCCATCTATTTCCCATGAAGTGATGGGACCGGATGCATGATCTTCATTTTCTGAATGTTGAGCTTTAAGCCAACTTTTTCACTCTCCCCTTCACTTTCATCAAGAGGCTTTTTATTTCCTCTTCACTTTCCCCCATAAGGGTCATGTCATCTGCATATCTGAGGTTATTGATATTTCTCCCGGCAATCTTGATTCCAGCTTGTGCTTCTTCCAGTCCAGCATTTCTCATGATGTACTCTGCATATAAGTTAAATAAGCAGGGTGATAATATACAGCCTTGACAGACTCCTTTTCCTATTTGGAACCAGTCTGTTGTTCCATGTCTAGTTCTAACTGTTGGTTCCTGACCTGTATACAGATTTCTCAAGAGGCAGATCAGGTGGTCTGGTATTCCCATCTCTTGAAGAATTGTCCACAGTTTATTGTGATCCACACAGTCAAAGGCTTTGGCATAGTCAATAAAGCAGAAATAGATGCTTTTCTGGAACTCTCTTGCTTTTTACATGATCCAGCGGATGTTGGCAATTTGATCTCTGGTTCCTCTGCCTTTTCTAAAACCAGCTTGAACATCAGGAAGTTCACGGTTCACATATTGCTGAAGCCTGGCTTGGAGAATTTTGAGCATTACTTTAGTAGCATGTGAGATGAGTGCAATTGTGCGGTAGTTTGAGCATTCTTTGGCATTGCCTTTCTTTGGGATTGGAATGAAAACTGACCTTTTCCAGTCCTGTGGCCACTGCTGAGTTTTCCAAATTTGCTGGCATATTTTTACTTGACATAAAACATCATAAAATTCATAAGAACGCCTGTTTAAGAGAGTGTTTATGTAATTTAATAGGAGTGCAGACTGTTCAGTTGAATACGTGCAGAATAACGCATGTAGATATACATGATTGTTGCTCAGTCATATCCAATTCTTTGTGACCCCATGGACTGTAACCCACCAGACTCCTCTGTCCATGGAATTTTCCAGGCAAGAATACTGGAGTGGATTGCCATTTCCTACTCCAAGGGATCTTCCTGACCCAGGGATTGAACTTGCATCTCCTGTGTCTCCTGCATTGCAAGCAGATTCTTTACCCACTGAGTCATGCAGAATACCATGGTAGCTAAATTGAATGAAAATTTGTAGGAGTTATTTTGTTTCCTTCTCTAAGCTTTATCTTTCTGTGAAAAGATTTCAATTTACTTATGAAAGATGTTTTGAAATTTTTAACTTAATGCTTACAGAATCTGAGAATGTGCTTGTAAGACTAGCAGTAAATTTTGTGAGCATATTATCTGCTTAGTAATGACATCATCTGTCTTATTAGATTTCAAGATGTTGAAAATAGCTCATTCAAATACTCCTATTATGTGATTGAATGATTACTTATTGTTATAAAGATCAAAGCTCCTTTGTTACTCCTATGATTCTTTACAACTGCTGAATATAGAGACACATGATTAAACAGAAAGATCCTTATTAGGCTATGCTTGCCTTGATGGTGTAGAAAGGAGATAGAGCTGACTCTGGAGATAGTGATTTTTAAACTCCTCCAGAACTAGGATGGGTTTTAGTCCAGATATCCCAGTTTTCTCCCTGGAGCTTCTGTGTTACTGCTAACTAGACTCAGAATAATACAACAAGCCCTGGTCAGTTAGGGAATGTCGTCTTATTGCTCTCTTTCTGGAATTGTTATTCACAGTGGCTCCTACCCTTGGCAGACCTGATTTTGTTTTGTAGTCAAATGAGTTGAATAGATAAGATTTGACTTTTACTTCTGAACATTTAAAGTCCAAATTGAGCTGAGTAATATGCATTTATGTTTTCGCAAACTCACTGTTTGATAAAATAAAAACATAAAAAATTGATCGATGGCATTGTCCATGGCTGGCAGGTGTTAATGACATACAAGCCATATGTTCCATATCCACACGAGACAGATGATTGTGTTCTGTTCTATAGATTTTACTGCTTTTCTCTGCCAGTGGAAGTGGTTTAGTTGCTCAGTCGTGTCCGACCCCATGGACTGTAGCCCGCCAGGCTCTTCTGTCCATTGGATTTTCCAGGCAAGAATACTGGAGTGGGTTGCCATTTCCTTCTCCAGGGGATCTTCCTGATTCGGGGATCAAACCCAGGTTTCCTGCACTGCAGGCAGGTTTTTTACCAACTGAGTTACCAAGGGAGCACTTTTCTCTGCCAATAGCCTCTCAAATTTTTCTCACAAAAGTGGGCCAGGTAAGAGAATATGAACATACTAGCTCACATCCATTATCATAGAAAAGTAGCCCAAAGGATTGGATACTTGTTTTATCCTTATACAAGCTAGAGCTGTGCATTTTTAAGTATCAAGGGTGTGTACCATGCCTTATTACAGGAAATACGTGAAAGCCAAATATGTGGTCTTTGATCTCAAGAATTTTCAGTGTCTTCAGAAAAGAACACACCCACATCTAGAAATGTCTTAAAAGAAAAGTGTAGATAAGTATAGATGAGTTGAACACAAACTGAATCTGTTTTTGACAGTGCCAGCTGTGTCTAATCAGATAAGTTTATTATGGAAATATGTATCAGTCTAAAAGATAAGTCATGTCAGGTAGTTGAAATTAACTGTGAATTCATTCTCTTCTAGATTTTCAAGAAAGAAATCCTTTAACAGTAAGATTTATCTCAGATGTTTATAGCCTGTATGTTTTCAAGTTTTTTAACCTAGAAAACAGTGAAAATTAATATGTGCCGTTCTAATGGCAGCAACTCCTTACTGCTGTCATTTGCATTGTTATCTGGTATACCCCGTAAACAGCACAATAATTGAAAGTTTAATTTATGAACTCTTAGGTCTCTGTTGTGTATGACACAGATTCTGCCTTGCCTCTAAGTAGAGGTGTCCACTCATAGTCCACTTTGCATGCTTATTTATCAGGGCCACGTGATGAAGTCATATAACTATAGGGATTTTGATTGTTTCCCCCACAGGTTTTGACATGCTCATCATTGCCATGTGAGTAAGATAGGAACAGTAAACATTGTGTTTCTAGAAATAAAAGGTTTGTCCCTGTGGAATGTCAGAACAGGCAGCTTCTGTCTTGCCTGAAGAACATAGCTATTTTTGTGTTATAATCTTCCTGATAATGTAAATATGTTTACCAAACTCTCACCTTGTGAAAATTCTACAAAGCTTATTAACTTCTGTAGGGTTAATAACTGCCTCTCACTTTCAGCTCTCTCCTAGTTGATTACCTGTCAGCATCTAAGTCAGGTGGCAGGTAAGAAAATACCTAGCTTCTTTCTATGAATGAGCTGTCTGCAAAAGGTTTCTTTTTGTAATATTTATCTTAAAGTTTTATTGGAGAACTACAGGGGAAATGGCACCCCACTCCAGTACTATTGCCTGGAAATCCCATGGACAGAGGAGCCTGGTAGGCTGCAGTCCGTGGGGTCGCTAAGAGTCAGACATGACTGAGCGACTTCACTTTCACTTTTCACTTTCATGCATTGGAGAAGGAAATGGCAACCCACTCCAGTGTTCTTGCCTGGGGAATCCTGGGGACCGGGGAGCCTGGTGGGCTACTGTCTATGGGGTTGCACAGAGTCGGACACGACTGAAGCGACTTAGCAGCAGCAGCAGCAGCAGCAGCACAGGGGAAAAAAAAAGACAGATTTTTCTTTGGTCCTATTTAAATGCCAGTGATTATATGAAATGAAAGACTACTGATTCCTTGTTTTAGAAAATAAACGTTGACACCTAAAAGATAGAAGCAAGTTAGAAAGCTTTCATGACTTTCTGGAATGTTCTTTCAACACATATCCTTCATATATATACTAGTGTCCAGGATAGATTTCCCACCATATTTATCTACAGTTGGAAACAGAATTCGTTGCATACATTTTTCTGTAATTAGATAAGAATGTTCTTATTGCTGATCTGCAAACAGTTCATAAAGATAGCTGTTGCCTAAGATACTTCACAGTTAACAAATGTTGAGTGGTGAACTTTATTCTTCATTTTCTAAAATGTAATGGTAGTATCCTAAAAATCCAGTGATTTTCTCACATACAGTCCATGATTGTGAGATCCAAGGCTAGAAGGACGTAGGTAGCTCTGCCATCCTCACAAGCTACTTCCATCTCTTGAGTCTAAGGAGTTGTTAGAGCCTTTGCCATCTCATGGCCAATAGGAGAAAGGAAAGCTACCAGGGCTTCCCTGGTAGCTCACCTGGTAAAGAATCCACCTGCAATGCAGGAGTCCCTGGTTCAGTTCTTGGGTCGGAAAGATGCCCTGGAGACTGGATAGGCTACCCACTCCAGTATTGGTGGGCTTCTCTGGTGGCTCAGTCAGTAAAGAATCCACCTGCAATATGGGAGAGCTGGGTTTGAGACCTGGGTTGGGAAGATCCCCTGGAGAAAGGAGAAAGGAAGGGGAGGACAAACCCCTTCCCTTTTAAGAGCAGTAGTACCAAACGGAGTGCATAACCTTTGCTTACAGTCAGAGTTAGTCATATGGCCTCCCAAGTTGTGGGAAAGGCTGGGAAAGATAATCGTTTTCTTTTTCTTGGCTTGCTCTCTCTCTTAGAAAAAATTTTTATCTTATATTGAAGTATAGTTGATTTACAATGTTGTGTTAGTTTCATGTGTACAGCAAAGTGACTCAGTTATGCATATGCATGTATCTTTTCTTTTATATATAGAAAAAATAATCAACAAGGACCTACTGTATAGCACAGGGAACTCCACTCAGTATTCTGTAATAATCTATATGGGAAAAGAATCTGAAAAAGACAATCTGTAGACGGGAGCCCAGTTGAAACTCAGGAAGGGTAATTATTTATAGGCTTATGCATCTGTCACCTCATCAAGTTTTAGAATATTCTTGTCACCCCAAAATTACCCTCATCATCATTTGCAGTCAATCCCTATCTCATCCCCAGACATGGTAATTTGGAATGTACTTTCTATGTTTATGGATTTACATTCTGTTAATTTGATATCAATGGAATTAAACAACTGATAGCTTTTTACCTTGCGTCTTTCACTTAGCCTGACGATTTTGAAGTTCATCTCTGCTTTGTTCCCTTTCGTCGCATAATAGTATTCCATTGTATGTGTATCCCATATTTTATTTACCCATAGTTGGATGCTAAACTAGTTGTGTACTAGTTGGTTGACTTTTTTTACTTGCTTCAGTTTTTAGCTACTGTGAGTAATGTTCCTATGAACATTCGTATACAACTTTTTGTGTTAACATGTGTTTTCATTTGTCTTCTGTGGATGCCTAAGAGCAGTTGCTGAGGTGTATGGTAAGCCTGTGTTTCATTTTTAAAGAAACGGCTAAACCGTTTTGCAAAGTGATTCTTAACATTTTACATTCCCACCAGTAGTTTCTGAGGATTCTAATTTCTCCATTTCTTCAATAGCATTTAATATTGTTAGTTTTTTTCATTATAGACCATTCTAGTGGGTATGTAGTAGTAGTTCATTGGAAGTTTTTGTTTACATTTTCCTAATTATGTTGAGCATCTTTGCATGTCCTTATTAGCCATTTGTATTTCTTCTTTGATAAAGTGACTGTTCAAATATTTTGCCCATTTTTTAATTAGGTTTTTTTGTCTTCTTGAGTTGTGAGAGTTCTTTATATGTTCTGGGTATGTCCTTTATCAGATAAATGATTTTTATATATTTTCTCTCAATCTATGACTTTTCTTTTTTGCTTCCTTAATGATGCCTTTTGAAGAGCAAGAGTTTTTAATTTACCATTTTTATTATTTTACAGATTATGCTTTGGGTGTCATATCTTTAAAATCTTTGCCCAATCTAACAAGAAGATTTTTTTCCAAGGTTTTCTTTGAAATGTTTTAGTTTTGCCTCTCATATTTAGGTCTATCTTCTATTTTTCTTTTGTTTTGGGGGTGCGAGGAGATATGTTGTGAGATAAGAGTTTATGTACATTTTTTTTTTCAACATAGGGATATCCATTGTCTCAGCACCATTTGTTGAAAAAACTATTGCATTTCCTTAGCAAACTTGTCAAAACTCCGTTCAGTTCAGTTGCTCAGTCGTGTCCGACTTTTTGAGACCCCATGAACCACAGCACACCAGGCCTCCCTGTCCAAACAACTCCCGGAGTTTACCCAAACTCATGTCCATTGAGTCGGTGATGCCATCCAACCATCTCATCCTCTTGTGTCCCCTTCTCCTCCTGCCCTCAATCTTTCCCAGCACTGGGGTCTTTTCAAATGAGTCAGCTGTTCGCATCAGATGGCCAAAGTATTGGACTTTCAGCTTCAACATCAGTCCTTCCAATGAACTCCCAGGACTGATCTCCCCTAGGATGGACTGGTTGGATCTCCCTGCAGTCTAAGGGACTCTCGAGTCTCCTCCAATACCACAGTTCAAAAGCATCAATTCTTCAGCACTCAGCTTTCTTTATAATAAGTCCAACTCTCACATCCATACATGACTACTGGAAAAACCATAACCTTGACTAGATGGACCTTTGTTGGCAAAGTAATGTCTCTGCTTTTCAATATGCTGTCCAGGTTGGTCATAACTTTCCTTCCAAGGAGTAAACATCTTTTAATTTTATGGTTGCAATCACTATCTGCAGTGATTTTGGAGCCCCCAAAAATAAAGTCTGTCACTGTTTCCACTGTTTCCCCATCTATTTCCCATGAAGTGATGGGACTGGATGCCATAATCTTAGTTTTCTGAATGTTGAGCTTTAAGCCAACTTTTTCACTCTCCACTTTCACTTTCATCAAGAGGCTTTTCAGTTCCTCTTCACTTTCTGCCATAAGGGTGGTATAATCTGCATATCTGAGGTGATTGATATTTCTCCCGGCAATCTTGATTCTAGCTTGTGCTTTTTCCAGCCCAGCGTTTCTCATGATGTATTCTGCATATAAGTTAAATGAGCAGGGTGACAGTATACAGCCTTGACGGACTCCTTTTCCTATTTGGAACCAGTCTGTTGTTCAATGTCCAGTTCTAACTTTTGCTTCCTGACCTGCATATAGGTTTCTAAAGAGGCAGGTCAGGTGGTCTGGTATTCCCATCTCTTTCAGAATTTTCCACAGTTTATTGTGACCCACACAGTCAAAGGCTTTGGCATAGTCAATAAAGCAGAAATAGATGTTTTTCTGGAACTCTTTTGCTTTTTCGATGATCCAGCAGATGTTGACAATTTGATCTTTGGTTCCTTTGCCTTTTCTAAAACCAGCTTGAACATCTGGGAGTTCATGGTTCACGTATTGCTGAAGCCTGACTTGGAGAATTTTGAGCATTACTTTACTAGTGTGTGAGATGTGTGCAATTGTGCTGTAGTTTGAGCATTCTTTGGCATTGCCTTTCTTTGGGATTGGAATGAAAACTGACCTTTTCCAGTCCTGTGGCCACTGCTGAGTTTTCCAGATTTGCTGGCATATTGAGTGCAGCACTTTCACAGCATCATCTTCCAGGATTTGAAATGGCTCAACTGGAATTCCATCACCTCCACTAGCTTTGTTCATAGTGATGCTTCCTAAGGCCCCCTTGACTTCACATTCCAGGATGTCTGGCTCTAGGTCAGTGATCACACCATCGTGGTTATCTGGGTCGTGAATATCTTTTTTGTACAGTTCTTCTGTGTGTTCTTTCCACCTCTTCTTAATATCTTCTGCTTCTGTTAGGTCCATACCATTTCTGTCCTTTATTGAGCCCATCTTTGTCAAAACTCAAATGACTGTAAATGTAAACGTTTGTTTCTGGACTCCCAATTCTATTCTGTTGATCTTTGTTTATTTTTGGCTAGATTTTTAAGGCTTTCACAGTAATATATCTGACCTTATCTTTTTGCTTTGTCATCAAGTCTAGACAATGATGGGACTTAAAATGACCTCGTAACACTTAAACATCACTGAAAAGAATAATACAGGAGCTAAGGAAAGTTTTATATGTTCATAGGTTAAATACAAGTTCAGAAAGCGAAAAAGGTCAAAACCTTTTACAAAATAAGAAATTATAGTCACGAAATTGTAGTATTTGTTGTATGAAAATACAAGTTAACCAACAGACCTTAACCAACAGTGGCTTAAATAAGGAGAATTTTCATTTTTCTTTCAGTTTGAGTATGCACAGTCCAAATTGGATGTAGAGGCTGCATTGAGGTGTCTCTACTGTTGAAATAACTATTGACATTAGTACGGGTAACAGATGTTATTTTCAGTAGTTAAGTGTTGTTTTGAGGCACTCTGCCCTCCGATTATTAAAGCTACTTTTTTCCTTGGCAGGTTCTTCAGATCCTGGCTCTTTTTCTCAGCACTGCTTTCTCATCACGAACTTCTAAGAACATGACCTACTCCTGTACCAGGAGAGAAATAATTCTGAATAAGGGCCAGGCTTTTGGTCATTGTGAGATTTCAGCTGGAGAGGTCTCCTCCAGCTGAAAAATCTAATGACAACATTATTTCTAAAACTAGAACTCGTGCATGTTATCCACATCTCAAAGACACTAAAACTTGTTGTTTCCTGGTAAAGGAATTCAATATAGTTGTTACAGTGCGGGCTCTGTCTGGGTTCACATCCTTTCTGCGTCCCTTTAGGCAAACAACTTAACTGTGCTGTGTACTTCAGTTTTCTGTTGTGTAAAATATGAACAGTAATAGAGTGTATCTGTAAAATTGTGAGAATTAGATAGGATGAAACAATGTTATATGCTTATAACAGCATATGGCACCTAGGAAAGGCTCAGTTAATGCTAGTCATTACTGTTACCTATTAGGTATTTGGATATTAGAGAAAACTGAAATAACCTTTAAGGCTGATGGTTTGTGTGAAACATAGTAGATATTCAGTGAATGTTTGTTGGATAATAGTTAAAAATATATGAAGTGCCTTTTTTGAAGGCATGGAGCCTTTATTGAAGAGATAACTAGTTTTCAAAGACAGTGAATAGACAGATTTTAAAGAGTTGGTTTATGTTAAATGTATAGTACATCGCCACGATTTTCATGATGCTGAATTCTGCTAGAACCTTCCCAGTGAACAGGGGCTCAAAGTCTTACCCTTAGTACCATGTCTGCATAAATGATATATAGTCAAATTACACAATAGTGTTAATCATTTGAGTATATTCTACAATGAACAAAGATTTAGAAGTCAGTTGTTTGATTATAGACTTTGTCACCTCTCAAGTTTCATCAAGAAAATATTTAGTCAAAACTTACGCTGTCAAATGGTTCCACTGGGAGATGCAAACGTGACTGAGTTCTCACACCTGAGTCAGAGGCACCTAAGGCTTCTGAGGGCTTCACTCGTCAACTAAATCCAGTCTGTTTCATAAGGTACAAAATACTACAGAAATCTGGGAAAGGGAAAAAAGCACCTTTCGTTTCATAATCAGGAGGGATTACTTGATGAAAGAAATGGCATTTATGGGGAGGCTATAAATAATGACCTTGCTTCCTACTTTCCAGAAAATTTAGGGTAAGCAGATTCTGCTTAGATACATTTTTCTACCCCAAACTTACCTAGCTTATTTTCTCCAGGCTTTGGAAAAGATTTGTCTTCCTGCTGTTGTTCAGTATTACTTCTTTCAGCCTTGCTCCCAATCTGATCCCTTCCCATCTCCCCCAGAGTCTCACACCACATGATAATCTCACTTGACATAACAGTTTCAACTTCTCCTCTGGTGACTCTTTCTTTAAACCTGGGACATGTTATCTTTCTCAGAGTAAAAACAAACAAACAAACAAACCCAGAAAGTTCTTGGGTCCCCTTGTACTGATAATCACCTTTGTCTCCCTTTCCCTTAAAGACAAAGTTTATAAATAAAGGGTTTATACTTGTCTCAACTTTTTCTGCATAGTTAAAAACACTGTTATTCATTATGAACTACAGTTGACCCTGGAACAGCACGGAGGTTAGACGCACCTGAAACTCTGCACAGTTGAGAATCCATGTATTTCTTACAGACAGTCCTCCTATTGTGTGGTTCCTCCATAGCCATGATTCTGCATCCATGGATTCAACCAACATGGACCATGGAGTGCTATAGTGTTTACTATTGAAAAAACAGCCTGCTAGTAAGTGGTCCTGCGCAGTTCAAATCCATGTTTAAGAGTCAGAAATATTTCAAAAACAGAATTATAGAATAAGTACCCATGTATTTGTGCCCCAAATAATAAATAGCCATTTTTTGTCATACTTGAGACCATATTTTAAGAAATAAAACAATGTAAAAATGTAAATGAGTTAAACGCTCATTTACTTTCCCACTGTCCTCCCTTCTAGAGGTTCTGCTGCCCTAAAATTAGTATGTATCCATTCCATTAACTTTGTGATACTGTTACTACGTTATATTTAATAAGAGCTAGTAGTTATGTGGCACTTACTATGTACCAGGAACTATTCAAATCACTTGTCATGTTTCATTTTAGTCAAGGTGCCACAAAGAAGCAGGACCAATAGCATTTAGAGAGAGCAGGAGAACATTTTATTTTAAGGAAGTGTCTTACTAATGTGGAAACTGGCAGGTGTTAAATCTGAAGGGCAGGCTGGCAGGCTGGAAATTGAGGCTAGAGTTGATGTTGCATTTTGAGTTTGAATTGTGCAGGCAGCAGGCTGGAAACTTGAGCGGGATTTCTGTGTTTCCATCTTGAGAATGTTTCTTCTTTCAAGAAACCTGGGTTTTTACCCTTAAGGCCTTCAACTGATTGCACAAGGACCCCTACATTGAGAGTAATCTGCTCCACTCAAAGTATACTGATTTCAATGTTAATGTTAATTTCATAACAGCATCTGCGTTGGTGTTTGACCAAACTCTTGGGCACTGCAGCATTCCAGACTGACACACAACCTTATCCATCTCCTGTACTAACTGCTTTCATCCTAATACCTGGCATACTGAGGTACAGATAGATAAGGGATTTGCTCAAGATCACACCAGTACCAGGTGGTTGAACCAGGATTCCAACCCAGGAGACCTAACTTTAGAATCAATGTACTTTATACTGTGCCACTTCTTCATAAATAATAAATACTATATTTATGTGGCTTCCCCAGTGGCTCAGACAGTGAAGAATCTGCCTGCAATGCAGGAGACCTGGGTTCGATCCCTTGGTTGGGAAGATTCCCTGGAGGAGAGCATGGCAGCCCACCCCAGTATTCTTGTTTTATATGTCTTTAAATTTTATGTAAATGATTTTATACTATACCTACCCTTTTTAAGTTTGCTTTTCCACTCAGTATTGGTTTTGAGATGTGCCTGTTTTATTACATACACATCTACTAGCAGTCCGTTGTATGACTATAAATCTATAACATTCCTTTATTTATAAACATTGAGTTATTTCTAGTTTCTGCTATTTAAATAATCCTCCCCTGGACATTATTTTTATGGCCATATCCCACAGCATGTAGAACTTCCCTACCAGGGACCTAACCCACACCCCCTGCAGTGGAAGAGCGGAGACTTAACCACTGGACTGCCAGGAAAGTCTTCCCCTCGACATTTTTGTACATATGTATCTTTGTATATCTGATCAAGAGTTTTTTGAAGGTGTATACTGCAAAATGGAGTTGTTAGTCCGTACGACATGTACAACTTCAGCTTTCAGTATTGCCAGCTTGTTCTCAAAAGTGATTATTCCAGTATACACTCCAGCAGCATTATCTGAGTTCCTGTTTACCCACATCATCATGTGCACTTGGTATCTTTAGATTTTCTAGTTTTTTGCCAGATTTATATCTGTGAGTGAAATGATAGCTCTGTACATCTTAAACTTACATAATGTTTTATGTCAACTATATCTCACTTAAAGCTAGACAAGGAGAAGAAAGGGGGAAAAACAGATATCTCCTTGTGGTTTCCTTATTTTGCTGATGACTGGTGAGATGGTGCCTTTTTTAATGTGTTAATGGTTTTTTCTTTGAGTTGCCTATTCATATCATTTGCTCATTTACTTAATGGGTTGTCTGTTTTTCTACTGGTTTATATAGGTATTTATATATTAATCCTTTGTGGGTTATACTTGTTATACACATCTTTCAGTTTTTTCTTATCTATGCACTTTGTGGCATGTTTCAGTTTACCAAAGTTTTTAATTTTAATGAGTTAGACTTATCTTCATTCAGTATTTACTGAGAACTTGTTGTGTCAGACACTGTACTACTCTGGGAATATGATAGTAAATAAAGAAGACAATGTGAAACTTACATTTATGTAACAACAGGTAATAAACACAGTAAGTAAAACTATGCAGTGTATTATAAGATGATATGTAATACGGGAAAAGTAGAGCAAGGTCAGGGGAGATCAGTAGCTCTGGCAGGGGGCACAGAGTTAAATGGAGAGATTGGGGTGGATTTCACTGTAAAGGTACATTTGAACAAAGCCTTGGCTGTGGCAAGGGAGTGATCCACAGGGCTGTATAGAAGAAAAGGTGTTGAAGGGAGAGGAGACAGCCAGTGAGAAGACTGAGGCAGGAATATGCCTGCTGCACTAGAGAACTGTAGAAACTGAAGCATAGTGACCTAAGATGGGGGTGGAGGGGACCACGAAAAGAGAGGGGAGAGAGCCAAATGCTAAGCTGTGTAGGCCACAGTAAGGCATGTTCCTTCTGTTTTCTTATGATTTGTGCTTTTGGCTTTTTATTTTAAATTTCTTCCTTACTCAGAGGTCTAGGTGATGATGATGAAGATAGGTAATATTTATTAAGTACTTAACTGTGTGCCAGGAACTTTTTAAAAACTGATTTTATAGATTTATGGAGATGATAGTTCTATATGTAAATTTTAAACATTTACTAATATTTGTTTTTCTTATTTATGTATTTAGTTCATCTGTACAAATTAATTTTTTTTCTGCAGTGTGAGGTAGAGAACCTATTTTTTTCCCTCTCTTTTTAATGTTATCAGTTCTTTCTTTGTGCATCTATCTAGATGATGTTATAATTTGTCTCTTTTAATCGATTGTTAATTACAGTAATATTTCTTATCTAATACTATTAATATTTTGAATAATTAGTAAGATCACATGGTTTAAAATCCAGGATATAAGACTGCACTTGTCTTCTAAACCAGCTCTTCCTTCTCACTTCTCTGTGCCAAAGAATGGTATCATCCAGCCAAAAAACTTCAGAGTTGGTGTAGGCAATGTTCTCATCTGCTCAGTGACCAAGTTGTGTTCATTTTTAACTTCTTAACATTTGTCCTCACCTCTTCATTCCTTTCTCATCACTTAATCATTCTCCAAACTTCTACTAGGGCATGGCATTCTTTTGTTTAAAATCCTTCAGTGATTCCCTAACTCATAGAATCTAGAAGTCTGAACTCCTTACTCTGCCCTACCAGGTCCCTCAGGATCTGGCCTTTTCCAGTCTTTACACCCCACTTATGGTTGATTCCCTGAGAACCGGTCCTTCTGGGGGGCCTTTCTCAGTTTATTCCTCTTAGTTCAGCTGTTCAGCACTTATTTTTCTAGGTCCAAGACTTCCTATCTCGGTGATACTTGTCCTGACTTGTACCCCATACAGATTTTGGTTAATCTATTGTCACTTTATGGTCTTTCTTCACTTATGTATTGGATGGAGGAACGAAGGAACAGACAGGCAATAATTGAGATGCAAGAGAAAGATTATACAGAAAGAAAATGATATAAGCAAAAAAGCCTATAAATATTTCAACTTTGGCTGTTAATTTCATTATTTACCTAGAGCCCTGAGTAGAACCTTATGGAAGTCCAGAAATGTTTGCAATGATTGTCTAATGATTGACTGAAATCAATTCTTTTCATCTCTAATATTTTGTAACTTTGTTGCCATTTTTCTTTTTCTGTAATCTTTTTTCTGTAATTTCCCTCCCTCCTTTTTGTAGATTTTTTAAAAATTCATTTATACATTGGATTGATAAATATTTATTGAGTACCTGCTGTGTACATGGTCCGTGCCAGTGCTGGAACTAAGTAAAGCCCCATCCTGGAGAATCAGTCTTGTTGGTAGGGGATCAGTTCAGTTCAGTTCAGTTGCTCAGTCACGTCCAACTCTTTGCGACCCCATGGACTGCAGCACACCGGGCTTCCCTGTCCATCACCAATTCCTGGAGCTTACTCAAACTCGTGTCCATCGAGTCAGTGATGCCATCCAACCATCTTCCCTTCTCCTCCCGCCTTCAATCTTTCCCAGCATCAGGGTCTTTTCAATTGAGTCAGTTCTTCGCATCCAAGTTTTAGCTTCAGCATCAGTCCTTCCAATGAATATTCAGGACTGATTTCCTTTAGGGTTGACTGGTTATATCTCTTTGCAGTCCAAGGGACTCTCAAGAGTGTTTTCCAAAACCACAGTTCAAAAGCATCAATTCTTCAGTGTTCAGCTTTCTTTATAGTGTAACTCTCACATCCATTCATGACTACTTGGAAAAACCATAGCTTTGACCAGACGGACCTTTGTTGGCAAAGTAATGTCTCTGCTTTTGAATATGCTGTCTAAGTTGGTCATAGCTTTTCTTCCAAGGAGCAAGCGTCTTTTAATTTCATGGCTGCAGTCCCCATCTGCAGTGATTTTGGAGCCCAGAAAAATAAAGTCTGTCACTGTTTCCATTCTTTCTCCATCTATTTGCCATGAAGTGATGGGACCAGACGCCATGATCTTAATTTTCTGAATGTTGAGTTTTAGGCCAGTTTTTTCACTCTCCTCTTTCACTTTCATCAAGAGGCCCTTTAGCTCTTCTTTGCTTTCTGCCATAAGGGTGGTGTCATCTGTGTATCTGAGGTTATTGATATTTCTCCTGGCAATCTTGATTCCAGCTTGTGCTTCATCCACCCTGGCATTTCACATGATGTACTCTGCATATAAACTAAATAAGCAGGGTGACAATATACAGACTTGACATACTTTTTTCCAGATTTGGAACCAGTCTGTTGTTCCATGTCCCATTCTAATTTTTGGTTCTTGACCTGCAATCAGATTTCTCAGGAGGCAGGTATGGTGGTCTGGTATTCCCATTCTTTTAAGAATTTTCCCAATTTGTTGTGTCCACACAGTCAAAGGCTTTGGTGTAGTCAATAAAACAAAAGTAGATGTTTTTTTGGAACTCTTGCTTTTTCAATGATCCAGTGGATGTTGGCAATTTGATCTCTGGTTCCTCTGCCTTTTCTAAGTTTGGTAGGGGATACAGACTTGTAAACAAATATAGCAGTGCTTTTGCATAGTTATACTACTACTGTCCTCATTTTTCCACTGTGACCCCTACCTTGTTAAGGAAGTTTGCTGCTCAGTGGGTTTTTAACAGTTGTGTTTGGCGAGCAAGAGCATGAATGGAAGTGATTGAGGATGGAGTACTGGGAAGAAATTGTCTGAGAAGCCACTTTCCTCTTTTAGTTACTGCTCTCTTCCTGTTCCCCACTGTCAGTATTGAAGAAAGATTCTGTTCTTCAGACTCGTTAAGAAAAATATGACTAAGCTTTTGTACTTTGGTCAGATTAGAAATTAGAAATGTAAATTCCTACTGATGATAGAGCAAAAATTCAATGAGCTTGATTTTGTACTTGTCAAGTGATGATTTACTTGGTACTTACTTTCTTCATTTTCCATGTTGAGAAGGAGATAAGAAAAAATGTGTCTCAAAGAACTATGATTCAGAATTTGAAATAGAATGAAATCCATTTATAATGGTGTCATTTACAACATGTGCACTAGGAAATAGGACAAAGTTACTTTATAAATCTTTTTGTCTAACTTTTATTAAACGCTTGCCCCATGGTATATCTAAACGTGGATGAAAATGGGCTATGTTATATTTGGGGCTTGCTACAGCTGTTAAATTGGAGAAGGAAATGGCAACCCACTCCAGTGTTCTTGCCTGGAGAATCGCAGGGACGGGGGAGCCTGGTGGGCTGCCGTCTATGGGGTCGCACAGAGTCGGACACGACTGTACAACTTAGCAGTAGCAGCAGCAATAGCACAGCTGTTAAATAAGGCTTCCCTGGTGGCTAAGACAGTAAAGAAATCTGCCTGCAATGCAGGAGACCCAGGTTCAATCCCTGAGTTGGGAAGATTCCCTGGAGAAGGGAATGGCAACCCATTCCAGTATTCTTACCTGGAGAATTCCATGGACAGAGCAACAGGTGAGCTACAGTCCTTGGGGTCACAAGGAGTCAGACACGACTGAGTGAGCACACATGCATAGGTGTTAGATATCTCTATAACCTGAAACTATCACAAAATTGTTAATCAGTGTGGCTCAGACGGTAAGGCGTCCGCCTGCAATGTGGAAGACTCAGGTTCAATCCCTGGGTCGGGAAGATCCCCTGGAGAAGGAAATGGCAATCCACTCCAGTACTCTTGCCTGGAAAACTCCATGGACAGAGGAGCCTGGTAGGCTACAGTCCATGGGGTTGCAAAGAATCAGACATGACTGAGTGACTTCACTTCTTCTTATACCCCAATACAAAATGTTTTTGTATTAAAAAAAATTTTTTTAAATCTCTCATTGTAACTTTAAGTGATTAGAACATCAAGGATAGAATTAGAATTCTAAACCAGTGTTTTAAATGGAAAGGACCTAAATCCAGACCAAATTTCATTGTGTCATTGCCATAATTATACACAAGAGCTTTAATAATGGATGCATTAAATATCTTTTTATTATGGAAATTTTTGTTGTTCACAAGTTTTTTTTTGAAGTATAGTTGATTTACAGTTTTAGTTTGAGGTGTACAGTATAGTGATTCAGTATTTTCATAGATTGTATGACATTAAAAGTTATTACAAGATAATGGCTATAATTTCTTGTGCTATACAATATATCCTTGTTAGTTACATATTTCATACATAATAGTTTGTGTCTCTTAATCCCATACCCCTAATTGGTCCCTCCTTCTTCCCCTCTCCCCGCTGGTAAGCACAAGTTTATTTTTTATGCCTGAATCTTCTTGTTTTGCATATATATTAATTTGTATTATGGAAATTATTAAATACACACAAAACTGGAGAGAAGAGAACCATTAATATTCATGTATCATCACCCAGCTTCAGTAACCATCAGTCTCCCACTTTTCTTTATTTCATTTCTCCTCAACTTTTTTTGCTGGGGTATTAAAAATTTCAGATATATTATTTCATTCATCAGTATTTAAGTATACATCTTAAAAGATAAGAGCTTTAAAACTGTAACCAAATATTGATAAGCATTCCTACTAAATTTAATGGTAATCTGATGATACATTTTTGAAGTTCAGGTGAATATGAAGCCACCGAAGTCCAAGTAAAGGAATTTATCAGTTTCAGTTTATCAAATGGGGAATAGTTTGTTCTTTTTTTAGACCCTCAATTTCAGTGAGGTTTTGTTGTTGTTCCAGTTTGGGTTTCACTGGAAACATTTTGAAAAATCATACCTTCATCGTTCCCTCTCTTAAAGGAGAGAGAGAAAATAAACAATATGGATGCTTTTAATACCTAATTTTATTTATTTTCAGGGTACTTCACAGTATACATGTACCTCCTCCAGACCAGGCTCTGGGTAGTGGGAATGAATATATGTGTCCAGTGAAACTCAGTGTTTTCTTATGTGATGAACATTTCCCATTTCTTTTTAAGAAGAAAGCTGATGGAATGTCTTTTGCATTATATTTAAAGAATAAAATTCAGAATCCCCAGTGCTAATGGTAAGATTGACATTTTAATACTCTCATTCTAAGCCTAGCTTCGAATGCTTTGAATAAGGGAAGTCATTTCTTATGGCTTCAAACAGTTAATGCTTTTTTCACTGATCCTCTTTCAGGGATTTTCTTTGTGAGGCTTTTGAAGCCTAATAGAAGCCAGTGCTTTGAGCTAAATCAAAGCTTGCTTCAGCCCTGGCAAGACATATTTTTTTTTTAAAAAGAGAGAGATTAGGGAAGACAGCTATTGTCATGTGTTTGACTCAGCTATACTGAACCAGCATTAGTTATCTCAGCCAATGGGAGTTTTTAAGAGGGAAGGAGGAAGGCAGGGAATTTTCGTATCCATATAACATATATAGCTCTGCACTGCTCTTTGCCTCAATATGCTAAAGATTCTGGTTAATTGGTAAACTAGCCATCTCAAGTTGTAAAATAAATGGGTAGTAACTTTAGATGTCTATTTACTACTTGCGTAACAGTCCCCTGGCACTGTAAGAAGCCAGAAATGACTCCTGTTTTATAACAGAAGGTTTTGATAATATTTAACATAAAAAAACCCATGTTGATACATTGGTTCTGATCACTTCCTGGTTGAGCATACAACCAAATGGCAGAAATACCATCTGAAAGGCTGCATGTGATGGTCTCTACTGTTGACACTGTCTGCCTCCCATTTTGTGTCCAGATATATGTAGGTTTTTGAGATTTGCCTACTTAGTGTTAAATTAAGACTTTAAGCTTCTTGCTGTTTTTAATAAGGCCGCTTTCCTTGGACTTCCCTGATGACTCAGATGGTAATGAATCCACCTGCAATGCTGGAGACCTGGGTTCAGTCCCTGGATTGGGAAGATCCCCTGAAGAAGGGAATCGCTACCCACTCCAGTATTCTGGCCTGGAGAATTCCATGGACTGTATAGTCCATGGTGTCGCAAGGAGTTGGACACGACCAAGCAGCTTTCACTTCTTCACTTCCCTTCAGCTTTCCTTAGGACTGATCGTGTTCCTTGGGTATGTGGTTGTTTGCCTGTCCAGTGCAGTTCTGAGCTATCCGTGCTCAAATTCTATTGTTCATTGTGCTCTGAGTGATAGATGAGCAGGAAGATAGTGAACCAGATAGAACTGGTAAACTGTAAAGGACCCAGAGAAATCCTCTGGTACTTCTCTTTCTCCAAGTAGGATTATATCAGAACAAGTCTGCAAAGTCCATCCTTTTCTTTAATATTTCAAATTATTCACTTAATTAAAGAAATTTTTTTAAAGGTAAACTCTGAGCCAGGCACTGTGTTCAGCTTCTGTCTTTAGACACCTTCAGTCAGCTGTTTGGTCTATCTTTGACGTTTGTAACCTTGATACTTTTGAAGATTACAAGCTAAGTTATTCAATAGAATGTCTCTCAGTTCAAGTTTGTCCTGATGGTGCCTCACGATTAGATTTAGGGTATACATTTTGACCAGACTATCCTAGATATGATATTTTTTTCCCTTTTTTATTTTCAGTACGTGGAATCATTCATTGCAGCACACAGGCTTCTCTGGAGTTGTGGCACAGAGGGCTCAGTAGTTGCAGCACATGGGCTCAGTTGCCCAGTGGTACGTGAGATGTTTTTCCCTGACCAGGGATCGAACCTGCATCCCATGCATTGGAAGGCAGATTCTTAACCACTGGGTAACCAAGGATGTCCCTGGGGCACGATTTTGATTTGTCCAATTACTGGTGATGCTCACTTTGCTCATTTGACTAATGGTGGTTCCTACCAGGTTCTCCATGTAAGGTTCTGTTCTCCTACATGACGAATAAGGTTTTTGTGGAGAAGGCTTTAAAATGCTATAAATATCCCTTTCCTAATCAACATAATTTAAATAATTTAATTTAATTTATGTCTATATGGACTTGTGATTTCCTGTTATTTTGTTCCCGTAACTATTCATTTTAATGCTCAAATATCCCTTTGGGGACCATTAGGAGCTCCTCCAAGATGATGTCTGTGTCCTGTGACATGTTGCCATTTTTCTCTGAGCAAAACTTGGTTTTGGAACAGCAAGATATTCCAGGCTCTTTTTGTGCTTTCCTGGCCCTGACCTTGAAATCATGTATTTAAGAAGCCCTCGTTCGCTTTAGTAGAGAGTGATAATTTAGAAACCAAGATCTCTGCAATAGAGGTACACCACCAGGGAGGTGTCATTGCTTCTAGGCCCCCTGAGCAGATGAAGCTAGGAAATACACACTACACATGTGTGCGCGCACACACACACACACACACACACACACGTGAAAACTCTGACTTTGCACCTTTACCTCCACTTTGAAGCCAAACTACAGGGCTCATTCTAGTTCTTTTTTCATTAATATTTTTATGAAATGTTTTTGTTGAAATACAGTTCACTTACAGTATGTTAATTTCTGCAGTATAGCAAAAGTGATTCAGTTATATATATGTACACTCTTGTTGTATATTATTTTCCATTATGGTTTATCTTAGTGTATTGAGTATAATTCTCTGTGCTATACAGTAGGACCTTGCTGTTTATTCTTTGTATAGCAGCTTGCATCTGCTAAACCAGCCTCCCTCCGCATCCCCCACTGGACCCTCTCCCCTTTGGCCACCTCCAGTCTGTTCTCTGTGTCTGTGAGTGTTCATTCGTGTCATGTTTTAGGTTCATGTGTGTCGTAGTTTAGATTCCACTTACAAGCAGAATGGTATTTCTCTTTCTGACTGACTTCACTTAGTGTGATAATCTAGTTGCATCCATATTGCTGCAAATGACATTATTTCATTCTCTTTATGGTTGAGTAATATTCCATTGTGTATATGTACCAGATCTGCCTTATCCATTCATCTGTTGCTGGACATTTAGGGTGTTGCCATGTCTTGGCTATTGTGAATAGGGCTGCTATGAACATAGGGTTTCTTTCCATTGTTATAACTACTTTCTTTGACATTGAGCAACCTGGATCCTTAACTTGTTCCATCAATCCCTTTGTATGCACAAGGCTGTTATTTCTGCTGCCCCTGCTTCCCCCACATTGTGAGGCTGCCTCCTTCCTTCTGCTGGAGCTCTAACTCCCCATGTCAGATTGTACCTCTCTTATGGATGTCTTCCCCTTGGGTTGCAGCACACCCACGCTAGGCTGCCTCACTGTGTAAATGCCCTCCTCACCCTTCTTGGGCTCTGATGTCCCACACAAGGTCATCCCCTTGTATGGTTACCCTCCTCACTCTTATTTGGCCCAGTCTACCTGCAGAAGGCCATCCTGCACTCTGTTTTCATGGGTTGACCACAAAAGGAGATTGGGTGGACTGATGAGTCCTCAAGGATGTACCCTAATGAGCAGAAACTAGGGCAGAGGTTCTCCAAGTGTGTTCTCTAGACTAGGTCCATCAGCATCACCTGGCAACTTGTTAGGGATGCGCAATTTCAGGGCTTGCCTCAGACTTGATGAATCAGAGGCTCTGGGAACAGGGCCCTGAAATGTGTGCTTTAACACGCCCTCCAGGAGACTCTGATGCACACTTGTATTTGAGACCCACTGTCCTGGGGAAGACAGATTTTTCTACTCGGTATTCCAGTCTTCATTGAGGTTGTCTCTTGAATAATGAAGATTCCCTGGTTGTCACGTGTGCTTGGGGACCATTTTTAGGGTTTTGGAGCCATCCGAACACTTCTGGTCTTGCATCAGGGTCAGACTGAAGTATCTATCCAGATCAACTCACAGTTTGTGGAAAATTATAAAGTTGTAGAAGAATTAAACTCTTCTTTGTCTTCTTGGTTTAGAAACCTTTTCTGTTAAAGCCTAATAGAAACAGTTAAAGCAGGGATCAGCAATGGTAACAGTTACAAAGCAGTGGAATTGGTACATTTTTTTTTTTAATGTCACATATAAGAAAGTGCAATTAATGAACTGTTTCTCTCCTATACTAGCTATGTTTTCTGTAGTCATCAAAAGTGTGCCATGCAAACCTTGTGCACTGTTGTGGAAACTTAAATTGGTATAATCACTGTGAAAACCTCTCTTTTTTCCCTTGAATGACCAAAAATATTTATACTAGAAAACAGAGCATGATTGATTCAGTGTTGTGACCTTAACCTCACGGGATTATCAGGGAATCTGTTCTTTGTTTAGATTCCTGGGCTAGATATTATATCCTTTAGCTTTTCTGTCAGCAAAAAGAGATAATTATGACAAAGTACCTGAAGTAAAAATTTTTTCAATTCATATTAAAAGTTCCCTTAAATTAAAACTTACACGCTTCTTAAAAGGTGATTGATGTTTCTGATTTTTATTTTTCTTTGTTCTCAAGGAAGACCTTTACTACTGTTCTCAAAAAAATTTTGTAAATATTTCTGGGTTCTCTGTTTTGTGTTCATATGAGTAAGTTTTAAGAATATCTAGGTGTAATACCTTTGACTTTTTTTGCACTAAAAGCAATAGATACATAAACACATACCTACTTCTGCTTACAAAGTCTAAGAGATGAAGTAAATCACTTAATATGAACTTTGGCTTAATTTTGGCTTGTCCTTACATATTTGCATTTATAAATAATCTCTTGAAAATGTATCACAAGAAATCATTAGTTTTGAAAAAGGAAATTTGAGAAATTTAATTTCTCATAAAGGCCAAAGGAATTATGGTTTTTAGCAAGAAAAGAGCCATTTGGATTAAGTTAAAGCATGCTTTAGCTTATCAAATTTAATAGTAGGTCCTATCTGTGCTATGAACCTGTATCACCATATACTTTACATAAGTATCAAAGTGCTTTATAAAACTATCTTAACTATTATGTTAGCCAATAGAAATTTGCTCATGAAAATAGAAAAAGCATTTATGCAGAATTGGGAACTACCAGAATTTATTAATAACTTTGGGCCTATATTTATATATTCACCTTGGGTCACTTTCATTTTTTCAACTACTAACCTGCATTTTATAGGGTATGTTATCTGTTACATTATAAATAACATTCACAAAGTCTCAGGACAACCCTCATGAATATCAAGATCTATAGAAATGAGGGCTGGGGAAAGAGAACTCCATGTATTTTTTTTATAAGATTAATTTTAAAATAGTAATATCTCATTCAAAAATAGATACCTGGCAGTTAGAAACTCAATCTCATTCATAACTGTTCGTGTTACTAGCACCTGGAGCTAGATGATAAGAAGGTTTTCAATATGTACTTCTTGATGTAAACGAAATTAGACTATGTGAATCAGCAGTGAAAACCGGTTGGTTATCTTAACTTGGAACTCTGCTATAGTTTATTCTTATATCCTGTTTTTGGAACTATCACCATGAAGATAATGGTAAAAATAAGAAGCCCATGTAGGCCCCAAAGGTCTATTATAATATTCCCACTTACCTTGCTGGCTAATGCTCTTGACACTATTCTGTTGAATTGTATTAGACAGTGTTCAGATTTTGTATTTGCCTGAGGCATTTGTGAGTAGAAGCCAAGTTATAGGGAACAATGGGGAACAAAGAGTGAAAAGGTACCTCAGAGATAAAATTGAGTCACTGACATATAAAACAAAAAGAATTTTTTTTCCTTTGTCAGCCTTCACATATATTTTAAAAGATTGTGTTCATTAATCTGAAATAATCTGAATTGAAGAAGCTATTTCCCCTTGAGCTAAAAGCTTATAACATAGATTTTTATCTATAAGTCACTTAGAGTGAAAAAGTTGGCTTAAAGCTCAACATTCAGAAAACTAAGATCATGGCATCTGGTCCCATCACTTCATGGCAAATAGATGGGGAAACAGTGAAAACAGTGTCAGACTTTATTTTTGGGGGCTCCAAAATCACGGCAGATGGTGATTGCAGCCATGAAATTAAAAGACGCTTACTCCTTGGAAGGAAAGTTATGACCAATCTAGATAGCATATTCAAAAGCAGAGACATTACTTTGCCAACAAAGGTCCATCTAGTCAAGGCTATGGTTTTTCCTGTGGTCGTGTATGGATGTGAGAGTTGGACTATGAAGAAAGCTGAGTGCTGAAGAATTGATGCTTTTGAACTGTGGTGTTGGAGAAGACTCTTGAGAGTCCCTTGGACTGCAAGGAGATCCAACCAGTCCATTCTAAAGGAGATCAGTCCTCGGTGTTCTTTGGAAGGAATGATGCTAAAGCTGAAACCCCAGTACTTTGGCCCCCTCATGTGGAGTTGACTCATTGGAAAAGACTGTGATGCTGGGAGGGATTGGGGGCAGGAGGAGAAGGGGACGACAGATGGCTGGATGGCATCACCAACTCGATGGACGTGAGTTTGAGTGAACTCCGGGAGTTGGCGATGGACAGGGAGGCCTGGCGTGCTGCAATTCATGGGGTCGCAAAGAGTCAGACGTGACTGAGCGACTGAACTGAAAGCCCTTAAAAGTAGAGAGGAATTGGGCAGTCTTTTTAGCAAGTTCTGGTTTGTCCTTTCCAATCACAGTAGCAAATATATATATACACACATACATACACACACACACGTATGAATATATGGGTATACCTCTCCATTTGAACTCCAACCAAAGAGATTTGAATACAGTACTGTTTATTTATAGAATTCTTTGCAAATGCCTAAGTCAAGATCTCTCACCAACATCATTGGACTCAGGGTTCCATCTCTATGTGTAGCTGACAATCTTCACATAATTTTGTGTAATAAAATATAATTAAACATTTTTTAAAGTTAAATTAGATCCCTCCTCTCCTTGTCCTTTTCTCTCTCCTCCTCCTTTTCTCTCTCCTCCCTGAGTGTAATTAGTTGTTCCACACTTTTCCACGTCCACCATTTGGAAGAAGTTTGTGACATCCCAGTGACTTGATGAATACACTCTTCATTTCACTGCCTTTCCTATTTCAGTCATTTGTTTTAAAATGATATATGATATTAGAATTATGAAAGACAGCAACAGACTAAGCCTCAAAACATCCCTTTGAGTGTTCTTCCTCATGCTAGTTATATAGTCAGTTTCCCCCTTGTAAATTATTATAGTGAGGAATTTATTAGGGAAAACATCATTTAAAAATTTTAACAGCTGCTATAAACTGTCATTTGCAGTGCTCAGCTGACATTCAAACAGCTGCAGTCTATGAGTGAGCTTTAACTTTCAGCTGCTGGAGGTCTTTCAATTCCTGTTCCCATGGAAATGAGGAAGGCTGGATGGGTGGAAGGGAAGTGAGGGCTGACTTACACATTTCCCCATACATTATTTTTCTTGCCTCCTCACAATTTCCATGGAAATGAGGGCGTAAGTGCCACTCCACCCCAAGCTTTGGAGAGCAATCGTTCATGTGTAAACAACAGTGGATGGACCTTAAACAGGCATATACAAAACTAATCTTAACCTTTCTTCCACCTGTGCAGCCAAGCCTACTTGCAAACATATTCTTATTTGATCTATTTTCCCATTTAAAATGATTTCTTTTAGTTAACTTTTAGAAAGTTAGTTTGATATTAGCTTTATTCAAAGTGAGAATTGTCTTAGACATACTGTCAGATATACATATATATCTGTCCTGCCTATATTAAGCATTTAGTATGCATGATGTTTTTACTAATGTCTTTCCCCCCAAGATTACAGAAATGAATTTCAGTTTATGAAACAGCATCTAATTGCATAGCATAAAAAGTTTCCTCAAATAGTCTCATTCTTATGCACTACTTTAGAAATTGCCCCACAGAGCAGAGCTAATTATTGGCTCTGTCAAACATATCAAGGAAAACTGCCATTTTTAATTGGTTATCACAGTCTTCTCATTTAGGTAACAGAAATATCCTATGTTAAGTGAATTTCTGTATCTTTCTACTTATCAGCTATCTGTCATTGTGTCTCCTATAATACCCATACTCAAGGAAAATATATAGGCACAGTCTTTATCTCTTTTTTTATTCCAATATTTTGACTACTTAACACGGTCCTTGTGAACCCTGAGACATGAAGAATGTGCTTAACCTGACAAATCTGCATTAAGCATCTACTGAGTATTCAGCTTTTTGTTTCAATTAAAGCAGGAGATACCAAGTTTAAATAAAGCAGTTGTTTGTTTGTTTGTTTTTACCATAAGGCATCCTAATTGGATTAAGAAAATTCATGCCCAGGAAAAACTAATTATAGCCATATGTGATTGTTAAATAAGTTGTATAGACTAGTTTGAAAGAAGTTTTAGGAGGGAAGGGTTCTCTTGGCCTGACCAAAATGAGCAAGGAAGACTTGCTTTAAAGGCCTCTCTATTATTGGTTTTAATGGTCCTTCCTTTGTATTTCTACTGTCTCCTTTTATTTTTTTGTAATTTATTATTTTTTAATTTATTAATTTTATGGGTGCACCATGCAGCTTGTAGGATCTTAGCTCCTCAACCAGGGATCAAACCCAGGCCCTCTTCAGTGAAAGCGTGAAATCCTAACCATTGGACCGCCAGGCAAGTCCTGTACTGCCGCCATCTAACAAAGGCCTTTCCTCCTGAGCTGTTTTCATAACTTTATAAGTATTTTTTCAGTTGTCACCTTCCTCCTTTCTTTATCCCCCTTTCTAGTTTAGCGTAGACACCATTTCCAGTGAACATTCTTACTAGCACAGTTATGATCTTTCTGTGTCTTAAAACCTTACTGACTTCTTATCATTTCTGGGACCAGACTTTTTTTTTTTTTTAAGGTAGTTCTGATGTCAAATATTCTACCTTCTAAGTCCTATAAGCTACCAAAACAATTAAAAAATTCAGTATTCTATGTTCTTTCGTACTCCAGATTGCTTCTCATATTCAGAATGGTTACAAACATCTGCTAAGCCCATGTGCCCAGTGTTTAGTTCAGAAAATATGGTCACACAACTAGCAACTACCAAAATAATTCACACTTTCATCAATTTGGCAATGACCTAGATCTTCTAATGACCTGGCTCCGGGGTATTCTTTCCAGCCTGCTCTGCAGGCGCCATACACCAGGCTCCTAGGTCCTCACTCAGACAAACATAACTGCGTGGCACAATTAGTAGGCCTATGTTTTTAGCTCCATGCCTTTTGCTTACAGCACTTTCTTGCTGCTTCCTTTATGGGATGAGGAGAGAAATAAACCGCAGTGAGCTGTTTCCTCCTTAATCTTACCCCTCTCTATAGCTCTTACAGTCCTACCCTACTGTTAGACTCTACAATTTAAATGAAGACACTACAGGCTACACAGTGTGATATGTGTTAGTTTTAGTCTATACCTTGGACTTGATTAATATTTGAAGCACCCTGATATGGAAATGGAGAAGGAAATGGCAACCCACTCCAGTATTCTTGCCTGGAGAATCCCAGGGACAGAGGAGCCTAGTGGGCTGCCGTCTATGGGGTCACACAGAGTCGGACACGACTGAAGCAACTTAGCAGTAGCTGCAGATATGGGAATGGTAGTTAGTTGGCATTAGAAAAATGCCAATCAGGAAATAACTACTATAAATTCAACTTACTTATATTTAAATCTACACTAGAGGGTTTTCTCGGAGAAGACAATGGCAACCTACTCCAGTACGCTTGCCTGGAAAATCCCGTGGACGGAGGAGCCTGGTAGGCTGCAGTCCATGAGGTCACGAAGAGTCAGACACAACTGAGCGACTTCACTTTCATGCATTGGAGAAGGAAATGGCAACCCACTCTAGTGTTCTTGCCTGGAAAATCCCAGGAATGGCGGAGCCTGGTGAGCCACCGTCTATGGGGTCACACAGAGTCGGACACGACTGAAGCAACTTAGCAACAGCAGCAGCAGAGGGTTTTCTAATTAGCATAAAAGATGTCAAATAATTTTTCATTGAATTGGCTAGAAATACTATATGTAGGCCCCTCTGGCCTTATATAGATTGCATGTAAGATTCTGGCAAGCTAGCAGTCTTAACACCTGCAGGATGGCACCTGCAGCTGAACATGCTGGGCTTGTTGACTACCACCTAACAACTGATGCTTCCTGCTTGGTAGAAAGGTAGTAGGGAAAAGACTTATGGCCGTGATCATCTCCAGTCCTTGGAGGCTATTGATGCCTACCAAAAAGAAAGAAAAGAAAAATGCTGATGAAGATAAAAAGAAAAATCCTGACACTTATAGAAAAGAAAAGTGAAAGTGTTAGTCACTCAGTTGTGTCTTGCTTTTTGAGACACCATGGACCATAGCCCACCAGGATCCTCTGTCCATGGAATTCTCCAGGCAAGAATACTAGAGTGGGTTGCCATTCCCTTCTCCAGGGGATCTTCCTGACCCAGGGATTAAACCCAGGTCTCCTGCCTTATAGGCAGATTCTTTACCATCTGAGCCACCAGGGAAGCCCAATGCTTTTAGGTGGTCAATAGCAAAACCTCCCCGAGGACAATGCCTTCTTACATACTAGCTCCATTTTAAAGTTTGTCCTAAATTTCCTTGTAGATTTGTGAAAATATCCTCCTTTAAACTGCAATAGCGGGAGTCTCAAATTTAAATTATGGCATTAATCAAATTCTGTAGATTATTGTGTTTCTTTTTTTATTCTAAGTTTCTTGATGAGAGGATTGTGTCATAGCTGTCTTTGTATCCCATGTAGTATCTGGCATAGTGCCTTGTACACAGTAGTTATTTGTTGAATGAATGAGCACATACACACACTTCCCAATTCTATGAGGAACAGAACTAACTTTGGGTCATGGGGCCACTGAGAGCCAATGTGTGAGTTCTCAGAGTTCCATGAATTCAGATTTAGAGTCCTCAAGGAGTCAGTAGTAATTGTCCTTGTCTGTAACTGTATCAGCTCTGGTTGTCCCATCAGTACAAAGATACATTGGAACTGTCATCAGTAGTAGAGGAAGGTAGCATTGTCTGTATCATCTTCAGAAATCCACACCTAAATGTATCTGTTTCTGTTTCTTTCTTTTTTTTTTAATGTTATTTATTTCATTTATTTGGCTGTGCTGGGTCTTGGTTGTGGCATGTGCAGTCTAGTTCCCTGACCAGGGATTGAACCAGGCACCCTGAATTGGGAGTGCAGAGTCCCAGTCACTAAACCACCAGAGAAGTTCCCATCCAGTTGCTGTTTCTGCCAACTCTGGCTCTAGAAGCTATAGTTGGAAAAATCTTTAGAAAAATTATTTTTTCTTGTTTTTTATCTCTTAGCCAATTTGAGGCAGTGTATATAGCTAATCAAGTATATAAAAAGGTTAAAGTGACAACAGAAGACCAGGGAAAAGAAATTAAAAAGGCATAAGAATAACATATAAATATAAAACAGCAAAATAAGATGTTTGTAAAATGATAACATCATATACTAGTTCAAAGCCAGGACTTCAGATCCAGACTGCCCTGATTAGAATGAATAGCCACCTGGCTAGCTCTGTGACCTCTGGCAAGTTATTTAACCTTCCTGACTCTCTGTTTCCTCCTCTGTAAAGTGAGGGAAATTAATAGCACCTACCTCACAGATGTGAGGCGAAAATAAATTAATACATGTAGAGTGCCTGGCATATAAGGAAGTGATACAGCCCAATCTTTGCTCTAAAGGCAGAGGAATGCTAATTTCAGTCCATTTGAAGTCCTTCTGTCTGTGTTTACACATTGTGCCTCAAATGAGTGATCTTCATGCCTTGAGTCTCCCACAAATTGGTGCTTATAGTCTCTTGTGGAACTTTCCACATTCTACCCTAAATTATGCAATTATTTGTAAGCTGCTTAGAAGCAAAGACTGTCTTCTTTGTCTTCCTCTTAGCACCCAGAAGAGTGCTTACATAATAGTCTGACTTACACAACGGCTCTTCAGTAACTCTTTGTGGAGCTGTGCAGGAAACAGCAGTAGGTTGGTCTGTGAGGTTGGTCCCTGGAGGCCCTGTACCTTGGGCTGGTGCCCGCGGACCTCGCATACCTCTTCAGCCTCAGCTAGCCATTTCTCTCCTCACTGTGCTCCAGCGGGCCTTCAGTCCCTCCAGCTGGCTTCATGGGCATGTGCCCTGCACGACTGCGTTTGGTTTAATGCTCTACTCTCACCTTGAAATTCTCACTTTTTGAACAGGCGGCCTTGATTTTTATTTTGTGTTGGTCCTGGCAAATTATGTAGCTGAGCATGCTCTTTGCCATCCTATGCCCATCATTCCCTCTGCTGGGAGCACTCTCCCTCCCTACTCTTCACTGGCTGACTTAACTTTTTTTTAATTGTATTATTTATTTATGGCTCCACTGGATGCAGGGCTTCTCTAGTTGCTCCAAGCAGGGGCTACTCTAGTTGTGGTGCTCAGGCTTCTCACTGTGCTGGTTTCTCTTGTTGGTGAGCAGGGGCTCTAGGGTGCGAGGCTTCAGTAGTTGGGGCGCAAGGGCTTAGCTGCTCCATGGCACGGGCATGTGGGAGCATCGCAGACCAGGACTTCAACCCGTGTTCCGTGCATTGGCAAGCAGATTATTAATCACTGGACCACCAGGGAAGTCCCTGACTTAACTCTTCACTTCTCTTCAGCTTTGTTGTCATTGCACAGAGAAGCAATCAAAATTTAGAACCCTGTCCACTTTTATCCCCCAACCTTAACTTAACAGTGCTCACCTTATGTAAGTGCGCTGTTTATTTCAGTTGTGTGATCATTTCTTTGAAGACTTCCTCCCCACCAGACTGAGCACCTGGAGGGGCCGCACTGAGCATTTGTTCTTGGCTGGCTTTGCCTGCAACACGGTAGTTTATCAGTATCTATCTGTGGAGTGAAGGAGCAAATGGGAGGTTTTTAAAAATGCAAAGGAGGGATGAGTTTTTCTTCCCATGTTAAACACTTGGTATATAAAATGGCAGTGCAAGATGGGAGGGAGGTTCAAGAGGGAGGGGTATATGTATACCTATGGCTGACTCATGTTGAGGTTTGACAGAAAACAACAAAATTCTGTAAAGCAATTATCCTTCAATAAAAAAATAAATTCAGAAAGAAAAAAAAATGGCAGTGCAGTTATCATGCATTGAATACTCCTGCTGATGATTTCTAGCCAGTTTGACTTCCTTCCTTCCAGGGACTACCTTTAAGGTAGGTGACTACAGTAAAGGTTCTCAATTTCTCTCGCTTTCCCACTGCTTTCCTTTTCAGATAGTAGGGTACGGTAAAGGTGAATCTGAAGACAGACATACTCAGCCTGTTTTATACAACTGCTGTTTGGCATGTGTGTGTGTGTGTGTGTGTGTGTGTGTGTGTGTGTGTGTTTAATGAGGACCGTTTTTTAAAGTCTTTGTTGAATTTGTTACAGTATTGCTTCAGTTTTATGTTTTGATTTTTTTGGCCCCGAGGCATGTGGGATCTTAGCTGTAGGATCAGGAAGCCATGCCCCTGCATTGGAAGGCAGTCTTAACCACTGGACCGACAGGCAGGTCCCAGCATATTAGTCTTGAATTAAATTTTGTGTAGCATAAATATCTATAGCCTCCTGCCTACAGTGAATATTTTCAGCAAGAATGTATATTTACTTCTGACCTAATTGCCAATGGCAACTGACATAAAAATACCGCTTCGGGTTTCTCAGCATCTGCAGTGCAAAGGCCAGCACTATTCCAGTGAACGTAGCATTTGGTGGTGATAAAGAACAGTGTCCTACATAGCTCTGCTACCATTCTTCCCCTCCTGTCTCATTGTCTAGTTTTAAATAAGCTTAATTAGCTCACTCTGAATGCATAGCTGTATCAGCTTTCTGTGGCCCAGTTTGGGGACTACAGCTGGTTAATCTGCTCCCTGGAATCAGACCAATACCATTCCACATGTGACCAGATTTAGTATATTACATACTACCTTACAGTCTTAATTTTTAGCACTGGGTAGCATTCAGTTATTTTTCAAATGCTACAATAAACATTTTCAGTGATATATTTCTCTCCAAAATCTAAGAGAAAATAGAATTTCTATAATTCAGTCTAAAATTGAAGTTAACCAATATAGTGAGATAAGGATTTGTGTTGCTTTAAAGAAAAATAGGCTAAATGTCTTTTTTCTCCTTCACATACAAAAAAAATCTGAGAAAAAGACTTAAAAACTAATAGGAATGGTTGTAACCCTGTTGCAACTGGTGCATGTGGGTGAAAAAAAGAACCTGTCTTTTTTTTTGTTTGACAAATCTGTACATGCAGCAGGGGGAACAGAAAGAAACAAATATGAGAACAGTATATAGAGAAGGGCATTCTCATTGAAGCTGTAGGCCTCAAAAACTGTTCCATCTAAGCTCTGACTGATTCCAATACCTTAAGGTAATTTGCTTTAAGCTGTAAATCTCTTGAGTTGTTTATGCCTCAGTGCTTTTTTCAGAAGGCTGGGAGAGGAGGAAAATATATCATTTCAATCTGTCCCCTCTTGAGACTTTATGGAATTTTAAGCAGGCTTCTCTCAGAGTGAAACTCCCGGCTCAGTCACCTCCGGGTCTGTTTGACCTTCCCTTTTTTCCTAAATGCCCAGAAAGTTCAGGGTGAACGTGTTTATAGTTTTCTGAAGGCGGCTACACACAGTCCCCTGAGGGCTTTGGATCTCCGACAGCTTCCCAGGCCGAAAAAAAATCCAGAGCTCGAGCTCAGCACATTGTACCCTGTACCATATCTCAGCTGCTTTCTGCTACTCTGGCTGATGAGGTATTCAGAATTGAAAATGTTGAGATTTCACAGGTCACTATTGTGGGGATTATCAGAAATGCAAAGAAGGCTGCAACCAACATTGTTTACAAGATAGATGACATGACAGCTGCACCCGTGGATGTTCGCCAGTGGGTTAACACAGATGACGCAGTGGTGAAAACACTGTGGTCCCTCCAGAAACATATGTGGAAGTGGCTGGTCATCTGAGATCTTTCCAGAACAAGAAAAGCCTGGTAGCCTTTAAGATCATGCCCCTGGAGGATATGAATGAGTTCACCACACATATTCTGGAAGTAGTCAATGCACACATGATGCTGAGCAAAGTCGAACAGCCAGCCTTCACAGGGAGAGCGCCTATCAGCAATCCAGGAATGGGTGAAGCTGGGAACTTCGGTGGGAATAACTTCATACCAGCAAATGGCCTCACTGTGGCCCAGAACCAGGTGCTGAATTTGATCAAGGCTTGCCCAAGACCTGAAGGATTGAACTTGCAGAATCTCAAGAACCAACTCCAACACATGTCCGTAGCCTCAATCAAGCTAGCTGTGGATTTTCTAAGCAACGAGGAACACATCTATTCCACCGTGGATGATGATCATTTTAAATCCACAGATGCAGAATAACTGGATCTAATTGGGTACCCCAGATATTTTCCAGTTGGACCTTTTTTTTGCAGCCTCTTGTCTCCAGCTGTGCATATAGTCTACTTCTAGGAAGTAGATTTCATCTATAAAAGATCTCAACTGACATCCTTTTGAAACTTATTACTACTCTTCTGTGTTTTTGATGGGCTTCCCTGGTAGCTCAGATGGTAAAGCGTCTACCTACAATGCGGGAGACCTGGGTTCGATCCCTGGGTCAGGAAGATCCCCTGGAGAAGCAAACTGCAACCCACTCCAGTATTCATGCCTGGAAAATCCCATGGACCGAGGAGCCTGGTGGGCTACAATCCATGGGGTTGCAAAGAGTTGGACACGACTGAGCGACTTCTGTGTGTCTGTGTGAAGGTGTTTATAGTTCCTGCTTTGTGCTGGTTAAGATGGCACATATCCTAGGTTCACTATCTCCCAGTCAGCTGTTAAAATAGAGCATCTCCATCATCCTGCAGCTGCTTCACTCAGCTAGTTGCAGCAGGTGACTGATAAAGCTTAGCAAGGCTCTTGGGTTTGAGAGCCTTGTGTGCTGAGTGGATGACAGACATATAACATACTGCAATGAAGGCTTTACCTTTGGTGTCAGAAAGGCACCTTACCTTGGGGTTGGTGATTACTTTGGTCCCTCTGCGTGTCACTTAGTCTTTCTCAGTCTGCTCAACTTACTGAATGGACATAATAAACCCAGCCCAAATGTGACTGCTGGGTTTCTGGCCCGTGCATCTTGTTGAGGGTGAACCATGGAAGAGCAAGTTGGGGTGTAGGGGATGGGTTGTGTCTCCTGATTGAAAACATCTCAAATATGAAACATCCAAAATACATGAAATTCACAGTGGGTTATGTAGATTGAGCTCAGTAGAAGTGGGCTGGGCACTGTAAATTTGGAAGTTGTCAAAACATGAATAATAAAGAAATTACCTCCAGGTATTATTTATTGATAGGAAAGCTCTAGAGCAGAAGTGCCAAGAAGTTCCATATAAATAGTACATAGATTATTTATAGACCTGGAGATGAGAAATTAGAAATGAACAGATAAGCAGTTTCTATAAAATGCTGTGTCTCTTAGAGTTACTACAGCTCTGGGGCCAGACAGATTATATTAGAACATGATAAAGAAAGTAGAAATCAATATTTCAGAAGCTTTCATAGATACTCTGATGAGCACACTACATTCAGGAGTAAGCCACAAATGCCGGAAAGTGACTCACATCATACAATTATTCATGAGTGAGAACAGGAGCCTGTCACAGGAGTGTGCACCATTAGGCTTGAGTAATTGGGGAAGCTGAGCACGCCTGACGAAATGAAAGTGCAGCATTGTCGACCATGTGTGAATTCAGGAAAAGTGTGTCGAGTAATTTGATGTCTATAAACATTGGGAGTTACGTTAGAATTACTCCAGGAGATGAATACGTTTCTTGGCCTCACCCCTTAAATCACTGTATTTCCTTAAGTATTGGAGTACAGCTAATGTTAACAGAGGCTCGGGGCTGGGGTGGTGGTGGGGGTGGGTGGAATGGGTGCAAGGGGGTCAAAAGGTACAAACTTCCAGCTGTAAATAAATAAGTCCCAGGGATGTAACGTACAGCATGGTGTCCATGGTTAATACTGTATAGCATATTTGAAAGCTACTGAGAGAGTACATCTTAAAAGTTCTCATCACAAGATGAAGTGAGAGTAACAGTAGAGACGGATGTTAACTAGACTGAATTTGGTGATCATTTTGCAGCGTGTACAGATATCAAATTGTACATCTTGAAACTGATAGCATGTCATGTGTCAGTTATACCTCAATAAAAATGAATGCAGTGAATAATCATTTATAGGCTCTTAAGTTCTCTGAAGGTTTCCCCCAGTTGTTGTTCAGTCACTCGATTGTGTCCGACTCTTTGCGACCTGGTGGACTGCAGCACGCCAAGCTTCCCTGTCCCTCACCATCTCCCGGAGCTTGCTCAAACTCGTGTCCGTTGAGTCAATGGTGCCATCCAACCATCTCATCCTCTGTCGTCCCCTTCTCCTGCCTTCAGTCTTTCCCAGCATCAGAATCTTTTCCAGTGAGTCAACTCTTCGCATGAGGTGGCCAAAGTACTGGAGTTTCAGCTTTAGCATCATTCCTTCCAAAGAATACTCAGGACTGATCTCCTTTAGAATGGACTGGTTGATCTCCTTGCAGTCCAAGGGACTCTCAAGAGTCTTCTCCAAGTACCCTGGTGGGGGGGGGAAGGTGAGGAAATTAACTGTTTCCCTCCTCCTAGTACTAAAAACTCAAAAAGAGTCAGGGTAGCTTCTTTTGCTGAACACCATGAGGAGGGTGAAGTGAAGCCTAAAGGACATGCTCCCTCTTCTCAGATGTCCTCTCTTGATTTCTTCCCAGTTATTTCATTCTAAGTCCTTTAGGTTTCTGCAAACTTACTATTAGGGTTTTGGTTGCCACTGATCCACTTTCTGTTCACAGATCTTGATGGAAGTGACTCAATTAAAAACTCTCAGTCTGAGCACCAGCCCCCCATAACCAAGAAATGTGGTGCTATACTACTTTTTTTATGTTTTTCTCTATCCAGTGATTAATATATTAAATTAGAATCATTGATGTTTAGTTTAAGAAATTATCTGAAGTAAGAGCAGTAGTACATAATAGTTAATACCTTTGGCCTGTTAATTTTTTAGGCACTCAGACCTCTGACAGTCAGGAAAATATTGACTAGATCTTATCAGCCTTTTTAAAACATAGTGATTTACTTTGCCAGCATTTGTATAGATTAGTAAATAGTTTTGTATTTATTTTTGAAATAAAGAAGCAGATTCATCAAGCCAAAAATAAATGCCTCTTACAAGTGAGTGGCCCCTTGTTAAAATTAGCAAAGGGAAGTACAGGAATGTTTGATTGGGCAAGGAAGTTTACATAAACCAGTCATAATGAAAAATCCTTATTGAGGTGCTCTCCCCCTACCCCAGCAAATTTCTTCCTGATCACCCTTGTACCCTTATGAACATCTGCTGTTGGACTTAGGGAACTATATGTAATTAGACACATAATTAGCACTATGTCTAGACTGTCAACTTCTCAAGAAGCTTTGCCTCAGTCATCTGGTCCCAGGCAGTAGATCTAAGTGGTCAAAGAGGACAGAGTTTGCAGGCAGACTGCCAGGATCCCATTTCTGACTCCATTTACCAGCTATGTGATGTTGGGCAAGTTACCTCTCTTGGGCAAATACTCTCCAAGTATTACTTGGATTTTATTTGTAAAATAATTTTTTTTTAGTTTATCTTAATTGTTGGGAGGCTTAAATATAGTTTTCTAATATAGAGTTTTCTAAATTATATCTCTAAAACTATAAGGAAATTCTCTGGCATGAAGGCATTTCATGTTTTTCTTAATGCTGATTACTACTGATCAAAGGCCTTCCTGGGTGGCCCAGTGGTAAAGAATCTGCCTGCAATGCAAGAAATGCATGTTCTATCCTTGGGTCAGGAAGATCCCCTGGAGAAAAAAATGGCAGCCCATTCCAGTATTCTTGCCTGGGAAATCCCAGGGACAGAGGTATTCAAAATAATGTAATAAAAATATGAAGTGAGGTGATAACCTAGATGGGCATGATTACTGAAGTAAAGATTATTAAGACAAATTCACCTAAAGTTAATTGATATACAAAAAAAACTTGTATATACATATGTATGTTTTCTATCAGAGTTATATAAAAACAGGAAATCAGTGCTTTAAATGAAAAGGAGAGAGAGCATGGAAAGTGGAGAATGTTGAACATACAGTAGTTGCTCCAAGATTTCAGTTACCCTAGTCAGCTGCAATCCTGCTGCTGCTGCTAAGTCGCTTCAGTCGTGTCCGACTCTCTGCAACGCCATAGACGGCAGCCCACCAGGCTCCCCTGTCCCTGGGATTCTCCAGGCAAGAACACTGGAGTGGGTTTCCATTTCCTTCTCCAATGCATGAAAGTGAAAAGTGAAAGTCAAGTTGCTCAGTCGTGTCCGACTCTTGGCAACCCCATGGACTGCAGCCCACCAGGTTCCTCCGTCCATGGGGTTTTTTCCTAGGCAAGAGTACTGGAGTGGGGTGCCATCGCCTTCTCAGGCAATCCTAAAATACTAAATGGAAAATTCCAGAAATGAACAAGTGAAAAATTCGTGAGTTTTAAATTCTGAGCTGTTCTGATTAGGATCCATTGTCCTGCTGCAGTCCTCCCAGGATGTGGATCATCCCCTTGCCCAGCGTAGCCACACTGTGTTCCCACCAGGAGTCACTTAATAGCCACCTCGGTTATCAAATCAGCAGTCTGGTCTCACAGTGCTTGTGTCCAAGTAACCCTTTTATTACAGCATGTGATGATTGTTCTATAATTATTATTGTTACTGTTCCTATGTATAGGAAAATATAGAGTGTATGTAGAGTTTGGTCCTGTCTGCAGTCTGACAACCGGTGCGGATGAGAGGGAACTACTGTATTCTTATTCATTCTTCGCCTTCTGTATCTCCTACTGAGGCCAGCTTGATTAACCTTGAGAAAGAGTAAAGCAAATTAGTAATTACAGTCATTCCTCAGTATCCATGGAGAATTAGTCCCAGGACCCCCCATAGATACCAAACTCCATGAATACTCAAGTCCCTTACACAAAATCACATAGTATTTGCATATAACCTACACACATGCTTCCCTATACTTTAAATCTCATTGTTCAAGTGCACAATTACATTAAATTTATGTAACTTAAGGGAAAAGATACCTATACTACTCTTGAGATAGTAGGTTGTTTAAATTTTAATAATTCTTAATGACTTTCTGTTTTTTTTAATTAAAACTACTTACTGAAGAGGTTTTTTAATATTACGTTCCCTAAAATAAAATCAATTTTGTCAGTTTTTAAAACCACAACTGTCTATTTTCTTTGATTATCTCATAAACGACAGGAGTTTCATATCAGCTCTCCTTCCTCCTCCACCTTTTTTTCCCTTTTACTTTGTGCCAATCACAGGTGGATGCTCAATATCACCCCACAACACAAGATAAATAAGCCTGGAAGGTTTCCTAGCAACATATTGTTCTGGGAACCTGCTTTATTTTCCTGAACAAGATGAAGCCAAACATCCTAGAATCTCAGCCAGATGGGAAAGGATTAGCTTACTGAGGGGTGTTTAATGCATTTTTAAAATATTTCACTTTGAAATGAACCTCTTAACATAAGTAACAAGATTGACTTTTAAAAGGACACTCTTTTACATGTTAACAAAAAACCCTCAGTCATAAATAGTTTCAATTGAAAAAATACAGTTTTAGAAGAAATTCTCTAGAGACAAGGTTATACTATGTAATTGACTTACTGGTGAATGAATCCATTTCAGAACCATGTAGAAAATGCTCCCTCCTAAGACATGTTCCTGGGCTTCCCAGGTGGCATTAGTGGTAAAGAACCCACCTGCTAGTGCAGAAGACGAAAGAGACGTGGGTTGGATCCTTGGGTTGGGAAGATCCCCTGGAGGAGGGCATAGCAACCAACCCACTCCAGTATTTTTGCCTGGAGAATCCCCATGAACAGAGGGACCTGGCGGGCTACAGTCCGTAGGGTACAAGACAGACATGACTGAAGCCACTTAGCACGCATGCAAGACTGATGTTCAACCTGGTACCCAGTGGTACCAGTATTCAGCTACACAAAAATATTTACATATTGTATAATACTTCCTTCTCATCTTGTGGGTAAGTGGCTGCTGGAGTAGGCTCCCTCCTCCTCACAAATCCTTTCACTTCTCCCCTTGACCCCGCCTCCTAGGGATACCGGGGAAACCCCTCTCACTGCTTAAAATGCTGGGACTTCTTCCTTTTTCTCCCCAGCTTCAGGCAACTGCAGTTCCAGTGATTTGCCACTTCATCTTGAGAATCTGTTTTTGGTTTTCAGAGTTTATGATAAGTACAGAGAAAAGAAAACTGGATAAAATTGTGCCTCTCAAAGTCAAGAAAAATAATGTTGTTGCTGTTTTGTTAGTACATGATCATTTATATCTTCCTCATTGTTTTTCAGTGATCTTAAGGCCATACTGTTGGCAGGTGGCATTTTTCTGCCTTGCACTCACGTTGGTCACAGTGTTTTGTTGAAGGTCTCTGGAGATGGAGTAGTAAAGATCAGAGTTTCTTATGCCAGTATTCAGTAATGGTTTTGCAATTCAGTGAACATGCTTGAAAGCGCCCTTTCTTGTCTTCCTGGGTAGGCAGTCCCTGTCAGCCAAATGAATATTGTCGTCATATTGTTGAATGATTTGCACTACCCGATGGGCTTGGACTCTGTGAAACTTCCCAGTTGTGATGAAAAGCAGATAATTCCAGCACTCACAATGTGCCTGGATGGGAAGAACAAAGTAATTAGAATAACCTAGTGTCTTTGCTTTTTATTTAACAAATTCTCTGGCCAAATACGAGAGAATTGAAACAATCCTTATCCCAGGATACCATAAGTTTATTTTATTTTCCTTCTGCTGCTTTCCATCCTCTCTTTCACCCTCTCACACACATACTTACATGTTTTCTAAATGCCAGGTTTTGAACTTGACAAAAAGCAATCTGTTGAGGGCCTCCTAGGGGCCAATTACTTGGGTAGATGTCGTGATGGAGGCTGAGGAGCATCAACACATGGTCTTTGCCTTCACTCAGTCCCCAAGAATTTAGCCAAGTAACACACTTGTTTTCATTGTAAAACTTTAGCTTCATGTTAGGACCTAAACATTAAGGGGAGATTTTGATGTTTAAAGGAATTCTGTAAGTTTTGATTGATCAAGAATAACCTAAAAGTAGACTTAGTCTATTATATAAAATATATGACAGATTCTAATGGATTAATTTTTATAATATTTTCTAGAAACACTGTTTTTAAAAATCCCATGAACCAGGCATTACTTTAGATACTTTATGTCATTTAATTCTCTTGACAACCGTTATGAAATAGAAATCGTTTGCCTACCAGTTCTCGAATCTGCTTTCTCTCCAGTATGTAGGTTCCATTAAAAATTTTTCTTTGTTGCTCAGTCTTTTTATAAAATAATAATTATGATCTTTAACATGGCAGAAGAATGAATTTTACTTTAAGAAAAGCAGTTAACAGAAGTAATAGCACTGTTAAATACATTAACAAGAAAAAGGGATGCTATGTCAGCAGTGCTGTGGAACCGACAAGGACCAACTACAACTTCTTTTGGTAAATAAAGTTTTGTTAGAACATGACCACACTCATTTGTTTGCATATCACCTATCTGCAGTTTTTGTGTAGTAACAACAGTGGAGTTGTACCGTAGACCGTATGGCCCACATAGCCTAAAATATACACTATGTGGACCTTTACAGAAAAACTTTAAAAGTGAAAGTGTTAGTCACTCAGTCATGTCCAACTCTTTGGACTGTAGCCTGCCAGGCTCCTCTGTCCATGGAATCCTCCAGGCAGGAACACTGAAGTGGGTAGCCATTCCCTTCTCCAAGGGATCTTTCCAACCCAGGGGTCGAACCCAGGTCTCCCGAATTACAGGCAGATTCTTTACACATCGTGAGCCACCAGGGGGTCTAGATTTCCACCCTACATTGAGTCAGGTGTCCTTCTTTAGAAAGCCAGAGACTTCGTTGGGAAATACATCAGAAAATGGTTTCCTAAATGATTTTTTTCTAACATGGTTTTCCTCTCAACCCTGCAGGTACCAACCAAGAAGCTAAAGAAATATGAGAAAGAATATCAGACAATGCGAGAGAGTCAGCTGCAGCAGGAAGACCCAATGGATAGATACAAGGTATGGGAGACACAGGGCACCTGTTTGAGCCAATATCCTCTTTCCCCTAGAGCCGCAACTGGGGGACATTCGTTCCCTCTATTCCTTCTTGATTGATGTTAACTGTGACTTTGCTCAATGTCCAGGTATGTTTTCATCTCAGGAGACTCCTGAGTAGCCAAACATAATATTTCTTTTCTTTCAGTTTGTATATTTGTAGGTGACTTCACCTGTTGCATTTATACTGGGAGTCTTCATAAGAAGCTGAAAGAAAGGGAAAAAGAAAAGAGAGAAAGTGGCTATCAACTACTTTCAAAAATGAGAAAAAAGAAAAATGGCAAAGTATGGTTTTAGCTGTGCACGGTACATCCACAAAGACTGTTAGAAGGCGAACTGTTCCAAGACTGGCCCGATAACGTTTCAGACTCACCCCTGTCTGGAGCCAATGTTAAAGACACAAACTCATTCAAAAGTAAAGAATAAAAACCACAAAGGTATATTGAGCACAGTCATGGTGTTTGTCGCAACATTTATTTCCACGAACAAGTTTATAAAAAACAGTGACATTTTACAGAGTGCAGTTCCAAAATCAAAATGATTCAGTTTAATATCCCAGCTAGTTGCAGTATTTTTAAAAAATTGGGCTGGTTATAAAGATGTCCTCAATGGTAATTAGCAACAGTTTCCATAAAGCAGTGTTGGGGAAATACTGACCCCACCCTTACTTTTTTCTGACTGAAATATTAGTGTCTCTCTTCAGCATGTTTTGATTCTTCAGATTCCTACAGACATATAATGATTCCCTCTCCACATCAGTACATTAGGACAAGAGAATACTGCATTCATACACCTGAGTCCCAGCGATGCTGAAACAACTTGCCCCAAAAAGTACAGTGATGACATCATTAATTAAGCCACTCACTGTGAGATGACTTCCACTTCTGTAACTAGAGTTGCTTTTATGTAGTCAGAGAGCTGGACACAGGCCACTGCAGTCATGCAGTTGACATAAGGGAGTGGTGGAAGGCGTGTATGGATTCTGTAGTCAGATCTGAATTCAAAACCTGAATTTCTGAAAAATGAGACAGGATTTGGAGTCCAAGTTGGGGATTTTAACCCCCATGCCACTGTTCAGCATCTTAGACTGATTACTGGACCTCTTCCCCATCTGTAAAATGTGTGGTATACACGTTTCCTTGTTGTGAAGATGAGGTACGTTGTATGCAAAGTACCCAGCACAAAGTTGTTCAGTGAAATGGTTGTTATTAGCCTTATTAGGCCTGCTGCCTCTAATTACCCAATTATTGCTAGAATACTATCCCCTTAATTTGTTTTTGCCCCACCAGTCCCTCACTTATCTTTCTCCTAATTCTCCCAAGTATTGTCTAACATCTGTATGTTTCTCCCTTTGTTTATAAAACTGGCTGACAGTAGAATCCCACTGCTATGCAGAACTGTTACCATATAAAGTACTCATAGTTGGAAGCTAATTTCTACCCCTCAATAAAACCAATTTTAATGTAGCTTATGTAGCATGCTGCTGTAGAAAGCTTTGAAGTAGTAATTAAAAAATATTTTTAAGAATCCAAAATGAAACTCTCCTGCTGCTTGCATCATTCTGATTTTCTTATTGCTGCCATCATTCTGAGTGAAGTCTGGGAAGCGTGCTTTAAATAGAAGACAGGGGAATGAAAGACTAAAATTGTGTTCAAATTCAGTCTGGAACTGAACTTGTTATTGTTTCTTATATCCTTTTTGTGTCAAAGCAGGTACGTATAAGTGAATAGTACAATGTGTATTATTATTATTTTTTAAAGTGACTATCATACATATACTATTGATGTGTACAATTTTTACTGAGGAATCAAAGTAGAATTAAACTTTTTTTTTTGGCGTTTGTTTTGAACACAGGTACTACTTTTTGGCTTAAATGCTCTATTTATGTATATAAGATATCCTCTATAGCTATTTTTGTATTATTGTAATAGCTTGCTAATGCATCATTCAGCTAATATTCCTATACCCTTTTAATAATGTCTAAAAATTTGTACTGGAGATAAACTTGGTAAAGTTATCACATTATAATTACATTTCCAAGGTGACAATTGAGCACATGGTTTTCACCCATCAGGAGATTTGTTCTTTCAGATAGTCAATATCTAGTTTAAGAAGCTAATTACAGTTGTATTCATTAACTTAGGAAAGTATCTTAGAAAATACATTTTAGCATCGTATAAATTTAATCCTGTCAAGAGTAAGATTTATGCCCTGGGCATAAGCACTTTATAATTCACTGTTCATGTCCAGGGACTGGGAACCTAGATATGAAAATTCTCAAGAATAACTTGGGGAAGATCTTTGAAGGCATTGAGTTAGAACTTACACAGTTCACTAACAGTCCCTCCTCAGCAGTTACGATCTATAGTGTTTAAAATGCCTTGCTTGCCCCCTAGCTTGCCGCCTAGCTTAATTCAAGAGAATTAAGAAGGTTGTGTCGATTTAAAAAAAAGACCCAGAAATGTCATACCTTATGATATTCCAAGAGATTTTTTTCAGCTTAATACTGTTTCTCTTGGGCATGGTGGGGTACTAAAAGAGCTGTTTCAGGGAAACCAGACATGGATTTAATTTAATTTAATTTAAGATCCAACAATGTAGAGATAACTCTCAGCACTCACATTCTTGCTGTGTCTATCTAAACATGTGTTTTGTGTCTATTTTTATGACATATGAAAATATCTCCTCTTGAGGTTATGTCAGGATACTTACCTGTACCTAACACTTGATGAAATGGCGTCGGTATAAATTTAAATTTTGGAACCCTAAGCACAATGCAAATGTTCTGGAATTTGATAATGGTGACAGTTGTACAACTTTGAGAATGTAGAAAAACCACTGAATTGTACATTTTAGAAAGGTGAATTTTTGATATGTGAATTATATCCCCCCCCACACACAAAAAAACCCCGCCAAGCTAAATGTCCCAAGAGAATTAACATCTGCCTGCCGTGTTTTTTCATAAGCCTCAGTCATACCAGAGGTACCTGTGCAGAAACCATACTTAAAGGAGGGAGACCTCCTGTCAGAATTAGAGTTAATCAATAACTATAGATCCTATATGTACTCATATTTATAAGGGAAAGGCCAGCCAACAAAAGTGGATGATGGATTCATCTTTATATGTGTGTGTGTATGTTTATATACATATATGTATGCACATAGATAAAACCTATAAATAGGTAATGCATATATATGCACAGTGCGTGTGCTACCTGATCTTGAAATAAGTTTGTATTTGAAACTCAGTGAGCTCTATAATGACTGCTTACAGCCTCTGGTGTACTTTTTCTGTTTTATCTTCATGACTAGATTCCAAGATACAGAAAGGAAACTTTATTGGAAGAAGAATGCAAAGTATTTATTATAAGCCTCTTTTATTATCCGTCGTAACTTTGACCTGGCCAGATTTGTGCAGTGATTTTTATTTGCTCTGATGATTTGGTTTGCATATTTATAAATTTTGGATTAAGTGAAATACAAGATAAAGAGTTGTCTGTAGAAATACATCATGTATACTTTCATCTTTGTATACATCCCCAGAAAACAAACATTCATGGATATGTACAGCTGTTTTAGTCATTTAAAAAAATTAGTAGCCAAGCACCTAATAGGTGGTTATCAATTTCAGAAGTTAAAATATTATTTTTTATTTTAAGATGATGAACTGTTTTCATTTGGGGGAAGTTAGTTTTCTAATGATGTAATCATTAATGGCAATTTTAGAGAACTATAGCCTTCATCTGTCTTTAGAAGATGATATGCTTTTCTTGTTTAATTAAAGAAAGAACTACTTGTACAAATGTGAGTTAAGTCTTCAAAAAGCACAGCTAATTAATTAAATTCAGTGAATTTCCCAAAGTGTAATGAAGGTTATATTATTACCTTTTCTAGTTGGGCAAATCCTAGAAAGAATCAGGAATGTTTAAAACTCTCTTGGGTTTGGGAGACAGTATTATAAATATGTAGTTTCTAATTGAAGGATCTTATCTATATTCAGTATAATTAAATTTAGAATGTTTAACTTCTTTCTTGAGGTTAGACATAGTACTTTTGTTTCTTAAACTAAAATGTAATTCAAACAGAAAGAAAATGATTCCTGTAATTTCACAGAAGGTTTTACTTGCTCATACTAATTTCTGTAGAGCAGTTGTCCCTGCATGTAATTTAAAATTAAGCTGTTTAATTATAAATAGTACAAACAAGGTTTTCTAAATAAAACTTAATTTGTACTTGTATTATTTGCTATCCTTACATATCTGAGGAAATAATTTACAACAGTGATCGTATTTTGTTTTTAAATTATGCTAAAGTTTAAATAATGCTAATCATATCTGGAAAAAAAAGATCCTCACCCCCGCCCCATTTTGTTTTGTTTTGTTTTCGTATCGGACCCTTCCTTACTCATAGAAGTCAAGAGAAGTGAATCCATCTTTGAAAAATGTTTTTCATCCAGTGAAAATAAACATACTTTATTATTTTTCACATCACAGAGATGTTACTGGCTTTTGGAAATATTTGTTATGAAATCACATGCTTTTAATGAACAGTGATAGTCAAGAGGAGGGTTTCTATCTGTGACAACCTAATTCTAAACCTCGGATGCTGCCACTCTTTCCCTCTTTGCTCTTGGCTAACTCATGCACTCACTGCTGTAGGATGGTGGAGAAGGCAAGCCTGAGCTCTCTTGATGCTTCTGGAGCCACTTACTAAGAAGGAGCAGGTGGTTTCTGATGCTTTCTGATGATTGAAACTCAATCACCTTGTCTGCTGATTGAGTTATACTTAACACTCAGGGGAGACATAAAGGTTATGCATATTAAGAATCTTTCAGTATGTTTATCAATGGTTTTAGAATTAATGCTCCAAAATTTTTCTTCAATTTTTAGTACATCTTGTTTCCTGTTAAAGGAGGATGACTGGAAAATTACATCACACTCCTGTTTCTACATCATCTGTAACCCATTTGCTTTTTAAAAATTTGATTTATACGCTAGAGTAGTAGAGAGATTTATAAAACATATGGCCTGTGGGCCAAATATGGCCCACTGCCTGTTTTTGTGAATAAAGTTTAATTGGAACACAGCCGCATGCTTATTATCTATCACTGTTTTTACACAACAATGGCAGAGTTGAGTAGCCGCAACAAAGACCATATGGCCTACAGAGCCTAAAATATTTACTGTTTGGGCATTTACATTAAAAGTTTGCTGACCCTGTGCTAGAGTATAATCTAAGATGGTTCTTAAATGCTAAAAGAAATTCAGTCTGGTTTGCCAACTGCCAGTTAGTTACTACTGACAAGATTTTCTCTTTAGTTTGACATTTAAAATTGTTTAAATTTCCACCAGAAAGATAAAACTGGCTGTGTTGGGTGAAGGAAGAGCATGAAATGATTTCAGATATCCAGATTTGCTTTCTCAAATCTCATCTACAATGTAGACATTTAAACATTATTGTCTGTAGGCATTTGTCTTTGAATGTCAAAAAACTGTTGGATGAAATTTGAATTTGATGACTATCAAGGTTTTTGAAAGAGGCACCCAGAAGAAGAAAGGTGAGAGTTGAGTGTGTTGTTGCTAATAAAATTGCCCTGGGTCTTTTAGGGAAACATTTTCTCTGGACCCTGGAATGTCTTTAAAATCATGTGCCAACAATTCATTATAGCAGCAGATAGCACACCCAAAATACTGAGCTAGCGTTTATAAAGCCGCCTCCTTCTCCATCATTTTTTCCTTTAAGGCTGAGTTTATTTTCTTCTGATTGCCGGTTCACATTTCTCTGGTTTCTCATCTTGGGAAAAAATCACTTTCACCATTCCTTATACTGCTTCACCCAAACTCCAATCCCCAGACACCAAGGAGACCTGGGACCTCCGTTTTTCTTCTGCATTTCCCTGCCCAACAATATAATTCTGTTGCCTGAAGATGAAATATTTTGCAAGGTTGCTGGCTTTGTCATGCCTGAAGATGAAATATTTTGCAAGGTTTCTGGCTTTATGATTGAAGGAAGTTCCTTCCACCCAGTTCTTAACAACACAGTGTAAACAACTCACACCCTAGTTGCAAATAGTTCCACGGACAGCATTTGCATCAGTCACTCGGACTGCAAATAGCAGTGTGGAGAGGGAGGAGTTTAGTGTATCACTCTTCGCTGCCATTGGCTGCCTCAAGTATCATTTCTTCCATCAAACGTTAGCTGTCCTGGAGAGAGCACAGAGTAAATGACACTGTAAGGAAAAACAACAGAGCAAAATAGCATTACCAAGTGTCTGTTTTTTGTTATCACCATTTCCTAATTGTATTAGTAGGTGTGCAATTTCATTGGATATTCTTTTTTTTTTTTCAATTGTCTTTGTACCTATGATTGAAAACGATAGTTGGTCTGTGACTTTTGAGGAGGTAAGTTTTTTTGTCTGTGTGTGTCTGTAACATCAGCGTCTGTCTCTCCGAAAAATGCAGTATCCTCCTCCCCCAAGATACTAATCCAACTTTCCTGGCTACACATCTCCTATGCAGGAGGGGACGAAACTAAGGAGAAAAGTTGCTCTCTGCTTTTTGTGCAAATGTTGTTAATTGTGTGACATGGAGGAGGTTTCCAAGAGTGTGATGTGAATTTGTAGGGTTATGTAAGCATTATCTCATGTAGTCTTTTCCAAAAGGCAAGGGAAGCAATTTGCCTGTGTTGTCTATGGGCTCTGAGCGGTCAGCACATCTGCTTGGGCAGACGTGTGGCGTGTGAGCATTTCTGCCCTGGCTGAGGTTAGGGGGCCACTTCCAGTCCACTTCTGGTGGACGCCCTTGCCAACATTTCAGAATGAACCAGGCAACATTACTACCTTTCCCAAAGCTAACCCTATCTTCTTTAGTATAAAGGCAAACTGTTTCTTGAATCAGTCAGTTCTAAAAACAGTTCTGACTCCTCAGAAAGGCTGGAAGAGACAGCCAAGTCATGTCGTCTTTAACCCATGGTAAGTGTGGGCAGGTTCTTCTTCATGGAAAATCTCCATCTGACCACCCCAGGTTCATACTTCGGAGGACGATACTGCATTTTTGGCCCCAGAGCTTGCTTCCCCACGTGTCTGTGAGTGCAGAGCAGGAGTCCACACTCCCCACCGTGCTGCTTGCTTTGCAGACACTGAACTGAAGCTTCTTGCTAGAGCAAAAGCCAGTAGGCTTGCCCCCTAGGCTATTTGGCTTTTTAGGGACCCTCGTGCGTGCGTGCTCAGTCGTGTCTGACTCTTTGCAACCCCAGGAGCCACGTAGCCCACCACGTTCCTCTGTCCATGGGATTATCCAGGCAACACTACTGGAGTGGGTTACCATTTCCTCCTCCAGGGGATCTTCCTGACCCAGGGATCGAGCACACATCTCCCGCTTTGGCAGGCAGGTTCTTTACCACTGAGCCACCTGGGAAGCCTAACAGACCCTCAGACACCCATAATTTCTCCCAGATCTTCCCCTTAGCATCCCACCCCCTGAGCACTGTGTCAAAGGTTCGAGTGTGACAACCATGGTAAGAGGAAATGACCGGTCAAGTTTCAACTGTGCTCATACTTCTTTCTTATATGACATAACCCATCAGACATTTATCTCTAATCAATAGTGAAGTAGCTACCTGGTGTGTTTTTTAAGTCCTTTGAACAAAGTGTGTGTCCACTAGTATTGTATTGTATGCCTTTCAAGTGAAGTGAAAGTCGCTCAGTCGTATCTGACTCTTTGTGACCCTCTGGACTATAGTTCATAGAATTCTCCAGAACAGAATACTGGAGTGAGTACCTTTCCCTTCTTCAAGGGATCTTCCCATCCCAGGGATTGAACCCAGGTCTCCCACATTGCAGGTGGATTCTTTACCAGATGAGTCACAAGGGAAGCCCGGAATACTGGAATGGGTAACCTATCCCTCCTCCAGTGGATCTTCCCACCCCAGGAATCGAACCGGGGTCTCCTGCATTGCAGGCAGATTCTTTACCAACTGAACTATGAGGGAACCCCTCACCTGGAGGTTATTTTAACTTGGTTCTAAGCCTCTGACACTGCAATGTGAAAAACTGGTAGCTGCAGCATTGCCACTTGTGCCAAATGAATGCTGTAAATAAATAGTCGAGGGAGCTCTGTGCCTTGGAGACCTCCAGGTTCAACTTCAGGAGAAACAGGACACTTGGGAATAGGTATTCAAGTCATCTTACCATGGTCTCTTTTGAAGGGATTTATCAAGAAATGAGAAAAATCTCTTCCTGGCCTGAAGCAGTATGCCTTGTGAAATATGTTCTGATGCAATTGTGCTAGATATTGCTGCTTCTTCCTGACAAGGAGGGAATTTATTGGAAAAGTTTCTGAACCATATTTTTTTTAATCTAAGTTTCCACCCAGTATGTAAGTACTGGGGGTCATAGTTTGATAGATCAGAATGAAAGGCTAATCTCTGTCCCCTGCTAGAATTTGGATGACTTCAGCACAGATTGAAAGATTCAAGTGTAGACACATACAGTATTTGATGGGTATAATTTTCCCCTACAAATATGTACTATCTTTTCAGGAATATATCTTGGGGAAGAGTTCCTGGAAAGGTGGCAGTTTTGAGGGCTTCCATTGTACCTTGGTCACAGAGAAGCACCCGTTACAGTTTCACATGCTTCTATTAGGAGTAAACTTTTAAAAAGTTCTTGTTTTGGCATTTTATCCTCTCCAATGAAATTGATATTCTGAATTACTTTTTATTTTTAAACAACTTTTTAAAAACATGTATTATAAATTTATTGCAGACAACTTGGAAACATTAACAAAAAAAGACAACAATAAAATAATACACTATCCACAGTTAATATTATTTGAGTTGTTATAAAAATGGGATTTTCTAGTTACTTGTCTAATTTTTTCCCCGTAAGATAGCATACAGGCTACCCCAGTGGCTCAGTGGTAGAGACTCCACCTGCCAATGCAGGAGAAGTGGGTTCGATCCCTGGGTTGGGAGGATCCCCTGGAGAAGGAAATGGCAACCCACTCCAGTATTCTTGCCTGGGAAATCCTAAGGACAGAGAGCCTGGCAGGCTACAGTCCATGGGGTCACAAAAGAGTCAGACAGCACTTAGCGACTAAACAACACATTAATACCTACAAAGATAGCATACACATTTCTCCTGTCATTCTATATTTTTTACTTATGTGTTAACACTGTATTGGGATTGTTTTTTCTTTCTCAGTAGCTCTTTTTAAAAAATGTTTTGACTGTTCCCAGCTATCCCAGGCTATGTTTTCCAAAGGAAAAGACAGAAATGGGCCCTGTTGACTGAGTGTAGTCAAAGTGCAAGTTTGTTCTTTGGCTTCTCTGCTGGCCCTGTTTTTGGATCGTCTGCCTCCATGAAGAGTCTCAGGCTTTGTCCTTACCGTCTGTTTCTTAGCCCGTTTCTAAAAAACAAAAAGAAAAAAATTAGGTTTTCTCATTTTCAAGTCCAGGTTGTTCTATAGAAGATAAAACTCACCCCCTGCCCCTCCCTCTCCTCTGTCCCTCTGCCCCCCATTCCAGGCTGATACGCTGCCTTCCAGGGCGGAGCTTCGTCTTCTGGTGTGCAACACTGCTTTGTCTTGAGTTTTTGCCGCGCTTGCAGAAAATGCTGTTAGGAGTGTAAATCTGAAAAACAGGAAGGTCTCATCACATTGATGTCTTTCCTGTCAGCTCTCTTTTGAATCATCTGTAACTGCTAACAATAGCAAAGACAGCACTTTTGATACTTTAAAATGGAGGACACTAAATTGCTCTTGGAAAAATAGAGTGAATGTACACAGTATATAATGACTGGTTAAGGGGAGTCCATGCTTCATAAGGATGAGTGACTTGCTTCTTTCATCATATAGCTGTTTCACATTTTTTTTCTGGGAGTTCAAGGGTGAAAAAACCAACTCAGCCATTTATTTTACCCAGAATCTTTTAATTTGAAGTTTTTTTTTTTTTAAAGCAAAACAAACTTTGAGACATTATCATAAGGACTGTTGCTTATACCAACAAAGAAATTGGCCTTCAGAAAAGTAAATGCATTCATATCCAAAAAGAATGAAAATATCAGTTGATAGCAAAACAGACCAAACTGTGTATCTTAAATATACTCAGTTAATTTAAACACTGAAAGGGGAAAAACATTTCAGAGAAAGGCCTAGTGGTTTACCCAATTTCATCCCTACTGTCTTGCCGTTTCCTTTATGGTCCAGGGTGGGATTATTATGCATGTTTCCAGCGAAGACTTGCCTGTGTCTGTGTTCTGGGTCTCTGAAAATCTCACAGGATTGGGGGTGGCTTTGGAAAGTTTGCTTTTCGTGGCATGGTTTTTATGATGAAGCCCTGTCTGGGGGGCTGAAGGGGTTGTAAGTTTCACTGGGTAGAGTTCTGCAGCTGCACCGCTCGCTTAACCCACCGTTGTTTCCCAGACAGCAGTCCTGCCTTCCTGTGCCACTCGCGCCTTCTCCTTCTGACACTTTCAAAAGTTCACTTTGTTGTTTTTGTCGCTTGTCTTTCCTCACCAGTTCTATTGGTGTCGATAGTATGTCCAGGCACTAATGCCCACCTCTGGCTGTTGCTCTTTTTCTGCAGAGGGAGAACCGGAGACTACAGGAGGCCAGCATGAGGTTGGAACAAGAGAATGATGACCTTGCTCATGAACTCGTAACCAGCAAGATTGCTCTGCGGAATGACTTGGATCAAGTAAGCCTGGTTTCACTAGGTAGAAATAAGACTGTGGTGACCTTCAGGGCAAGGACCAAGTTGCTCTCAGAGCAGTCCCACCAGGGCTTGCTCTGTGCTTGATGCTGAGTCAGCTGCTTGATGGGAGAATGGGTGGGTGGCATGTGAGAGAGTGGCAGGTGGGAGGGGACTGTTATACTCCTTGGAGATGGTAAAAACACAAGCCTTTAGGGTTTTGGTCATTTTCAAACAGCATGTGTAAGATACTTTAAAAAAAAGAAAAAAGCTCTAAGCTTTTCTGGTGTCTCTCCTCTTAATCTCTTGTTGTTTTAGTCGCTAAGTGGTGTCTGACTCTTTCACAACCCCATGGACTGTAGCCTGCCAGGCTCTTTGGTCCATGGCATTTCCCAGGCAGTAATACCAGAGTGAGTTGCCATTTCCTTCTCTGGGGGATCTTCCTGACCCAGGGATTGAACCCACATCTCTTGCATTGGCAGGTGGATTTTTCATCACCGAGCCAGCAGGGATGCCGTCTTCATCTCTTCTTTTCCTAAGCCAAGGACTTACAGCATCATTACCTGAGACTTTCAGTCACCAGGAGTATATTAATGCCACTCTAACGTTTATAGTTACTATACTTTTTGCTCCAAGATTTCTCATCTGCAGTAAACATGAGGATTTTATATGAACCATGTACGTTGAGATATGCGTATTGGTGGTCTGACAGGCATCCTAGGGGCAGAGAGCCAGGACTGCCTGGGTGTCAGTCCTGGCATCACCACTCACTAATCACATGACCCAGGGCCATCCTTAACCTGCCTGTAGGTTTCAAAAAGTGTTTCCCTCATAGGAAAGATGTGAGAAATAAATGAAGGAAAGCACTACAGTAGTATGTGTTCAATAAACATTAGCTGTTGCTAGGAAACCCTTAAATTCTTAACTTCCTCATCCTTTCCAACAGTACTCATAGCTTTAGGACTTCTTGTTTTTCCATTGCTAGTGTCTTTGGAAATAATTGGCAATATAGAAGGAACCTTGCACAGTTTTAAATCATCATACTATTTTCTAACTTTTCAAATGTGATTATTCCCAGTGGGGTCAAGAAGTTGAAACTTAGAATGGCTGAATTTGCTTTAAAAAAAAAAAAGAGAGACTTTACCTGTGCTCTAACTATGCATTGGCAATATTTAAAATACAAATCCATTAATAATAAAATGTGATTGGATATTTAAAATGGAAGGTTTTTTTTTTAATGTTTGAAAATGGTCCCTGCCACAACTCCTTTTCCCATATAAACAGCTAATTTTGCAGCTTAGAAGTTTTAACCACAGTAAGTTGTTGGTGTTCATGTTGTTGTTATTGTTCAGTCACTAAGTCGTGTCCAACTCTTTGTGACCCCATGGACTGCCGTGCACCAGGCCTCCCTGTCCTTCACCATCTCCTGGAGTTTGCTCAAACACATGTCCATTGGGTCAGTGATGCTATCTAACCATGTCATTTCCTGCTGCCCCCTTCTCTTCCTGCCTTCAGTCTTTGCCAGCCTTAGAGTCTTTTCCAGTGAGTCAGCTCTTTGAATCAGGTGGCCAAATTATTGGAACCTCAGCTCTAGCATCAGTCCTTCCAGTGAATATTCAGGGTTTGTTTCCTTTAGGATTGACCACAGTAGGATGGGAGATAAAAACCACTGTTAAGAAAAGTGCTGAAAGTGGAGAGGAGGAAGCTGAAGGAGTCAGCACTAACTGGAGTTTCAAAATAAAACAGAAACTGTGCTGCTTGGGACAGGATGTAGAAGGTAGAAGCAGCAGCCCTGTGAGGGGTGGGGATTGCCTTTTGGACCACAAACTGCATCAGCCAGCTCATCTGCAAGCTGTCAGAGGTGAAATGAAAAATGTGTGACTAAGAGTAAGAACCAGAGAAGGCAGAAGGGTCCCATTCAACAGGGCCATTGACCCAGCATGACCTTGACTATTTTGCTCCTATCATAAGTAAGACCATTGTGGTGACTCAGCACTATAAGGAAATTTTTGGCTCCATATTAACTTTGCAAATGACCTTGACCGACACTTGATTCTGCCATTTTGAATATTCTATCCATTAAATAGTTTTCTTAAGATGGCTAGCTGAATGAAAAAGTTTACACTAAATCTGTTGTGGTAATCATTCCACGATGTATGTAATTCAGGTCATTTTTTAATATACCTTAAACTTACACAGCACTGTATGTCACCTCTATCTCAATAAATCTAAAAGAAAAAAAAGTTTTAAGTAGTTAGACTTTATAGGGATGCAATGAAACAAGTTAGAGTTGTAAACTGAAAGTTTTATGGGAAATGTATCACTATATGTTGAGGGACAGCAAAGAGTCGGACACGACTGAGCGACTGAACTGACTGACTGAGCCTTTAAAAAGTAAAATAATAATAAAGTTAAATATTTACTGAGTTCCTACTATGCACCAAGCACTTTATTTAGCAATTTATAAGCATCATCTCATTTAATTTTCCTAATGACTTGTTAGGCAGGTAATCTTCCATTTTATAAATGAGGCAACTGGCATATCTACCATTACTTGGAAAGCTATCCTATAAAAACAGAGACTTACGTGAAAATATATAAAAGCAAAGTTGTTTACTGCAGTGTTACTTACAAGAATGAAAAAGTGAAATGAAGTATATGTCCAATAGAAAGAAAGGATGAAGGCACATCTGTAAAATATATTTTTGGAATAATTTTTAAAAACAATGAGAAGATAATGATATAATATTTTTAAAAGAGTAAATTTATCTGTGTATAATGTTTACATCTAAATTGCAAGGGATATACGCTGGCCTAGGGCCAACCTGGAGGAAAGGAAAGGAAAGGAGGCTGGAATCTACCTTGTGACAGGAAAAAGGCCGACAGGGAAATAGAAATACATCAAAATGTTGCTACCAGAGGAACTTACCTGGTGGCTCAGTGGATAAGAATCCACATGCCAATTCAGGGAACACAGACTTGAAAACACAGGAAAATTCCACATGCCTGTGTGTCACAACCGCTGAACCTGTGCTATAGGGGCCCACAAGCCGCAACTGCTGAGCCCATGTGCTGTGACAATTGAAGCCCTCACAGCTAGAGCCCTGTGCAATAAGAGAAGCTACCACAATGAGAAGCCCGTGCACTGCAAAGAAGAGTAGCCTCCCCGTTCCCCACAACTAGAGAGAAGCCTGATGCCACCAAAAATCTTGGCTTTCTCTGACTACTGAGGCCTAATAAAAAATCAGAGACAAGAGTCTGGGGGAACTAGAAAGGTGAATTTAATCCTCAGCTGGTGGAAGGGGGAGACAGCAGGCACATGCCTCAAAAATTGTGCCCCACTTCCATGAGGAATCTGTGCTGTGCTTAGTCACTCAGTCTTGTCCGACTCTGCGACCACATGGAGTAGCCTGCCAGGCTCCTCTGTTGTTGGGGATTCTCCAGGCAAGAATACTGGAGTGGGTTGCCATGCCCTCCTCCAGGGGACCTTCCCAACCCAGGGATTGAACCCAGGTCAGTGGAACCCAGGTCTCTCGCATTGCAGGTGGATTCTTTGCCATCTGAGCCACTAGGGAAGCCTGTGAGGGATCTGGAGGATTCTACGGATGAGGGCTTGCCCTCAGGGGTCGGTGATGAGGAACAAAAGTGTAAAGATCTTGTATTCTTCCTCTTGCATTGTTTCAAAAACAGTTGCAGACTAGCCTCAGCCTGTTAATTGGGTCTGGCAGTCCCATAGCCTAGTAGTTGACTCCATTGTCTTTTGTGTATTGTACTGTGGCCTTCTTTTATAATGCAAAAAGAGAGAAAACGACCCGGAGTGCTCTGCAAAGAGAGTGCGGTAAAGGTGAGCACCAGATACAGGATGTAATTAGCATAGAGTTAAAGGATAGTAGGTGCAGAAAGCAGCTCCTGCAGAGCCAGGGGGCAGAAAAGCAAGCTTAGTTATAGGCTACAAATTCGGACCCGTTAAAATAAAAACTAGCAGTGATTAGGCCTGCTCACTGTTCTCTCCATCTTCTTTGTTCTCAGGAAAGAAAAGTAAGACTCATTCTTCTTTTTTCCCTTTTCATTGCAACAAGCCTAAGTGCAGCAATGAAGACCCAAGGCACCCAAAAATAAAAATAAAGAACAAATTAATATTTGAAAACTCTAAAAAATGTTGCTGTTAGATATCTCTGGGTGATAAGAGTAAGTCTAATTTTTATATTCATTTTTATACTTTTTTCAATTATTTATCTTTTCTAAGACCTTAAATTACTTAAGTACCTTGGGTTAGAGGCTTCCCTGGTGGCTCAGACAGTAAAGAATCTGCCTGTAATGTGGGAGACCCAGGTTCAATCCCTGGGTCAGGAAGATCCATCCCCTGGAGAAGGAAATGGCAACCCAGTCCAATATTCTTGTTTGGACAATCTCATGGACAAAGAAGACTGGCAGGCTACAGCCCATGGGGTTGCAAAGAGTTGGGCACGACTAATATTTTTACCCTTGGTTAAGTAATAATATGCCTTATAATGTTAATGATCAGAAAAATATATTATTTAAAAAATTATTTCTCCACCCCCCAAAAATTCATTTTGTAGAATAGTCTGGAAAAGTTGCTAGGGTCCTCCTGAAATAATTAATTATTGAGTACCTAAGTATCTCATGGAGCTACTAGATCAGTCCCAAAAGAAAAGATTCCTTCATTTATTCCTTCTCTTTATTTCCCCCTCTCATGCCTGTCATTCTCTTTTTAAAACAGTAGTTAAGACCTGGCCCCTCTGCCTTTTGAAGCTTATTATCTAGATGAAAGAATCAAATTGCTATGTCATTGAATTGCTAATTCAAAACTTGCTATCTCCTCCTAAAATCTGATCCTGCAGTTTCTGCCCCAGTGGGGTTTATATTGAAAAGCTGTCGCTGCAATTTAGGCACCTGGCCCCTCCAGACTTTGAGGAAAGGCATTAGCTTGAGCCTTTGCCTGCCTTTACCCAGTTTGCCCAGTACTTTTTCATTCCCAGCTTAATCAAAATCAAATCTCTTAATTCAGATAGCAGAACATTGGCAAAACTCAACATTCAGAAAACGAAGATCATGGCATCTGGTCCCATCACTTCATGGGAAATAGATGGGGAAATAATGGAAACAGTGTCAGACTTTATTTTTGGGGGCTCCAAAATCACTGCAGATGGTGACTGCAGCCATGAAATTAAAAGACGCTTACTCCTTGGAAGAAAAGTTATGACCCACCTAGATAGCATATTCAAAAGCAGAGACATTACTTTGCCAACAAAGGTCCGTCTAGTCAAAGCTATGGTTTTTCCTGTGGAGTATGGATGTGAGAGTTGGACTGTGAAGAAGGCTGAGCTCTGAAGAATTGATGCTTTTGAACTGTGGTGTTGGAGAAGACTCTTGAGAGTCCCTTCGACTGCAAGGAGATCCAACCAGTCCATTCTGAAGATCAGCCCTGGGATTTCTTTGGGAGGAATGATGCTAAAGCTGAAACTCCAGTACTTGGCCACCTCATGCGAAGAGTTGACTCTTTGGAAAAGACTGTGATGCTGGGAGGGATTGGGGGCAGGAGGAGAAGGGGATGAAAGAGGATGAGATGGCTGGATGGCATCACTGACTTGATGGACGTGAGTCTGAGTGAACTCCGGGAGTTGGTGATGGACAGGGAGGCCTGGCGTGCTGCGATTCATGGGGTCGAGAAGCGTCGGTCGGACACGACTGAGCAACTGAACTGAACTGAACTCAGGCTCCCTGGGCACCAGCAGCTCTTTATGTTTCTCTCTGACAGAGCCTTCTTTCTTGACAACTTGCCCCCGACCCTCTGGACCCCTTCAGTAAGGACTTCTCAGCGATCAGAAATGAAAAAAAGATACATCTCCAGTTCAGTTTTGGTTATCTGCTTTCAGGCCCTTCCTGTTCTTTCTGTTCCCGAGGAACAAAAATCAGAGACACAACCAGTGCTTTCCCAACGCAGACTGGGCCCAGGTCCGTTCTGACCACAGGGAGTTCGTGTTGAACCAAACGCTGCATGTCACAAGCGACACATTCTTTTGTTCTGTTTTCAACTAAACAGTTGCCTTGGTCAGTCCTTTGAGAAATCATTTCTGAAAGAGCCCCATGCCTAATGTTAGAGCGGAGCCTTCTGAGAAGTTGATTCATGTTGTAATCACAGATCAAGTGCCTGTCTCTCTCATTTATATGTCATCAATTCAGTTCAGATCAGTTGCTCAGGTCGTGTCCGTTCTGCAACCCCATGAACTACAGCACACCAGGCCTCCCTGTGCGTTACCAACTCCCGGAGTTGACTCAAACTCATGTCCATAGAGTTGGTGATGCCATCTAACCATCTCATCCTCTGTCGTCGTTACTTTGTGGGTAACTTGTCATCTGGTTTGCAGCTCTAGAATTCTCTGTTTTAAGTGTCCATAGTCAGTATCAATCATCTAATAGGGCTTCCCAGGTGGCTCAGTGGAAAAAAAAAGTTAAAAAAATCATCTAATATCTTACAATTTATTAAAACTTAACTTGCAGTATACACGTTGCTTTTTTTGAGGCCCACCTCTACTTTTAGGATGTGTTTTTTGCCATGTAGATTTTCTTCCTGAAATCTAATGAATGTATCAGAACAAATTTCAGTCCTCAGAAGGGAATTTTTCACTTTAACTACCCGGCAGTTCCAAGTCATCTGAAAACAGCTATGAGCACTGGGCTGTGAGGACATCAGGAACTGGAAGACAGAACCGAGAAGCTGAAAGGTAGTTTCTCTGCCAGGACCCAGCAGACTGTGCTGGCCCGGCCATCTGAACACGTGGGAGACACGGCGAAACACAGACAGAGGGCCACCCGGCCAGTTCTCACAGTGACTTAGCGTTTTGCTGCTGTCAGCCAGGGATGGCTGCTTCAAAGAGCTGCCTGTCTTCAGTGCCTGTAGTTTTCTCTGCTGAACTCATCCTGTGGCCCCCTCCCCCAAGTCTGCTTCTCCGATAACTCAGAGAACCACGTCCATTCACTCAATAAACACTTACGGAGCATGAGCTCTGTTCTGGTCCTGGGCTTGGTGCTGGCGGTGTAGTGATGAGCATAGGAAATAGGGCTCCTGCCTCCTAGAGCTTGCAGCCAAGTGGGCAAGGCACGCACATCACACACACAGTTTGTCACTGTAGATCGTGCAAGTGCTACCAGGGGAAATATGAGTTCAGATGAGGGTGGGGAACCGATTTGGATGGGCTGAGTGGGACGGGGCTCAGGCCGCCCTGTGCTGCAGAAGTGAGCTTGAAGCTGAGGTGAGGGTGAAGTAAGGGCCCTAATGTGTAAACCAGGCAGACACACGTTAGCTAAGTTAAATGTACATACACAGTGCTTTCACAGTGAATTTTGGCTCTGTATCCATATTAAGAGCAGAGCACTCTCTCTGAGTTTTCTTGGCTGTTCTGGAAATACGGTCTTGTGTGCCTGGATTCCTGGTCCTTACTTCATTTTGCCTCTGGGCTGTCCCTGTTATGGGTTTTTGGTCTTCATTTGTCCTTAACTGTACTCACTGCTTTGTGAGTAGCCTGGTGGGCCAGGTTCCCTCCACTGATCTTTAAACTTTCTCACCTGACTGTGCTTCACAGATCAGCCTGTCTGCTCCTCCTCTCTGGCTCTGCCCCACACATCACCAGGTAGAAGCTTCCCAGGGAGGCTCCAGCCCTTCACCCTGTCCTACCACAGCCTCAGAGTCTGTGCTGTTATGGCTGCTGGAAATGCAGAAGAAGCACTTAGAAGGAGCATAGCCTTCCATGCCTTTCACATCTGAATTCAGATTGTGACTCTGATCTTAGATGTGTGTCCCAGTCCAGTTTTTTGATCTCTTCAAAGCTTGCTATCATTACCTGGAAAATAATTTTTGCTATGAGGATTAGAGATAATGTGTGCCGAGCATGCGGTACCTAGTTGGCATTCATTGAAAACAACCACCCCGACCCCCCACCCCTGGGTGAGCCAGAAGGGAAGAAAGGATTCTGGGGATGTTGTCCCAGAAAGTATATACATGCTTTCTTCACCTTCTTCATGACTAATGCGCTCTGGTTTGCAGGCAGAAGACAAGGCAGACGTGCTGAATAAGGAGCTTCTCTTGACCAAACAGAGGCTGGTGGAGACCGAAGAAGAGAAGAGGAAGCAGGAGGAAGAGACGGCTCAGGTAACAGGCATGGGCGGGGGGGGGTAACTAGTCTTTACGCAGGTGCATTGGTTCCTGGACTTGATTAATACTATAAACAGGAAGTAAAGTTGTTGTTGGTCAGTTGCTCAGTTGCATCTGACTCTTTGCGACCCCATGGACTATAGCACACCAGGCTTCCCTGTCCCTCACTATCTCCCAGAGCTTGCTCAAAATCGTGTCCATTGAGTCGGTGATGCCATCCAGCCATCTCATCCTTTTGTCATCCCCTTCTCCTCCTGCCTTCAATCTTTCCCAGCATCAGTTAAATATGAAGTAAAGTTAAATTTGTTCTAAATCAAGGCTGGTACTGAAGCGGTACATGTGAGTAGCACTGAGTCATTTCTCCTGAAGGGTGTTAGGAGAGGTGGCAGCATTTCCACCCTGGAACAGCTTTCAGGAATTTGCCTTCACTGAGATGTCTAGCAAGAGTGTTAAGTCTTCTCCAAGTTTAAGAACTTGTAAATTTCGTGTCACATCTCCAAGATGACTGACTTCTCTGAAGTCATTTATGAGGATCGTTAAGCCAGATGCCTACAGAGATCTCTGCTGAGATTTGCCTCCATCAGTCTCACTTCATTTTCTGGATTGATGACTTTGAAGAAGGAACACCAACATTTCTGTTCCTGGCAGAACTCTCAAATCATAGTCTCTGAGGGAATAGAAAGAAACCCTTGGGAATCAGCCTTGAAGTTAGCTCCCTCCTAACTTCAAGTGGTGAGGATGATCAGCTGGAAGACACGCCATTGCCCAGGAGCCCCAGAGGTGACAGGTGACAGCTGGAGTCAGAGCTTCCGGCTTCCGTAAGGAAGAGCAGGCTGTTTCACCAGTGGTCTCCATCTCTGTCTGTCCCAGCCAGGCACGATTAGCTCAATTATTTTAATGAGTTTCATTTGGAGACATCAATAATAATAATAAATATAAAACAGAACACAAAGCATTTCAAAGACCTCCTTCCAAGCAACCAGGAAAAGTTCCAGTAAAGTTACTAATGAAGGGATGTGTTATTTAGCATCTTCCGGAATTTATAAAAAGTATTCCATGATTTCCATTTTTTCCCCTAAATAATGAAATGTTTTGGCAATTACGGTGGACCAGGAATTTTTTTTTAACGTAATCAAAAATATTCAGGGGCTGATTATTGGTTTGATCTTGGCATTTTGATGGGTTTTACTCTTTTCTTGATTTTCTGCTTTTTGAGGGCCTACTTCAGTACTTTAGGTAAAGAATAAAGCTATTAACAAAGGAATTTAATCCATGATTTTCCTTTTGTGTGTGTGTGTGTGTGTGTGTCTTATTTTAATTATGGTTCCCTTGGGACTATGGTTCCCAAGTGAGATCATTCTCATTTGTCAAATGAGTTAACTACAACTTAGAGAAACTGAGGGAATTACTCAAAGCCTCTCAGCTACCTAAGTTGACCCTGAGTCAGTGGAACCTTATGGCAGAAGGGACAAAGGGCATGGTTGATGTCCTTGAATTATGGAAGATAAAGAACGGAGACCAATAAAAACAAATAAGTTTGAATCAGTATAACCTACAAATGCTCTTAAAATTTTAGAATGTAGCAAATATGAAGAAACTCCCAGGTCCTCTAATGAGAAGTTCAGCTATCAATTGCAATAACTTGTGGATTTGGAAGTACCAAGTATCCTCTGTTCATATTTTGGGATGCTGCAAAGCAGAATTCATCCACTGTTTTCTGATTGTGTACTTGCAGAGTAACCAGGGTTGGTTTTCGTTTGGTCATCTTGGGAGAATTGAATTCTTTCCCTTTTATCTGGTGACATCTAAGCCTTTTCATTGCTCTAACCTTCTTCTTGAGCTGCCAAGCTACAGAAATAACTGTGGTTTTAGGTTCAGCATTCATAATTCAGTATTTCTGTGACTGTAACAAGTACTGCCTCGTATGTCACTTTAACTTCTAAAGTCAGTGTTTCTTTAGTCCACACCTCCATTTCTGACTCCAGTCCCAAAAGCCTCTTGTTTCTACCTCCAGAGAGGTAACAACAGAGTCAATATGAGATGAGAAAGAAGGCTAAAATGTTTTTTCAGTAGTCTCTGACAGAGCATCGAGAGTACATGCAGTGTTTGCCGTGATGTTTTTTGTTTTAGACTCATGAGGATAAAGATAGCTTCTGAACAGACCCTTATTCGACAGTTGTTTACCTTGCTGTTGACTGGGAATCAGGCAAGTCAATATCCATATTACACTCGAATATGGATATTGGTGGAAATGTGTAAAGATTTTGATTGAGTCTTGATGTTTCTCATTCTTACTCTTTATAGCTAAAAGAAGTCTTCAGGAAACAGCTAGAGAAGGCGGAATATGAAATCAAGAAGACTACAGCTATCATTGCCGAGTATAAACAGGTAATGTACCCCTGTGGGCTTCATCACTGTAGAAGTATTTGTTTCACTTTTTTCTTTGAGGAAATTTTGTTTGTTTGTTTTTAGAGTTTCCAGAACAGTTGCTGCACTGCACGGATTATATTTGTTGGCTCATTTTCCCCTCTGAAACAGACAGTGGTTAGACATGCTTGCTGATAACATGGGAAGTTTAATTGAGCAAAACAATCTGTTGGTTGTTTTCAATGTTTGATAGATTTAGAGGAATGAGAAATCTTATTACCATTGGGATCCTGCCTCTGCCTTACTCAGAAGCTAATTTCCAGTAGATCACATTTGCCAAGCACTAGAATTTAGCGTTTGTGCAGCTAGGAGATCCGTGCGTCCTTTGCTGTCACCGTAGAGAACACGGGAGCTCTTTTCTGCATATGCCTGTGTGGCTTTACCCAACAGGGGCTAGTGCCTAGCAGGAAACCTCTTGTGAACCTTAAAATGATCTTTTAATGGGCGGGGGTGGGGGGTGGAGGCAGGGGCTATTCTCCTTGAGGACGTTTCTGATCTCATCACCAGACAGGGTCTCAGAAAGCCTCCATTCCAGCTCCAGTGGTCCCTGCTGGTTAGGCTGGGGCACAGCCAGGAATCCGCTTATTGTCACAAGACCCTGACTCGACTGTTCCAGCTTTCCCAAATTATTAAGGCACCATATGCCACCTACTTATCCAGAAATTTCCTTAGGGTCTCCTGTTTCACAAAGAAGCTAGAAGTCTAAGTCTTACTTTTTTTAAAAGTGGTTTTTTGCTTGTAAATAAAATGTATGTCCCTCGTGGAAGTGCAGAAAAACACAAAGAAAACAAACCTCCCTTAATGTTTCCAACTAGAAAGAATCACTTAACGCACTGAGTATACTTTGTTGCTGTTGATATATAAATAAGAACGCAGTCATATTGTTCAAGCTTTTGGAGGAAAACTAGTTCATTTGTTATTATGAATATCTTTCCACAAGGATTCCCCCCTTTCTTGGAAGATTGCTTAGAACTAAGGCCTCAGAGCTATCTTACTCTGTTTTATAATCTGTTTATATCTATATGCTTATTTATCTATACATATATATAATCTATATATGTTTATTTAATGCCTGCTGCATGTGAGGCTTGATACTTTGGAGGAATAAAAGAGAAATTGATTCAGTTTCTCTTCTCTGGAAGCTGATCTTGTAATAGGTAAAACTTGGCCATAATTAAGAGGAGAGGGAATTATGTATGGAAGATAAGGAATCCCTTCCTGGAGAAGGAAGTGATTTGAGTTGTGCTTCAAAGGTAAGGTGAGGTTCAGGCATCTGGAGATGGAGAAGGAAAGTCTGGAAAGGTTGGAAAAGCATGTGCAAAGGCATCGGAGGTTGGTTAGCCACAGTTCTGTTTAGCAAGAGTGTCAAGTACAGGCAAGAAAAGCAAAGATGAGTTGGGGCCGAGTTCAGGGAACGTCTTCAGGGACAGGCTGAGGAGTTTGTATTTCATTCTGTTTGTAGCAGGACGGTGGCATGACTGGGAGCATGGATCTGGCCCTACTCGGTCCCAGGGAGAACTGTGGAAGCACGTGGAGAGATGCACAGGCAGAGAAAGACACAGAGCAGCCAGAGGCCAACAGCAGAGGCTAACGGAGACAAAACAGGGTCCTGAGCTACAGTAGATAGCAGTGGAAAGGAGAAACAAGAAATACAAGAGAGTTAATAAGGACATTCTGAATTTGGATAGCCAGGAGGAGGGCTGGTTAGACGTTAAGCAGTACGAGGAACGTCAAAGACCACGTGCTTGTCATCACTGCAGGTGCATTTTTTCCATCACATTAGGCCATAGGTGGCCTCCATATGCAGCACTTTTCAAAGAGCAGTCCTCGGGATGATTCTTGAATATTATCTGGCAAACACTTCAAGCAACAGGCCCATCTCTTTGAAAATAATTATACATATAATCCAAATGCATTCTGTAGTTGGAATTGGCTACCTGTTGGCTATATTTCAGAAGGTTTGGGCTTATTTAAAATGGTTTATGGTTTGCCAGAATTGCTATAGAGATCGCTTCCTTTTAACATCAGCCAGTACAGTCCTGCCTATTGTTTCCAGGCCTGGATCTGGAGAAACTGGAGACTGAAATCAGTAAGTTCTGATCTCTGAAACTATAGCCTGGGATTATTTAAGTGTCTGTTTTGATAATAGAGGTGGACCTTTTATGTTTTTAGTCCAAATTGCACTTGAAAATCTGACATCCCCTAAATGTTTTATTCCATTTTTTTTCCAAAATAAAAAGATTCTTACTTCACTCGGGCTTAGTACTACTTGACCTTCCAGTTTTATATGTATATATATATAGTATATATAGGGCTTCCTAGGTGGCACAGTGGTAAAGAATCCGCCTGGCAATGCAGGAGATGCAAGAGACACAGGTTCAGTCCCTGGATTGGGCAGATATCCTGGAGGAGGAACCCACTCCAGTATTCTTGCCTGGAAAATTCCATGGACAGAGGAGCCTGGCAGGTTATAGTCCATGGGGCCACAAAGAGTCAGACATGACTGAGACACTGAGCACAGAGAGAGAGAGAGAGAGAGAGAGAGAGAGAGAGAGAGAGATATCAGTGTACACACACACACACACATGCACACACACAATTTGGGGGACTTTAAAAGCACTTTTTCTCTGTTCCCTGTACTTGTTAGCACCTTGTTTCAGAATAATGAGATGTTTTTTAATGGCCCTATATGAAACCTTTATGTAAATTTTCTTTCCCAGTGATTATCACAACACAGTACTTTTCAGTCATGAAGAAACTGAGGCTTAGAAAGATGAGTGAATATACCCAAGGACACCATGCTAGGAAGTCATAGAGCTAGACTTCCAGGCATTTCATTTTATTCTGTGTTGCCAAACCTCTTGTTTAAAGTTTTAAGTCTCTATTATTTTCTGGTCACTTTAACTTTTAAAAAATTCACTCTGCCACTTCCTAAAGAAACTTGTGATTGAAAACAGAAACTCTTTGTGTTGTAGCAGACAGGAGACATTTCTGGTTCGGAATTATTTTCATCAGATTCCTAGAATAGTACCTTGGCCAAAGTAGACAGTCAGCAAGATTCTACAGATTGATTCCAAAGTGAGGACAGGAATTCTCTGGAACCAGTCACAAAAGCTAGTGACAGACATAAATCAAACTTATCCCCTGTGTTTTTTCTACTGACTGAGATAGAAATGTGCTTATATACAGAACAGGCTTAGGCTTTCTGCGGCTCATTGTGGGAATGACTGGCAAATTTGCAAAATTTCATCTAGTGTCAGAGATGCTGGAGTGATATATGGGTAAATGAACAGCTATGTGCACATGCTACATGAGTCGTTGTACTTTCTAATAAAGCAGCTCTTTTCTTTCTCTTAGATCTGTTCCCAGTTGAGTACCCGACTGGAGAAACAGCAAGCAGCCAGCAAGGAGGAGCTGGAAGTGGTAAAGGTGAGAAAGAATGAAACAGTTCTGTCATACAGTGTCTTCCCAATTCATGTCATCTTAAGTGAGTACTTGATCCCAATATATGATGACACACCACAGGCAGGACAGCCTGTAAATACAGCCCCCACCCCACCTTTGTTACAAAGGATTTAGGAATTATGGAGAATAGGATTCGTCTCTGGACTGGGATGTGGGCCAGATGAAAGCCCATAAACCTTGTGGGCTGTCAGAGACAGGTAACAGGAAAAGAGGTTAGATTTCAGCCTTGGCACACGAGGCCCCTGAGCTTTCTTGCATGTTGGCAACCTGGGAACCCTCAGAAGCCCGCATCCCAACTGTGCCTGGATTGATGTGACTTCAGTGTGCAGCCCAGGAGGATCATCCCATTAATCTCTTAAAACAGCAGACGCCATGGGCAATATAGAACTCAGCTGGAGGTGGATTTTTCCACCAGTGTTTTAGAGATGTAAAGGAAATCTGTAGCATTTATAGGGATCCCCTGGTGGCTCAAACAGTAAAGAATCTGCCTGCAATGCAGGAGACCCGAGTTCTAATCCCTGGATCAGGAAGATTCCCTTGGGGAAGGGAATGACAACCCACTTCAGGATTCTTGCCTAGAGAATTCCATGGACAGAGGAGCCTGGTGGGCTACAGTCTATGGAGTCACAGTCAGATTTATTTATATGCCGCCCCCTCGTGGTAGAACTCCTTGTGTTTCTTTTCTGTTTGAAAAAAGCAATAGCTTACTCTACAGAACCAGGAGTAAATTAAGTGGATTGGTATTCTTTAAGCAGCAGCGTCGGCACAGCCCACTCTTGGGACCAGTGTTACAGAAACCTGATGCAATTCAATTTGAATATATTCAGGTTTATACAGTACTAGTAAGTAAATGCATTCTAGACACTTTTGCATATCATTTAACAACTTGACAAGTTATTTAACCTCGGCTCAGACAGTAAAGAATCCACCTGCAATGTGGGAGATATGCGTTTGATCCCTGGTTAGGAAGATCCCCTGGAGGACAGCATGGCAACCCACTCCAGTACTCTTGCCTGGAGAATCCCCATGGACAGAGGAGCGTGGTGGGCTACAGTCCATGTGGTAGCAAAGAGTCGGCCATGACTCAGTGACTAAGCACAGCTTTATTTTGTGTTCTGTAAACTAGAGATATTACCTACCTCGTAAGGTCATTTTGAAGATTAAATAAGATGATGTATATAAAGTGCTTAGTCTAGAACTTGGCACGCAGTAAATACTCAGTGAATACATATTTTATAAATTATAACCTGAAAATCTGAGACATGAGAACTGAAAAATCTGAACCTTGCTCTGGGAAGGTGACTTTTGGGGCTTTGGGCCTGGGAGACATGCTTGGACATACCAGAGAAAGAATTTAATGACCAGTGGAATGAAGAAGCAGCTAATGAAAAGATGACACCAAAGCCTTTAGGCCTACATGGTGGGGTCATGCACGGTGACACAAGTGTGAGCACGGTTGCTTTGTGTGTGTGTGTGTATGTGTGTGTGTGTGTAAAGAGAGGAGCATGGTTATGGTTAGGGACATCCTGAGCTTGTAACAGTAGGGCATCAAAATAAAAATATTCTATAATATCCCTGATCTCTTAAATTTTTTGAAGATATTTTAAGAAAACAGCAGATCTATTGTTGCTATTGTTCAGTGCTCTCTGCTTGATTGACAGTCCAGGCATATAACCTAGTGACTTTTATCATCTTGAACAATAATGACCATCTTTCCTTAAAGTTGAACAAAAGGACATATCTTGAGTTGGCCAAAAAATTCATTTGGGTACTTCTATACCATCTTATGGAATAACCCAAACGAACTTTTTGGCCAGCCCAATACTTGTTTGTTGCTAGGGGAGACCTAGGTTACTCATAATGACCTTCCTTGTCTAAGTAGGCAAATTTACTTGTACTCTTTAAGCGTCTTCATTTGTAAATGGGGATGATAATAGTACCTAATCATATGGTCAGATCAGATTAGATCAGATTAGTCGCTCGGTCATGTCCGACTCTTTGCGACCCCATGAATTGCAGCACACCAGGCCTCCCTGTCCATCACCAACTCCCGGAGTTCACTCAGACTCACGTCCATCGAGTCAGTGATGCCATCCAGCCACCTCATCCTCTGTCATCCCCTTCTCTTCCTGCCCCCAATCCCTCCCAGCATCACAGTCTTTTCCAATGAGTCAACTCTTTGCATGAGGTGGCCAAAGTACTGGAGTTTCAGCTTTAGCATCATTCCTTCCAAAGAAATCCCAGGGCTGATCTCCTTCAGAATGGACTGGTTGGATCTCCTTGCAGTCCAAGGGACTCTCAAGAGTCTTCTCCAACACCACAGTTCAAAAGCATCAATTCTTTGGAGCTCAGCCTTCTTCACAGTCCAACTCTCACATCCATACATGACCACAGGAAAAACCAAGCCTTGACTAGACGGACCTTTGTTGGCAAAGTAATGTCTCTGCTTTTGAATATGCTGTCTAGGTTGGTCATAACTTTGCTTCCAAGGAGTAAGCATCTTTTAATTTCATGGCTGCAGTCATCATCTACAGTGATTTTGGAGCCCAGAAAAATAAAGTCTGACACTGTTTCCACTGTTTCCCCATCTATTTCCCATGAAGTGATGCGACCGGATGCCATGATCTTCATTTTCTGAATGTTGAGCTTTAAGCCAACTTTTTCACTCTCCACTTTCACTTTCATCAAGAGGCTTTTGAGTTCCTCTTCACTTTCTGCCATAAGGGTGGTGTCATCTGCATATCTGAGGTTATTGAGATTTCTCCTGGCAATCTTGATTCCAGCTTGTGTTTCTTCCAGCCCAGCGTTTTTCATGATCTACTCTGCATATAAGTTAAATAAGCAGGGTGACAATATACAGCCTTGACGAACTCCTTTTCCTATTTGGAACTAGTCTGTTGTTCCGTGTCCAGTTCTAACTATTGCTTCCTGACCTGCATACAGATTTCTCAAGAGGCAGATCAGGTGGTCTGGTATTCCCATCTCTTGAAGAATTTTCCACAGTTTATTGTGATCCACACAGTCAAAGGCTTTGGCATAGTCAATAAAGCAGAAATAGATGCTTTTCTGGAACTCTCTTGCTTTTTCCATGATCCAGCGGATGTTGGCAATTTGATCTCTGGTTCCTCTGCCTTTTCTAAAACCAGCTTGAACATCAGGAAGTTCACGGTTCACATATTGCTGAAGCCTGGCTTGGAGAATTTTGAGCATTACTTTACTAGCGTGTGAGATGAGTGCAATTGTGCAGTAGTTTGAGCATTCTTTGGCATTGCCTTTCTCAATCATATGGTAGCTCTAGGGTTAAATGAGGTAATTAATGCATGTAGACTGTATGCCATGGGCTTGGCATCCAGTTAGGATAATGGTAGAATAAAATTTCTAGAACACATACAAGAAAATGCTATAACACTTCCTATCTCCAGAGTTTTTCTATAGTTACTTTAAGAAAAAGTAGCACCTATCTTAAATAGTTGGGGTTTGTGCTGATTATAACCATTTTGTTCACAGCCCAAGAAAAATACTTTCATAAATGGGCCTTCATTTGATGACCAGAAGCAGTGCCCAAAGAAAAATCATATCACAGTGTCTCAGAACATGATCTATGCTATGAAGCACAGTTGAATACTGGTTATCTCTTTTGGGTATTTCAGGGTAAAATGATGGCATGTAAACACTGCAGTGACATTTTCAGCAAGGAGGGTGCTTTGAAAGCAGCGGCCGTAAGCAGAGAGGACCAGGGCATTGAATCGGATGATGAGAAGGACTCTCTTAAGAAGCAACTGAGGGAGATGGAGCTGGAATTGGCACAAACCAAACTGCAGCTGGTGGAGGCCAAGTGTAAAATCCAGGTTGGTGATTTGGTAAAAGACCAATAAGAAAAAAATAAAAGTTAGTGGTCCAAGATATTCTAGTATTAAAGCTCAGAATCATGGAATGTTATACCATATATGATGAATACATTTTCTGCCCACTAATGAGTTGTATTTTACGTCACTTTTAAACACTGATATAAACCAGTCAATCCTAAAGGAAATCAGCCCTGAATATTCATTGGAAGGACTGATGCTAAAACTGAAGCTCTAATACTTTGGCCACCTGATGCAAAGAGCCAACTCATTGGAAAAGACCCTGATGCTGGGAAAGATTGAGGGCAGGAGGAGAAGGGGACGACAGAGGATGAAATGGTTGGATGGCATCACCAACTTAATGGATATGAGTTTGAGCAAACTCTAGGAGATAGTGAAGGAAAGGGAAGCCTGGCATGCTGCCGTCTGTGGGGTTGCAAAGAGTTGTGTTGCAGAGTCGGACACAACTGAGCAAAACAAAACTAAACAAAAATAAACACATAATTTTAAATTTTTAATAATTAAATTTCACACACACACACATCTTATGGGAACTTAAGCATATGCCTTTTTAGTTTTCCCTGAGATTTTTTTTGCCATGGTCCTTTCTCATTGAACTTGGTCACTTAGCTGATGCTTAGAGATGAAAAGCCAAACCCCTCCTGCTCTCCTTGCCCTAACAGTTGAACGTTGGCCAACAGCTATTCTTTTCTTTGGAGTCCCTTTTCATCTTTACCTGATTTTGCCAAGTCCCTTTCCCCATAATCTCATTCCACTTTGGAGGATATCAGAATTAGGAAAACAGTCCTGGCTTCTGATGGACCATTTCCTTCCATCAGTGATCTTCACCCTCACTGCGTCCTGCCATGGCATCCACTGCACTACACTAATGATCCTGAACTTTCTGCACCAGACCTTGAACATTCTCATGGCCACAGGCTGTGTGTTGGGACCCAGACCTCATTCATGCTTACACTATCAGTAGAACTTCTTTCCATCCATATGCTTATGTTTACCTGTGGTTTTAAACATCTTCTCTCAGGTTGCAGCCTAAATTCGACCTAAATTGCAAGGGGGAGGAAAGGGTAAAATGAGGTTTCCTGTCACTGATCAGAGAAAGCACAGATTCTGCGTTTTAGTGGTAACTCTTTTAGCTCTACATTTTTTTTTCCTGCATTCAGAAGCCAACTAAATCTCACCTGGGTGTGTAGGAAGAAAACTACGGCCATGTGGATTCCAAAAAGCTGCACTCTGATTTTAATTTTGGCAGAGAGAAAACATTTCTATAACTCAGATGACTTTCTTTCTTTAATTAGGAACTTGAACATCAGAGAGGAGCCCTTATGAATGAAATCCAAGCTGCAAAAAACTCTTGGTTTAGCAAAACCCTGAACTCTATCAAAACGGCCACGGGCACGCAGCCGCTGCAGCCGCCACAGGCCACCCAGCCCCCCAAGGAGAGCACATAGTTCCAGCCTCACCCGAACACAGGAGCACAACGATCAAAGCGACGGAAACCCAGGAAGAGTCCTGGTGTCCCTTTGAAAGGAAGGGAGGGAGGCCAGAAAGCAAGCCAGGATCTTTCAGTAGCTCTCAATCTTTCTCGTATGACACTTTTCAAAGGGATGTTATTTAAACTAACCTGATTTATGTTGAATACCTGTGTTCGTGCTTCATGGAAGGCCGTGTTCCGATCCATCATAGTATTATTACACATTATTTTATATGCCTGATATCTGGTTGGAAACAAGTAATTCAGAGCTAAATGCTTTTTATTTAGAATTATTCATAATTATTTTTATCTTACATGAAAATGGAGATGTCTTTTATTCCAAGGTTGAATTGATAGGAAGATATTTGTCACAGCAAAAAAAAAAAAGATTGAAACCTAAACCTCATAACTTTCCAGGACTTCTTCAGATAAAGCACACTGTGGGGCCAGCCACGACCACTGTCAGGTTTCCTCCTGAAAGTGATTCCCTGGACAGCGATAATCCTATCTGAAGGAAAGAGCAGATCTGGGGTTGGACAGTTCCCAAAGAGAAATAGTTTATTTTTATTTTCTGTGGGGTACATCTGGAAATTAAGTGCCAAGAACCATGGAATAAGATAGGCTATTGAGAACACACACTAGATAAAAAAGAACTGAGTTTTTATAAATGCAGGATAAAATAAATCACTTTGGTCCTGGTCTTCTAACAGGTCCTTTTCAGAATCCCACAGGAGAATCGCAAGTTCCTAAACAAGCATACAGTTGTGCCTTCTGGCAAATGTGAAGTCAGAAGTGGATATTACGAGTTTCATCTTTAGGAGACCTTTACCAGAGAAGCCTGAAAGGCCCAGGAACAGTTACTGTGCTTAGAATGGAATGTAGAACCAGGGACAGAGTATTCGTTTAATGTTGACATATACTTTGCGAAGGAAACACTAATATACTGTAACTTTGTTAAAGTTATGAAATGGGAAATAGAGGTCAGCTTCATATCACCTTAATTTAATACTAGGCCCCTTTTTCTGAGTTCTGTAGCTTCCTAAAAATGTGCCCTTGGTACCCCTAGATGAAGAGATGCAAATGCATTTGTAACATTTTTGACTGCATATAAAACCTTTATAGAAATACTTATCTCATGGAAAGGCAAAGCTATTGTGTAAAAGTTGATGGAAATATTTTTTTTCAATTATATTTAACATGTCTTTATAAATAGTCTTTGCAGGAAATCCTTTGGTAAGGGAAAAACCAATTTTCCCATTTTTTAAGCTGTTTTGGAGGCCTTCGGTCCTTTTACGTCAACCAAACTACTGTCGTCTATGTACAGTAACATTTATTGATGCTCATCCTTGGCTTCACTGTCGAACATATTCTTTGCAGAGGATCTTAAACCCTGTAGTGGCAGAGTGACTCTCATCTGCGCCATATGTTTCAGTTAAAAGTGACACACTCTTGGAAGTAAAAATCATGTAAGAGCCATCTCAAGTCCAGGAGCATGCACTACAGGTTGCTCACGGTGGATCCTCTCCTCTAAAATAATCATTAAGCTCTAAAAAGTGAAGTTCCCCTCATCGGTAAGTGTTCTTCTGTCATCTATAGCCTATAAAATTGATGTGGTTGTTTGCTGTCCTTCATTACACTCATCAAATAATACTTTCCCTACAGAATTCCCTTTTTTTTTTGTCCTGACATCTTTCATCATAGTTTTCCTTTCACCCCAAAGGAAAATAACTCAGCATTCTGAGTATCTGTGTTGACTTTAACATTCCATTTATGGTGGTTTAGAAAAGTTAATATTTTTTTGTAAAATATAATGGCTAGAAAATTGCATCTTGGTACTTGTTTTTGTAAATCATTTAGTAAAATTTGTTAGCTTTCCTGGTACTTTATGCTTTGATCCCAAGAAGCCTTGTACAAGTTGCCTTATCAGATGGCTAGCTAAATTAAGGATGTTCTTTTGTGTTTTGTGAATCTCATAATTCTACTGTACAGAGCTCTTTTTACATTTCACTGAATGCCTAAATTGCATAATTTTCCTTAAATGGTAGTTGAGAGAGAACTAGCTCCAGGCTCACTTCTTACCTGCAGACCTGGCTCAGCTTTATACTCCCTAACATTTGTTTCTTTAAACAAAATCACCAGGTACAAACATTGTAAACATTTAATCGGTTGCATTTTAACAGATTATAATGGCCATCTATAGATTTTTTTTCCTCCTCCAGTTCCACATCATACTTGGGTGTGTGTATTAGTATCATAGTCTAAACTGTCTCTCACTACAATGCCTTTGGGTGAGTAGCAATAGCAAATACAGAAAGAAAGAAAATGCAAAAGTTGGTATATATTATTCATACAATGTTACAATAGCACTATCCCAGACCACATGCCTTTCACCATATATTGTTTAAAAACTCATGCATTCCAGCATTAAGTATCTGCTAGTTTTAATTTCGGAGAAGGCAATGGCACCCCACTCCAGTACTCTTGCCTGAAGGATCCCATGGACGGAGGAGCCTGGTAGGCTGCAGTCCATGGGGTCGCTGAGGGTTGGACACGACTGCACGACTGAGCGACTTCACTTTCACTTTTCACTCTCACGCATTGGAGAAGGAAATGGCAACCCACTCCAGTGTGCTTGCCTGGAGAATCCTAGGGATGGGGGAGCCTGGTGGGCTGCCGTCTCTGGGGTCGCACAGAGTCAGACACGACTGACATGACTTAGCAGTAGTAGCAGTTTTAATTTATCTTAACTTGAAGTATATTTGAGAATTCATACTCTTCTTTTGGTTTTAGAAAGAGGTTGACCAGCTCAAATATCCAGGAAAACTTCAAATATTTTAGTGTTTTTCATCTTTTCCTTGGATACATTGTATAAAACATTCCTCCAAAAATCCAACATTTGCAGCATTCTGAAAAGTGAAGAGTTCTCCTTTCATTAAATTCTTCAATATCAGAGAATGAAGTTCAATTTGATAATTCACTCATTAGCTTTTATATCTTGAGAATCTTTAACACATTCCTTAGAGCTGAAAGAAACCAAGTTGAATTTTGCAGTGCATATGTTTTCTAGCTTCCCACATCCTGAGCCATGGCACAATTTGGTTATATTTAGTTACATATAATTTAATGCAAAGAAATTCTCCATTACTGTGTATGAGTGCCTATCAGAAACACTAATAGGAATGTCACGTAGGCCTATGGCCTATCCTTCCATGCAACCAATAATTCTCTTTCCCTCTCCCAACTATTAAGTTCGTGGTTTGTTTTTCATTGGCTTTCTTAAATTTCCATAATAAAGTAGAAAAGTAATCTTTGTACTGATTTTGGGATATTTAATAGTATTTATCTGGTTTCATTGTTTTCAAAACTTTCATCCTCTTATACTATGTATTAATGTTTATGTTTCTCAAACCCTTACTCCATTTTCCTAAAATACTTTCCAGTTGATAACGAGTGGCTTCATTTCCTAGCTGAAGTGAGAGAAACAAGAGAATACACAATGTAGGGCACAAGAGATGAAAGGTCCTTAAAGAAACGGATTCATTTCTGAGGATAAGAATCACATATGTAACTAACGTAAGGGATTGAGTTTTCTTTTTCTTTAGTTGAGATCAGTCTACTAATTATTCTGGTAAGGTGGTTGTCCAATTTCATGATCGTATTAGGGAAAAAGAAGCTTTTAAAAAGTGAAATGTTTTATCTTTCTGGCACAGAACACTTTTAATACTGAGTAAGATGATTCTGTTGTATAACTTACTCTTAAAAAAAAAATTCTTCTTCTCTTGTTCAAGTATAGGTAAACGAGAGCATGAACTATTGTTTGATTTGAATGCTGTGAGATTTGTGTGTGTGTGTGATTAGTGATTGGTATAACTTTATATGGCTTATCCCTGCCTCTTTGGTATACCCTGGTACCATCCAACTGAATATGCACACGGTGATCAGATACAGAAGGCCAGACCCAGCTCAGTGGCCTGTGTTTCCTACCACCAGATACAAAACTCTTGCTCTCTAGTTGCCATGCTGATGGTCACACTGAACTGGAACTGCTCCAGAACATCTTCCTGTCTCGTCGTGGCTTCCATGTAACACAGGCAGAGCCCTTAGGGATTTTCTTATCTTTCAAGAGCTACCAACATGAAAACTTGCATGTGGGCTGCACCTCGATAGGAGATGATCATCTTGAGTTGTAAGGAGAAAAGTGGATATTCGTGAGTAGCTTAGCAACTATAGGCAGCTGTCAGACATTCCTGTCTTAGCTTCCATCGAAAAGACTACATGTCGAGCTTATCTACAAGTGTGTTTGCTCCCTGCTATAAAAACATCTTCATCAACGTGTCCCACTCTCCCTGCCTCCACCCCTGGTTTTTTGTTAGTGGTATTCTGGAAACTTTAAAAAAAAGAATCATTGAGTAGAAAGTGAACATTTTAAGTTACTTTCCTTTTTCATTGGCAATAAATTAACATGTAAAATCTCTTCTGTTGAAATGTAACTTTTAATAACTATATATTATATATGGAATAAAATATAGGGAACTGAATGATAAGGACATAAATTCATCAAGACTCTGGTGTCATGAAAGCACAAGAATAAAGTCTGGAATTGGTCCCAGAATCCAAGATCGTAATAGCCTTTGCATCAGTTTCTCTATTTTTGGTATTCTGCATAATGTATGGATCCTTAGTTCAAATAAGAAAGAAAGTTTCTCAGTCAGCCTCACTTCATTTCTTTCAACTCCTACCTTTCCCTTGCTGAGGAGGTAGTAGAAATTCTATGCTATCTGTTTTTACAAATTCTATGATTTTGCCCATGGCTTCTCCAATGTAAACAGGTTCCAGAATAAAAGAGTTGATTAGCTCAAACAGTGCTAATTGACTACGAAAGAAATTGGTGAGCAGCCTCTCTCCTCTATCAACACTGACCAATTAGATGTTTCCATTATTCCATGTATTATGTATAGTACACTCTATAAATGTAAATGTAATGCTTGTTAAGAAAAGTGCAATTTATTGTACATTGTCCCAACAAATGTTTACTTTTATAATTGTTATGAACTTGAATTGGATTAATATCTTGTTTTCATGTGTGAATGAAGCCTTGTGAAATAAACAAATGCAACCGAGAAGGTAGCAAGGTGACTGTTTTTGTGAGCCAGTGATGTTCTCAATGCTTTGTGTTGCCCCTTTGGCCCCATTAAGCAGTAATAAACATTTGTTCTAAAATCAATCTATGTCTTTTTGATTTTTTTTCTAGTTGACTTTATTCTGAATCATCTGAACCTGGTGTTGGTGAAAAGCTTCTTATCTGATACTAGACTCTAGTCACTGTAGCAAGGAGAAATAAATAGGAGTTTGCCCTGCAAAATGATATCCTGTACAGCAGGCACAGCCAAGTGCCCTGTATGCCTCTCTATAGAGATTCCTTGGTTGCAAGTAAGAAACTCTCTCAAGCTAGCCTAATAATAATAAGGTAGTTAATTAAAAGGGGGAAAGTATATTTAGCTCATAATACCAAAGGCCAAAGTTTTGGGCCTGAAGAGGCACAGGGACCAGGGGCTGGAATGCCATTAGGAATGTGAGCAATTGTTCTCATAATCACTCTTCTGCTTGACAGGTGATGCTTTGGTGCTACTGCTGCTGCTGTCTCTGAAAAGAGGCACCCCCTGCTTCAAAGTGTGTAATCTCCAAGTTTATATGCCCTGTCTTCAAGTGACCGGCAGAGATGGGCTGGCATCTCAGTGTCCCAATTCAAAATCTTGCAACAATCTGATTGGCTACTATTGGATTAGGTGGCTGCTGCTCGTCTTTCAGAGTACAACCCAGTGGGTGACATCACGTAATTCATGCAGAACTTTGAAAACTCCATAGGCTCTCCTGAAGTGGAGGCAGGGTACAGAGAATTGTGATTTGCACTGGGTTCTAATTTGCATTTTGTTTTGGGTGTTCCTAGAGCCAAATGAAAGCCAGATTAGTCAGCTCCTCTTAGAATTCAGCATGTATTAAAAAAATATTAATCAGAGATTGTAAAATTAGTTTTGTGTCCTGAACCCAGACTACAGACATCTTTTGTTTGGCCCATGTAGCAATGAAAACAATGAGAAATTTTACATAAAAAGTAAAACTGTCAAATTATCTAGAAAATATCTACTGAACTTGGCAGTTACAAGGTCATGAATGGTCCTGTCATGAAAAGTAAGTGGAACTCGCTGTTCATTATTGATTAAAGGTCCTAGAAGTTACCTCTTAACCTGTAGGTTTTGTCCAGGAGGGACACAAATCCCATTTTCTTTCCAGTGGAATAGATGACTCCAAAAGTTAGATATAGTTTTACTACTCTGTAGGACAGTAAGTAATTTGTGTCTAACTTTGCAACCCTACACTAATATTCCATTGTTAAATTGTCTATAAATACTTAGCGCTGCAAATGCACTTTTTGGCAGTTTGAACAAGGCTCTGGTTCCCTCACTGCTTTATGCAATGAGTTGTATAAAATATTTGTTAATATTCATTTTTTACTTGCATGAGAATCAATTTCACCTTTTTGAAATTAATGCTTTTAACAAAACTTTGGCGCGCTGTCAAAGGGACACTCAGCAAAATCTTTTAAGATTTTTTTTGATGTGGACCATTTTTAAAGTCTTTATTGAATCTGTTACAAAACTGCTTTTGTTTTATGTTTTGATTTTTTGGCTGTGAGGCCTGGGATCTTATTCCCCCTACCAGGGACTGAACCTGCACCCCCTGCATTGGAAGGCAAAGTCCTAACTGCTGTGCCACTAGGGAAGTCCAGAATCTAAGCTTTTGAAAGTTTACTTGCAAAGAAAGTTTGTGAGGAAGTTCAGGCTTTAGAAGAACAAGCTTGCCAGATAGAAACTACAAGAATTTATAGAAAGAAACTACACAATTTCCAAACATAGAGTCTATAATTAGTTTGTTCATGGTTCTCATACTATCCATATTTTTAGACATCAGCATAGCAAAAATCAGATACAAAGTGTTTGATTTTAGGGAGTCTAATTTTAGAGGAAAGGCTCAGGTTCCCGAGTTTCATTTATTTGAGGGACTAGAACTGGACACCGTGACCCTGATGTGTGTGTCATTGATGATAGTCTGGCTTTATCTCAGGACACAACGTTCACTTTCTTCCCCTTGATTTGGGATCTCAATGGCACCCCACTCCAGTACTCTTGCCTGGAAAATCCCATGGACAGAGGAGCCTGGTAGGCTGCACTCCATGGGGTCGCTAAGAGTCGGACATGACTGAGCGACTTCACTTTCACTTTTCACTTTCATGCATTGGAGAAGGAAATGGCAACCCACTCCAGTGTTCTTGCCTAGAGAATCCCAGGGATGGGGGAGCCTGGTGGGCTGCCATCTATGGGGTCGCACAGAGTCAGACACAACTGAAGTGACTTAGCAGCAGCAGCAGCAGTACCATTCAGGTATGACCTAAACCAAATCCCTTATGATTATACAGTGGAAGTGAGAAATAGATTTAAGGGCCTATATCTGATAGATAGAGTGCCTGATGAACTATGGAATGAGGTTCGAGACATTGTACAGGAGACAGGGATCAAGACCATCCCCATGGAAAAGAAATGCAAAAAGGCAAAATGGCTGGGGAGGCCTTACAAATAGCTGTGAAAAGAAGAGAAGCAAAAAACAAAGGAGAAAAGGAAAGATACAAGCATATGAATGCAGAGTTCCAAAGAATTGCAAGAAGAGATAAAGCCTTCTTCAGCAATTAATGCAAAGAAATAGAGGGAAACAACAGAATGGGAAAGACTAGAGATCTTTTCAAGAAAATTAGAGATACCAAGGGAACATTTCATGCAAAGATGGGCTCGATAAAGGACAGAAATGGTATGGACCTAACAGAAGCAGAAGATACAAGAAGAGGTGGCAAGAATATACAGAAGAACTGTACAAAAAAGATCTTCACGACCCAGATAATCACCATGGTGCGATCATTGACCTAGAGCCGGACATCCTGGAATGTGAAGTCAAGTGGGCCTTAGAAAGCATCACTACGAACAAAGCTAGTGGAGGTGATGGAATTCCAGTTGAGCTATTTCAAATCCTGAAAGATGATGCTGTGAAAGTGCTGCACTTAATATGACAGCAAATTTGGAAAACTCAGCAGTGGCTACAGGACTGGAAAAAGTCAGTTTTCATTCCAATCCCAAAGAAAGGCAATGCCAAAGAATGCTCAAACTGCCTCTCAATTGCACTCATCTCACACGCTACTAAAGTAATGCTCAAAATTCTCCAAGCCAGGCTTCAGCAATATGTGAACCGTGAACTTCCTGATGTTCAAGCTGGTTTTAGAAAAGGCAGAGGAACCAGAGATCAAATTGCCAACATCCGCTGGACCATGGAAAAAGCAAGAGAGTTCCAGAAAAGCATCTATTTCTGCTTTATTGACTATGCCAAAGCCTTTGACTGTGTGGATCACAATAAACTGTGGAAAATTCTTCAAGAGATGGGAATACCAGACCACCTGATCTGCCTCTTGAGAAATCTGTATGCAGGTCAGGAAGCAACAGTTAGAACTGGACATGGAACAACAGACTGGTTCCAAATAGGAAAAGGAGTACGTCAAGGCTGTATATTGTCACCCTGCTTATTTAACTTATATGCAGATTACATCATGAGAAACGCTGGACTGGAAGAAACACAAGCTGGAATCAAGATTGCCAGGAGAAATATCAATCACCTCAGATATGCAGATGACACCACCCTTATGGCAGAAAGTGAAGAGGAACTCAAAAGCCTCTTGATGAAAGTGAAAGTGGAGAGTGAAAAAGTTGGCTTGAAGCTCAACATTCAGAAAACGAAGATCATGGCATCTGGTCCCATCACTTCATGGGAAATAGGTGGGGAAACACTGGAAACAGTGTCAGACTTTATTTTTCTGGGCTCCAAAATCACTGCAGATGGTGACTGCAGCCATGAAATTAAAAGATGCTTACTCCTTGGAAGGAAAGTTATGACCAACCTAGATAGCATATTCAAAAGCAGAGATATTACTTTGCCAACAAAGGTCCATCTAGTCAAGGCTATGGTTTTTTCCAGTGGTCATATATGGATGTGAGAGTTGGACTGTAAAGAAGGCTGAACGCCGAAGAATTGATGCTTTTGAACTGTGGTGTTGGAGAAGACTCTTGAGAGTCCCCTGGACTTCAAGGAGATCCAACCAGTCCATTCTGAAGGAGATCAGCCCTGGGATTTCTTTGGAAGGAATGATGCTGAAGCTGAAACTCCAGTACTTTGGCCACCTCATGCGAAGAACTGACTCATTGGAAAAGACTGTGATGCTGGGAGGGATTGGGGGCAGGAGGAGAAGGGGATGACAGAGGATGAGATGGCTGGATGGCATCACTGACTCGATGGACTTGAGTCTGGGTGAACTCCGGGAGTTGGTGATGGACGGAGGCCTGGCGTGCTGTGATTCACGGGGTCGCAAAGAGTCAGACACGACTGAGCGACTGAACTGAACTGTACCCAATTACTCCTGATGGCAGCAATGCGAGGAGGCAGTTTGCTTCTACATGATACATGAAGGGCAATTATACAACTGGAGAGAAGCAGCACTGAATTTCTGTTGACTCTTAAAAATGGGAAATTCTGAGGTGTTTTATGTGCTGGCAGAAAAGGAAGAGAGAAAAAGCTCTGTGATGATCTGGAGGAAAACCATTCCAGACTGAAAGGAAGCGCAGAGCACAGACCTGGAAGTGAGAACAAACTCAGTGGATTCAGGAGTGACCAAAATGCCAGTGTTTTTAATCAGGGAGAGGGGAGCTGGTGAGAGATGAGTTCCCCTGGATAAAGGAACTCAACAGTGAGATTTAAGGTCATGCAGAACAGTCTAGGTTGTGTAAGGAGTGTGGACTTTATTCATTTGAAAATATTACCTTGGCTACTCTGGAAAACTAACTGTAAAGGCACAGTGGGGAAGCAGAGAAACCAGCTAAGTGGCTAACAGTCCAGACAAAGTACTCACGCCTTGGCCTTGGGTGGTAGCAGTGGACGTCGTGAGAAGTGGTTTTATTTTCAACATACTTCGAAGATAAAGCCACCAAGACTTGGCAGAGCATGGGATGTAGGACTGAAATTGAAGGCTCAAGTATGACTCCTTGGCCTGAGCCACAAAGAGAATGAGGTGACCATTCACAGAGCTGGAGAATAACTGGAAAAGCTGATCTGGGGTGTGAGGATGAGAAATCCGGAGGTATGTTGTTGTTTTTCGGTTGTTTTGTTTTTCAGACAAGCTGAATTTGACGTGCTTATCAGACATCCAAGCAGAGGCAGAGCCTGGAGCTCAGAGGAGTGGTGGAACTGAGCAGTGATGTCTGAGTCACTGGTAATTGGTGGTATTTAAAACTGTGACCTTAGGCTATCTGGTGGGAGAATTTGCCCCAGCTGCATAATCGAGCAAATTTAAAAATCATTGGGTTAGGTCAATTTCTCACACAGTGAAATGGGATATTTATTCCTATTTAATTAAGTACCTAAAGAATTCCAGGTTTCCAGTTAGACTTTTTTTTTTGGCTGTGCTGAAGGGCTTGTGGGATCTTAGTTGCCCGATCAGGGATTGAACCCAGGTCCAGCAGTTAAAGACAAGTCCTAACTATTGGGCATTAGGGAATTCCCTAGACGCATTAAAACAAAACAAAACAAAAAAACTTGAGATATAACTAAAAAAAAAACAAAAAAAAGAACAAAAACAAAAACAAAAAAACCCCAACAAACCCACAGATCTTAGGAGTTAGTTCTATGAATTCTGACAATGGCATGTATCAGTGTTTCTATCAACCAGGGAAAATTCCCTCCTGGACCTACTTAAATATACCTTTTAGTTAACTATATCGCTTCCCTAGTGGATCAAACAGTAAAGAATCTGCCTGCAATGCAGGAGATTCTGGGGTTCCATCCCTGGGCCGGGAAGATCCCCGGAGAAGGGAATAGCAATCTACTCCAGTATTCTCGCGTGGAGAATTCCACGGTCAGGGGAGCCTGGCGGGCTACAGATCACTAGAACATACAAAAGAAAACGCAAATTACAGTTCAGTGAAATTTCTACAAAGTGAACACATCTGTAACCAGCATCCACAGCAAGAAAACAAAATTTGAACCGCAAAAGCCCCCTCGTGGTTCCTTTCTGTCATTGTCTCTCCTGCTTAAGGAAAGACTAGTCCGATTTTTAATGTCTCGCAGTTTTAGACTTCGTTTAAAGGGAACCAAACGATAGGACTTCCTCCTGGCGTCTTTTCCTTTAACATCAGGTTGGAAATTCGTGCACGTTGTGCATACCTGTCATTTGTTTTTGTACTGCCCTTCACATTCTTGACCATAATGGTCCGCCTGCTTTTTAATACTCCTTTTCCTCCTTTGACTTGCAGATTCTAATCTCTACCTCGGACGACGTTATAAAGCCGAATGCGGGCTATTTGACTTCTCAGGGGTTATTGTTTATGTTTTCGACGGGCTGCCAAGAGCTATAATAATCTGAAAAGAGGGTTTCTTAAGGGTCTTAGGAAGCCAGATAACGGGAGCTAGAACAGGAGCAGAACGCATCCCCAGGAAAGCTTGGCTCATATTTTCTAAGGTCGATGTTGTTCAGTCGCTAAGTCGATATCTATGGTCTACAGGCTCACTTAAACCGACTCCAAACCTGGGTGACAACTAGAGATTCGCAGAATGGTCGGTGAGGACTCCACGGGAAGTGCTTCCACGGTGTACGGAGGGAAGGGGGCAAAAAAGAGAGTCGCTCAGTCACGTCCGACTCTTTGCAACCCCATGAACTATTACAGCCCGTCAAGCTCCTCTGTGCACGGGGTTTTACAGGCAAGAATACTGGAGTGGGTCGCGGGGCCGCAACCCCTGGGCCCACGGAGATAACCATATATTACTACGCTTACTACCCGAGCCGCGACGCGGGTCCGGGTCACGTGCAACCCCTCCTCCTCTCCTGGTCCGTAGTGACGTCACCACGTCGTACACGCTAAATCGTGACGTCTCCAGGTGCAGCTGTATTACTTGCCCCGCCGCGCTAACGGGTCCGGTCACGTGGCCAATGCAACTCCACCTCCTCTCGCGGTCCGTGATGACGTAACCACGTTGTACACAGTAAGTCGTGCCGTCTCCAGAGCGCCAGAACGTAGTGAAAATTAAAATTATTCCCTTCAGGACTCTGCAGTTAACGTTCTCGTTCCCTCTCACATTAATATAAATAGGTTTCCTTTTCTCCCCCTTTTTTTCCTGGCCTCGTAGAAGTTCACAAATTAGTGTTACACAAGATGGCCGCCTCGATGGCCCCGGAACCTAGAGCGCACGGAAACAACCGACTCTGTCAACTTCCGGTTTGGACCCCACAGATTTCCGGGGTTGGGCTATGGTTATTACCGTACGGAAGGCAGCAGTTCCGAGCTGCGACTGCGCGGGCGGGACAAACGGGGTCAAAGTATACTCCGTAGAGTTCCCGGGCTGGGAGGTGGAGGTGTTACTCTTCTCGAACTGCCGGTTTGATCGCGAGAGTTGAGTGTTGCTAAGAGACGAGATGGCTGGGGCGGGGCCAGGAGGGGCGAGGAGGAGCCGAGCCCGGTAGGCGGTGTTTGAGGCTGGCTGGGCGGTGGCGAAGGACTCGCGAAGGTTCCAGAGGCGCCGCGTGCGGGAGGCGGGCCGAGATCTCGCGCAGGGTCAGGTGTGCTCGCTGGCTGTGTCCGCCGCTACTCGTGCCGGTGTTGTCTGCGCTCGCGGTGAGAGCGCTCGGTTCCGCGTTTCACGTTCTCCGTCCTACGCCGCTGCAGCCCGGGCCTTGCCTGACGCAGCCCGATCATGTCTTCAGCTTTGGAAGAGGTAAGGAGTTCGGCCCCATCTTCCTCGCTCGGCCTTGCTGGAGCTTTCCGCTCCGTCTCCCGCCCGTTTCCCGTGCCGAGCTGCCCTTCGGCCGGTGGCGGCACCTGCCAGTCAGGCCGCCAGCCTGCGTCCTCGGATTCCCGCCCTTGCCGCCTAGCCTCCCATCCGCCCAACTGCAGCGGCCTCGGTGCCGACCCGGCCGCTGCGGGCCTCGGGGCCTCCGCTTCCCCCCGGAAAGTTGCTTTCCGACGCCTCCACGGCTCGGTGTGGGTGAGCGGGAGATGTGGTTCCAGGTGGCAGGTAGGTGCGGTGGTGGACCTGAGGGCTGGTCACCTTCACGTTATCCTCAGGCTCCTCCGCTCGGGTTAACACGAGCCTGAGGACGTGAAGCTTCGTTAAATTACAGCTGATTGCAAAAACTGTTGTTCTATGGTAGAGGGCGGTTGGAAATGGGAAATTCTCGGTCCTAGCACTTAAATCTCTTAGTCATGTTTTCTCTGCACGGACTTTGGACAAGTTATGGTGCTTCTGTGGGCCACAGTAGTATCCATTTCATCGAGTCGTAAAGACCAAGAGTTCTAAATGTTGAAAACAGCAGTCTGCTATAGGCGTTTTCAAAAATAAATAAATTGAAAAGTTAGTTGTAACTTAGTAGTGGTAAATAGCTTTTTCTCTTTTAAGCCCTGTAAACTGAACAAAGGCAGTATTTTTGGAGACTGCGCAGTTGCAGAACGGGAATCATAAACTTGATTTGCTCTTTTTCTGACTTAAGATGTCAATACTGTTATTCACAGTAAAGTGTTGAGTATCCACTGGCTAGATTTGTTCTTTGGAAATCTAATGGTTAATATGAGCAAGACTGGGAAATCTCACAATTGACTTTATTGAATCTGAAAATTTGCTTTAAATGAAGAAAACGCGCATGTGTGTGTTATTCTAGATAACTTGCCACAAGTTTGTTATGTGTTAAATATAGGCCTGATGGTACCATGTGCCCTGAGGAAAGAGTCTCTGAAGTGGCTTTTTTGTGTTTCAGTCGCTCAGTCCTGTCCGACTCTTCGCGACCCCATGGACTGCAGCATGCCAGGCTCCCCTGTCCCTCACCAGCTCCTGGAGCTTGCTCAGACTCATATCCATCGAGTCAGTGATGCCATCCAACGATCTCGTCTTCTGTTGTCCCCTTTTTTACCCTCAGTCTTTCCCAGCATCAGGGTCTTTTCCAATGAGTCAGTCTTCACATCAGGTTGGCCAAAGTATTGGAGCTTCAGCTTCAGTCGTTCCAATGAATGTTCAGGATTGATTTTCTTTAGGATTGACTGATCTTGCAGTGCAAGGGACTGTGAAGATTTTCTTCTCCAACACCACCATTGGAAAGCAACAGTTCCTCAGTGCTCAGCCTTCTTTATAGTCCATAAAGAAGTGGCTTTACAGTCCTACATATGGATAGTTCTGCACTAGTCATCTTCAAAGTAGGGAGCTTTCTAATTGCAGTGTATACAATTTAGGGACAATTTGGATTTTTGGTTTTGTTTGAGATGAAAGTCACAGGTTTTAACCATTTTCGAGTGTACAGTGCAGTGCTTTTTAGTATTTTCAGTGTTGTGCTGTCATCAGCACTGTATAATTTTTCAACTCTCAGAGAAATCTGTCAAGCAGCCATTAAGCAGACACTTCCCATTACTCCTCCCGCCAGCCCCACCAGTCTAGTTGTGTCTCTATGGATTTGCCTGTTCTGAGCATTTCATAAAAGTGGAATGTTACAATATATGACCGTTTTGCTTTTTGGCTTCTTTTACTTAGCATAATGTTTTCAAGTTCATTCCTTGGTGAAGCATGTATTTCTTTATATGGCTGAAGAGTATTCTTTTGTTTGGATATACCACATTTTCTTTATTCATAAGTTGATAGACACTTGGATGATTTTCACTCTTCGGGCCCCTAGAACAGTGTTGCCCTGAATACTTGTGTACACCTTTATATGTGGATATATGGTTTTCAAATCTCTAGGTATATATCTGGGAGTGGAATTGTAGGGTCGTATGGTAACTAAGAAACTGCTGAACTCCTTTCCGAAGTGCATCATTTTACATTGCCACAAACAGTGTGTGGAGGTTTCAATTTCTGCACGTCCTCAACAACACTTGTTGTTTGCTGGATTTTGTTGTTAGTCATCCTAGTGGATGTGAGGTAGATTTAATATGTTTACTTAATGATGTTAAGCATCCTTTCCTGCGCTTGGTGGCCATTTGTATATCTTTGGAGAAATGTCTACAAGTCCTTTGCCTGTTTCAAGGCACTTTGGTTTTAATGCTTCCTAGTGAAGAATTTGGAAATAAAAAAAGTATGTTTATGAATAGGGATAAAAGGGAGATGTGATTTTGCATAAGGAAAACAAATGAATACCTAGACAAATTAAAATGCTGTATCTAAGGTATGTGTACAGGAAAAGTCCCAAGGGATCAATTTTACTGGTCATATCTCTGCAAATAACAGAGAACTGAGGAATTACCTTAAACAGGCTTGCTGTAAGTTGCTTCAGACTTTGAGTGGATATCTTATTTTTGTAGTACTATAGAGTTTGGCTGTAGAGAGGGCTTAGGGATCTCTTGCATAATTGTCTGTTTCTTTTTCTCCTAGAAAAAGGATTTCTATTTCAGTCAAGAAGTAAAACCTCTTGTTTAGACTACACATTTTCATTTGTTAAGTCCTTACTCAGAATATACTCATTGTGCATTTTAATTTTTTTGTCATCTTTTTATTATGATGTGAATTTTTAAAACCATGATAACGGAAAAGATTGATTTGAACTAAAAGGAACTTGGTACTATGCTTAAAAGATGAGCTTGCAATTTTTGTCTTAGTAACATGAATTTTGGGAGGCGGTGATAGAATTTGTACAGGAGACTGGGCACAGTTGGACTTTTTATACCAAGTTCGCAGTTACAGATAGGTGAGACAAGCGCATCTGAGTGAAATGAGATAAAAGACCTGGGGTAAAAGGCATCTATACGGAAAATGCAGAAAGTCTTTGCATTTTCTAAGACTCATAAACACTTTAAAGCTGTTCTTTGGGTATTATACCAAGTTACCAAGCATTTAAATATTTTTATATTGAACCTTACATGATCTCTGGCTATAATGTCAGTCTTCCTGTCAAATTGCTAGTATCAAGTGAGAATGTAAAGTCATTTTAACAAAAATGAATCCCTTGTTTATAAAGATCTCATGCGTTTGCAGTAGGTCAGAAGATAAGTGGGAAAAAGTTTTTAAGCCCATTAATTTTTTAATAGTGTCTTGGTCTCTCTCTAGAAAGAAATAGAAATCGGCCATGTGTTGGCGTGAGAAGAAGGAACAGGTGGCATTCGCAGTGATCAGGAGTGTGGTGGATTGTTTGCCCAGGTTTTCCCCCTACTGTGCAACCCAGTCCCAGACTTCTGATGGTAAAATTAACCAGGAGCTTTAGAATCAGACAACTTATTAGAAGAAATTTGTCTTTTTTTATCTTTTGTCTTAAAATAGTAAGCTTTTTTATTTATACTATTTGAGGTGGGAAGATCATTGAGGACCAATCATTGATGGAATGTAGAGGATTACCTCAGTCGAGTAGCTGTATCATTTCACCATGCTTATCATGTACTCATTTATTTTAATATTTTAAAAATTCCTAGTATCTGATGACACGATTGCATGTTACAGTGAAATCCATGAATCCCTTTTTGTTGAATTTATTCATCTTATCAGGAAATACTTATAAATCACAAAAGTATCTTGTAAATACAATTTTTAAAACAAAGGCAGATAGCAAACAGTCTACCAAACTGGAAAAATCTGGCTTGATTACCTATTGTTAATTCCAAGTTTTCCTTTTTAAAAGAAAGGGACCTTGAGTTATTTACAATTCAGTAGGCTGGAGGAAAGACTCCTAGTTGCTACCAATCCTAGACAATTTAAGTGACCCTCTTATTCTTAGCTCTTAGTTCAGTAAGTTGAAATGATCAATATGCACAATATCAGACTATCTTTTTTATCGTATCTAATTTATCTTTTATTTTAACACAGCTCCAGAAAGATCTAGAAGAGGTGAAGGTGCTGTTGGAAAAAGCCACTAGGAAAAGAGTACGTGATGCCCTGACAGCTGAAAAATCCAAGATTGAGACAGAAATGAAGAATAAGATGCAGCAGAAATCACAGAGGAAAGCAGAACTTACAGAAAATGAGAAGCCAGCTGCTGTGGTTGCTCCTATTACAACAGGATATACAGTGAAAATCAGTAATTATGGTATGACTTGTCCCTCACATCACATCCAGCTCTTTCTGCCTCTGAGGAGGCCTGTTCTTCAGTAGTGACTAACAAAATCATTTTTGAAAAGTTCTGAGTGAGTGTTTTTGGTCATTCGAAATAGAGGACCTGTCAGCTCTTATTTAATAAGATGGTTTTTAAGAGATTAAAAAGGAACCTATTCTGAAATATATTCAGTATATGTGGACTCAGCTTTGTATCTATATATGTTTATCAAAGAAAATTTGGATAATAGGAAAAAAAACATGAAGGAGAAAATAATAGTAATTCTACTATTCAGAGATATTCTAGTAATAACCGTAATACTGTTTAGAATACAATATTTTATAAGGGATATAATGCATGTCCCAAAAAAACACATGTACAATTAACATTTTTAAACTAAAGTGGAAAAGCATTAATCAATACTTGTTTATTTTACCACAAATTGTAAGCATTCAGTATTTCCAACTCAATGGTAATAGTGATATATTGATATATGTTAGCTTGCTATGTATTTAAATTTTTTTCTTGTGTGTATGTGTATATACACTTTTTTTTGGATTTGCTGAATTTTCATAGATATCTTTTTTACTGGAGTATAGTTGCTTTACAATGTTGTATTAGTTTCTGTTGTACAACAAAGTGAATCGGCTATGGGTATACGTACGTCCCCCCTGTTTTGGATTTCCTTCCCATTTAGGTCACCACAGAGCACTGAGTCGAGTTCCCTGTACCATGTAGTCAGTTCTTACACCTGTTTTATACACAGTAGTGTATATATGTAAGTCCAGTCCAGCCCACCACCGCCGCCCCATTCCCCCTTGGTATCTGTGTGTGTTCTCTCTGTGTGTGTCTTATTTTTACTTTGCAGATAAGTTCACCTATACCGTTTTTCTCTTTCTGACTCACTTCACTCTAAGACAATCTCTAGGTCCATTCACATCTCTGCAAATGGTACAGTTTCATTCGTTTTTATGCTGAGTAATATTGCATTGTATGTATGTACCACATCTTCTTTATTCATTCCTCTAGATGGACATCTAGGTTCCTTCCCTGTCCTGGCTGTTATAAATAGTGCATCAGTGAACATTGGGACGCATGTGTCTTTTGAATTATGGTTTTCTCTGAGTATGTGCCCAGAAGCGAGACTGCTGGATCGTACAGTAATTCTGTCTTTACTTTCTTAAGGAACCTCCAGACTGCTCTCCGCTGCGACTACACCAATTTACATTCCCACCAACAGTGGAGGAGGGTTCCCTTTGCTCCATACCTTCTCCAGCATTTGTTGTTTGTAGGTTTTTAGATGAGGGCTAGTTTCATATATATGGACAGCTTTTTGCCTTCCTGTTTCCTATTTCACTTTGCCAAACCACCACCCATATTAACTGAGGAAGGGAATCCAGTTAAATTCAAAAAACATTTCTGAGCATCTAATATCTTGTATTGTACTTGGACTTGTGAATACAAAACAGTGAGCAAGACCCAGTCCCCGCTCATGGTGTGGTTGGGACATACACACCTGGTACCATAACAGTGTCATAATACCATTTTTCCTCAGTTGACTGTAGACTTTTATTTTGGAAGCAGTACAGCTTGAAGTCTGAGTAATGAGCTCTCATGAAGGCAGGGATAATCTTTTTTTCTTTGTACTCTCAATATCTAACACATAGTAAGTACTTAATAAATACTTGCTTAACCGAATAAAGCTTTATAAAGTATTATGAGACTATAGCTGATAAAATAACTCTGCTGGAAGGTAAGAGTCAGGGAGAACTAGAAGAAACATCTCAGTTTAAAAGGTGCGTTCAGCACTTGTGAAGAAAAGAGAATTGTATGAGCAAAGGACATAAAGAGAGATATGAAGGTCATCATGTGTTTAGAGTATTGTCATAGCAAAAAGCAGTTTTAAGTGCTGTGTTTAAGTGATGTGCTGCAGTACTGTAGGAAATATGCTAAGTACTTCTTTGACTATAGAAAACTGGCCTGAAGGTGGTAGGGCTGTGGCATCTTAACTAGGAATCTAGGTTTGTGTTTAGGGAGAAACTTATCGGTGGGGAGGATGGGTTGAATGAATGGGAACAAACTAAATTAAATTCTCCAGAACCCTCTAGCACATTTTTTTTTTTTTTAACACTACATTTCTATTATACTGGACCAGGTAAGAAAATGTCATATATATAGTACACAATAAATAAATAAAAATATATTTTGTTATGTAATATGCTTTTTATATGATGTTTGTGTGTTTTCTGTAAACCCTCTAGGTTAGAGACTAAATAGTTTGATAATATATACTGAAGTAACATTTATTAGATGTTGTTAGTCAAATTTGGTGTATTTGGATGAATTTGACTCTAAATTTATATTCTGCTTTATCAGGGAAAGGGATTGAGGAAGCTAGGATTGCATTTGTTGAACTGCTTAGAGAAGTGGGTATGATTATGGAATTAGATAATTAACTGAATTTTTTTTATGAACTATATGCATTTGCTGTTCTAGAGATAGTATCAGGCTTTACTTCTGTTGTTTTCTGTTGTTATTGTTACCAGGATGGGACCAGTCAGATAAGTTTGTGAAAATCTACATTACCTTACCCGGAGTTCATCAAGTGCCTGCTGAGAGTGTGCAGGTGAATTTCACAGAGAGGTGAGTTCTCACAGTGGAGAAGATTGCTTTATAATGGGTCCTTTCCTTTGCAGTTTCTAAAATTCTGCTTGAGTATTAATTATCCTTTACATCCGCTTTAAAAGTTGAGTCTTCTGCTCTGAGATGGCCAAATGCACATCCTAAAATAGAACTGTGGCTTTTTTTCCACAGGAACTGATTATCACCTTTTATAGAACTAGAAGGATAATGTACTTACTATTGTGTTGTAGGTCATTTGATCTTTTGGTAAAGAACCTAAATGGGAAGAGTTACTCCATGATTGTGAATAATCTCTTGAAACCCATCTCTGTGGAAGGCAGTTCAAAAAAGGTAAGTTTACGTTTTTGGTCATAATACTGTGAAATCTTATGAAATGAAGATGAACTGGAATTAACTTATCCTGCTGCTTGTTTTTTAAATAAAGTTTTATTTGGACATACCATGCTCACCTGTGTACGTGTTGTCTGTGGCTGCTTTTGTGCTACAGTGGCAAGTTTAAGCAGCTACAGTATACCGTGTGGCCCACAAAGCCTGAAATGTTAAACTTATCTAGTAGCTCTTTACAGAAAAAGTTTGCCAGCTCCTGCTCTAGAAAAGTAGATTATAAGAATACTGCATTAGAATCAGGAGGGTATTGAACAAACAGAAAATAGTTAGAATGAGACTTGGGTTTTAATGCCAGGTTTATCACTTGCTGTGACCTTTGGCAGCTCACTTCATCACTTTGTACCTCAGTTTTCTCATTTGTACAATGGGAATAAAATCTGTTTCACAAAATTGAAATAAAGTGTCTTTGAAAATATTTTTCACTGATTCATATAATCTCTACCTAATTTAAATAAAGTTTAATGCCTCTGGTATATAGACGCGCCATTCTGCTGTGTTTACATAGTTAATGAAGCAGCTGAAAGGTAACATTAGAATATAGTTCAGTGATTAGCTTATGACTCCCTGCTCCTTTCTTTGTCCACTAATGGCATAGCTGAAGGTAGTACTCAAAGAACTCCTAGAGTCATATGAATGTTTGTTGAAAGGGTTATGTGTTCTTGCTCTTTTTGCATATTCACCTTCCAAACTCGTTAACCAATACTGCCTGACATGGTTTTCTGCATGACTCTGACTGCTCTTACCATATTACTCTGTCCTTCAGTCATCAAAATCCAGCATTCCTCCTTATTTTCAAATAACCAAAATCATCCCTTCTTGCAGCCTTTCTCCTTGCCATGTCAACTGCCTGGAAGGCCCTCTTTTGCTGGATCTTGGGCCACGGCTCAAATTTCACCTCAGAAAGGCTTTCCGAGTGAAGTTCCTTCCCTAGTCCCCATTAATATCCTTTTTAATCTCCCCCAGTCCCATTAATACCCTCTTTTGATAGCACCTAGTATTTGAAGGTATTCCAGTTTTACTTGTATATGATTTCATTTCTCCATAAGTCTTCAGACTCCAGCCTATTTATAAAACTATTACTAATACCTAAACAGGTCCTATATATAACAGTAACTCAAGTAATTGAATAAATAATTATATTCTAAATATTCATGCTTATCACCATGTGTTCTAAGTTGTACCTGTTTTCTACTTTTTTCCTAGGTCAAGACAGATACAGTTCTGATCTTATGTAGAAAGAAAGCAGAAAACACGCGGTGGGACTACCTGACTCAGGTTGAAAAAGAATGCAAAGAGAAGGAGTGAGTCTGTTCTCATTTGAGGATTATAATGTATTTTTTACTGGGATTATAGATTTTCATTGATAGTAGTCTGTAATTTTGTATTGCATTTGTATTATAGTCTATAATTTGACCACTTACCTTATGTCCTCTGACTGACCAGCCCATGTCTTGCTTCCAGCTTGTCAGAGGGCACCAGAAGGGGGCATGTGTCTAGCAGGTTGCTTCTTAAGGAGGTCTTTGTACTTGTGGTTGGTTGTTTTTGCCAGTTCTTAACCCCGGGCTGTGGTGCTTCTATACAGGTAACTGCTCGTTCCTGGGAGACTGCATTTCAGTAGCTACAGAGTAGCCCAGATGCCCATATACAGTTTTTGAGTTCCACAAGTTTCTGCTATATAATTAGAATTTCACTATCACTGGTGGGCTTCCCTCATAGCTCAGTCGGTAAAGAATCTGCCTGCAATGCAGGAGACCTGGGTTCGATCCCTGGGTCGGGAAGATCCCCTGGAGAAGGAAATGGCAATCCACTCCAGTATTCTTGCTTGGAAAATTCCATGGACAAAGGAGCCTGGTGGGCTATAGTCCATGGGGTCGCAAGAGTTAGACACGACTGAGCGACTAAACCACCACCACCATCACTGGTACAGAGTGAAAAAGAGAATATTTTTATCTTACTTAGTAATGGCTATTCTGAAAAACATTTTTATTCAGAGCTGCTTCCATTCTAGGTCAAACATTCCTCTGTTCTCCTGCAGTGGTAATGTACTACATTGTGTCAATTAGCCATCAACATCTCTTATTCCCCCTTCCCATAGCCACTGGGCATTTGGGTTGTGGTTGGCTAAGGTTAGGCATTATCTGTGGAATTGCTTTTAAATCTAGAATGGGTCACCTGAATATAGGAACCTGTCTTACGTTACTATATCCCAAGAATCTGGCACTTAATGAGGTGAGTGGAAAAGTTAATGGGCCCAGTTTGCACACTGATTAAACTAGAAGTGTGCTTTTATACCACCAAGCCCAAGACTCTTGTATTTCAGTCTTAAGAGGAAGGCTTTTCTAATTAAAATATATATGTGCTTCAGTATGTGTCTATGTGTTATAATGTATGTTTATTTTTCTCAATGAAATTTTTATAATACATGAGGAAACATGGTTTTAAAACATTAAAACAGTTCAGAAAGGTAAATGATTATTTACTTACCTTTTCTGCTAAAACTCCAGGAAATGCCAGGGTCCCAAGATAACAACCCCTTACCGTTTTTGATGACATTCTTTGATGAGCTAGCTGTGGGTGTATATTGTCTTAGATAAATTCATGCATGTTTTGATTCTTTCTTTTAGGATACTGTCTGGCTCTTAACACGTGTACTTCCTACAGCCTAATTAGTCTCTCTGTACTTAGTAATCATAAGGTATAAACTGTTATATATATATTCCTTCACTATTTATTGTGTATTTTTTTTTAATAGAAAGCCCTCCTATGACACTGAAACAGATCCTAGTGAGGGATTAATGAATGTTCTAAAGAAAATTTATGAAGATGGAGATGATGATATGAAGCGAACCATTAATAAAGCCTGGGTGGAATCAAGAGAGAAGCAAGCCAAAGGAGATACAGACTTCTGAGACTTTAAAGTCTTTTGGGAACTGAGATGTGGAAAAATGATGTTTCCAATAAGGAAATGTTGCTGAGCTGCACAAATAAATCTGACATATAACTACTTACACAGCCTTCTTCTAAGTAAAGGCAGTGAATTCTCCATTTCCTGCTGGAGGATTTATTTAAATAAAATACGCTTATTAAACACTTCCTCCATGGATGGTTTCTTTAGTAACCAGGCCATTTTATTCAAGAAGAGTAACGTTGTATTCTGGTGTGAAATGTAAAAAAGCGAATCTTGCCTAATGAAAATGCCGCATCGTGTGTATTGTTCAGCTCAGAGGTAGAAAACAAAGTTCATGCTTGCCTTTCAGTTCCTAACATCAGCTCCCGCCAGTGTAAGAATAAAAATAAAGCCTGAATTTTTACATGAAATGCAAATTTGTACCTGTGTTTTAAGGTTGTTACAGAGGTTGATTGCTTTACTCCCACAGCTTAAGTAATTCACATAGCATGTATCACAATGGCCTAATCTAATCACAAATATTTTTCTCTAGGCTTAAATATATTTATGAATAAATTAGAACTAAATCTAAACATAACAGACAAACACATTTGTATGGTACTAATAAGGATTTTTGCTATGGATCAGATAGATGGCTTATAAAAACAGTAACCCCAGAGCAATAATAAATGTGCACATCCATGTATTTTATGCTCAGAAAAGTTAGTAAAGCTATTCTGTCCAAGAGTATGTTAGAAATGTCAGGTTTTTAGGGGTATTGTTTATTTAAAGGTTATTATTCCTCCTAAAATGACAAGAGCAAGATGCACAACCCCCCACAATAACCAAAAACATTGAAAGAATTCTAAAATTATTAACAGTTTCTTAGAAAAAGGAATGTAAAGTGACCTTTAACATACAAAAGTACCTTGTTCAGAAGAGAAATAATTTTAAAACAGTCTAAAATGTACTGACTGTTACGGTATGGGGCAATATATATATGGTAATGGATTAAAAAGGTTGAGAAGCTTAAAACTTGTATAGAGGAATACTTGGTAGTATTTACCAGAATTATATATGTATTTATCCTCTCACAATTCTACTAGGCTCTTTCCCAAAGATAACACTGGCAAAAATTTGGAGTGATACTGAGGTATACACAAGATTGGAGACACCCAAATGTCAACTCATAGGGGAATGGGTGAGTGAACTAGTACTTTGAAACATCTACACAGAAAGTACTGATGATAGTCACCAAAAAATGAAGATGGTTTCCATATACTGATACACAGTGATCAACCAGGAGACAGTAAGTGGAAAAGCAAAGTGCAGAACCTTGTTTCTGTTAAACCTACCTTAGTGTCGGCCAGGGTGAGAAATGTGAATATGTAATATATATATATATATTTGCATATAAATAGACAATGGAAGAAAAAACTCAAAACTAATAAAAATGGCCACCAATAGGGAAAGAAAAGAGATGGGATGGGAGCAATCCTGTGAATGTACCTTTTCCCATTGTTTTGACCACCTACAATTTAAGAATTTAAAACCTAAAAACCTGGGGATGGATCAAGATGGCAGAAGAAAAATATGTGGAACTCACCTCATACAAATACAGCAAAAATACACCCACCTAAAGAATAATTCTCACCAAATGCCCACTGAACACTGGTGACAAATCTCATAGAACCAAAGTGGCAAGAGATATCACCACGTAGCTGGGTAGGACAAAACTGACCAGTTTCCTCACCCTGGGATCCTTCACCAGCTGAAAGGTCAGCTGGGAAAGAAAGCCTCAGGTGCAAACGTGGGGTGCAACACCCAGCTTGTGGCAGGCAGGGCAGAAAGAGATCAGCACGGAGGGTCATGCCACCTCTGCACTTCCTAGCCCAAGCGAAGGGAATTGTACAGTATTTTATAAAAACCTGTAAGGGAAAAGAATCTGAAAAAATAACCGATACGTGTATGTATAGCTGAATCACTGTGGTACACCTGAAACATTATTGAATAAGTCAACTACATTTCAAGTAAATCATGATCAAAACAAAATACCTTAGGAATGAACTTGGTGGCTCAGCTGGTAAAGACCCCTCAATGCAAGAGACATGGGTTTGATCCCAGGTTGGGAAGATTGCCTGGTGAAGGCAGTATTCTGGCCTGGAGAATTCCATGGACTGTATAGACCTTGGGATTGCAGAGTCGGACAGGACTGAGTGACTTTGACTTCACTTCAGGAATGAATCTAATCAAGAAGGTGAAATACATGCTGAAAACTATAATAAACACTGATAAAGGATACAGAAGGAGGTTCAAAGAAAAAAACATGCCATGATGTTGGATTAGAAGAACTAGTTAAAATGGCCATACTACCCAAAGCAATCTACAGGTTTAATGCAATCAATGTACCCATGACATTTTTCACAGAACTAGAACAAGTAATCCTAAAACTTATATAGAACCACAGAAGATCCAGAACTATCAATGCAATCCTTAGGAGGAAAAACAAAGCTGGAGGCATAACCCTCCTAGACTTCAGACAGTACTACAAAGCTACACTAGGCAAAATAGTATGGTGTTGGCACAAAAACAGACATGGATCAGTGGAAGGGAACAGAAAGTCCAAAAATAAACCCACAAACCTGTGGTCAGTAATCTTCGATAAAGGAGGCAAGACTATAATGGAGAAAAAGCCTCTTCTGCAATTGGTGGTGGGAAAGCTGAACAGTTGCATGTAAATCCAGACTTATTTCAGGAAAATAAATTAAGTTCCTTACAGAAAAATGACAGCTGATGCAGAAAAATAAGGGAATTTAGAAAATCACCATTAATTGAAACACAGGTCAGGGTAACAACCATCAGTGAAATGCTAAAATCATTAATGACACCCCTTCAAATGCAGGGGTGACGCTGCCCCTCCCAAATCCACTGAACTTAAATCAGGAGGCAAGGGATGAGACTGCCGGCCAAGAGAATAGTGGAAGCAAAGGCATCAAACAGTGAAACTGTGGCCACTTCTAGTATCAGAACTAAGAAGCACACAACAAAGGCCTATCAAGGAAGGCATCACATATGTGAAGGAGCTAACACTTAAATACCAGTTTTAAGCAAAGGAATGAGAGTTTGCTCTACAGATAAGTGACTGTAGAGCAAAAGTTGGACAACCAGATATGAGCCTTCTGATCCATTCCTAAAATATTAAACCTGAATCTGGTCAAGCTACTGGATGTAAATACCACTTTATAGGAATAGACTAAGTTAAAGGACACACAAAGAAGCAAACAGCCAAATGTTGACATTCTATAGGACCAATAACCTGGCTCCTCCAACAAATGAATTACATGAAGAAAAAAGGGAGGAGTAGAGATGGCAAAAAAAAAAAAAAAAATGTGAACAGTACTTGAACCTGATTCAAAGGAAAAGGTAGGTTATCAGTGATATGCCAGAAGTCAGCAGCTTTCATGGTCTCCTTATGATCTGTAATCAGTAAAGTCACTCAGTCATGTCCAGCTCTTTGCAACCCCATGGACTGCAGCACTCCAGGCTTCCCTGACCAGCATCAACTCCCGGAGCTTGCTCAAATCCGTGTCCATCAAGTTGGTGATGCCATCCAACCATCTCATCCTCTGTCGTCCCCTTCTCCTGCCTTCGGTCTTTCCCAGCATCAAGGTCTTTTCCAGTGACTCAGTTCTTCGCATCAGGTGGCCCAAGTACTGGAGTTTCAGCTTCAACATCAGTCCTTCCAATGAACATTCAAACTGATTTCCTTTAGGATTAATGGTTTGATCTTCTTGCAGTCGAAGGGACTCGCAAGAGTCTTCTCCAAAGCCACAGTTCAAATACATCAATTCTTTGGTGCTCAGCTTTCTTTATAGTCCAACTCTCACATCCATACATGACTACTGGAAAAACCATAGCCTTGACTAGATGGACCTTTGTTGGCAAAGTTATGTCTCTGTCTAGGTTGGTCATAGCTTTTCTTCCAAGGAGCAAGCGTCTTTTAATGGCTGCAGTCATCATCTGCAGTGATTTTGGAGCTCCCCAAAATAGTCTGTCACTGTTTCCATCGTTCCCCATCTATTTACTTGAAGTGATAGGACTGGATGCCACGATAATAGTTTTTAATGTTGAGTTTTAAGCCAGCTTTTGCACCCTCCTCTTTCACTTTCATCAAGAAGCTCTTCAGTTCCTCTTCACTTTCTGCCATAAGGGTGGTGTCATCTGCGTATCTGAGGTGAATGATATGTCTCCCAGCAATCTTGATTCCAGCTTGTGCTTCATCCAGCCCAGCCATTTCACGTGATATATTCTGTATGTAAGTTAAATAAGCAGGGTGACAATATACAGCCTTGACGTACTCTTTTCCCAATTTGGAACCAGTCTGTTGTCCCATGTCCAGTTCTAACTGTTGCTTCTTGACCTGCATACAGATTTCTCAGGAGGCAGATAAGGTGGTCTAGTATTCCCATCTCTTTAGGAATTTTCCAGTTTGTTGTGATCTACAAAGGCTTTGGTGTAATCAATAAAGCATAATTTGATGTTTTTCTGAAATTCTCTTGCCTTTTCAGTGATGCACTGGATGTTGGCAATTTGATCTGCGGTTACTCTGCCTTTCCTAAATCCAGCTTGAACATCTGGAAATTCACAGTTCACATACTGTTGAAGCCTGGCTTGGAGAATTTTGAGCATTACTTTGCTAGCGTGTGAGATGAGTGCAGTTTTGCGGTAGTTTGAACATTCTTTGGCATTGACCTTCTTTGGGATTGGAATGAAAACTGACCTTTTCCAGTCCTGTGGCCACTGCTGAGTTTTCCAAATTTGCTGGCGTATTGAGTGCAGCACTTTTCACAGCATCATCTTTTAGGATTTGAACTAGCTCAACTGGAATTCCATCACTTCCACTAGCTTTGTTCATAGTGATGGTTCCTAAGGCCCACTTGACTTAGCATTCCAGGATCTAGGTGAGTGGCTCTAGGTGAGTGATCACACCATCATGGTTATCTGGGTCATCAAAGATCTTTTTTTGTATAGTTCTGTATATTCTTGCCACCTCTTCTTAATATCTTCTGCTTCTGTTAGATCCATACCATTTCTGTCCTTTATTGAGCCCATCTTTGCATGAAATGTTCCCTTGGTATCTCTAATTTTCTTGAAGAGATCTCTAGTCTTTCCCATTCTGTTGTTTTCCTCTATTTCTTTGCACTGATAACTGAGGAAGGCTTTCTCATCTCTCCTTGCTATTCTTTGGAACTCTGCATTCAAATGGGTATATCTTTCCTTTTCTCCTTTGCCTTTCAAGTTTCTTCTTTTCTCAGCTATTTGTAAGCCTCGTCAGACAACCATTTTGCCTTTTTGCATTTCTTTTTCTTGGGGACGTTCTTCATCCTCCTGTACAGTGTCACAAACCTCCTTCCAGTGGTTCTTCAGGCACTCTAACAGGCACCTAATCCCCTAAATCTATTTCTCACTTCCACTGTATAATCATAAGAGATTTGATTTAGGTCATACCTGAATGGTCTAGTGGTCTCCCCTACTTTCTTCAATTTAAGTCTGAATTTGGCAGTAAGGAGTTCATGATCTGAGCCACAGTCAGCTCCAGGTCTTGTTTTTGTTGACTGTATAGAACATCTTTGGCTGCAAAGAATATAATCAATCTGATTTTGGTATCAACCATCTGGTGATGTCCATGTGTAGAGTCTTGTGTTATTGGAAGAGGGTGCAGCCAAATAAAAAAGTTTTCTCCTTTTCTACTTTGCTAATTCTACTACCTTAGTTCAGGCCCTTGTCATCCTGAACAATTAAGATATCCTCCTAGCTGTCTATCTTGCTTGTAGTCTTTCCCTTTCATGGCCACCCACCACCACACAGCTGTCATTCCTTTGCTTAAAACTCTGACAGCTGGTATTTAAGTCTTAGCTCCTCACATGCGATGCCTTCCTTGATACAGCCTTTGTTGTGTGCTTCTTAGCTCTGATATGTTGAAGTGACCGCAGTTTCACTGTTTGATGCCTTTGCTTTCACTGTTTTCTTTGCAGACAATCTCATCCCTTGCCTCCTGATTTAAGTTCAGGTGTCAGCTCCAGGAACATCTTCTAGACGGATGTTAGGTAGGTGCTTCTGTACTACCCCATGGGTATTTTAACACTGGGCTGAGTTACAGCAAAAGACAACTTTTTCTCCCTTTATTCATTTCTGTTACAGATGAAATAAATATGAATACAGCAAATACATACCATTCCAGCAGGACTTTTCCTCCTGGGATAGGTTTTGAGGCCTTAAAGAGGCACATTTTGTTCTAAGGGCTCTTGAAGATGGAGCACGAAAACAAGTAGTGATTCTCTTTTGGCTGAGCCATCACACAGAGGTTGAGCATTAGTTAGATAATCCAGAACATCACATTTACCTTCCAATGTACTGTCTTTACAATCAACTAAAAGTAAAGTGAGCTGTGCAGATCTGGGTAGCCAGCCCAGGATTAAAAATTGCCACAGATGAGCTACATGTCAACGAGCTGGAGGAACAGTAAAACAATACCGCTGGATGAAGTAATGCTCTTTAAAAAAATTCGAACACTTACATGTTGCTAAAAGATTAAACTTGAAGGAAAAGACAACCATACAGAACATATTTTCACAAACTTCTTTTTTTTTTTATTACTGTTTGCACTATGCTTGGGAACAATATGTTTAGAAAAATATTATTCACTGACAGAACACTCAAATAAAAATCAGGTTTTTATCTATTAGAAAAGTCTCTTCTTGCCTAAATGGTTTTCCTGCAAGGTCAGTAGGTTCTGGAGCTGATCACCATATTGCTCGCTGGATCCCAGACAGTTGCCCATGATCAGCTAAGTGACGGAAGACAATACGGCTGAGCCTCCAGCGCCTCTTTACGCCTCGTGGACGGGACGTCATGACACATCGATTTCTGATTCTAACGGGGCAGCTATCCCGGGGAAGGGCAGCAATTTCTTCATCAGCCACCTCCTAAGGGAAGTCACAATGTTATTTACACGGATCACACGCCTTTATTTATTCTAGATGATGAGTCAATGCTCAGACGAGGAGAACACAAAAGGCTAGATTCATTAATGCAGCCAAGTTTGGCAAAAGAGCCCTGGATACCATGATGAATTTTACTGAGTAGAAACAAACAGGCCAGAAAGAAACATGACAGAATTGTTTGACATACTTGCAATGTAATTTTTCAAAATTAAATTGAAACCTAACGAACATAACCAAGAATCCACAAACTAAGTGTAAAGCTCAAAAAGCTTTCACCAATAGAAAACAGCTGTGTAACCAGCAACTAGACTAAGAAACAGTATCAGTACCCAAGACTTCCCTCTCCTTCCTTTCGGTCACTGAGCTCCTGGCTAACGTTCTCATTTCTCTTTTGGAAAATACATGAATGCATTTCTGTTGTCTCCCCAAATGATTTTCCCAGCTTCACTGAGAAAATCGATATATAACACTGTGTAAGTTTAAGATGTACAATGTGATGTTGTGATACATGTATATACTGTGAAAAATAATTACCACAATAAGGTTAACACCTCCATCACCTCACATAATTACCCTGTGTGTGAGAGAACATGAAGATTTACTCTTTAAGCAACTTTCAAATATGTAATACAGTACTGCTAACTATGGTCCACATGCTGTACTTACTTAACCCCAGAACTTATTCACCTTATAACTGGAAGTTTGTACCCTTTAGCCAGCACCTCCCCATTTCCCCTAATCCCCAGGGTCTGGTAACTGCCATTCTACTTTTTCTATGATTTGGTTTTTCAGACTCTAAATATAAGTGAGATCATACAGTATTTGTTTTTCTGACTTACTTCACTTAGCATAATGCCCTCAAGGTACATCTGTGTTATTGCAAAGGGCAAGATTTCTCTTTTTAATGGCTAAAGAGTATCATACTCTGGGCTTCCCAGGTGGCTCAGGTGGTAAAGAACCTGCCTGCCATGTGGGAGTCCCAGGTTCAATCCCTGGGTAGGGAAGATCCCTAGGAGGGCATGGCAAACCGCTCCAGTATTCTTGCTGGAGAATCCCATGGACAGAGGAGCCTGGTGGGCTACAGTCCGTGGGGTCGCAAAGTCAACATGACTGAGCACACATGCAGTATCACACTACCGTACTCTGTGCCGCTCTGTGCGTGCAAATCACATTCCTGGAGTGGCTCGTTCACCCGCTGATGGACAGTCAGGCTGCGTCCATGCCCTGGCTACTGTGGATAATACTGGAGTGAACACGGGGATGCAGCTCTCTCTTCATTTCTATCTAGTGATTTCATTTCCTTCAGGTTTATACTCAGAAATGGAATTGCTGGATCATACATGGTAGTTCTAATCATTACTATTTTGAAGAGCCTCCAAACTATTTTCCACAGTGGTTGTACCAATTTACATTCCCACCAGCAGTGCACAGGGTTCTTTTCTCCACATCTTCACCAACACTACCAGCAGTGCACAGGGTTCTTTTCTCCACATCTTCACCAACACTTATCTCATCTTTTGGACAGTAGCCATTCTGACAGGTGTGAGGTGATAGCTCTTTGTAGTTTTTGTTTGCATTTCCCTGATTAGTTGAGCATCTTTTCATGTACCTGTTGGTCACTTGTGTCTCTTTTGGAAAAATGTCTATTCAGGTTCTCTGCTATTTTTTAATCACTTTTTTTGGGGGGGTGCTATTGAGTTGTATGACTTCCTTATATTTCGGGGATATTAAACTCTATCAGGCACATGGCTTGCAAATATTCTCTCTCATTGTGTAGGCTGCCTTTTCATGTTGTTGCTTTCAGTGCGCTGTAGTCCACTTGCTTTTCTTTGTCACTTGCGCGTTTGGTGTCACAACTAAACAAAAAATCACTGCAAAGATCAATGTCAAGGAACGTTTACCCCTTGTTTTCTTCCAGCAGTTTCACACTTTCAGTTCTGTCTTTTAAGTCTAACCCGTTTTGAGTTTCTGTAAGTGGTGTTAAGATAGAGGACCGATTCTACTCTTCCGCATCTGAGTATCCAGTTTCTCCAACACCACTAACAGAGAAGCTATCCACAACACCCACTGAGTATTTTGGCTCCCTTGTCAAATACTTGTTGACCACTTATCTGTGGATTTATTTCCAGGTTCTCAATTCTGTTCCACTGGTATATGTGTCTGTTTTTATGCCACTACCATACTGTTTTGAATATTATAGCTTTGTAAATCAGGAAATGTGATGCCTCCAACTTTGTTCTTCTTTCTCAGGATTGCTTGACTCTTTGACGGTCTTTTGTAGTTCCATACAAATTTTAGGATTATTTTTTTCTATTTCTGTGAAAAAAATGCTATTGGAATTTTGATAAGAATTGCACAGACTCTACAGATGGCTTTGTGTAGTATGGGCATTTTAAAAATATTAATTCTTCCAACCTATGAACATGGAATATCTTACTTATTTGCATCTTGATTATGGTAAATGTTTCCTTTAATGTGCTGCTGAATTTGGTTTGCTGGTATTTTACAGGGAATTTTTCCATCTCTATTCCTTAGGGATACTGACCTGTAGTTTTCTTTCTTTGTAGTGCCCTTATCTGGCTTTGCTATCAGGGCAATGCTGGGCTCATAAAATGACTTTGGGAGTGTTTGTTTCCCTCTTACTCAATTTTTTGGAAGAGTTTGAGAAGAATTGGCACTGCTGCTGCTGCTGCTAAGTCGCTTCAGTCCTGTCCGACTCTGTGTGACCCCACAGACGGCAGCCCACCAGGCTCCCCTGTCCCTGGGATTCTCCAGGCAAGAACACTGGAGTGGGTTGCCATTTCCTTCTCCAATGCATGAAAGTGAAAAGTGAAAGTGAAGTCGCTAAGTCTAGTCCAACTCTCTGTGACCCCATGGACTTCAGCCTACCAGGCTCCTCTGTCCGTGGGATTTTCCAGGCAAGAGTACTGGAGTGGGGTGCCATTGCCTTCTCCGGAATTGGCACTAGTTGCTCTTTAAATGACTGGTAGAATTTATTCATGAAGGCATATGGTCCTGCACTTTTTTCTGATTACTGATTCAATCTCCTTACTCATCATTGGTCACTTCAGATTTTCTATTTATTCATAATTCAGTCTTCATAGGTTTTATGTTTCTAGGAATTTATCCATTTCTTCTAGGTTAGCCAGTTTGTTGGCCTACAGTTGTTCTTATCAATTCGTTATGATTCTCTGTATTTCTTTGGTATCAGTTGTAATATTTCCTCTTTTGTTGCTGATTTTATTTGAATCTTCTCTTTTACTATGTTAGACTAGCTAAACGCTCATCAATTTTATCTTTTCCAAAAAATCAGCTCTTAGTTTCACATATCTTTACTGTTTTTCTGGTTTCTATTTTCATTTATTTCTGTTCCAATCTTGGATTCTGCTAATTTTGGGCTTATCTGTTTTTCTAGTCCCTTGAGGTATTAGGTTATTTCCCATAACATTTTTGAAGTATGCAAGTGTGAAACCTCAGAAGGCCAAGTAGAAGGAAATGTTTGACATGAAGATGAAGAGGAGGAAGCATAGGCGCACACAGAGCCTTGACATCAACAGTAAAGATTCTGACTGCTGGAGATGCAAAGACAAGTGATAAGGTGAGATTTACATTTTTAAAACATCATTTGCAATGTAAGGAAATAAATATGGTAAGGGCAAAAACGGTTCGGGGGGAAAACATAGATTACTGCAGTAGCTAGCACTAAGGTTTTGTCAGGACAGATTTATTCTTATGTATGTGCTTAAATGTATGTGTATTGTGCATGTGTTTGTGTGGGATTAGACCCTTACTAAACTATGATGGAAGCAAAATAATTACTCTAACATATTAAAAACACATAAATGAGAAAATGTATATGAAATCCGCTCAGTTTATATTGGGCTTCCCTGGTAGCTCAGAGCAGGTAAAGAATCCACCTACAATGCATGAGACCTGGGTTTGATGCATGGGTGGGGAAGATCCATTGGAGAAGGGCGTGGGAACCCACTCCAGCATTCTTGCCTGGAGAATCCCGATGGACAGAGGAGTCTGGTGGACTGCAGTCTATGGGGTCACAAAGAGCTGGACATGACTGAGTGACTTCACTTTCACTTTTATATTAATTATTAAACAAGTTTATATTAATTATTAAACATTAAGAGTAGTTCCTGACCTCCAGAAGCTCACACATATGTTGCTATTAAGAAATACTGACAAATAAAAATTACAAAACACTGACGGAGAAAAATCAAAGACGAAAATAAATGAAGTGATATACTTTTAAAAAAAAAAAGAAAGAATGATAAAATTATATGAAACATGATTAAGTCAATGAATGGTAAATAGTAAGAGCTACAAAAGGAACTGAACAGGAGAAATGATTGGGCTGGTGAAATGAAGTAAAGTTTTATGGAGACGGAACATGAAGAACAGCTACAAATTGTTTACGTACATATGAACATAAAAGGTTTAAGGCAGTGTACAAATGAGGAAACTAGGCAAAGGGAAAATGAAACAAAAGAGCACTCTGTGAGAGCCTATAAATTCATTAGCACTGGGACAGAAATTCACCTTGTAAGCTAGTTGGCAGGCAAGAAAGAGCCATGTAAGTTCCAAGGATTAAGAGAAGCTCTGCACAGCTATTGATGGTTCTCAAACCAGAGACTCTTCATGGAGGTCTTCATAAATTTGTCCTCCCTAACATCTTAAGCTTTGTTTCTCAGGAGCCACTTCTTATTACTGCCTAAATATAGGCAAGTAGCTTAATGTCATTACAATAAAAGCTATAACAGAGTGGTCCAAGGCACTCCGTTCTCTTCTTCAGTTCAGTTCAGTTGCTCGTTGTTTCCGACTCTTTGCAACCCCATGAATTGCAGCACGCCAGGCCTTCCTGTCCATCACCAACTCCCGGAGTTCACTCAGACTCACGTCCATCGAGTCAGTGATGCCATTCAGCCATCTCATCCTCTGTCGTCCCCTTCTCCTCCTGCCCCCAATCCCTCCCAGCATCACAGTCTTTTCCAATGAGTCAACTCTTCGCATGAGGTGGCCAAAGTACTGGAGTTTCAGCTTTAGCATTATTCCTTCCAAAGAAATCCCAGGGTTGATCTCCTTCAGAATGGACTGGTTGGATCTCCTTGCAGTCCAAGGGACTCTCAAGTCTTCTCCAACACCACAGTTCAAAAGCATCAATTCTTCGGCACTCAGCTTTCTTCACAGTCCAACTCTCACATCCATACATGACCTCAGGAAAAACCATAGCCTTGACTAGACGGACCTTTGTTGGCAAAGTAATGTCTCTGCTTTTGAATATGCTATCTAGGTTGGTCATAACTTTGCTTCCAAGGAGTAAGCGTCTTTTAATTTCATGCCTGCAGTCACCATCTGCAGTGATTTTAGAGCCCCCCAAAATAAAGTCTGACACTGTTTCCACTGTTTCCCCACCTATTTCCCATGAAGTGATGGGACCAGATGCCATGATCTTCATTTTCTGAATGTTGAGCTTTAAGCCAACTTTTTCACTCTCCTCTTTCACTTTCATCAAGAGGCTTTTTAGTTCCTCTTCACTTTCTGCCATAAGGGTGGTGTCATCTGCATATCTGAGGTGATTGATATTTCTCCTGGCAATCTTGATTCCAGCTTGTGTTTATTCCAGCCCAGTGTTTCTCATGATGTACTCTGCATATACGTTAAATAAGCAGGGTGACAATATACAGCCTTGATGTACTCCTTTTCCTATTTGGAACCAGTCTGTTGTTCCATGTCCAGTTCTAACTGTTGCTTCCTGACCTGCATACAGATTTCTCAAGAGGCAGGTCAGGGGGTCTGGTATTCCCATCTCTTTTAGAATTTTCCACAGTTTATTGTGATCCACACAGTCAAAGGCTTTGGCATAGTCAATAAAACAGAAATAGATGTTTTTCTGGAACTCTCTTGCTTTTTCCATGATCCAGCAGATGTTGGCAATTTGATCTCTGGTTCCTCTGCCTTTTCTAAAACCAGCTTGAACATCAGGAAGTTCACGGTTCACGTACTGCTGAAGCCTGGCTTGGATAATTTTGAGCATTACTTTACTAGCATGTGAGATGAGTGCAACTGTGCAGAAGTTTGAGCATTCTTTGGCATTGCCTTTCTTTGGGATTTGAATGAAAACTGACCTTTTCCAGTCCTGTGGCCACTGCTGAGTTTTCTAAGTTTTCTGCTTATCTGGCTGAATTTAGATAAGATTTAAAAAGAATCCATGATAATGAAAAACCTGTATATTATTCTCCAAATTTATATGAATGAAATAATTTTTACTCTAAGCTTTTGATAAGTTTAATGGCCTTGAGTATGAGTTATAGACTCTGATAAGACTCTTGAATGCAGGTATTTTAGCTAACAGTTAGGCACAGGACTTATGCTTCAGGAAGCCTGAGCTGACATTCTCTTTTTCAAGTTAAAGAGTATGACAAGAAGTCAAACCTATATGGAAGGCCACCTCATGGGTAAAGAAATTCAGAAGCAGGCTTAGGGATGGCCTTGGATAAGGAATAGTGTAGGTCATGTGCTGGGCACGCTGAAAGACTGGGATGAACTGGAGAGACACTATAGGTCAAATAACTCCAATTTCTGTGTGGTCACCATGCCTCAGTACTTTCTAAGTATCACCTAATGAAATGGTTGAAAGGCTAGTTAAGAATGAATAATTTTTTTATTTGAAACTAATCAAAAGTTTCAATGGTATTTGTTTATGTTGACCAAGAAAACGAGATTCTAGTCTCCACAAAGTATACTAAGTTTCAACAGTATGAAGTGATTTGAGTTAACGATTTTCTGGCAGATACTCATCTTAATTAGCTAACCTGAAGGTGTTTTGGAAGAATAGTATTCTTCCTGAGAGAATTGATCCGTAGCCTCTCATCTGCATACTCGTAGGCCATTTTTCTTCTCTTTACATCACGCAACATTCTCCAGTCGACATAGTAACTTCGAGCTTGGCCTGAAGCTGATGAAGGAACCACCTAAAAGAGACAAGGATAAGTGAAGGAGAGTCAGATCCAGGGTTTGCCAGAGGATCAAAACCCAACTCCACCCACCAGGGGACAGTGACCAGCCTCTCAAAGAGAGAAAACCACTGTTCCGCAACCCACACAATAATCTGCAAATTCAGGCCAGACACTACCCTGGGACTACCTGGCCCCTGGCCCTCGGTGGGTGGACACTGCTGGGATGCAAAAGGATGTCTCCCACAGAGGAACACTTCTCTAAAGTCGAGAAGCGTAACCAACCTACCACATACATAAAATACAAACAGCACTTGAGATAAAATGAGGTGACAGAGAAATATATATAAGGTGAAGGAACAAGATAAAACCTCGTAAGAAAAACTAAGTGATGTGGAGGTAGGCAGTCTACCCAAGAAACACTTCAGAGTAATGACTGTAAAGACGATCAAAGGACTTGGCAGGAGCACAGATGCAGAGAGCAAGAAATTATAAGCTTTCAAAAAAGAATTAGAAAATACAAAGAACAATGAAACAGAATTAAAGAATGCAATAACCAAAATGAAGGATATCTCACATGCTAGTAAAGTAATGCTCAAATTCTCCAAGCCAGGCTTCAGCAATACGTGAACCGTGAACTTCCTGATATTCAAGCTAGTTTTAGAAAAGGCAGAGGAACCAGAGACCAAATTGCCAATATCTGCGGGATCATGGAAAAAGCAAGAGAGTTCCAGAAAAACATCTATTTCTGCTTTATTGACTATGCCAAAGCCTTTGACTGTGTGGATCACAATAAATTGTGGAAAATTCTAAAAGGGATGGGAATACCAGACCCCCTGACCTGCCTCTTGAGAAATCTGTATGCAGGTCAGGAAGCAACAGTTAGAACTGGACATGGAACAACAGACTGGTTCCAAATAGGAAAAGGAGTACATCAAGGCTGTATGTTGTCACCCTGCTTATTTAACGTATGTGCAGAGTACATCATGAGAAACGCTGGGCTTGCAAGAAGCACAAGCTGGAATCAAGATTGCCGGGAGAAATATCAATCACCTCAGATATGCAGATGACAGCACCCTTATGGCAGAAAGTGAAGAGGAACTAAAAAGCCTCTTGATGAAAGTGAAAGAGGAGAGTGAAAAAGTTGGCTTAAAGCTCAACATTCAGAAAATGAAGATCATGGCATCTGGTCCCATCACTTCATGGGAAATAGATGGGCAAACAGTGGAAACAGTGTCAGACTTTATTTTGGGGGGCTCTAAAATCACTGCAGATGGTGACTGCAGCCATGAAATTAAAAGACGCTTACTCCTTGGAAGGAAAGTTATGACCAACCTAGGTATTATATATAGAAAATCATAAAGATGCCACTAGAAAGCTACTATGGCTCAATGAACTAGATAAAGCTGCAGGATAGAAAATTAATACACAGAAATCTGTTGCATTTCTCTACACTAACTACAAAAAATCTGGAGGAGAATTAAGAAAACAACCCCATTTATCATTGCATCAAAAAGAATAAAATGCCACCCTTGTGGCTCAGATAGTAAAGACTCTGCCTGCAATGTGAGAGACCTGGGTTCGATCCCTGGGTTTGGAAGATGCCCTGGAGAAGGGACAGGCTACCCACTCCAGTATTCTGGCCTGGAGAAGTCCACGGACTGTATAGTTCATGGGGTCACGAAGAGTCGGACACAACTGAGCCACTTTCAGTTCACTTCAAATCTACCGAGGGCTTCCCTGGTGACTCGGTGGTAAAGAACCTACCTGCCAATGCAGGAGACATGGGTTCAATTCCACCATCAGGAAGATCCTCTGGAGAAGGAAACGGCATCCCACTCCAGTATTCTTGCCTGGGAAATCCCATGGACAGAGGAGCCTGGTGGGCTACAGTCCATGGGATCTCAAAAGGGTTGGACACAACTTAGCAACAACAATAAAACCTACCAAAAGAGGCAAAAACCCGTACTCCAAAAACTGTAAGACCCTGATGAAACAAGGCACAACACATGGAAATATATACCATGTTCTTGGATTGGAAGAATCAATATTGTGAAAATTACCAATTTTATTTTGAAAATCACCAATACTACCCCAGGCAATCTATAGACTCAATGCAACCCCTATCAAATTATGAGTGGTATTTTTTACAAACTAAATTTTTTTTTTATTTGTATGGAATTATAAAAGACGGAATAGCCAAAGTAATCTTAAGAAAGAAAAATGGAGATAGAGGAAATCAGGCTCCTTGGCTGCTGACAATACTGCAAAGCTACAGTAATCAACAGAATATGGTCCTGGCACAAAAACAGATTAACAGAACAGGACAGCAAGTCCAGCAATAAATCCCTGCACTAGGGTGAATTCATCTACAACAAAGAATATACAATGGAGAAAAGACAATCTATCCAGGAAATGGTCCTGGGAAAAGTGCACTGCTACATTTTCCTAGAAGAAAACATAGGCAGAACAGTCTTTGACATAAATTGCAGCAATATGTTTTTGGACCCATCTCCTAGAATAATGGAAATAAAAACAACACTAAACAAATGGAACCAAGTCAAACTTATAAAGTTTTGCACAACAAAGGAAACCTATAAACAAAATGAAAAGACAACTCATGGACTGGGAGAAAACATTCACAAGTGATGTTACTGACAAGGGCTTGATTTCCAAAATACACAAACAGCACATGCAGCTCACTAACATGAAAACTAACAACCCAATTAAAAAATGGGCAAAAGATTTAAATGTACATTTCTCCAAAGAAGACATACAGATGGCCAAAAAGCACACAAAAAGAAGCTCAACGTGATTAATTCTCAGAGAAATGCAAATCAAAACTACAATCAGTTATCACCTGATACCAGTCAGGATGGCCATCATCAAGAAGCCTACAAATAGTAAATGCTGGCGAGAATGTGGAGAAAAGGAAACCATCCTATACTGCTGGGTCAGAATGTAAACTGGTACAGCCACTATGGAGAACAGCATGAAGTTTCCTTAAAAATCTAAAAACAGAATTACCAGCAATACGATCCAGCAATTCCACTCCAGGGCATACACCTGAAGAAAACCCTAATTCAGAAAGATACATCCACCCCAGTGTTCACTGCCGCACTATTTACAATAGCCAGGATATGGACACAACCTAAGTGTCAATCACAGATGTATAATAAAGATGTGGGGTATATACACACACCATGGAATATTACTCAGCCATAAAAAATGAAACAAGGCCATTTGCAGCAACATGGATGGATCTAGAGATTATATTAAGGGAAGCAAATCAAAGACTCATGATATCACATAAATGGAATTTTTAAAAAATGATACAAATGAACTTATTTACAAAATAGAAATGGACTCACAGATATAGAAAACAAACTTACGATCATCAGAGTGGAAGGGGGGAAGAAGAGATGAATTGGAGAGTGTGGGATTAACAGATACACATTAGCATGTATAAAATAAACAATAAGAATTAGGGGCGGCGGCCGGGAGGAGCTACCCCCGCATCCGAGGTCAGGGGCGGCGGCTGAGAGGAGCGACCCCACGCCCCCACACCCGAGGCAAGGGGCAGCAGCCGGGAAGAGCTACCCCGTCTGAGGCCAGGGGCAGCAGCTGGAAGGACCAACCTCACGCCCGAGGCCAAGGTCAGCGGCCTGGAGGACCAACCCGACGCCCAAGGAATGGTGGCTGCGCAGGCGCAGGAGGGCCTAGAGAAGCTATCCCACGTTGAAGGTCAGGAAGGGTGGCGGTGAGGAGATACCCCTCATCCAAGGTAAGGAGCAGCAGCTGAGCTTTGCTGGAGCAGCCGTGAAGAGATACCCCATGCCCAAGGTAAGAGAAACCCAAGTAAGATGGTAGGTGTTGCAAGAGTGCATCAGAGGGCAGATACACTGAAACCATACTCACAGAAAACTAGTCAATCTAATCACACTAGGACCACAGCCTTGTCTAACTCAATGAAACTAAGCCATGCCCGTGGGGCGACCCAAGACGGGCAGGTCATGGTGGAGAGATCTGACAGAATGTGGTCCACTGGAGAAGGGAATGGCAAACCACTTCAGTATTCTTGCCTTGAGAACCCCATGAACAGTATGAAAAGGCAAAATGATAGGATACTGAAAGAGGAACTCCCCAGGTCAGTAGGTGCCCAATATGCTACTGGAGATCAGTGGAGAAATAACTCCAGAAAGAATGAAGGGATGGAGCCAAAGCCAAAAGAATACCCAGCTGTGGATGTGACTGGTGATAGAAGCAAGGTCCGATGCTGTAAAGAGCAATATTGCATAGGAACCTGGAATGTCAGGTCCATGAATCAAAGCAAATTGGAAGTGGTCAAACAAGAGATGGCAAGAGTGAATGTCGACATTCTAGGAATCAGCGAACTGAAATGGACTGGAATGGGTGAATTTAACTCAGATGACCATTATATCTACTAATGCGGGTAGGAATCCCTCAGAAGAAATGGAGTAGCCCTCATGGTCAACAAAAGAGTCCGAAATGCAGTACTTCGATGCAATCTCAAAAATGACAGAATGATCTCTGTTCGTTTCCAAGGCAAACCATTCAAGGCTGAAGAAGCTGAAGTTGAACGGTTCTATGAAGACCTGCAAGACCTTTTAGAACCAACACCCAAAAAAGATGTCCTTTTCATTCTAGGGGACTGGAATGCAAAAGTAGGAAGTCAAGAAACACCTGGAGTAACAGGCAAATTTGGCTTTGGAATATGGAATGAAGCAGGGCAAAGACTAATAGAGTTTTGCCAAGAAAATGCACTGGTCATAACAAGCACCCTCTTCCAACAACACAAGAGAAGACTCTACACATGGACATCACCAGATGGTCAACACCAAAATCAGACTGATTATATTCTTTGCAGCCAAAGATGGAGAAGCTCTATACAGTCAACAAAAACAAGACCAGGAGTTGACTGTGGCTCAGATCATGAACTCCTTATTGCCAAATTCAGACTTAAATTGAAGAAAGTAGGGAAAACCACTAGACCATTCAGGTATGACCTAAATCAAATCCCTTATGATTATACAGTGGAAGTGAGAAATAGATTTAAGGGCCTAGATATGACAGATAAGAGTGCCTGATGAACTACGGAATGAGGTTCGTGACACTGTACAGGAGACAGGGCTCAAGACCATCCCCATGGAAAAGAAATGCAAAAAAGCAAAATGGCTGTCTGGGGAGGCTTTACAAATAGCTGTGAAAAGAAGAGAAGCAAAAAGCAAAGGAGAAAAGGAAAGATATAAGCATCTGAATGCAGAGTTCCAAAGAATAGCAAGAAGAGATAAGAAAGCCTTCTTCAGAGATCAATGCAAAGAAATAGAGAAAAACAATAGAATGGGAAAGACTAGAGATCTCTTCAAGAAAATTAGAGATACCAAGGGAACATTTCATGCAAAGATGGGCTCAATAAAGGACAGAAAAGGTACGGACCTAACAGAAGCAGAAGATATCAAGAAGAGGTGGCAAGAATACATAGAAGAACTGTACAAATAAGATCTTCACGACCCAGATAATCATGATGGTGTGATCACTGACCTAGAGCCAGACATCCTGGAATGTGAAGTCAAGTGGGCCTTAGAAAGCATCACTGCGAACAAAGCTAGTGGAGGTGATGGAATTCCAGTTGAGCTATTTCAAATCCTGAAAGATGATGCTGTGAAAGTGCTGCACTCAATATGCCAGCAAATTTGGAAAACTCAACTGACCTTTTCCAGTCCTGTGGTCTTTGCTTTCATTCCAATCCCAAAGAAAGGCAATGCCAAAGAATGCTCAAACTACTGCACAAGTGCACTCATCTCACATGCTAGTAAAGTAATGCTCAAAATTATCCAAGCCAGGCTTCAGCAATACGTGAACCGTGAACTTCCTGATGTTCAAGCTGGTTTTAGAAAAGGCAGAGGAACCAGAGATCAAATTGCCAACATCCGCTGGATCAAGGAAAAAGCAAGAGAGTTCCAGAAAAACATCTATTTCTGCTTTATTGACTATGCCAAAAACTTTGACTGTATGGATCACAATAAACTGTGGAAAATTCTGAAAGAGATGGGAATACCAGACCACCTGACCTGCCTCTTGAGAAATCTGTATGCAGGTCAGGAAGCAACAGTTAGAACTGGACATGGAACAACAGACTGGTTCCAAACAGGAAAAGGAGTACGTCAAGGCTGTATATTGTCACCCTGCTTATTTAACTTATATGCAGAGTACATCAAGAGAAACGCTGGACTGGAAGAAACACAAGCTGGAATCAAGATTGCCGGGAGAAATATCAATCACCTCAGATATGCAGATGACAGCACCCTTATGGCAGAAAGTGAAGAGGAAATAAAAAGCCCCTTGATGAAAGTGCAAGTGGAGAGTGAAAAAGTTGGCTTAAAGCTCAACATTGAGAAAACGAAGATCATGGCATCTGGTCCCATCACTTCATGGGAAATAGATGGGGAACCAGTGGAAACAGTGTCAGACTTTATTTTTGGGGGGCTCCAAAATTACTGCAGATGGTGACTGCAGGCATGAAATTAAAAGACGCTTACTCCTTGGAAGGGAAGTTATGACCAACCTAGATAGCATATTCAAAAGCAGAGACATTACTTTGCCAACAAAGGTCCGTCTAGTCAAGGCTATGGTTTTTCCTGTGGTCACATATGGATGTGAGAATTGGACTGTGAAGAAGGCTGAACGCCGAAGAATTGATGCTTTTGAACTGTGGTGTTGGAGAAGACTCTTGAGAGTCCCTTGGACTGCAAGGAGATCCAACCAGTCCATTCTGAAGGGATCAGCCCTGGGATTTCTTTGGAAGGAATGATGCTAAAGCTGAAACTCCAGTACTTTGGCCACCTTATACCAAGAGTTGACTCACTGGAAAAGACTTTGATGCTGGGAGGGATTGGGGGCAGGAGGAGAAGGGGACAACAGAGGAGAAGGGGACAACAGAAGATGAGATGGCTGGATGGCATCACTGACTCGATGGACATGAGTCTGAGTGAACTCCGGGAGTTGGTGATGGACAAGGAGGCCTGGCCTGCTGCAATTCATGGGGTCGCAAAGAGTCAGACATGACTGAGCGACTGAATTGAACTGAACAGGCAACTATATTCAGTATCTTGTAATAACCTATAATGGAAAAGAATTAAGGACACACACACAGCACCAAATATAAGCATACTGTAAATCAACTACAGTTCAATAAAAAAAATAAAAAAAGACACAAAGCGGATTCATCCTCCCACCTCGTCGCTTATCTGCCCAGTGACCATACCCCCACCCCAGAGGTACCCAGTTACTAATTTCTTTTCTGTAGCCTTCCAGAGATTTTTGCCTATAAAATACACGTACGTACTCCCTCTCCCATGTTTCTTCTCCTACCCGTTTTTTTCACATTTAACAATAGATTTTAGAGCTCTTTCTATATCCATGTTTAAAAGCTTCCACATTGTTTTAGGTTGCATAATATTCCACTATATGGAAGTGACCAGGTTCAGGAGATACTATCTCAAAATAGGGCTTCTCTGGCATACTGTTTATTTCAAGCAAAAGGAATCTGAGAAACAGCAGGTGCAAGAAGGACTTTCTGACCTTCCCCTGAAACAGGTCATAAGACGCTCACATGAGAGGGTCCCTCCGTATACCCAGGGCATAAAAGAAGCATGCTTATCTCTGGAGCCTGAGGAACACTGAGAAGAATCTAAATAACTGGCCATGCTAAGTTTCCTTTAGTTTTCTATACATAGCTCATGCCTTCAGTCTTACCACATTTTCCCATGACTTACCGGGCTTCATTAACCCTAGCACAAAACCCACTTAGGTTTAACTCCTTTGGTTCTTCTTCCCTTATGAAAACTCCTGTGTTGGGTAAAACTTACAAATTTGTATGCTTTTCTCTTGCTATTGACACAAGGGCTCCAGCTGAGAACTCTTTTCCTCCCCACAGATGCATCATGATTTATTAGCCTGAGACCTACTGGTGGACAACTAGACCATACCTGACCAGTTATCATTATAAACAATGCTACAATGAAAAATGTCTTATGTAAATCATTTCATATGTGTTTATATATATCAGCAGGGTAAAGTCCTGGAAGCAGAACTGCTGGGTCAATGGGTACTTTGCAATTGTCACTCAAAACCCATTTCTTAGCGTGAGTTGTCCAGTAACAAGACAGAGGGTCCTCGTTGTCGCGTGTTTACGTGGTGATAGCCAACAGTTCTAACAGTACACTCAGAGTGCAGGCCGTTAGGAACTCAAGTCTTTCCCAAACCAGAGCAGATATTATATGTTCATTAAATTACAGCTATGGAAGATGATGATGGCTTCTTATAACTGCTGTTTTAGAAAAAACACATGTACAGCATGATACAGAACATAAAGCTGAAAATGAGACTACTAGACTAGAAAGATAACCTTTTTTCAACCTGTCAACAAAAGATAAACTGCCTTCAATGCTCAAAGTCTCAAGGGGAAATACAACTCTAAAATCATCTTTTAGAAATAAGATAGCATGTATCAAATTGATATTGAAATTTCATTCATGACTGAGTCAAATGAGTACCATGGTCACAGTGGCTGGAAATAAGCGTCATGGAAAGAGGGCTCAGGCAAGGCTTGGAAGGACTGACAGAATTCTGATACAGTTAGGAAGCGGGGGAAGGCAGAGAAGGTGAAGTTTTTCCAAACCAAATGAGGAAATGGACAAGATTAGAGTGGTAAGGTTCAAGGAGGTCATTCCAGCTGAAAGAAACAATTCACCTGAAGGGGCAGTGCAGTGTCTGCTGTTACCTATGAAACTAAAAGCAAAAGAGAATTAGAAACCAAAATGAAATATTTTCCCCTTCTTTTCCAGACTATCCCTAATCAGTGTTCTATCATCTCCTAACACGTTTCTATTTATTTAAGAAGAAACAAGGAACTTTTTATTCTTTCTGTACAACTTTTTTTTTTATGACTATAAAGGCAATACACTTTTAAAATAAACATTTACTGGTCTCTTAATTTCTTCTGTAATAGTTTATGTCCTTTGCCCACATTTCTATTATGCTGTATTTTCTTGCCAGTTTATAACAGTGCTTTACATGTTAAGATTGCTTCTATTCTGTCCTGTACATATCCTAACCTACCCCTCTCTCTCACCCCTCTTCACCTAAAACTATTCCATTGGCCTTTCTTCAACTCATGGTCTACCATCATCAGTATCTTCTAAATCCTCGACTTCTCTTAACAACTCCTCCAGATATTTGCTCAATACTTTCCCCTATAGCTCTTTTTCTCCCATGACTGGGAGGAAGCTTTCTTGCTCTTTACTGCAGCTTGCAGACTGTCCCTCCTTCCTGAGAGGAAGCTGTGACTCTTGTGCCACGGGGTTACACGTCCACCACTGCAGTCATCTACCACAGCCCCCACCATTCCCGTTCATTTTTCACTGTCAATCCTGGCTGTCACTCCTTCTGTCTTAATTCCTGGTGATCTCAACACAAGTGAAATTATACCCCGATCTCTCCATTCCTCGAACTCTTTTCCTCCAGGCATTTCGTCCTCCACTCCTCTTTCCCTATTTACTTCCATGCTGGACCTCTTTTATTCCCAGGAGGTGAAAGTTGTCTATTATCCAACTGTGTGTATCTCATACTCTATCACTTCTTTCCAGCATGTTTCTTCTAACAGCCTAATAACAGCCCCTCTGGAACTTTTAATCCGTTGCTCCTACCAGCTTTTCATCTCTCAGCTTCGAATTCCTATCTCCTGCTTGTGTCCTTAGTCACTCAGTCGTGTCCGACTCTTTGCCACCCCATGGACTGTAGCCCGCCAGGCTGCTCTGTCCATGGGGATTCTCCAGGCAAGAATACTGGAATGGGTTGCCATGCCCTCCTCCAGGGGATCTTCCCGACCCAGGGATCAAACTCAGGTCTCCCACAATGCACACGGATTCTTTACAGTCTGAGCCACCTGAATTCCATGGTCTGTAAACACAATACTGTCTTTCATACACCCTCCACTCCCTGATCCCTCTTTCACTTCACCTTATTGGCTCTAATCCTTGCCACTATTCTTCTGATGTACTTTGACTATTTTACACCATCTCTTCTTTCTTTAAATCCCTGACACCTGCTCCCACATCCCCATGTTTAGCTGATGACTTCACTTTCTCTTCAATTATGAAATCAAAAGCATCTATAATCAGATATATAGAATAGACTTGTGGTTGCCAAGGGGGAGGGGGCATGGGGAAGGGCTGGATAAGGCCTTTGGGATTGGCAGATGCAAACTATTGTATATAGAATGAAAAAACAACAAGGTCCTACTGTATAGCACAGGGAACTAAATTCAATATCCTGTAATAAACCATAATGGAAAAGAATATGAAAAAATATGTGCAACTGAATCACTTATGTTAATAAATTAACATAACATTGTAAATCAACTAGACTTCAACAAAATAAATTTAAAAAGCATCTGCAATCATATAAACTACATTCCCTCCTACTATTAAAGATCTGCTCTAATACAGTAGCCACTAACCGCACATGACTAGTGAGCCCTTGAAAAGTAACTAGAAGAATGCAATTCTAAATTTTATTTGATTTTAATTAATGAAAAAATCTAAACTTAAGCAAGGCAAACACTAAAAAGTTTTAGTTTTGATAGGACTACACTTTCCATCTTAATCGTGAAAAATTTAGAATCCAAACTAAGATGTACTCTTAAGTGTAAAATACAAACCTGATTTTGAAGATTTAGCATTAAAAAAAGAATGCAAGATCTCACACATCACATTTATAGATTACATGTTGAAATACAACATTTTTGATAAACATATTTAAAATATTTTAATAAAATTAATTTCATCTGCTAATTACTTTTTTAAATGTGGCTACTCGAAAACTGTAAGTTACAAATGTGGTTGGTATTTTATTTCTATTGGACAACGCCATTACGGAGTAACTGTTCATGTTCTGAAGACCAAATAATCTAATACTAAACTCATCACCTCTTGCCTACACAAGCTACAGCTTCAGCAATTCTTCCTCTCCTACATTATCTATTTTCCCCCCTCTACAGAATCTTTCCCTTTGACACAGGAACACGCACTGACTTCTGTCACGCTAAAAATAAAAAATACCACAAAACACCCACTCTTAACCCACCTCCTCTTCAGCTATTGACCCAATTTTTTGTTCCTTTTTGCAGCAAAACATCTTCAAAGGTTCGTCTATGTGTGTAGTCTGTAGTTTGCAGGAAAGACAGAATGTATTTCTTTCCTCCCATTCTGTCTCTAATACTTTCACCCCCACCACACCATCGAAACTGCTATGCTGCAGGTTCCAACAATTTCCACGCTGCTAAATCCAACAGAGGGGCTATCAGGTGCCGCAGTGGTAAAGAATCCGCCTGCCAATGAAGGAGTCCCAAGAGACGCCAGTTTGATTCCCGGGTCGGGAAGGTCTCCTGGAGGAGGGCGCGGCAACCCACTCCAGTATTCTTGCCTGGAGAATCCAATGGACAGAGGAGTCCGGCGGGCTACAGTGTACGGGGTCGCAAAGAGTCGGAAGCGACTGAGCAGGCACGCACGCAAACCAAACAAGCAATTCTCAGCCCTCTTTTAATTGACTTTAACCAGAGTTCCCCACTCGCTGCTCCTGGAGTGCTTCCAGGCCACCACCTCCCTCCCTCTGTTCAAGTCTCCTTTGCTCGGCTTTCTTTTAACTTTGGGAGGTTTGGGGGGCCTCATTCTTCAGACACCTTCTGTCTCCACCTACACTGCTAAAGTGGAGTCCGTCTGCAGGCTTTCAACGCCAGTCAGCTCTAAGTTTACAAATAACCCAATTTACATTTGCAGCTCGGCCCTCCCCGGAATCAAGTAGGAGGAAGGAAGTGGAGAGAGAGAGAACCCTGGAACAGGTCTGCACTGGGCGCTCCTGGTGGCAGAACAGTGGAGGACCTCTGGGTTTGGAAGTTCAGAGAAGGGGAGGAGGGTATAACGGCGCGGGCCAGACCTGTCGGACGATCCGCAGCAGAGATCCGAGCATGGAAGTAGCCATCTTGTTGACCGCAAATGTCAAACCGCTGCAACTTTATTAACACTGCCGCAGACAGCGAGGACACGAGGGGCGGGACCTGGGCCGCAGGGGGCGGGTCTTTAGCGTTCGGGAAGAAGGGGATAATTAATTGGATTAGCGTTCTCGCGGTATTCAACGGAATTTGGGCAAAATAACAATCTGGAAGCTTAGCTGTGATACTGATAGTGGATTGCGACGCTCTTCACCTGTTTCCTCCCTTCTTGAGCAGTTTACACACCCTCTTAAATTACCTTTGTCCTCATTCACCTCCTTTTCTTCCACCCTTTCTTACCTATCTGTTCATTGTCACCAATGTCTCTTTCTCTAAATTCTCGCTCAACCTGCTTCTCCTGTATCCTCCATTAGTTTAGGATGCTCCTTGCTAGAAGCCCACAGTTAAGGCCAGTTTTTCTCTGTCCAGTTCTTCTTTCTTCGTCCCTCGTGTAAATTTTGCAGATCTCTCTTTTCTCTCAGCTATAATGGTCTTATAATCATGTTGGTAATGGCAATGCTGTAGTTCATGTATATGTCTAGGACTTAAAATATATATTTTAAAATATGTATATTGTGTATTAGAACTTTAGGTGAAAAGCACTTAAAACATCCCCCTCCCCGGAGCAGGGGGATGGGTAGCACGGAGCTTTGCCATTTTGTTAAAATTGCTGTTTTCAGTCTGTAGTACAAGGAACTTTAAGTTCATGTTTATAACAAAAGTCCTTGGGTCTGGAATGAACCTTTTGTGGGGCTCCTTTGTATAGCAAGCAAGGCAAGTACCACCCACCTGCTGTCCTCCTAGACGAGTATCAGGGAGTATATGTTAGCTTGTCAAAGCTAGTATATTAATAGATGTGTTGATTTATGAATCTCTGTCCCTGTGTGCCATTTACCTCTACATTATTGGACAGGAGTCTTCTGGAAAGGGAAGTTGAGTGCAGACTCCTTTCTTTAGAGGTTCAAGATTTTTGGAACATGGCTTATGATCTGGGGAGGGATTGACTGAGGCCAGCTGGCAGGAAAGACCAGCATGAGCTCCTGTTAGGGTAGAATCAGAGAATTCCTGGACCAATGTCAAGCAGGCATCTAGTCCTAACTCTAGTGCATTTGATAACCTTTCTTTTCTCTCCCTACAGCTGAGGGTTATCTCCTGCAATTGTAATATGGAAGAACCTTTGTATTCTATTACAAGTTAATCACCAAAGGGATGCTACCTATAAGCTTAAATTATACATAATGGCACATTTCTGTGAAACTTTCTTGATGGCTTAGCTGTAAATAACCTGCCTGCCAATGCAGGAGATTTGTGTTCCATCCTTGGGTTGGGAAGATGCCCTGGAGGAGGAAATGCAACCCACTCCAGTATTCTTGCCTGGAAAAAATATCCCATGGACAGAGGAGCCTGGCAGGCTACAGTCCATGGGATTGCACAGAGTTGGACAGGACTGCATAACTAAGCACACAGGCACATTTCTGGGAACCCTGTCTTTCAGATAATGAGAATTAAGTTTAAGAAAAAAAACTTTATTTAGTTCACAGGAAACGTCCTGACCTGGCCCCTCTGTGAATGACTGAAGGAAGGAAGAAATCAACACATCCACTCTGGAATCTGGCTGGAGCCAGGACAACCCCCTCCTGTTTTAGTACAAAAGAAGCCTAAATTGTAACTTCAGGAAGATAGTTCTTTGGGGCGCTAGTTTCCATCTTCTCCATCTGCCAACTTTCTGAATAAGGTCGCTGTTCCTTGTCCCAGTAACTTATCTCTTGATTTATTGGCCTGTTGTCTGGTGAGCAGTATGAACTTGGACTCAGTGATGTTGCCAAAATAGTAACACGATCAGCTAACAAAATAGGCGAGTCAACTTTATATGCAGCAGTCTTTTGCTTTCTTTGTGTAAAATTCGTTCTGACAGCATCTTTAAACAGCTTTGTAACTTTTTTAAAAATTGTGGTAAAATATACATAGCATAAAATTTACCATCTTAACTATTTTTATGTGTACAGTTCAATGGCATTAAGTACATTCACGTTGTTGTACAAACATCATCGCTGTAGATCTTCAGAATATTTTTATCTTCCCAGACCAAAGCTCTTTCCCCATTAATCAGTAACTTCCCATTACCCCTGCACCCTAGACTCTGGCAACCACTATTCTGCTTTCTGTCTCTGTAAGTTTGACTACTCTATGTACCTTACATAAGTGGAATCATACACCTGTTCTTTTGTGTCTGGCTTCTTAATATCTTCAAGGTTCATCCCTGTTGCAGCATGCTTCAATACTTCCTCAGTTTTTATGACTGAATAATACTCCATTGTATGGATGTTACAGCATATTGTTTCTCTGTTCATCTGTTGATAGTCACTGACTTTGCTTCCACCTTTTGGCTATTGTGAATGCCTCTGTAGATATGTATGTATTTATGATATCTTAAATATGAGCCATGCCATGTAGGGCCACCCAAGACAGATGGGTCATGGTGGAGAGTTCTAACAAAATGTGGTCCACTAGAGAAGGAAATGGCAAGCCACTTCAGTATTCTTGCCTTGAGAACTCCATGAACAGTATGAAAAAGCAAAAAGATAGGACACTGAAAGATGAACTCCCCAGGTCGGTAAGTGCTCAATATGCTACTGGAGATCAGTAGAAAATAACTCCAGAAAAAATGAAGAGATGGAGCCAAAGTGAAAACAATACCCAGCTGTGGATGTGACTGGAGATAGAAAAAAGTCCAATGCTGTAAAGAGCGATATTGCATAGGATCCTGGAATGTTACATCTGTGAATCAAGGCAAATTGGAAGTGGTCAAACAGGAAATGGCAAGAGTGAACATTGACGTTGTAGGAATTAGTGAACTAAAATGGACGGGAATGGGTGAATTTGACTCAGATGACCATTATATCTACTACTGTGGGCAAGAATCCCTTAGAAGAAATGGAGTAGCCCTCACAGACAACAAGAGAGTCTGAAATGCAGTACTTGGATGCAGTCTCAAAAATGACAGAATGATCTCTGTTCGTTTCCAAGGCAAACCATTCAATATCACAGTAATCCAAATATATGCCCCGACCAGTAATGCTGAAGAAGCTGAAGTTGAACGGTTCTATGAAGACCTACAAGACCTTCTAGAACTAACACCCAAAAAAGATGTCCCTTTCATCATAGAGGACTGCAATGCAAAAGTAGGAAGTCAAGAAACACCTGGAGTAACTGGCAAATTTGGCCTTGGAGTACAAAATTAAGCAGGGCAAAAGCTAATAGAGTTTTGCCAAGAGAACGTACTGGTCATAACAAACACCCTCTTCCAACAACACAAGAGAAGACTGTACACATGGACATCACCAGATGGTCAACACTGAAATCAGATTGATTATATTCTTTGCAGCCAAAGATGGAGAAGCTGTATACAGTCAGCAAAAACAAGATTGGGAGCTGACTGTGGCTCAAATCATGAACTCCTTATTGTCAAATTCAGACTGAAATTGAAGAAAGTAGGGAAAATCACTAGACTATTCAGGTATGACCTAAATCAAATCCCCTATGATTATATAGTGGAAGTGAGAAATAGATTCAAGGGATTAGATTTATAGAGTGCCTGAAGAACTATAGACAGAGGTTCATGACATTGTACACGAGGCAGTGATCAAGACCATCCCCAAGGAAAAGAAATGCAAAAGGCAAAATGGTTGTCTAAAGAGGCCTTACAAATAGCTGTAAATAGATGTAATAGATGGACAGGGAGGCCTGGCATGCTGCAGTCCATGGGGTGGCAAAGAGTCAGACATGACTGAGCGACTGAACTGAACTGAACTGAATGATATCTTAAATAGTATTACTGTGTTATTAGCCTCTTTTTATTTAGAAGAGATTAAAGCTATGATCCCTGGCTATTGGACAAAAAGTGGGGAAGGCTGTTGACCTTACGGTTCTGGAATTCTAAGATCAGGAGAACCATCATCATTCATTCATTTATTCCTTCAGTTCAGTTCAGTTCAGTTGCTCAGTTGTGTCTGATCTTTGTAACCCCATGAACTGCAGCATGCCAGGACTCCCTGTTCATCACTAACTCCCAGAGTTTACTCAAACTCATGTCCACTGAGTCGGTGATGCCATCCAACCATCTCATCCTCTGTCGTCCCCTTCTCCTCCTGCCTTCAATCTTTCCCAGAATCAGGGTCTTTTCAAATGAGTCAGTTCTTCCCATCAGGTTGCCAAAGTATTGGAGTTTCAGCTTCAGCATCAGTCCTTCCAATGAACACCCAGGACTGATCTCCTTTAGGATGGACTGGCTGGATCTCCTTGCAGTCCAAGGGACTCTCAAGAGTCTTCTCCAAAATCACAGTTCAAAAGCATCAATTCTTCGGTGCTCAGCTTTCTTTACAGTCCAACTCTCACATCCATACATGACTACTGGAAAAACCCATGGCTTTGACTTAGATGGACCTTTGTTGGCCAAGTAATGTCTCTGCTTTTGAATATGCTGTCTAGGTTGGTCATAGCTTTTCTTCCAAGGAGCTAGCGTCTTTTAATTTCATGGCTGCTGTCACCATCTGCAGTTATTTTGGAGCCCCCCAAAATAAAGTCTGACACTGTTTCCACTGGTTCCCCATCTATTTGCCATGAAGTGATGGGACCAGATGCTATGATCTTAGTTTTCTGAATGTTGAGCTTTAAGCCAACTTGTTCACTCTCCTCTTTCATTTTCATCAAGAGGCTCTTTAGTTCTTCACTTTCTGCCATAAGGGTGGTGTCATCTGCATATCTGAGGTTATTGAGATTTCTCTTGGCAGTCTTGATTCCAGCTTGTGCTTCTTCCAGCCCAGCGTTTCTCATGATGTACTCTGCATGTAAGTTAAATAAGCAGGGTGACAATATACAGCCTTGATGTACTCCTTTTCCTATTTGGAACCAGTCTGTTGTTCCATGTCCAGTTCTAACTGTTGCTTCCTGACCTGCATACAGATTTCTCAAGAGGCAGGTCAGGGGGTCTGGTATTCCCATCTCTTGAAGACTTTTCCTCAGTTTGTTGTGATCCATACAGTCAAAGGCTTTGGCATAGTCAATAAAGCAGAAATAGATGTTTTTCTGGAACTCTCTTGCTTTTTCCATGATCCAGCGGATGTTGGCAATTTGATCTCTGGCAATTTGATCCTCTGCCTTTCATAAATCCAGCTTGAACATCTGGAAGTTCACGGTTCACGTATTGCTGAAGCCTGGCTTGGAGAAATTTGAGCATTACTTTACTAGCATGTGAGATGAGTCCAATTGTGTGGTATTTTGAACATTCAAAATAAACATTCAAAAAGAATTTGAACATTCTTTGGCATTGCCTTTCTTTGGGATTGGAATGAAAACTGACCTTTTCCAATCCTGTGACCACTGCTGAGTTTTCCAAATTTGCTGGCATATTGAGTGTAGCACTTTCACAGCATCATCTTTTAGGAATTGAAATAGCTCAACTGGAATTCCATCACCTCCACTAGCTTTGTTCATTGTGATGCTTCCTAAGGCCCTCTTGACTTCACATTTCAGGATGTCTGGCTCTAGGTGAATGATCATACCATCGTGATTATCTGGGTCACGAAGATCTTTTTTGTACAGTTCTTCTGTGTATTCTTGCCACTTCTTCTTAGTATTTTCTGCTTCCATTAGATCTATACCATTTCTGTCCTTTATTGAGCCCATCTTTGCATGAAATGTTCCTTTGGTATCTCTAATTTTCTTGAAGAGATCTCTAGTCTCTCCCATTCTATTGTTTTCCTCTATTTCTTTGCACTGATCACTGAAGAAGGCTCTCATCTCTCCTTGCTGTTCTTTAGAACTCTGCATTCAAATGAGTGTATCTTTCCTTTTCTCCTTTGCTTTTCATTTTGCTTCTTTTCATAGCATTCATTCAACAAACGTGTATTAAATGTCTATCACGTACTATGGTGTATGTGTGTGAGGTAGGATGACAGAAAAAAAAAAAAAAACCCTGTCTGACGCAATTCAGCATGATAGATTTAGATGTAGTTGAAGATACCCACTGTTGCCACTTTTATTGCCTTTGTTTTCTTCCATATAGTCTTTCCTTTAGAAAAGACTTAAAAATTACTTTTGGAGACACAGATGTATAGAACAGTCTTTTGGACTCTGTGGGAGAGGGAGGGGGGATGATTTGGGAGAATGGCATTGAAACATGTATAATATCATATAAGAAACAAGTTGCCAGTCCAGGTTCGATGCAGGATACAGGATGCTTGGGGCTGGTGCACTGGGATGACCCAGAGGGATGGTACGGGGAGGGAGGTAGGAGAGGGGTTCAGGATGGGGAGCACGTGTATACCCGTGGTGGATTCATGTTGATGTATGGCTAAACCAATACAATATTGTAAAGTAATTAGCCTCCAATTAAAATAAATAAATTTAAATTAAAAAAAAGTTAAAAAAATTACTTTTGGAGTAAAAAGTTTAAAATTTAATTGTTAAATGTTTTGAGGTTTGTTTGTGAGAGACTGTATTAGCTGCTGTTTGATTCTATAAAATAACAAGAATCATTGTATGTATGATGAAATTGAGGCACAGAGAGGTTAGATGACTTGCTGAGCTCATGGAGCTAGTCCCAGGCCAGGGTCTATGACTGTAATCCTCATTCAACAATGGGGAAGTAACAGTTCAGGACAAAGCCTGGAGTACTGTCATGGAATCCTTACTTATAACCTTATCAGTTGGTTAAAGTATAGACTTTATGGCATTTCAACCCAAGCCCTCAATGCAAATTTTCTTAAAATAATACTAAAATTTATATAAAAGAACAAGTGGGATTGGAAAGAGATAGAAAGCTATGAAATTTTCAAAGAGGAAAAATAATGAATAGTCTTGCTCTATCAGATGTTAAAATGCCATATATTATAAAGCCATAGTGATTAAACTAGTGTGATACTGATAAAAAAAATCAACAGACCGGTAAATAAACTAGCTTAGATAGGTCAGAAAGAAACCCCAGTGTAATTACAATTTGTTATATATTAAAGGAAGCATAAAAATCACTGAATGAGTGATACTGGAAAAACTGTTAAACAACAACTGGGAAAAACTTTTAATAATATCTTTACCACTTACCATTTATCAAAATAAATTTTAGATAAAGAGTTAAATGCTAACAAAGCCTTAAAATAGAAAAAAAGACAGGTGAACATATTTTTAAACTGAGAATTATCTCAGTAGATAATTTTCCAAATGTCTAATAAGAAGTATCCATCCTCATTAGTTTCTAAGAGAATGCAAATTAAAATGATGACAATTCAATCTTGCAAATTAACAAGGGTTAAAAAAAAGTTCAGTGTTGTTATCCGTGTGGGGAAATGGGGAATTTCATATCCTAGAGGTAGAAATATAAATTGGTATAACTTCTCTACAAAATAATTTAGCAAGAGCCTATTCCAAGTTGTTATCTATTGACCCAGTTATACCATTTTTAGGAATCTATCCCAAAGAAATACTGAGTAACTCTAAAATTTATATACAAGGACACATACCCTGGGATTATTTATAATATGGACAAATAAATAACTTAAAAGTCTAGCAGTAGGGGGAGAGTTAAATGAACTAAGAAATAACATGTTATAATTCTAGTGTTAAAAAAAATCTGATGGGTTCCAAAATTTTAAATGTATATTTAAAGATATAGGAATGTTTATAAGTTAGATACACAAATTACAGGTAGATAGAAGAAAGGTGAAGAAGGAAGTACACTTGAATACTAATAGGTGAGTGGCCAGATTACTGGTTACATTTATGTTCGAAAATTTTTTTCAGTTTCCTTATGATGTACACAAAATGTTGATTTAAAAATGTCAACCTGTCCTTGTTTTTTATGCCTCTATTATTTCACCCAAAATATTTGAAAAATGTGTTTCTCAGAGGGAAAGGTCATGATATGGTCCCAATTAGGGGATAGCCTGTGCTAACCCTTGGGGACAGGCACAGTAAGAATCCAGGGATGCCCTCAGTTCAGTTCAGTTCAGTCGCTCAGTCGTGTCCAACTCTTTGCGACCCCATGAATCGCAGCAGGCCAGGCCTCCCTGTCCATCACCAACTCCCAGAGTTCACTCAAACTCACGTCCATCAAGTCAGTGATGCCATCCAGCCATCTCATCCTCTGTTGTCCCCTTCTCCTCCTGCCCCCAATCCCTCCCAGCATCAGAGTCTTTTCCAATGAGTCAACTCTTCGCATGAGGTGGCCAAAGCACTGGAGTTTCAGCTTTAGCATCATTCCTTCCAAAGAAATCCCAGGGCTGATGGTCCATAACCAACTCCCAGAGTTCACTCAAACTCATGTCCATCAAGTCAGTGAAGCCATCCAGCCATCTCATCCTCTGTCATCCTCTTCTCCTCCTGCCCCCAATCCCTCCCAGCATCAGAGTCTTTTCCAATGAGTCAACTCTTCGCATGAGGTGGCCAGAGTACTGGAGTTTCAGCTTTAGCATCATTCCTTCCAAAGAAATCCCAGGACTGGTCTCCTTTAGAATGGACTGGTTGGATCTCCTTGCAGTCAAAGGGACTCTCAAGAGTCTTCTCCAACACCACAGTTCAAAAGCATCAATTCTTCGGTGCTCAGTTTTCTTCACAGTCCAACTCTCACATCCATACATGACCACTGGAAAAACCATAGCCTTGACTAGACAGACCTTTGTTGGCAAAGTAATGTCTCTGCTTTTCAATAGCTATTTAGGTTGGTCATAACTTTCCTTCCAAGGAGTAAGCATCTTTCAATTTCATGGCTGCAGTCACCATCTGCCTTGATTTTGGAGCCCCCCCAAATAAAGTCTGACACTGTTTCCACTGGTTCCCCATCTATTTGCCATGAAGTGATGGGACCAGATGCCATGATCTTAGTTTTCTGACTGTTGAGCTTTAAGCCAACTTTTTCACTCCCCTCTTCCTGCCCTACTCCTTCCTATTTAGTTCCAGTCATTCAGTCATTCACTGCCCCTTTGGCCTTCATTTCTCTGACTCCTTAGTGTCTACCATCAAATAAGTTGTTCCTTTGGCATTTAGTCTATACCTAGTATGGGACTGATCATTTCCTTTGCCTTTCTTTTTTTTGAGGGGGGGCAAGGATTATTTAATGATTCTTTTTGTTGTTGTTTAGTTGCTAAGTCGTATCTGACTCTTTGTGTCCCCATGGACTGTAGCCTGTCAGACTCCTCTGTTCAGTGGGATTTCCCAGGCAAGAATACTGGAGTGGGTTGCCATTTCCTTCTCCAGGGGATCTTCCAACCCAGGGAGCTCCTTCATTGGCAGGCAGATTCTTTACCACCGAGCAACCAAGGAAGCCCCAAGTATTCCTTTTTATTGTTTTGTAATTGATAAATAACAGGCTTAACTTGACTGTAGCCTTGGGAGTTGCAGAATCAGAACATTGACCTTGGTTTATGCCCGTGCCTAGCGACCTTATCTGGCTCAGGCTGACTCAGCAACTTCCTAGGACCTGAACACTCTGCCCGCTTCACCCCCGCTGTGCTTTCCCATTCACGATGCTCTCCTAGAGCGGCCTCCAAGGCCAGGGAAAGCTGGATATGTCAAAGAACCAGACTTCTTGGGCTTTCAGTGGTCTGTATATAGGGAAGGGCAAGAGGAGCAACAAAGAGAAAGAAAGTGGGAGTGAAAGAAAAGACAGTGTTGGAGGTTGGAGGGAGAAAGGCACACACAGACATACATACACACACAACCATTTTCAACCCAGGCTCTGATACGGTGTGTATGGATAGTCTAACTTTATTAAATACCAGCTGAATAGTAGTCCTACTGGCCTACCAGCTTGGCTGTGGAGTGCAATGGCCTGAGCACTTCTCTAAGCAGGCGCTTGCAGCTCTGCCTGCTGGAGCTGCATGCTATGCATGGGATTGAACACAAGGTGGCAGTAGTAGCACATTGGAGCACCAAGGTCTGCCAGCAAACTGGAAATGCGTGCGGTGCGCGCACACACACAAACACATTCACTGCCAGCAAACTGGAAACACACACACACACACACACCTGTTCTCCAAATACAATGATGACATGTTGTCTATCATCAGGTAGGACCTGTGTTTGCAACTGAGTTTGCCTCTTTTGTTTTGTTTTGCCTCCAAGATCCCTTGGTGAAGGGAATGGCTACCCATTCCAGTATACTTGCCTGGAGAATTCCATGGACAGAGGAGCCTGGTGGGCTACCGTCCATGGAGTTGCAAAGAGTCGGACACGACTGAGCGACTAACACTTGCCTCTTTTGTAGGACTCAACAACTGGACAGGCCACATGATTTGTAGGGCTCAGTGCAAAATAAAAATGTAGGGCCCGTTGTTCGTAAAGGAGGAAAAAGCTGCAGTTAACCTCAGTGAAATGTAAAGTGGAGCTCAGGAGCAGTGAGACAGCACCTCACGCGGGCTTACCTCGGGCACCTCTCACCTCTTGGCCTGGGACGTCTCTGAGGTTGACATGGGACACTGGAGGAACCGGGGGATAGCTCAGCTCTCACGCGTGCATGGCCACCAACTGCAGGACAGTAGAAGCCCGTGGGACACCCTGAACCAACAGATGATGGAAGACTGTGAATAACATGCTTCGTGGGACTCCTGGAAGGCATAAGCAATAGGGAAGTCCTTTCAGCAACGTGGTAATGCATCTCTGTGCTGCCTTTTCCGTCTTTCTTGATCACCATCCTCACTCCTGACTCCTGCTCACCAGGGTTGCTGGCAAACTAACTACTTGCACATAAACCTCTATCGAAGAATCTGCTTTTGCAGGTGGTGGAGGAGTAGGGGGAATTCAGGCTAAGACAAAAATATCCCATCCAACAGATCATTCAAATCTTGTTGATTCTACTTTTTTCATTTTTATTTATTATTTAATTAAATTTTTTTTTTTTTTTTTTTGCCTCACTGTGTGGCATGTGGGATCTTAAGTCCCCCGACTAGGGATTGAACCCACACCCCTTGCAATGGAAGTGCTGAGTCTTAACCACTGGACTGCCAGGAAACTACTGGCAGTCATTCTGCTGCTAATCATCCTTTTATTTTCTCCTTTCCTACTCCTGCTCCTCTTGGTCAGATCCTCTTTATTTCCACCTGAACTGGTAAGTGGATTCGTAACTGGTCTTTTTGCCTCATTTAAAAAAAAAAAAACTTAACCAATCTCCTTTTGGTGAAATGAAAATAGCTCCTGCCGTATCAATAAACAAGAAATGTCACAGCCATCATCGATTTCTGGTCTCTGAAAGTGAATGAGGGCTCCCAAAACTGAGATCCAGTGGACACTGCCACACCCCATGGTGATTGCTGAGGAGTTGGGGGAATGCAAGAAGCAGCCATCTGCCAATTGGGCCACTCCTTAAGGTGAACAGAGAAACAGGATTGGCTCCAGATAGCTGAGGTGCATATGAAGGGAATGAATTCACGGAGCCCAGAAGCTTGCATCTTCCAATACACAGAATGCTAAAGTCCTTAACTTGGTATCTGATCTTTATATTCAGATTGCCTATTGCCTGTGTTGCAGACTTGTATATAGCCTGACTTCCCCTCCTGCCTCCTTGGAGCAGATTTCTCAGAGCTACTGATATGTTGTCTTCTGGCCTTGGAGTCCTAAACATTCCCACCAAATAATTCTCTACTTTCAGATCATGATTGTATTTTTCAGTTGACATTTCCCCCCAAAACCTCCATGCTTTTCTGCTGCCAGAGTAAACTCTCTCACACATTACGACTCACTTTTGGTAGCTTGCTTTCTCTTATAAAATAAAGTCCAGCCCTCTGCAGCAGCGCCCTTTCCTTCCCCCCAGGCACCTCTAACCGCAATGGATAATCCCCTTTCCAACGTTCCCCTTGGTGGCCCTTTCTCAAAAAGATTTTATTTTAGGCAGCCTTTCCACCCAGTTCAATTTAGTTCACTAAGTGCTTAATTGAATACCAACAACACCATAGTTTCTGTCATCTAAGGAGGTGAGGAGCAGATGACAAGATGGGTGGGTGGGGAAAGATATTTCAAGTTACTGGGGTTAGCACTGTATCTGTCATATGTCAACACAATCCCGCGAAAAGGTTTTTGGCTAAGCCACCCCAGTGGAGGAGACTGAAAGTACTTTTTCACCAGGCCAAAACCACTGCTGGAACTTTGCTAGGGAGATAGGAAAAGTTGCGTTTGTAGAACTTGAGATCTTGTGTATCAACCACGTTCTGAGAGGAGGTAAATGTATCCTTTTTATTTTTACATTAATCATAAAGACAGGTCTCTAAATGAAGGTGATGTGATTAATATCTTGCACATTTTAAATCAGTGGCGGCGGATATCATCCCCAACTCATAAAAACGTGTTACATTCTCTTCCCAAGCAGTTCCAAGGAGATGCTCATTTTCTGAGTCTCATTTTCCATATCTTCCTGATACTAGAGACTTGGAATTGCTGATTTTTCACCTCTCTTGTTCTGCCAGCAGGCTAGGTACGGTGTACAAGTTGGCACTGCCTAAAGAAGCGATGACCTGATTCTGGGCCCCTCGTTTTGCCAAGCCTGGCTGCCTGGCTTGCAGCTCTACTGCTTTCCTTTAATTCTGCTATGATCCAGAGATGTCAAGTAAGTTGGTGCTTGAGAAGGAATGGTTCCGGATAATCTCATTTAACCAGTGAGGCACAGCTCAGCAGGTCACTCACTGCCAATCCGTCCGTCCAGCTCCCAGGATTCATAATCCCAGTCATGGCCTTCGTATCTGTGTGCAGAGGAAACTGCTGCCAAGTCCTCTTTCTATTTTAGCTACCTACCTCTTTCTCTCAAGCTAATTCCCCATTCTAAGGACCTGGTTTACTTTCCCTCATTGTATTCATTTCCTGTGGCTGCCAGAACAAATTGCCCCAGACTGGGTGACTTGAAACAGTAGAAACTTATTCTCCCAGGGTCTGGAGGCCAGAAGTCCAAAATCAAATGTCAGGGGGTCCCACTCCCTCTGAAGACTGTAGGGGAGGCTCCTTCCTCTTCCAGCTTCTGGTAGCTCCTGGCCTTCCTTGGCTTGTGGCATCATTATTCCAACCTCCGCTCCTGACTCCCCCTGGCCCTCCTCGCTCTGTCTTTGCATTCTTTTCTGCCTCTTATAAGAACATTTTCATTTGAATGTTTGCCATTCGGATGATCTCATCTCAGTCTTACCTTAATAACATCTGCAAAGACCCTATTTTCAAATACAGTTATATTCTGGGTTGTGGATTCACATGAATATTGGGGATCGGGGGGTGAGGACACTATTCAACCCACCACACACACCAACTTTGTCAAGATGCCACTGCAGCGGGTCTACTGCTAATGCTCTTTCCAGCCTCATTTCCAAGCTCCTCTTTTGCTATCTGACTCCATTAGGAGCGACTCATAATATGTGCGCGCAATATTCACCCATTCTGAATTTCTAAAGAGATATCCAAAGGTAAACACATATTTACTAGAATTTCTCATGGTGTAAAGTCAAGGTTAGGGAGGGTGGGACTGATATACTCATATACAACTCTTTCAGTAACGTACTTGGTTGCCATATTTCCCCCAGCTGTCTATATATATATATATGTGTGAGTGTATATATACATGAAAAATGCAAATACTATAAATATCTATAATACCTAAATATACTATGTATATTATTAATATAATTAATACAATTATTAATTTATATTATTTTCCTCTACTTTAAAATTTTTTTCATGACTTTTTAAAAATCGCTTTTTTTTAAAAAATTATTTTTAATTGAAGGATAATTGCTTTACAATATTGCTTTGGTTTCTGCCATACATCAACATGAATTAGCCACAGATATACATATGTCCCTTCCCTCCTGAACCTCCCTTCCAGCTCCCACCCCTTCCCATCCCTCTAGGTTGTTACAGAGCCCTGGTTTGAGTTCCCTAAGTCAGGCAACACATTTCCATTGGCTATCTATTTTACATATAATAGTGTATCTGCTTCCATGCTCTTCTCTCCATTTCGTCTCACCCTTTTCTTCTTCTCCTCCATCCACGTCCACAGTCTGGTTCCTATGTCAATTTTTTTTTTTAATTGGGAGATAATTGCTTTACAGAGTTGTGTTGGTTTCTGCCGTACACAATACAAATCAGTCATAATTACTTATATTCCCTCCCTCATAAGCCTCCCTTCCCTCTCCCTTCCCTCCTTTCCAGGTCGTCCCAGAGTACAAGGCTGGGCTCCCTGTGTTATACAGAAGCTTCCCACAAGTTATCTGTTTTACACATGCTAGGGTGAATACGTCGATGCTACTTTCTCAATTCATCCTACTCTCTCTGTCCCCCACTGTGTACATAAGTCTTTTCTCTGCGTCTGCATCTCCATTTCTTCCTATAAATAGGTTCATCAATACTATTTTTTCTAGATCCCACATGAAAGAAAGAAAGTGAATGTGAAAGTCACTCAGTCATGTCCGACTGTGTGGCCCCATGGGCTGTAGCCATGGACTGAATATATATATGCATATATATTCCAGTTATATGTATTCTTTTCAGATTCTTTTCCATTATAGGCTACTACAAGATATTCAATATAATTTCTGTGCTATACAGTAGGACCTTGTTGTTGTTTTTTTTTTAACCTATTCTGCATATAGTAGTGTATATCTGTTAATCCCAAACTTCTAATTTATCTCTCCCCTTCCCATTTGGTAACCATAAGTTTGTTTTGTGTGTCTGTGAATCTGTTTCTGTTTTGTAATTTCCATTTCTAAAATAAATCAGGACAAAGTTTTAATTCACCCAGTTTGCCTGACAACTGATAAACTCAGCAGAAGACAAGCATATCCAGGAACATTTTTCTTAGTCTGACCATGTTAGCCTGGAGGTAGGGGGTGGGGAAAAACTTAAGGATTATGGGTTTCTGGGAGAAAGCCATGGAGAGGGCTGTTGGACAGACATGTAAAGTGTACTTTACAGGGTTGTAAAGTGCCTGCTCTCCTCTTGCTTCTTCGCAGGCCTCAGCACAGACCAGGGACGTGATGACACAACACACACTTCCACTCTGGGACTGCTGGGTGGTCTGCAGGGTCATACCATGCATCTTCTCCAAAAAACAGGACCTCTGCCTTGTTGCTGGTATCAACAGGACTTGCCCTGTGATTTGCAGAGGTTTTCTACCCTTGAAATCTCAGTAACTTCTGATTCTTTGGTATTTTTGTCCCTATAGCTACTAAGAGCAGTGTATTTCAGCTAGGTTGCTAGTATTTTGCCTTTTCATTTGGATTTGAAATGTAGAAAACCTAGGAAGAGAAGAAAGGGGAAAAAAAAGAAAAAGAGGAAACAATGTGAAAAAAAGAAGCTGCTTTCCTATCAGCTGTTTATTCCCCCAACTCAAACTCTACTAAGAACATTGCAAAAGAAAACGGGTGTGACCTTGTCCCTGAAACCACACGGAACATTTTGCTTTAGCTGGGGCCACAAGCAGCTAGACAGATAGCATCTTGGAAGTCCCTGAGTTGGATCCAAAACCTCATAGTGTAAGTGTAGACTTCCCTCTGGGAGGAGGAGAAGGAGGCACCCCCACAGCTGGAGAGGCGGGAGTGAGCAACAGAATCAGCTTGATGATCAAGAGGACCATGACCAGGGGGAAAAGGCAAGGGGAGGGATAAATTGGGAGATCGGGATTAACATATGTGCTGTGCTTAGTGGCTCAGTCGTGCCTGACTTTGTGACCCCATGGACTGTAGCCGGCCAGGCTCCTCTGTCCATGGGGATTCTCCAGGCATGAATGCTGGAGTGGGTTGTCATGCCCTCCTCCAAGGGCTCTTCCCAACCCAGGGATCGAACCCAGGTCTCCCTCATTGCAGGTGGATTCTTTACCAGCTGAGCCACAAGGGAAGCCCTGAACCACAAGGGAAATCACAAGAGAGCTACCAGGGAAGCCCACTACTAAATACAAAATTTACTGGATTGAGTTTGGCTTGCTGGACATCTGCTTTCAGGGTTTCACTTAGGGTTTTGTTTTTCTCTTTCTTAGGTATCATTCATGGTGATGAAGCATCCCTGATTTCTCTGCTCAGGAAAGAGAAGAGAGGGAAAAAAGTACAATGGTAATTACCTAAATTCCTACACCTCCACAGGATTCAAGCTGTAGGGCCAGTAGTATCCTACATAGCACTGAGAAATGCAGTGTGCACGCTTAGTCACTTCAGTGGTGTTCGACTCTTTGCGACCCCATGGACTGTAGCCCAGGCTTCTCTGTCCATGTGATTTTCCAGGCAAGCATACAGAGTGGGTTGTCATTTCCTCCTCCACTGAATCTTCCCAACCCAAGGATTGAATCTGCGTCTCCTGTGGTTCCTGTATTACAGGCGGGTTCTTTACCTCTGAGCCACCAGGGAAGCTACAAGGCACCTGGGAGATGTGGTGTATATTCCCTAAAAAACACATGAAGAACACGTGTGTGCTTATTTGTTCAGTCGTGTCCAACTCTTTGTGACCCCATGGATTGTAGCCTGCCAGGCTCCTCTGTCGGTGGAATTCTCCAGGCAAGAACACTAGAGTGGGTTGCCATTCCCTTCTCCAGGGAATCTTCCTGACCCAGGGATTGCACCCAGGTCTCCTGCCTTATAGGCAGATTCTTTACCATCTGAACTCCCAGGGAAGCCCACATGAAGAACATAAACTGCCATCCATTCATTTACTTCTTTCATAGAACCACAGGGTAGTACTTCATTAATATGGATTCCCTTCTACTACAGGGAGAGCTAGTCTGTCCTTCCCTCTAGAAATGTACACTCCAGAGGCCAGTGATGGTGATGAGTCTGTTTTGTTCAATTCTATATCCCCATCTTCTAGAACAGTCCCTGGCACATAGTATGCATTCAATAAATATTTGAATGAATAGAGTTCAGGTTATATTCGGTATATCCTTACAGACTTTGTTAATCAGCAGAGAATAGACTTGTCCTCTCATATATTTGAAGTCTGTCTTTGAGGAATGATTCAGGCCGAGTGTCTCCTGTTCTGATGTGATCTGGGATTCAGTACAAAACCTCAGCCTCATACTTCCAGTAACCACAGGGTCTGCTTCTGGAAGAGGAGGGGCATTTGTAGCATGAAGGGGAGTGACAACCCAGTAGGAAAAGCTGATGTAATGACGATGGAAGGACAGGCCCGCACACGTGGCCATGTCACTGTAGAATGCAGTTGTGACAGAAGCCTTTTACAGGATTCTCTTTCTTCTTTTTGCTTCATTTAGTTTTCCTTCACCCCTCTGTTGTAATAGGTTGGGTTTTAATGTTCATTTTAATACTGAGGAACAATTAAAGAGGATTAGCACCAACTAGTCACTGTCATATTTAGATTAATTAATCTTGGAGATAATTGTTTTCTCTGAGGAGATTCAGACTTCTCAGATAGAGACATGAATTTTTTTCATCTTGTAGTGCTCTAATGAGTCCCAGAGATCATCAGCTCCGTTTTTCAGATGGTGACACCGAAGCATGAACACCGACCCGAGGGCAGGAAAGCCAGTCCTATCCTGGGGTCCTATATCCTGGTCCCCAGGCCCTGCTGAGCATCTACTGCCAGAAGGCAGTAGGCCTTTGGCTCATCACTGTCATCTGATTGAGAGAATGATGTGCTTTGCGATTCTAATATTATCTTGTTTTCTGTGGCTTATTGTTATTTTTACCACTGGAATAAAAGCCTGGAGAAAAGTGATAATCTATAAAGTTTCTTGAATTTAGGACCTTCTAATTTCTACAGGGAAACAGAAGGAAGTAGGGAAGAGGAACTGGTGGATATTATATAGCTTTAAAAGTTTTTCAAATAATTAGGCAACTCTGGCCTGTACACTGGGGCAAGCTCAAGATTCTTTTGCTTTTAGGTTTTGGTCCTGAGGGTGGGATGCAGTAGAAGCTGCAGGCTTGGAACCGGATGGCACTGACTCCACCATCTACTGTCTTTGGGACCTTCCCCAGGTTATGTGACCTCTCTGTGTGTCGACTGAAGTCCTCACTTCTAACAATACCCACCTCTTTGGGTTATTGAAAATGAAACGATTCAGCACACTTCATACTTAAAGCCCTTAAAATAGCATCTGGACCTTTGTGTTCAGTAAATGCTCTATGATGATTATGATAATGATGATTTCCCTTCTTACCATTGGCCACGGTATCTTCCCCTCCAATATTGCCTCATATCATAAGATAGCAGTTTCTGTATCTGATTGACATCCAGTTATTGGACCTTACCTCAAAATGAAACTCTCTGGGCAATGCCAGCAAAGGCAAAGAAAAAGAAGAAAGCAAAGGAATAGTTAGAAAGATACAAATATAAAAAGTAACTAATCCTTGTGTTCACACAACAACCTTTTTATTACCAGTCATATGCAAAATGTTCTGCAGGACCTTGGGGAATATGGATTATGCACATGTACGTGTGTGCACATGTGGGAACACACGCACGCATGTGTGCACACAATGTTATTTCTGCATTCAAAGCACCTATACTTGTCTTCTTCAGAAGGCTTTGCCGGGGACCCCAGACAGGATTAGGGCTGCTCCTCTGTGGGTTCCTAGCACCCTGGACCTGTAACATTCACCATGTTAGCAGACCTTTAGGAGCCTGTTTGTCTGGAATACTGTGAGCTCTGTGAGTGCAAGAACCTTAGGATGCGTGGTGCTCTGTGTGTCTGCTGGACGGGACAGGACCGGGTAGAACTAGCAGAGACTGTCTCTTTGGTATGTATCTTTCTCTTTTACCCCCGGCTTTGACATCATACCCTTAGTCCTAGACCTCACTTTTAGGCCTAATTATTATTCTCGATCCCTTCTTGGTTCCTCTTTATCTGTGATTTTCCGTCTGGCTTTTTTGCCTCTTCAATTTCACTGGACACATTGGGCCTCACTACTGAGCCCAGAGCTTCCCTGGTGGCTCAGATTGTAAAGGATGCCTGCAATGCTGGAGACTGGGGTTAAGTCCTTGGTTGGGAAGATCCCTGGAGAAGGAAATGGCTACCCGCTCCAGTATTCTTCCCTGGAGAATTCCATGGATAGGAGTCTGGCAGGCTATGGTCCGTGGGGTCGCAAAGAGTCAGACATGATTCAATGACTAATACTTTTACTTTTTCACTTCCACTAAACCAAGAGTAAGGAGGGGCCTGTCTTCTCCAACAAGGCACATCTTTTCAATTTTTTAAAAATGGAAGTATGGTTGATCTACAATATTGTGTTAGTTTCAGGTATACAACAAAGTGATTCAATTACAGATTTTTTTTCAGATTATATTGCATTATAGGTTATTGCAAGAAACTGAATATAGTTCAATATCTTACACTACAGTAAATCCTTGTTGCTTATCTATTTTGTGTATAGTAGTTTTCATTTACATTATTTTTAGATTCCACATATAAGTGATATCACATATTATTTGGTCTTTGTCCAACTTACTTCCCTAAGTATAAAATCTCTAGCTCCATCCATGTTGCCGCAAATGGCAATGTTTCTTTCTTTTTGTGACTGAGCAAGATTCCACTATTATATTTCACAATATTCTATATATATACCACGTCTTCTTAAGCCAATCATCTATTGATGATGGGGCTTGGGTTGTTTCCATGTCTTGGCTGTTATAAATAGTACTGCTATGAACTTTGGGGCGGAGAAGGCAATGGCACCCCACTCCAGTACTCTTGCCTGGAAAATCCCATGGATGGAGGAGCCTGGAAGGCTGCACAGTCCATGGGGTGGCTGAGGGTCTGACATGACTGAGCGACTTCACTTTCCCTTTTCACTTTCATGCATTGGAGAAGGAAATGGCAACCCACTCCAGTGTTCTTGCCTGGAGAATCCCAGGGACGGGGGAGCCTGGTGGGCTGCTGTCTATGGGGTCGCACAGAGTTGGACACGACTGAAGTGACTTAGCAGCAGCAGCAGCAGAACTTTGGGGTGCATGTATTTGTTTGAATTCATTTTCTTTTTTGGGATATATATCCAGGAGTGGGATTGCTGGATCATGAGGTGGCTCTGTTTTTTAGCTCATTAGTATGGAAATTTTTAGATTTTAGATTTAGTATGGAAACCTCCTTACTGTTTTCCATGGTGGCTGCACCAATTTACATTCTCACCAACAGTGTGGGAGGGGTCCCCTTTCTCCACACCCTCTCCAGCATTTATCGTTTGTAAGCTTTTTGATGATGGCCATTCTGACTGGTGTGAGATGATATCTCATTGCAGTTTTGATTTGCATTTCTCTAATAATTAGCATTGTGGAACACCTTTTACATCTTTTCGTGTGCCTCTTGGCCATCTGCACGTCTTCCTTAGAGGAATGTCTGTTTAGGTCTTCTGCCTGTGTTTTTATTGGGTTGTCTTTTGCTGTTGAGTTGTATGAGCTGTATGCATAGTTTGGATATTAACCCCTTGTTGGTCGCATTGTTTGAAAATATTTTCTCCCATCTTTGTTTTGTTGATGGTTTCCTTTGCTGTGCAGAGTTTCTAGTTGGATTAGGTCCCATTTGCTTATTTTTACTCTATTTATTTTGCCTCCACAGGGCACATCTTGAGGACACTTAGAGGGATCAGCCACAAGCTCCTTGTGCTTTAGTACATCAGCTATTTAGACTCTGGCTTTTGTATCCTTCAGAGATGGCCTCTCTCCTTAAAAGATTTCTCTGCCTTTTCACTCCCCTTCCCCTAGACGTGAAACTGGGGACTGGAGGGAGAGTTGATCAAAAGACTGGATCAAAAAACCTCCCATTCAACTGAGTTTGCCTTGCTCTTCCTTCCCTATTCTCCCCAGCCAGGCTCTGGAGCACAGAGTTCTCAGGGCCAGCCCATTTCCCCAAGGGCATCAGTCCTGTCCAGCTCATCTTCCAGTCAAGTGTCTGCAGCCTCTGGCTTCTGTCAGGGGCTGGAACCTTGGTGCTTTCTGAAAGCAACCGCACAGTGTGTGTCTGGGAAGTGTTTATGTCAAGTTCAGTCTCCTGCAGACATTCACAAACACACTGCCAGTTACTAACGATCATCGGTACTCTTTCCTTTGGTCTGAATTGCTGTGTATTTTTCCAGTCCACACAGAGAGGTGCATCCTCCTGTAACATGCATGCTCCCTAATACACGCTGCCCCCCAAGGCATCCACCCAGGAGCCTTCCTGAACATTCAGGTTCACAGGCTCACCATGCACCCCAGTGCCTTTTGCAAAGATGCAGCTCACCTCCCTCTCCCTCTTTGGTTATGTTTAATCAGATCCTTAGTTTGTGATTGTTTTTGAAGCTTAGCTTTCAACCTCTCCCCAAGCTGCAGTGGTATGGTACAGCTGCCAGGGTTTAGAAGAGTCCTGGTGCCTGTCTTCCCCTTGCCTCAGGCCATCTTCTTCTTATTCTGGAACATTATAATGGAAATGAGGACAGACATTTTTCTGCACTTGTCTAATGGCTCTTTCTGGAACATAAACTAACACATGGCCCATGTGGCGCCAAAGAGGTTCATCACAGAAGCTATTGGATGAGCTGTGGTTGGTTTTGGAGTTGGCTAGACCAGAAGAATTCCTGGGGGATATTTTTTGTCCTTCATCTTTGCTGAGGGCCTGGCTATAAGAACCAAACAAAAATAATGATGGTTTTTGGAAGTCTGGGTTTTACTCTTCAGCTTATTCAAGTCAGTGGTGACTTGAGTTAGATGACATAGACTTTGATAAGAATGATGAGAATGGCACCCCACTCCAGTACTCTTGCCTGGAAAATCCCATGGATGGAGGAGCCTGGTAGGCTGCAGTCCATGGGGTCGCTAAGAGTCGGACACAACTGAGCGACTTCACTTTCACTTTTCACTTTCATGCATTGGAGAAGGAAATGGCAACCCACTCGTGTTCTTGCCTGGAGAATCCCAGGAACGGGGGAGCCTGGTGGGCTGCTGTCTATGGGGTCACACAGAGTCGGACACGACTGAAGTGACTTAGCAGCAGTAGCAGCATATTGTTAATGGGCCACTCTCTACTTTCTATCTCCAGGTTGACTGTATGGATCAAGATTTTGGACCCTTGACCCACCACTATTTCTCAGTTTCCCTGCAGGGCTAGGAGGCTCAGTAAGGTACAGCCAGAACATATACATTGTCATCACCACTGATCATGAAGGTTCTGGATGAAGAGTCAACTTCTTTGCCTAGTATTCAGGGACCTCCAAAATCTGGCCCCTACGTACCACGCCAGTGTATTACTTCTTTGTCTGAACTCTTGCTTTGATCAAAATGGCACTCCTTGTTTCATGTAATCTAATATTCTTACTCCTCTGAATCTCTTTCAATCTCCTCTTAGGGCATCTCTTCCTCTGTAAATATCAGTTTCTCCCGGGTTTTGATGTTGGTGTTTTTCTGCCCTTCTCACTGTATGCCTGTTCTCATTTACCTGATGGGTTCAACTATCACCACTAAGTCTGCATGTCTGTCTTTGTCTAGCATCTGCTCATAAATTCTAGACCCCTATAATTTCATTAGATAGCTTGGATATCTCAATGAACACCTCAAACTCAACATATCCAAAACCTAATTAACATTTCTCCACAAGCTTGATTCACCTTCTGTATCTCCTGCCTAAGAGAATAATTCCCTAGCTAAGATAAGCAATTCCCCCTCCATCTTCCCTATCCTTACTTTTCATCCAAAATTGGAACTTTTGATGCTTCCCCCAACAAATGCCCTTTCCATCTCAGGAAACTGTATCATCATACATCCAACTGCTCAAGACCAGAACTCTTGAGACCTTCTTGGTAGTTCTCTTTCCATCATACTCACATTTAATTGATCAGTGAGCCTTATAAATCCTACCTCCAAAATAGTCTCCCAACTATTGCTTCTTGTTGAATGAATCCAAAAGGAAGTCATTAGGTTCTCCAGATTTGACACTTTAACAGCATCACGGGCTAGTTCTTCTCTTCTTCCTCTTCATCACTTTCTCTCTCTTTAGTTTAGGCACTGTTTATCCTTGTCGATTATCACAATCACCTCCTACTAATCTGCCTGTCTCCAGTCTTACATCCTTTATAGATAGAGCTGATCATTCCAGCAACATTTATGGAGTGACCAGTGTGCTTGGGAAGCAGCTGTGGACAAGGTGAGTATGATGCATGCCCTATGGGGTTTACAGTCTGGTGAGAAAGATGAACATCAGGCCCTCACGTGTAGCTATATCCAGTGGTGGGAGACACTCCCAGGGGCTGAGAGTGTCAAACATGCACACCTAACCTAGCCTTAGGGGCCAGGCAAGTCTTTTCAGTGAAAAACAGTTTCAACTGAAAACTAATGAGTGATGAGGCAGCAAGCAGGTGAAGAAAAAGAAAGCAAGTGCAAAGGAAGTGTATCCTAATGAGAAAAACATCAGATGACAAATGTGTGATGCATTTCTTCCACATTGTTACCAGCTTGATCTCTATCTTCTTTCTCTAAAAATTTTTTCTGATAAAAAAGTTGTACACACTTATTGTGAGATATTTGGAAAATACCGAAAGATTTAGAAAAGAAAATAATGTTTATTCACAAACTCAGCACCCAAAGATGAGCAGTGATTACACTGCAGTGCATTTCCCTTCAATTGTGTCTTTGCACATATGCGTTTTCAGGATGATCTTACACTAAAAACCTCATCATATTATTTCCTGTCTTAGGAACAATCAGTGGCTCCTCGCTGTCTAGAAGCTCAAGGGCCTAGCCCAATGCTTATAATAAATATTTGCTGAGTGGATGACTAAATGCATGAGTCAGTGAGTAAATAAAAATATGCCTCCTCACCTCCACATTCTCTTCCTCTTTTTTCATTACCTGTTTGATGAAGTCTTGTCTTGGGGTTTGACTCTATCCAAAGCCTTCTTCAAAGGTCCTTATCTTTTTTTTTCAAAAATTTATCATTGTCTTGTCCTGGGGTTTGACTCTATCCAAAGCCTTCTTCAAAGATCAATCCTTATCTTTTTTCCAAAAATTCATCATTTGTATTGAGTTATCATTGATTTACCTCCTTATATATTAGAATATTATATTAGTTTCAGGTGTATAGAACAGGGATTCAAAATTTTTGTAGATTAAGCCCCACTTACGATTATTCTGAAGTCTTGCCTATATTCTCTGCATTGTATAATAATCCTTGTAGCTTATTTATTGTATACATAGCAGTTTGTACCTCTTAATGACAAAGCGTGCCTGTAAGCACAGATGGTGTTGCTCCCCAGGTCCTTGTGGTTGTGTTGTTCAGTTGTCGCTAAGCAGTGTCTGACTCTTTGTGACGCCATGGGCTGAAACACACCAGGCTTCCCTGTCTCTCACTGTCTCCCAGAGTTTGCCCAAGTTCATATCCCATTGAGTCGGTGATGGTATCCAACCATCTCATTCTCTGCCACCCTCTTCTCCTTTTGCCTTCAATGTTTCCCAGCATCAGGGTCTTTTCCAATGAGTCAGCTGTTTGCATCAGGTGGCCAAAGTATTGGAGTATCTTAGGTCCTTAGCACAGGTTAACTGCCTCTGATTTACCTTAGAAGAGTTTCATGGCAAAGTTGTTGACAACTCAGCATCATTTCACCCCTTCTATACTCCACCCTTATCTCAGGGGTTGGAAGCCTGAGAACCGCACTCTCCAGAGTCCTTTACTTCCATTGTTTCTGGTTGGATTTCACCAATGAGAGGCATTACTCTGAGGTCAGACATGAGAAAGTGAGGCAGATGTGTGACAACTCAGCATCATTTCACCCCTTCTATACTCCACCCTTATCTCAGGGGTTGGAAGCCTGAGAACCACACTCCCCAGAGTCCTTTACTTCCATTGTTCCTGGTTGGATTTCACCAGTGAGAGGCATTCCTCTGAGATCAGGCATGAGAAAGCGAGGCAGATGTGTTTTTAATTGCTTCTCTGACTGTGGAAGCACCTTTTTGCTTCCTGTGTGAAAGCAGTGGTGCTCCCCCTGAACATTTCCCAGTGGCTGAGTGATATCCATCCTGAAAATTTGCTACTGGAGTACCTCCCTGGGTACTGGAGGCAACTGGGATCATCAGTGGTGGTTTCCCAAGGTCCTGTAAGCTCCTTATTTTCTCAAGGATGGAAGCAAATGTGAGAGCTGGCCTTTACTCTTTTGCCCCTTCCCCTCACCTTCTGTGTTTGGGCTTCTGTTTTTCTGACCAAAGCCTCAATGAACTCCCCTGTGAGTCACAGTACAGTGCCCCTTTTTCTTCTCCTAACCTGCTCAGTGTGGGACCTGGCTTAGTTCCTCAGTACATGCTGGCTACCGCTGAGAATGACAGTAACACCTGATCCTTCATCATCATATGCAAAACATCTTATTTAGTGGACACAGTTGCATTTGTTTAGTGATTTAACTTTCTCCTTTATAGCAACTAATTGAGGGTGTGTGCTTAGACATCAGAGAAGAAAATGGCAACCACTCCAGTATTCTTGCCTGGGAAATTCCATGGACAGAAGAGCCTGGTGGGCTGTAGTTCCTGGAGTCACAAAGAGTCGGACATGACTGAGTGACTAACACACACTGCACTTAAACATATGCACACGTTAAACATATGACAGAAATGTGTTATAAGACAGATGACTCAGCTCCCCGAGGTGAACACCTCGCATTGTAGCACATTGCGACTGCGGGAAGTACCCACCAATATTTATTAACTATCTATTGCATGTCTAGGGCCTGCATTAGGCCTAACTGTGGGGTGCACGCAGGGGAAAATTTAAACCAGCTTGTGTCTATCTGTTAAGTGCCTGTGTGTACCAGGCATGGCGCTAGAGCAGCAGCTGTTTGCCCTTCCTGAACCTACAGTCTAGCAATCTAACTGCTTAATGGTGTCGACAAAAATAATCAATAAGCAGTCAGTAGTAAGAATAGAAAAAGAATTTCATTTGAACCAAACTAAGGACCAGCCCAAAGGCCAGTTTCTCAGATTACTCTGAGAAGTATGCTCTGGAGAAGCAGAGTTTTCAGCACAGCTGTTTTTTTTAAATTAATTAATTAATTTTAATTGGAGGCTAATTACTTTACAATATTGTAGTGGCTTTTGCCATACATTGACATGAATCAGCCATGGGTATACATGTGTTCTCCATCCTGAACCCCTCTCCCACCTCCCTCCCCATTCAGCACAGCTTTATGTCTTGGCAGGGCTAAGAATATTAAAGCCAAGGATACATTTCTTCAAGATTTCAGAAAAACATGCCAGAACGTACAGTATGGCCTTGGTGCCTGTGAGGAATGTCTTATCACTGAAGGAGGAGCAGCATCAGGAAGAGGGGCATTTCATCTGGATTTCTAGCAGACAATCTTTACTCCTGGTCAGTGTACCCTTTTCTTTAGTAATTAAGGCATATGTATGTTTCATAGGCCACAAACAGGCTGTTTTAGTTAGTGTAAACTTCAAGTTAACTCATGTATAAGCCAGAATGACTTCCCTATATCTCAGTATGTGACATTTTCTTTGATCAATGGGCATTACTGAAAAGAAATGAGGCCTGTCACTCACTATTCCCACCCCCACTCCCTGTGACCCTGGCATGAATGTCATCAAGCTTACCAGCCCTGCTAACCCCCAGTACAGCACTAGAGTTTCTTGGAGATGTGGCTGCAAACCGGCTCTGTCCAGAGTTCTGCCAGTGAGCCAGCATCTCTATGGTCAGGTTTGGTTTGGTCCTTCCTGGACTGCTTGCTTCTTGCTTAGTATTTCATTCATTGTGGAAGGCTAGTTTGAAAGCCAGTGGCATTCAAACCTAAATACTAGAAGAAAAGGCAAGGAGAGTAGTAATACCGTTGCTACCAGGCAGGGTTGGATAAACTTTAACAAGTGAACTAGAGCTGTGTTCTGTGCCATGCCACAGGGTGGAACACAGGGGATTGGGTAACACTTAAACACCGTATTTTGAGATTTTTATGGAAAAAGAAAAAGAAAAAAAAAACAAAAAACAAACCCACTAAGCAAATGAATGGCAGTGCAAAGGTGGCTGTCCCCTTGGCTTAGCTAATGTTTATTGAGTGTTTACTATATGCTAGGCACTGTTCCCAATAAGTTATATCAATGATTAATTTATCCCACCCTCCAACCCCCATTGTGAGAAAGTGCTAGGGATTTTCCAGGTGGTGCTAATGGTAAAAAACCCACCTGTCAGTTCAGGTTAGACATAATAGATGCAGGTTTGATCCTGGGTTGGGAAGATCCCCTGGAGGAGGGCATGGCAATCCACTCGAGTATTCTTGCCTGGAGAATCCCATGAACGGAGGAGCCTGGCAGGCTGCAGTCCATGGGGTTGCACAGAGTCGGACACCACCAAAGTGACTTACTAGGGAAGCGTGATGAAGTGCCACTGTGATTCCCATCTGAGAAGTCAGACAATTGGGGCAGGAGAGAGGAAGTGCTTTGCCCAAGACCATTTAAGCAAGTGGAGTGTGAACCTGGGTAGTTTGATTCAAATAGGGGAAACATCAAGTCCCCATCCTTTGGAATTTCTCCTGGTTTTATCTGAGTTAGTATGAATCTGGATGCCCAGAGAGAAGTGGTATTTTTTTTTTTAATTACTTATTTAATTATTTTATTTTGGGTTGCACTGGGTCTTCATTGCTTCATGGGCTTTCTCTAGTTGCGGCCAGCTGGGGCTTCTCTTGGTTGCAGTGCATAAGCTTCTCATTCCTGTGGCTTCTCTTGTTGGGGAGCACGGGCTCAAGGGTGTGGACTTCAGCAGTTGTGGCATATGGGCTCAGTTGCTCCGAGGCTTGTGGAATCTTCCTGGATCAGGGATCAGACCCATGTCCTCTGCATTGGCAGGTGGGTTCCTATCCACTGTACCACCAGGGAAGCCTGAGAAGTGGTATTTTTTAAAGGAAGCTGTAAAGGGGGCTGTGTTTCCCATGACTGTCAAGGTCTGAGAAGATGAACACTCGGGCCCCAACAGTCACATTTGTTCCTCGGACCTAGACTTTTGTCTTAAAATGTGAATGTGCCATCTGATCAATAATCAGCCATCAGCATCTCATGTGAATCTCCACATGACTTCACTTTATTTTTAAGACACAAAGCTCAGAACAGATAGGTTGTACTGAAGGAAGAAGAGTGAGAAGAGGCTAGAGAAAGAGGGGGCAGGAGAGGGATTTATCAAGCTTGTGTTACAGGATGTCACGTAGCAAAACTCCTTCATAAAAATGTTCAGTTCATCCTTGCAATTGGAGAAGTAATACCTTGAAGATCAAAAGCAACACAAGGACACCAGCTTTCAGTGCTTCTGTTCCGTCATATCAAAAATTATAAGGGTAGGAAAGAAGTTTATTTATTCTGTTCCGTCATATCAAAAATTATAAGGGTAGGAAAGAAGGAAACAGTTTATCACTGTTTATTAATACATGATATGAATATTTACATAAAACCTGTAAAAATCTATGGAAAAACTACTGGAATTAAAAGAGAATGAAAAAAAAAATGAAGTACCTTAGAGTAAATCTAATAAAAGATCTTTAAGATCACTATGGAGAAAATTGTAAAACTTTCTTAAGGAAGATCCAGATAAATGGTGAGAGGGCTTATCTCTGAAGACAGGAAAACTCAGGGTTGTGATTCTTTCAAAATTCCCTGCATTAGTTTGTTAGGGTTACCATAACAACACCATAGACTGGGTGGCTTAAACAACAGAGAATTTTTTTTTTTTTCATAGTTCTGGAGACTAGAACAGATCAAGTTGTCAACAGGTTTGGTTTCTTCTGAGACCTCTCTCCTTGGCTTGCAGATGGTCATTTTTTCTCTGTGTCTTCATCTGGTCATGATGTCTGTGTCATAATCTCCTCTTCTTAGAAGGACACCAGTCATATTGGGTTAGGGTCTACCTGTATTTAACTTTACCTCTTTAAATAATCTATCTCCAAATACACATTGGAGGTACTGGGTGTAAACACTTCAACATATAAAATTTTAAAGGAAAATTTTTAGCTTATAACTTTCTTTAAATCAGTCTACAAATTGAAGACTACCCCAATCAAATCCCAGCAAGCCTTTTCATGGAACTTGACCTTCTGAATCTAAGTGTATATAAAACAAACCCGGTGTATGAGACAGCAAAAGAGACACTGATGTATAGAACAGTCTTATGGACTCTGTGGGAGAGGGAGAGGGTGGGAAGATTTGGGAGAATGACATTGAAACATGTTAAATATCATGTAAGAAACAAGTTGCCAGTCCAGGTTCGATGCACGATACTGGATGCTTGGGGCTAGTGCACTGGGACGACCCAGAGGGATGGTATGGGGAGGGAGGTGGGAGGAGGGTTCAGGATGGGGAACACATGTATACCTGTGGTGGATTCATTTCGATATTTGGCAAAACTAATACAATTATGTAAAGTTTAAAAAATAAAATTTAAAAAAAATTAAAAAAAAAAACAAAAAAAACAACAAAGGTCTTATATAGACTAAATTTTTTTTTTTTGAAGAGAAGAATGAGATGGTAGGGTAGATGCCTGATTGGAAAATAAAACATAAAATTATAATGATCAAGGCAGGGAATACTGGTATAGGAATAAACAAATCAAAGAAACAGAATAGAGAACTGAAAGCAAACCCACACACATCAGTTCAGTTCAGTTCAGTTCAGTCACTCAGTCGTGTCCAACTCTTTGCAACCCCATGAATCGCAGCAGGCCAGGCCTCCCTGTCCATCACCAACTCCCGGAGTTCACTCAGACTCACATCCATCGAGTCAGTGATGCCATCCAGCCATCTCATCCTCTGTCATTTCCTTCTCCTCCTGCTCCCAATCCCTCCCAGCATCAGAGTCTTTTCCAATGAGTCAACTCTTTTCATGAGGTGGCCAAAATACTGGAGTTTCAGCTTTAGCATCATTCCTTCCAAAGAAGTCCCAGGGCTGATCTCCTTTAGAATGGACTGGTTGGATCTCCTTGCAGTCCAAGGGACTCTCAAGAGTCTTTTCCAACACCACAGTTCAAAAGCATCAATTCTTCGGTGCTCAGCCTTCTTCACAGTCCAACTCTCACATCCATACATGACCACAGGAAAAACCATAGCCTTGACTAGACACACACACGTAAAGTAATGCTCAAAATTATCCAAGCCAGGCTTCAGCAATACGTGAAACGTGAACTTCCAGATGTTCAAGCTGGTTTTAGAACAGGCAGAGGAATCAGAGATCAAATTGCCAACATCCACTGGATCATGGAAAAAGCAAGAGAGTTCCAGAAAAACATTTGTTTCTGCTTTATTGACTATGTCAAAAACTTTGACTGTGTGGATCACAATAAACTGTGGAAAATTCTGAAAGAGATGGGAATACCAGACCCCCTGACCTGCCTCTTGAGAAATCTGTATGCAGATCAGGAAGCAACAGTTAGAATTGGACATGGAACAACAGACTGGTTCCAAATAGGAAAAGGAGTACGTCAAGGCTGTATGTTGTCACCCTGCTTATTTAACTTATATGCAGAGTACATCATGAGAAACACTGGGCTGGAAGAAGCACAAGCTGGAATCAAGATTGCCAGGAGAAATATCAATCACCTCAGATATGCAGATGACACCACCCTTATGGCAGAAAGTGAAGAGGAACTCAAAAGCCTCTTGATGAAAGTGAAAGTGGAGAGTGAAAAAGTTGGCTTAAAGCTCAACATTCAGAAAACAAAGATCATGGCATCTGGTCCCATCACTACATGGCAAATAGATGGGGAAACAGTGGAAACAGTGTCAGACTTTATCTTTTTGGGCTCCAAAATCACTACAGATGGTGACTGCATCCATGAAATTAAAAGACACTTACTCCTTGGAAGGAAAGTTATGACCAACCTAGATAGCATATTGAAAAGCAGAGACATTACTTTGCCAACAAAGGTCCGTCTATGAAACCATAATAAATTAGAGATGACATAGCATATTAGAGGGGCTAACATGGCCTATTAAATAAATGATGTTAAAACAACTAGGTATCTACATAGAAAAAGAAACTAAAATTGGATGCTTTCTTTTACCCTGGGTATACTAAAACATAAATTCTGGGTATACTACTATAGAAATCTAAATGTGTTAAGCAAAACTTTGATACCTTTATAGGAAAATATAGGTGCCTATCTATTTACCTAAAGATAGAGAAATAGTTCTTAAGTCATTAAAACAACAAATCATAAAGGGAAAGGCTGATAAATTTGAACAAATTAAAATGAAAAACTTCTGCACAGAAAAATAACAGGAAAAATAGTTAAAAGAGAAGCACAAATAGGAAGAAAATAGTGTTAGTGCAATAATGACAAGAATTAAGATCTAGGATACATAAAGGACTACAAATCAATAAGAAAATACACAAAATCCAGGACAGTTCCCAGAAGCAGAAACAAACAATAACTGAAAAAAAAGGAAAAAAATACTCAACCTTAGTATTGATTAGGAAAATAATAAATAGGTCCAGCCGACACTGTTTCACTCATGCCAGGTTGCCCATAATGTAAAAAAGTAAAGTAATTCTATTTCAAGAGTAGGAGAGTCATATACTCCTGGGTAGAATAGAAATAGGTATAACTACTCCAGAGAATAATTTAGCCATATTTAGTAAAGTTGAAGATGTGTGCTTCAGGGTCTAAAACTTTTTCCCATGTGTAGAAAAGACCTGTAAGGATTATTAAGCATAGCATTATTTATAACTTCAAGTAATTGGAATTACCCTAATCACCTAATCATTAACAGCAAAATGGGTAGATTTTTGTGGTGTATTCATACAATGCAGGTAACAACAGAAATAAGTGGACCAGAGTGACATGTATCAACATTGTGGCAGATCGATCCTAGGCAGACAAGATCCCAATAATCCCCATGTACTGGTATCCACATCTTTGTGTAGCCCCCTCCCCTGGAATGCAGGCAGAACCTGTACCTTGATTCTAATCAATGCACTATGGCAAAATCAACAAGAGCAATCCTATACATTATATAATTCCATTTTAGCAGACTAGAGTAAGAGATTTACTGACCTTGCAAAGAAGCCAGCTGCTATAAGGTGACCTGCCTAGGGAGAGGGCCACACGGCAGGGAAGTGGATGTTCTCTAAAAAATCCAGTGCTCTCAACCACACAAACTCAAGGAAAAGAATTATGCCAAAAACAGAATGAGCTTAGAAGCAGATTCTTCCCCAGTCAGGCCTTCAGATGAGAATGCAGCATAGTCAACACCTTGATTGCAACCTCATGAAACCCTGAGCAGAGGACCCAGTTAAGCTATGTCTGGACTCTGGGTCCATAGAAACCATGAGATAATGAGTGCTCTTTTAAGCTATTGCATTTGGGGTAGTATGCTACATAGCAATAGAAAAATAATACAGAGAGTCCCTGACAGCCTAGTGGTTAGGATTCCATGCTCTCATTGTCATGGCCAGGTTCAATCCCTGGTTGGGGAACTGAGGTCCTACAAGACGTGTGGCACAGGAAAAATAAAAAAATTAATACAAACATGGATAAAAGCATAATATTAATAGACATAGAGCAAGTTTCAGAAAGAGACATACAATATATATGATACCATTTGCATAAAGCTTAGAAGCACACAAACCAATTTTGTATACTGTTTTTAGGCTTACATATAGACATGTATAGTAAAAGTATAAAGACAGGCAACTGGAATAATTGTCTCAATTTCAGGAAGATGTTTCTCTCTTGGAGATAGGGCAATATAATCAGAGAGGCACATGCAGACACTTTAACAGTGTTTATATAGCTTTATTTCATAAGCTGGGTAGAAGTTTAAGAGTGCTTACAATATTCTTCTGGAGAAAGGAATAGCAACCCACTCCAATATTCTTGCCTGGAGAATTCCATGGACAGAGGACCATAGCAGGCTACAGTCCATGGGGTTGCAAAGAGTCAGACACTACTGACTGACTAACACACATAATACTCTATACCTTTCTGTATATCTGAAATATCCCATAATTCAAAACAAATTATCTTCAACTTCAGGTTCCAGTGGGGATGACTTGTGTTGACAATGAATTTTGTCCACTTTCCCAAACCTGTAATTGGGAAGAGAGTGGGAGAAAGAAGAGCCTTATAGAGCCTGGATGGGGATGGATATGGGATAACAGAGATGGAAGGAGATGGGAGGAGAGGTGGCCAGAGGGATAAGTCTACAGAGGTACCCTCAGTCACCAGGGAGCTATGCATAGACTCATCTCCCAGAGACCACAGATGGGCTTAAATGGGTGACCTCAGCAGTTCCACAGTAAGACCTTATCATTAGCTGTGGCTTTGCCCTTGCTTGCAATGGAATAGCTACCACACAGCAGCCTTGCTGTAATCCTACACTCAGAGAGAACAGCAATTTAAAAAAAAACATAAATGAAAATGCTGGCAATTAGGTGATTAGGGAGAATCAAAGTTGCGTTAAAAATAAAAACAAAAACCGTAAAACGGAAGTCTGAACAGCCTGGCCTTAGAAGGAAAATTTGAGATAGGAGGCTATGACTCAGTTTGTAGAGCAACTGATTGAATTTTCCTATCATATTTCAGCAGTTAGTCATCTTCAGGGAGGGACAGTGGGGTCTTTCTCTTCTTTGATTTATAGTCATGAAGTTTGGGAGATATTACGATACCTTGGTTGTATAAAGGAGCATTCAAGCCCCCGGAGGACAGAGAGAGGAATTTCCAGTGGTATGCTGGTAACACTGAACACTTGGTTCTCCAGAAAGAGAAAGCTCCTTGCTGATTTCCATGCTATAAATACTCAGTGATTTTTAAGCCACCAATGTGATGTCACTGAGTGTGGACCTGGGAAGAGTTAGGAAGCTCTCAAAATCGCATACATGCTGGTTTCAATATACAACTGAAATTTCCATCCTATTAGGGTGGTGAGCAGCCCTGGCTGGAGAAGGACTACTATCAGGGAGGAGATTCCGTATGTATGGCTTCTCCTGTCTCCCTCCCAATCCAAAGATGTTGAGATTTTATTATTCCACTTAGAATGTAAAACCATTCCCTCTGTTGTTGTTGTTTAGCCTCTCCTTCATGTCCTTCTCTTTTGCAACCCCATGAACTGTAGCCCATCAGCATCCTCTGTCCATGGGATCTCCCCAAACCAGGGATGGAACACATGTCTCCTGCATTGGCAGGCAGGTTCTTTACCATAGAGCCACCAGGGAAGCCCACTTCCTTTATAACCAACAGTTTTAGAGGATAAGGATATATTAAATACATTAATACCAAAATTCTATTCTTTTTTCAGTAAAGCAGTAGAGATGAGCTGCCCTCCCTGAGGAAGCCAGGGGCTCAGTCCTTGGATGAAGTTCAACCTGTGTACCATAATTTTTCCATCATCGTCAGCCTAGAGAGTAGGTCTCCTCGTAGATCTCAAGGAAGCTCAGATGAGGCTGAGTTTGGGAACTCCCCTTGGAGAATGTCAGGTCCCTGGGTCACTGTGCTCAGTTTTACAGTCCCCTTAAAGTTTTGCAGTTTAAGGGCATTTTCTGTAAAAAGTCAGGAGGTCTGTATTAGTTAGAATGATCTGAATACAAGTAACAAAGCACCCTGGCCCAATTGCTTCAAACAACGAAGAAATATATTGTCTCAGATCAAGAGAAGTCACAAGGTAGGAAAGCTCCCAGGTGGGCTCAGGCTTCAAGAAATGTCATTAAGGACTCAGATTCCTCTCACAGTTCTGCTCTGTCATACTTTGTCCCATTTAGCTCCCTCATAGTTATAAGATGGCTGCCATATTCCAGGCAAGTGTGCCCAGAGCCATGGGAAGGAGAAGGACCCATTCTTTTCATACATAAAAAATTTTCCAGAAGCCCCATTTGACAGAAGTAGATCAAAATTTTTTTCCTAAATCAACCTATTTCATAGAGACTGAAAATCACTATGATTAGCTTAGAATAAATCAGGATTTAACCATGAGTCACACAGGAGAGAGGAAGAGACAAAATCGTAGTCCCACTTGAGAGGCACCCATCATCCCAAAGATTCTTTCACCGCTCCAAATCTAAGCCTGTTGACTTTTACAGGTAAGTTTGGTCCTTCTGGCTGATTGGAGAGAGCCACTTGAATCAGACCAATCAACTCAATCAGAAACAAATTATGCTCTGTTTATGCAATGGATTAACCTTAAGATCAGTTTATCAAAAAGTATTTGTTAAGGACCCAGTGGGAACTGGCACTTGAAAGTCACAACTATTAGACACTGGGCCCAGTGACCTGTGGATGTGAACAACTGGACTGAGAGCTTCTAATCAACTGACAGAATAAACATACATTTCTTCCAGGTGAGCAGAGGTAAAACTCAAAAAATACATGACTATGATTTTTTAATATGAGTACCAAGACAATTTATTCAGGGAAAAAAAATCTTTCTAATAAAATGGTGTTAAGACAACTGGATGCATGCAAAAGAATAAAGTTGGACCCCTACCTCCTGACATATACTAAAGTTAACTCAAAATGGATCATTGACCTAGATATAAGAGCCTAAGCTATAAAAAACTTAGATGAAAACTTGTAAATCTCATGATCTGAGATTAGTCAATGGTTTCTTATATATGATACCTAAAGCATCAGCAACGAAAGAAAAAAAGAATAAATTTGACTTCATCAAAATTAAAATTTTTGTGCTTCAAAGTACACCATCAAGAAAGTGAAAAGACAATCCAAAGAATGGAAGAAAATATTTGCAAATCATTTATTTATTAAGGGTCTAATGTCCAGAATATATAATGAACCCTTTCAATACAACAATAAAAAATGAATAATTCAATTTAAAGATGGGCAAAGGATTTTAATAGACATTTCTCCAAAGAAGATATACAAGTGGCCAATAAGCAGATAAAAAAAATGCTCAACATTATTAATTATTGATAAAATGCAAATCAAAACCTCAAGATATTGCCTCACACACACTGAAAGTAAAAGTCGCTCAGTCATGTTTGACTCTTTGCGACCCCATTGACTATACAGTCCATGAAATTCTCCAGGCCAGAATACTGGAGTGGGTGGCCATTCCATTCTCCAGGTGATCTTCCCAATCCAGGGATAAAACCCAGATCTCCTGCATTGCAGGCGGATTCTTTACCAGCTTAGCTACCAGGGAAGCTCCAAAGGGGATGCTGTGGCTGCATGGACTGGGAGTTGAATCTGGGCCTCCCACATGGCAGGTGAGAATTCTACCACTGAACCACTCATGCACCAGTCATCACACACACTGGGATGACTCTAATTAAGAAAGACAGACAACAAACAAGTGTTGGAGAGGACACGAAGAAATTGGAACTCTTAGACACAGCTAGTGGGAAAGTAAAATGGTGTAGCCACTTTGGAAATCATTTGACAGTTCCTCAAAAAGTTAAACATAATAAAGTTACCATATGGCCCAGAAATCAATTCCATACCTAGGTGAATATCAAGAGAAATGAAAACATGTATCTGCATAAAAACCTGTGCACAAATGTTCCTAGTAGTAACATTCATTATAGGCAAACAGTGGACATGACTCAAGTTTCCATCAATGGATGAATGGATAAAATGTAGTATATCCATACGACGGAATATTATTTGGCCAGGAAAAGGAATGAAGTACTGATGCACTCTATATGAACGTTAAAAACACCATGGTAAGTGAAAGAAATCAGTCACAAAGTTCATATACTGTAGGATTTCATTTATTTTAAATGTCTAGAATAGATGAGATCAGTGAGACTGCTGGTAGATTAGTGGCTGCCACAGGCTTGGCGAAGGAGAAATGAGAAGTGACTACTGGGGGTTTGTTTTTAGGTTGAAGAAAATGTTCTCAAAGTAAATACTGTTAATGGTTACACAATCTGATGAATACGCTAAGAACCACTGAATTGTATATTTTAAAAGAACAAATTCTATAGTATTTGAGTTACATCACAATAAGAATATTTATAGGACTACCTCAGGCCTTGGTGTGTGGGGGGGTAAAATCAGACCAAAACATCAGTGGACTAATAAACATGGAAATTTCTAAAATTATTTTATGATTCTGAAATGTATACATTCCATTTTATCTCCTTCTGCCTCTTTGGTCCAAATGAATTCTTATGTTGACCAGTGGTTCTCAACCTTGGCTGCATATTTTAGAGTCACCATTGGAACTTTCAGAAAATCTAATTCATTGGCCCAACCCATGGCCAGTTAAATCAGAGTCTCTGGTTTCCCTTCCCAACACCTCTGGCATTTTATTTTATTAAAAACTCCCTGGTTATTCCCATGTGCTGTCAAGACAGAAATTAAACAGTAGACAAAGATCTGAGCAGAACTGCTTCATATTTTGAGGTGGTTCTTTAGCTAATTCTTTCCCCTCCCTTGGATTTATTGAGATACAATTAATATACATTAAAATTGATCCTTTTAAAGAATATGATTCAATGAATATTGACAAATCTATATAGTCCTTTGACAGCCAAGGTATAGAACATTTTCATTACTGTCCCCAATGCCTTTGTTTCCCTTTGTAATCAGTCCTTTCCCCCGTGTATTAGATGCATATATTAGAATACTACGCAGCATAAAAAGCAGGTCCTTGAAAGTGCATAAAAAAATTGGGAAAAAATTTACTATATAAAATTGAGCAAAAAATATATAATGTAATCTTGTTTAATCTTTTTTATCCATAGGTGCAGATATGGACGTTTCTTCATATATGTATACATCTGTAGAAAAAAAATCAGTTGTTATCTCTGGTTGTGGAAATTACAGTAATTAAATTACAGTTAATTTTCTTCTTTACATTTTTATGCATGTTCTAGTTAGTCTATAATTATGTTATGTTTATAATGAAAATAATAATGATATCTACAAAACAGTGATCTGTGGGCAAGGGATGCATAAAGAGCCTCATAAAGACCAAACTGCCATCCCCTTCAAGGTTCCAGGTTCCTTGCTACAAGTCGGACATGACTGAAGCAATTTAGCAGCAGCAGCAGCAGCAGCTACAAATCTAGCCTTCTGACCCCACACATTTCAGGTCATCAGCTCATTACAAATGTTATAGCGAAAAGAAATTAATAAGAAGATATCGACTTCTACTGAGATAGATATCACAGAATATTGACCCAGAGAAGAAAATATTGATGAAAGAAGAACCAAGGTCTCCCATTGCCTTGAAGGGAGTAATAAACCCTCCTGTTTGCTGAATGCCATATTCTGTTTATTTTGCAAGCACCTGTGCATTTAAAAATCAAAGATTCCATATCCCCGTAAACACTATTAGAATTTGAAATCAGAGTCTACCACGAAGGGAATGGGTCCCTGTGGGCATGGTGCTGCTGCTGCTGCTAAGTCGATTCAGTCGTGTCCGACTCTGCGCAACCCCATAGACGGCAGCCCACCAGGCTCCTCCGCCCATGGGATTCTCCAGGCAAGAACACTGGAGTGGGGTGCCATTGCCTTCTCCAATGCAGGAAAGTGAAAAGTGAAAGTGAAGTCACTCAGTCATGTCCGACCTTCAGCGACCCCGTGGACTGCAGCCTTCCAGGCTCCTCCATCCATGGGATTTTCCAGGCAAGAGTACTGGAGTGGGGTGCCATTGCCTTCTCCTCCTGTGGGTATAGAATAGATAAAAATAGAGCAAAGACACAGCGAGCAAGTGAGCGGAGACGAGATCTTGACAGTGGAGGTCTGTTCAGTTTGTGTTTTAGTTCCTTTAGATTCAGCAGAATCCTAATTAAAGATACTAAGACATATCTTTCAACCAGCTCAAACCAGACCCAGACCAGCTAAAGCCAGCTCCAGGTCTCCAAACTAGACACAAGTGATTTGGGTTCCTCCATAGCCAGCACACTGGTGTTCTGTGTTTTGGGTGATTTCTTAGGACAAATAAAATTGGATATGACCACAGTTGGAATGCTTTTTCCTACATCTTTCTCAAATAAAAGAAGATGATATAATAACATGTTGGTTGAACCACCATTTGAACAAGCAACTTTTCTTTTTCCAGGTTGTTCTGGGATGGGTTACATTTATTTGGACAGAATAATGGGTTGAAATTAGTTTCGAGTTAAACTATTCCCCTAGTTTGGGTATAGGCTCCATATGATTTTTCCATTGTTGCATAGCAAACCTCTCCAAAATACAGTGACTTTAAATAATGACTTATTTGTTCATAATTCTGTGGGTTGGCAGTTTGGAGTAGACTGGGGCCAGGATGGCTCACGTAGTATTGGCTGGGCTCATTCAAATGTCTGCGGCTTCAGCGAGGCTGGAGAGGCCTCTTTTTCCTGTGCTCCTTCTTCATTGGAAGGCATTTGTTTTCCAAGATGGTGAGAGTAGAAGCTTCAAGGCCACTTGAGGCTCAAGCTCAGGTTCATAGTGACACTTAGCCTCAATCTTTCAGGCAAAGGAAATCACAAAGGTAAGTCGGGTTCAAGTAGTGGGGACATAAATTCAGTCCCTTGCAGGGAGAAGCTGCAAAGAATCTATGGCCATTTAGGGACTTCCCTGGTGGTCCAGTGGTTAAGACTTTGCCTTTCAATGCAAGGGGTTTGGGTACAATCCCTGGTCAGAGAACTAAGATTCCATATGCCTTGGGCCCAAAAATCAAAACATAAAATGGAAGCAATACTGTAACAAATTCAATAAAGATTCAGTTCAGTTCAGTCTCTCAGTCGTGTCTGAGTGTGCCAATCTTTGCGACCCCATGGACTGCAGCACGCCAGGCTTCCCTATCTATCACCGACTCCCAGAGCTTACTCAAACTCATGTCCATTGAGTTGGTGATGCCATCTAACCATCTCATCCTCTGTCGTCCCCTTCTCCTCCTGCCTTCAATCTTTCCCAGCACCAGGGTCTTTTCCAATGAGTCAGTTCTTCGCATCAGGTGGCCAAAGTATTGGAGTTTCAGTTTTAACATCAGTCCTTCCAATGATTATTTAGGACTGATTTCCTTTAGGATTGACTGGTTTGATCTCCATGCAATCCAAGGGACTCTATAAAGTCTTCTCCAATACCACAGTTCAAAAACATCAATTCTTTGGCACTCAACTTTATTTATAGTCCAACTCTCACATCCCATACATGACCACTGGAAAAACTATTGCTTTGACTAGACAGACTTTTGTTGGCAAATTAATGTCTCTGCTTTTTATTTTATTTTTTTTTCCTTTATTTCTCATGTCTCTGCTTTTTAATATGCTGTCTAGGTTGGTCATAGGTTTTCTTCCAAGGAGCAAGCGTCTTTTAATTTCATGGTTACAGTCACCATCTTCAGTGATTTTGGAGTTTAAAAAAATAAATTCTGTCACTGTTTCCATTATTTCCCCATCTATTTGCCATGAAGTGATGGGACTGGTTGCCATGATCTTAGTTTTCTGAATGTTGAGTTTTAAGCCAACTTTTTCACTCTCCTCTTTCACTTTTATCAAGAGGCTCTTTAGCTCTTTTTCGCTTTCTGCCGCAAAGGTGGTGTCATCTGCATATCTGAGGTTATTGATATTTCTCCCGGCAATCTTGATTCCAGCTTGTGCTTCATCCAGCCCAGCATTTTTCATGATGTACTCTGCATATAAGTTAAATAAGCAGGGTGACAATATGTATAGCCTTGACATACTCCTTTCCCGATTTGGAACCAGTCTATTGTTCCATGTCCAGTTCTAACTGTTGCTTCCTGACCTGCATACAGATTTCTCAAGAGGCAGATCAGGTGGTCTGGTATTCCCATCTCTTTCAGAATTTTCCACAGTTTATTGTGATCCACACAGTCAAAGGCTTTGACATAGTCAATAAAGCAGAAATAGATGTTTTTCTGGAACTTTCTTGCTTTTTTGATGATCCAGCAGATGTTGGCAATTTGATCTCTGGTTCCTCTGCCTTTCCTAAATCTAGCTTGAACATCTGGAAGTTCATGGTTCACGTACTGTTGAAGCCTGGCTTGGAGATTTTTAGCATTACTTTGCTAGCTTGTGAGATGAGGGCAATTGTATGGTAGTTTGAACATTCTTTGGCAGTGCCCTTCTTTGGGATTGGAATGAAAACTGACTTTTCCAGTCCTGTGGTTACTGCCGAGTGTATTTGCTGGCATATTGAGTGTAGCACTTTCACAGCATCATCTCTTAGGATTTGAAAAACTCAACTGGAATTCAACTGGAATTCAAAAATTCAAAAAATTCAACTGGAATTCCATCACCTCCAATAGCTTTGTTCATAGTGATGGTTCCTAAGGCCCCCTTGACTTCACATTCCAGGATGTCTGGCTCTAGGTAAGTGATCACACCATTGTGGCTATTGGGTCATGAAGATATTTTTTGTGTAGTTCTGTGTATTCTTGCCACCTCTTCTAATGTCTTCTGCTTATGTTAGGTCCATACCATTTCTGTCCTTTATTGTGCCCATCTTTGCATGAAATGTTCCCTTGGTATCTCTAATTTTCTTGAGAGATCTCTAGTCTTTCCCATTCTATTGTTTTCCTCTATTTCTTTGCACTGATCATTGAGGAAGGCTTTCTTATCTCTCCTTGTTATTCTTTGGAACTCTGCATTCAAATGAGTGTATCTTTCCTTTTCTCCTTGCCTTTAGCGTCTCTTCTTTTGTCAGCTATTTGTAAGGCCTCCTCAGAAAACCATTCTGCCTTTTTGCATTTCTTTTTCCTGTGAATGGTCTTGATCCCTGCCTCCTGTACAATGTCATGAACCTCCGTCCATAGTTCTTCAGGCACTCTGTCTATAAGATCTAATCCACTGAATCAATTTGTCACTTTCTCTGTATAATCATAAGGAATTTGATTTAGGTCATACCTGAGTGGTCTAGTGGTTTTCCCTACTTTCTTCTATTTAAGTCTGAACTTAGCAATAAGGAGTTCATGATCTGAGCCACAGTCACCCCCTGGTCTTGTATTTGCTGACTGTATAGAGCTTCTCCATCTTTGGCTGCAAAGAATAAAATAAATCTGATTTTGGTAATGACAATCTGGTGATGTCCATGTGTAGAGTCTTCTCTTGTGTTGGAAGAGGATGTTTGCCATGACCAGTGCTTTCTCTTGGCACAACTCTATTAGCCTTTGCCCTGCTTCATTGTGTACGCCAAGGCCAAATTTGCCTGTTACTCCAGGTATCTCTTGACTTCCTACTTTTGCATTCTAGTCTCCTATAATGAAAAGGACATCTTTTTGGGGTGTTTGTTCTAGAAGGTCTTGTAGATCTTCATAGAACCGTTCAGCGTCAGCTTCTTCAGTATTACTGATCAGGGCGTAAACTTGGATTACTGTGATATTGAATGGTTTGCCTTGGAAACGAACAGAGATCATTCTGTTATGTTTTGAGATTGCATCCAAATATGTGTATTGGGCTCTTTCGTTGACCATGATGGCTACTCCATTTCTTCTAAGGGATTCTTGCCTGCAGTAGTAAATATAGTGGTCATCTGAGTTAAATTCACCCGTTCGAGTCCATTTTAGTTCACCGATTCCTAAAATGTCGATGTTCACTCTTGCCATTTCCTGTTTGACCACTTCCAGTTTGCCTTGATTCATGGACCTAACCTTCCAGGTTCCTATGCAATATTGCTCTTTACAGCATCAGACTTTTCTTCCATCACCAGTCACATCCACAACTGGGTGTTGTTTTTGCTTTGACTCTGTCTATTCTTTCTGGAGTTAGTTCTTCACTGATCTCCAATAGCATACTGGTTACCTACTGACCTGGGGAGTTCATCTTTCAGTGTCCTATCTTTTTGCCATTTCATACAGTTCATGGGGTTCTCAAGGCAGGAATACTGGAATGGTTTGCCATTCTCTTCTCCAGTGGGCCACAGTTTGTCAGAACTCTCCACCATGACCTGTCTGTCTTGGGAGGCCCTACAAGGCATGGCTCATAATTTCATTGAGTTAGACAAGGCTGTGGTCCATAAATTTAAATATATGGTGTGAATTGAAAGTCACCCAATCACATTTGACTCTTTGCGACTCCATGGTCTATACGGTCCATAGAATTCTCTAAGCCAGAATACTGGAGTGGGTAGCCTTTCCCTTCTCCAGGAGATCTTCCCAACCCAGGGATCAAACATTGTAGGCAGATTCTTTACCAGCTGAACCACAAGGAAAGTCCCAATAAAGATTTAAAAATATTAAAAAAAAAAAAAAAAGAATTTAAAATCTACCATGGAGTCCCAACCTGAAGGCCATGCAGTGCTGCTCAAGGAACAGAAAGCTTTGGAAACTGATTTACTTGTCTGTAAGTTATGGCCCATCCCTGGCTGTGGTGATTTCTTCCTAGGGTTTTCTATCTCTCTCTCTTTATGTTCTTAGTGGGATGTCAATAAATCACTTTTCTATCAATAAATTAACAGAGAAATGTAGAATCCCGTGGAATGCTCTCAGTTCTAAGAAGCAAAATCCTGACTCAAGAAAGTGCTGAAGTAGAAAACTTGTGTGCTAAGTTGCATCTGGCTCTTTGCAACCCCACGGACTATAGCCCCCCAGGCTTCTCTGTCCATGGGATTTTCCAGGCAAGAATACTGGAGTGGGTTGCCGTTTCCTTCTCCAGAGGATCTTCCTGACTCAGGGACTGAACCAGTGTCTCTTGCATCTCTTGCATTGGCAGGTGGGTTCTTTACCCACTGAACCACCTGGGAGCCTAAAGAAAAACTTGAGGGGCAATTAATTCAGCAGCTTAGCAATGTCATTAAAAAACCCAGATTCCTGCTATCTTTCTGCTTGGCCATCTCTGAAAGATTTTCTTTGTCTTTGGCTAAGACTCCCTACATTTGGTTGCAAGGTATCTGACACAGTCTCAGCCTTTATATAAAGATGGGACAATGTTTGTCTCCTCTCTGAGTCATTTATTTTTTTTTTTTAGTTAGGACCTTTCCCTGAAGCCTCATCAGTAGCCTCTCCTTACAACTCACTGATCCCTAAAGCATTGCATGTTCTTGTCTGAACCAGTCAGTAGTAAGGACTGTGGAATTACCCTGGTTAGTTTAGATAAATCAGAACCCGCTTCCTCGAGCATGGAATGGGCCTATACACCCCTGAAGCCCAAAGTCAGGAGAAGGCAAGTGGCTATTTAAGTAAAATTGGGGTTCTCATGGGCAAGAGGAAGGGCAAGGGGGTTGGGGAGGCAGACAAAACAGTGCCTTCCACCATTCATTAGGCCTGGATAGGTTTGGGGAATTTGCTTTGTCCTTGGGCATCTCAAGGAATAAATCTGTCATGCTGGAAAATTTAAAGTAATGCATTATGTACTTGGCAATACCATAGGTAGTGAGGGGAAAAGAAGAAAACTAAGTCCTTATTCTCCAGGAGCTCTTATTGAAATTAATGAGCCTCTGCATAAACACATAGAGAAGTCAACCAGCACTATGGATCTCAAAATGAGGGCTACTGAGAAGAAATCCTGTAACATGAATGGCAATGGAAGTCACCTTTCTTAGAGAGTTAAATAAAATCAGCTCCAACCTCCATCTGACAATCTGTGGGAAACCCTGCCCCTGCTCCCATGACTGATTCTGTCCATCCTGTCATGGACAGGGTGAAAGTGCTTATGGCTTGTGGTTAGGGTCTTAGGTCTGGTTCTGGATTCTTGCTTTCTCTGAACTCCATTGCTCTATGTCTTACATCTTGTGACAGTTTCCTTCTCTTTGTGCAGCGTGGATCCCATGTGGGACCTGACTCCTCTCCTTTGATTGTTTTTCCCTCCCTCTTCAGGCTAGTCAAAAATACACACACACACACACACACACACACACGCATATTGTTTTTCAGGTTCTTTTCCATTACAAGGTTATTACAAGATTTTGAATACAGTTCCTGTGCTATGTAGTAGGTCCTTGTTGTTTATCTATTTTATAAATAGTTGCCTGTATCTGTTAATCACAAATTCCTAATTTATCCCTTCCTCCCTCCCCTGAAGCCAACAGTTATTGAACCACCATTGTATCCCTGGGATTAGTCAAAATTCTTTACATGTATCAACTCATTTACTCTTCACCATAATCACATTATTCTTGTTTAGAGATAAATAAGCAGAGGCAGGAAGAGGTTAAGTCAAAGTTCATCTGCCAGTAGCAGACACAAGCTTCAGATACACTCAGTCTGGCTCTGGGCGCACCTTCACACTTCTGGGAGCAGCTCCCTGATCCCACATCTCTTCTGTCCTCTTCCTTCTCCTGCTCTCTCTCCAACAACATTTGATGACTATGGAGCTGAACTAAAACATGTGGGCTCGTTCCATTATGTTGTAGATATGTGCTCCAGAATCCACCTCAAGCAGGGCAGGAGAGGGGTGGAGGGTAGGGCTGTGACCTATTGGAACAGCTGGTTCATAGAAAGAGTAAAGGCCTGGCCATCCGATGGCAAAAGGGGAAGGGTAGATGAAAGGGCACCACTGTGCCTTCCTGGTGATGGGGCTTTTCAGCGCTGGTGAGCGGGAGGCCTCTGGGAAGGGCTGGGGGTCAGAATGGGCTGGGAAGTGGACCCTCTGGGTCTGCTATTGCTCTCAGGTGTCCTCAGAAACCCACCACTCCCAGCTGTGAGTCGATGGAGGGAGAGGGGGAGGGAGTCACAGAGGTTCTGTCCCTGAGGTCTCCACTTGTTTCTTTCTATGCTTGAGGTCTTCTCCTATTTTAAAAATGGTAGGCAATAAATCCCAGAGTGCCTGAAACAGCAAAAAAAGAGAGACTCGCTGAATGCACTTTCAAACCCTGAGACCCCGCTCTTGGCCAGGAGACATGCAAACTCTTTTAATAACCTTATTCTGGACCTACTTAAATGGAAACAGCCTCCAGTATTTTTAGCTGCTGTGTAACTGAAGTAAAAACAAAGAGGGGAAATTTTGTATATATTTTTTCCTTTCCTGGTTAGAATAAGAAAGACTTGTTCATTATCTCTTAACTGAGTTTTTGCTGGGAAGAGAAGGGAACACCCAAGAGTCCCTCTTGGCTCCTCCCCTGGCCTGGATGGGATTTAAACCCAGAGAGGACAGCTGAGGGAATTAGAGAGCGAGGGACAGACAAGCACCAAGGTCTGCAGCCCCAGAGGCCCGGCTTCCAGGTAGCAGAAGTATTGGAAGTGGTACCCCACAGCATCCAAGGTAAGAGCACCAATCTCTGAAGATTCTACCTATAGGGGGAGGATGGTGGCCAGGTGCGAATGAATTCATGGGCTTCACTTTCCGATCCTGAATATCCAGGCAGAGTAATTGGTCTCCTGTCAACTCCATGAGGTGATATTTATTTCCAATTAGGAAATACTATTTCCTAATAATATTTCCCAGGACCTGAGTAACATGTTCCTAACCAATAGTATACTTGATTCCCCAACTGAGCTAAGCACAATCTTCTTACCTGGCCAGATACAGTCTGTATTGTAGGGAAATTTCCACATGGAATAATAGATTTTTATATTAATGTTTCTTTTAAGTCTAGCAGGTTCTCATCTCTATTTTTTTGTTGGCTTTACAATGTCAAAGACTTCTCTGTTTTTGTAATTTATCTGCTATATTTCACTTTTAAAAATTCTAAAATGGAGCTTTCATTTTAGTTGTGATCAGGAAACTATTATAACTTTTTTCTTTTCTGGATTTTGTATATTCCAATAAAGATGATGTTTGTGAATGAACCTGAAGAGCTTTGAAGTTTATTCAAATATTTAATTTGATCAGTTTTGATTCTTATTGTAAGAGGACAATGTCTTTTCTCAAAATCTTAATGCTATTACCCATAATGCCACAAAGGAAACATTTTGAAACTGTTCAAGGAATAATGTTGTGGGTTAGTTTTGGGAGATGTTTTCATTTACGTATCTATTTATCTATTTTTATGTTTGGAAGAGAACTAGGAGAAGGAGAGAGAAAGAATGAGTGAGAACAAATGCTTAAAAGCACAAAACTGAGTTGCCTATATAAGCATTAAGAAAAGAACAAGTCCTAACATAAAAATGAGAAACTGCCCAAATCTGGACATAGGTTAACCACAGTGCCCAAAGTCCACTGGTTCTTGGAGAAGCTGAAGTATTACTAAGGTATCGGGTGACACCTGCTCAGCCAAGACTATAGATTGGTGGCTGGCTGAGCACAGAGACTACATGGAAAAAACTCAGTGTTTTTTGGCATTTCGACATTTGTTGGAGACTCAGAATCAAGGCGAGAGTGTTGGGAGAAGGAACTTAGGAAGGAATAAAGAGTACTAGCATCAGTATTATTTTCCCAGGGAGGAGGGAAAAAACCACCTGACATTCTTTCATGCAATTCTGAATCCTGCTATGTCCCCAAGTTTGTGGGCTGTAGTTGACTCCTGGAAGAGAGAAAATAGGACAGCATGACTTGAAATCATCTTGTGGCTTCTGGTTTCCATCCCAGTCCTCGTCTGTGGTTTGAAATGAAGGGTAGACTGAGGTCTGTTCCCAAGAAGATGCCAGAGGAAATCGTGCCCAGACCCAGTGGAAACTCTTGTCCACCCAGTGCTCATTCCAGAGCCTTGGCTCCTATAAGGTCTGGATACAGACATGAGATCATGGTTGAGGTTCTGTAGCAGTATCTGGAGTCACCAGAATGCGAGCCGATGAAGCTGAGATCTCAGATCTGAGATTTCAGGGGCTTTTCTGGGTTTCAGCACAGTAGACTCACTGTTAATGACAACCAGCCACCATCTGAATATGTGCTGTTGGTCTCAAAGAGAGATCCAGTGAGTGTGGGTGGAGCAGTGCAAATCCTTGGAAATTAATAAGGAAAGGCCTCTCCTCTTTGATAGAAGGCTGGAGCTTTCAAGTTATTTCAATATGTGGAAAACCACATGCTAAACTAAAGAAAGGAATTGCAACTTTTTCATGACGTGTCTCTCTTCCTTATCATTCAGCTGCAAGTATAGTTTCTCATCAGACGCCCTCAGGGCCATAGGGAATAAGGTTAATTTTGTATAAGGTAATATTTAGTCATTCTGGAGCCTGGGTGTTTGGTTTGATGTGGTTCGAGGTCTCTGAATTTTTGCCCTTGTGCCCATTTTGTCTTCTCCTCATGCATGAGCCTGTGCGTTCCCTTGAAAGCAAAATGAAGGTCTTTTTTTGTGTGTGTGACCTTCCTGGGGGATAAACAAATATCTTTGCTGGAGCTTCTAAACATTCTTAGTATAGAGGCTGGCACATAATAAGTGCTTAGAAAATGGTAGCCACTTTCTCATCACCCATGTGAGTCTTTGCAGGGTGGATTAAGATTCAGTTGATAGAGACTTCCCTGGTGGTTCAGAGTTTAAGAATCTGCCTTGTAACGCGCAAGACCTAGCTTCAATCCCTGGTTAGGGAACTAAGATTCCACATGCCTTGGGGCAACTAAGTCTGTGTGCCACAACTCCTGAGCCTATGCACCGCACTGAAAGATTTATGATGTAATGAATATCTTGAGTGCCCTAAGACCTGATGTAATCAAGTAAAAAAAAAATGTTAAAGAGAGATTCAGTTGATAGAACAAAATAATCACACGAGCAATCTAAGAAAAAGTGATTGAGTGCTGAGGCTGGGTCAGGAATGCCATCCTTTATCTTTTCCAGCCTATGGCACATAGGCAGACTTGATAGAGTTCTTTGTGAGAAGGGGTATTGCATGGCAGTGTGAGGTCTTCACAAGGATTTCTTGGCCACTCACTGGGTGTATTCCACTGAACTAGCAGAGTGGTTGAGTTGAGGGAACTGAGGTCTGAAATGTGACCATATTAAGCCTTATCACATAAAATCAATTTTTCATCCTCACTCACAACTTGCTGACTCATGTCCTATGGAGAATGGCTGTGCAGAGTTCAACATCACAAAGACTAGAAATGAAAGTGCTCATATACACTTGGTTTGTCTAAAGAGTGACCCAGATGGAAACAGTACGACCTTGGGCATCATTTGTTGTTGTTTAGTTGCTAAGTCATGTCTGACTCTTTTGCAACCCCATGGATCTCAGTCCACCAAGCTCCTCTGTCCATGGCATTTCCCAGGCAAGAATACTGAAGTGTCTTGTCATTTTCTTCTCTAGGGGATCTTCCTGACCCAGGAAGTGAACCCACGTCTCCTGCTTTGGCAGGAGAATTCTTTACGACTGAGCCACCAGGGAAGGCCTTGTGTATCATAGGTGTTTGCAACCTGCAGGAGAAAAAGATACAAAGGTGAAACTCCTTACATAAGGTTTCCAGGCCAGGGTGAATTGAGCCACGGCAAGTACTCAGTTGCATGAGAACTTGTTCTCCTAGACTGAATGTTTGACTTAAAAGACCCTCGAGTCACTCAGGGTCTTTAGAGTTAAAAGACCCTGAGTTAACAGATCACTGGTGAATATGCCAGAGGGAGTTTGGGAGAGGAGTAAATTTTCCAGGGAACTTTTGTGACATCGCGACATCCCTAGCTACCCACCTCCTTCACTTTCCTTCCTAGCTCAGTGATGTTCACCCTTTCATTTGGGGACAGAATATCTTTTGAAGTGATTCCACCCTGAAATCCAAGATAATACAGCTTTTCTAAAACCCAAAGCAGTGCTCTTATTTGCTGTGGTTAACTGTAAGGGCAAGATGAGGTAATAAGGGAACCAGAGAAAGCCCTAAATTTAAATAGATCTGTAATGGTAGCTAAGAAATTGGCCACTACTCTCTTTGATCTAAGTAGTATATTTTATTCCTGCCCTTCTTTGGAGAAAATGAAGTGACATAAAGACCACCAGCCCTAGGATTGGAGAGGACTATCTGGGATTACAGTCCATCCTTCTCCTCTGGCCAAAGACTTGGTTGATAATTACCCCTACAGACAGACGTCTTGGTGTGCTTTGTGTCTCCTAGGAAGAGAGCTTTCCAGCCTCTCAAGATAACTGACCAGAATTTAACCTCTTTATGGGACAAACAATAATTTCTCTTTCCAGGGGTTTATCTTTGGTACTGCTCAGAAAAAGTTTGTGTTTAACTGAGCACTCGGTATGCCTTGGGCTTCCTTTATTTTGGAGAATCCCTCTCTGAAACATTTCAGGAAGGCGGACATTTGGTCTCTTTTTCACATGTAGTAATCTTATTGGATTTTTTCCATTTGATGCAATAATTATAGCAGAGAAATGAAGAACAAGGATATGGGGAGTGGACAGACCTGGTCTTGATCCCAGCTTGGGATATATTCCTTAGCTCAGATGGTAAAGAATCCACCTACAATGCAGGAGACCTGGGTTCAGTTTCTGGGTTGGGAAGATCCCCTGGAGAAGGAAATGGCAACCCACTCCAGTCTTCTTGCCTGGGAAATCCCATGGACAGAGGAGCCTGGTGGACTTCAGTCCACGGTGTCGCTAAAGAGTCAGACACGACTGAGCAACTAATACACTTGCTTCTTATTAGCTGTGTGTCCTTAGGCAACTTACTTAACCTCTCTGAGCACCTGTAACAAAGAATGACATCAATTGACTACCAGGATTTTGAGGATTAAATGAGAATCCTGTCTCATTATTAAGCATGTGACACAGTACCCATCATCTAATAAACACACAAGCAAAAACACACCAGCAGAAACCCAGTGGCTATTCTTATTTACACAAAATATTACTTTGGCCAGGACTGTGGTTTAAGGCTGTGAATATGGAGAAATTCAACAGTCACGGCCACTGTCATCCCTGAGCTTACAGGGATGTCTCAGGTAGGAACTCACATATAGATCGGGGAGCTCTCAGTGTTTAGTTGGAAATGAAAGCCACAGGGGTAGATGTGGCTGCCAAAAGAGAATGAAATAAAGCATAAATGTAGAGCCCAGTGACATCAATTCAGCCTCAGGGCTGAAATAGGGGGAACATCCATCCAGTTCATCGTCAGCAGGATACACCTCAAAGAACCTTTCTCAGAACAGCAATAGGAGGCAGCATTTGTCCTGAGTTTTAATGCACACGGCTCCTATTTCTCCCCATCACCCACCGCCCCTCCTGAAGTCAGAATTAAATAAAGGTTCAGTCAATGAGGGGCTTCCCAGCTGGCACTAGTGGTAACAAACCTCCTGCCAATGCAGGAGATGCAAGAGATTCGGGTTCGATCCTTGGGTTGGGACAGATTTCCCCTGGAGCCACTCCAGTATTCTTGCCTGGAGAATCCCCATGGACAGAGGAGCCTGGTGGGCGACAGTCCATAGATTTGCAAAGACATGACTGAAGTGACTTAGCATGCACCGCATGCACGTCAGTCAATGAAACTGATCCTCGAGGACGCCTGGTTTCCTGCGTGCGTTTTCCCGGCGCGCCTACAGCCTTTGCCGATACATTCCTACAGCAGTTACTCTTCTCTCCACGGAAAACTGTTCCCCATAGGATAATCATCCCCATTCAGAAACTTGCCCTGCATTTTTCCAGGTGACGTGTACTGCCCTCGCTGTCTCCTCCCTGTCCTCACAGAGCTCTGTCTGTGGTCACTGTTCATAAAAGAGTGGGTGAAGTCATCCCCTTCTTCCCCTGAGCCCCCTGCCACGTGTCGAAGAGAGAGCCAGAAGGCATCTCCTCCCGCCCATTACCCTTGACAGAAGAGCTAGGTTGAGGACTCCGCCATTCTCATCATCTTTCGAGAAATACCCCTGCCTAGGAAAATCTGCTGAAACGGCAATGGCAACCCACTCCAGTACTCTTGCCTGGAAAATCCCATGGATGGAGGGGCCTGGTGGGCTGCAGTCCATGGGGTCACACAGAGTCGGACACAACTGAAGTGACTTAGCAGAGGCAGCAGCAGCAGGAAAATCTGACCTCAACGTGTGGCATCCAAGAGGCTGTAATTAGCAAGGACATCTTGTTACAACTTGGAGGGATGGGTGACAGTGAACACTCCTACAAGGGCTTCTGGGATTTCCCCTATTCCAGGCTTCAAAGACAAACATGGAGAGACTGGGTGGGCTATGCCTAGTCCTGCTGAGGTTTATGACAAGAGTCCATGGATTTTTTTGCGTTTGTTCAGAACTTCTTCAGAAAACCATCTGCACTCCATTTATATTTTGGAGAATAGCAAGCCATGGGCTGGGGGTAGGGGGGTAGTTGGATAACAGCAGTGGGCAGAGAGGTCCGAAGCCTGCCTTTTTAGCTCTATTTTTGCCTGGGAAGCGGAGATTTGACAGTGGAAACTGGTGTGCAGCCTGTACCTAGAAAGTGCTTTTTCAGATCCATCTGTGTGGTAACTGGTGATGGCAGAGCGCCCAGAAGTTAATGGCTCAGTTAGTGGACACTGTGCTCCTGGGTTCCAGTCTACAATCTTGCAGTTTCCTTGCACAATCAGGGGGCACATTGCTTGTTGGCTCTGAGCCTCAGTTTCCATCCTAGGGAAGTAAGCAGAGAATGTGTGTGTGACTGATTTATCACTCAGCTGAACTTTGGAAGACAGTAACGATGAAATACGGTCATTTTTATCCTACACCTACCTTCCAAATCACTCTACTGGTGCTCCTCACCTTCTCCATCTTCTGACAAAGATCTCCAGCAGATTCCAGAGCTCTGTTGATCATTTTGGGGTTTGGAAGAGAACCCCTTTTGTGAAAGGCAGGTCCATTCCCATATCAGAGTCTCGGTCTCCCACCCAAGCTGCAGCTTTTCTTTTCACTCAGTTTAGGGTGATGTTGGAATCCAAAGATGAGTGAGCGGGTGGGAGCGGGGGGGGGTCACATTTGGCCTGGTAAGTTGCTTTCCTTCTTCCATCTCCCCCACTCCAACTAGCACATTGCTCACTGAGGCAGGGTCGGGGGTCAGAAGAGAAGGGAAAAGGCATTTCGTTAAGCAAGGGCTGTTATAGTTCCCTCTGGTTATCAGACGCCTTGTTAAGGCAGCTGCTCCCAGAGCTGGTTCCACCTGCCCCCTCTTTTCTTCAGACCGTCCCCATTCTACCCTCTGAGCACCTCCTCTGGTAGTTCGCCCCCTGGAGTGAGCTGTGGCGGGTGCATCTCAACTCTGGCCCCAGATGCGTCATTTTTGTGGCATGAACTTCACCTGTGGAAGGACTTACATACCTTGTCTCCCCAAACTCTGGGGTGCAAGCCCTCCCACTGTGGCTTCCCTCTAATGTCTGCTATGCAGCCCGTTCCAAGAAAACTCCCATCTCTGAATTCCTCCAGGCAAGGGGCAGGTACTGTATTCATCTCTTATTCACCCCAAATTCCCCACCCCCAGAAACTCTCCAGTTGTACAGCGTTCTCTAAAATGTTTGGGGACTTATTAACCAACTGTCTAAATCAGCTGATGACAAGAAATGTCTTACTGACCATTCCATTACCTCTGCAAGCTGTTGGGTCCAGTTCCTGGAATGTAATAAGTGATCAGAAGAGGTGTGCTATTACTATTATCAATAATACATGCTTTGGATAATATTAATAGAAAGAGCCAAGATGGAGTGAGTGTGGCAAAGGGGTAACATGAAGAAGAGCTTTCCTTTGGGGCTGTTCTGGTTAGTTCACAATGGTGGCACAATCTTTGGGTACAACATATAGGACATTTGTTCAAAGGAGGGGATTGCATAGAAATGATATATACTGAACTCATCCGTTATTTGTATCAGAATGTCACATCAATGAAGAACAAGCACAGGCTTGCAATCAGATACACCTAAATGAGAATCCTGTCTGTTTGCCTACTGGTTGAGCAGCTCCTGGTAAGTGAGCTTACTTTCAACACCTGGTTCTTCACTCAGGGTAAGGAGAATAACACCAATCTTACACGAGGATTAATGCATCTGGTCAATGCCTTGCACGTAGCAGCAACTTGACAAATAACATTTACTGTTGTAATGTTCTTATTTTTTAAATAACAATTCTGCGAGGGTCCTTCAGCATTTATTTCCTCCACTTTCTGATACGAAATAAATGGTGACTATTAAGAATTAAAGATTTTATACAGTATTAGAATTTGGCTTAATGACTAGGGAATTTCCTTTTTTTCTGCCCAGAAGTAGTCTGCCCAGGTCAATTCTTTTGATCGTGTTCCTCTGATTTCAACTATTGATGTGGAGGAGAGGCAGTATCAGATGAGGACACATGGGGGTTTCTAGGATTCTAGCAGCTTCCCTAGTGGCTCAGGGATTCCCTGGTGGCTCAGACAGTAAAGAATCTGCCTGCAATGTGGGAGACCTGGGTTCGATCCCTGGATCAGGAAGATCCCCTGGAGAAGGAAATGGCAACCCACTCCAGTATTCTTGCCTGGAGAATCCCATGGACAGAGGAGCCTGGCAGGCTACAGTCCATGGGGTTATAAAGAGTTGGAGACGATTGAGTGACTAACACTTTCATTAGCAGTATTCTAGTTCTTTTTTAAAAATTTTTAATCGACAACAATATTACAGTAGTTTCAGGTGTACAGTGTAGTAATTTTATATTTCATCAGTTACACCTCATATGAAGTTATAAAATAGTGACTATATTTCCTCTGCTGTACATTATATCCTTGTAACATTTATTTTATACCTAGTAGTATGTACCTCTTAATCCACTTCACTTCATTTGCCTCTCTCCCACCTCATTCCTCTTTGATAACCACTAATTTTCTCTATCTGTGAGTCTGTTTCTCTTTTATTTATTCATTTATTTTTAAGATTCCACATATTAGTGAAGACATAGAGTATTTATTTTTCTCTGTTTGACATTTCACTAAGCATAATATCTTCCAGGTCCACGGTATTCTAGTTCTTAATTTGGATGGTGGTTCCACGACTGTTGCCTTTAAAACAGTTCATTGTGCGTGTGTTCAGTCGCTAACTCATGTCTGACTCTTTGCAACCACAAGGACTGTAGCCTGTCAGGGTCCTCTGTCCATAGTATTCTCCAGGCAAGAATACTGGAGTGGGTGGCCATTTCCTCCTCCAGGAGATCTTCCCAACCCAGGGATCAAACCTGTGTCTCCTGCATTGGCAGGTGGATTCTTTACCACTGAGCCACTGGGAAGCCCATAACAGTTCATTCAGTTCAGTTCAGTTCAGTTCAGTTCAGTTCAGTCACTCAGTCGTGTCTGACTCTTTTCGACCCCCTGAATCGCAGCACGCCAGGCCTCCCTGTCCATCACCAACTCCCGGAGTTCATTCAGACACATCCATTGAGTCAGTGATGCCATCCAGCCATCTCATCCTCTGTTGTCCCCTTCTCCAACTATTCAATTTATGTTGTATATTCTTTTCAATATCACCCTTCCCAATAAAAGAGATAAGAGAAAAAAGGAAGTCATACTGAGTAGCTGATTAAAAATAAAACCTCAAAATAATTATTGAGGCCTTACTATGTGCTTGGCAGGGCTTTCAGGTGTCTCATGGGGTAAAGAATCCCCCTGCTACCGAGGAGATGTGGGTTCCGTCTCTAGGTCTAGAAGATCCCCTGGAGGAGGGAATGACAACCCACTCCAGTATTCTTGCCTGGGAAACCCTATGGACAGGGGAGCCTGGTGGACTATAGTCCATAGTGATAGCTTATGGTGAATGACGTCGGATTCATGATCTCTGAAGAAGATTTAGCTTCGGGACCAGGGACCGGGCTTGATCACGCAAGACCTTTTGTGTAGTAGAGTTTTATTAAAGTATAACAGGGACAGAGAAAGCTTCTGACATAGACATCAGAAGGGGGATGGAGACTGCCCCACTTGCTAGTCTTAGCAAGTGAGCTATATACTTTTTAACTGGTTATTACAATAAATAATAAATAAAAACTGGTTATTACAAAAGAATGTCTCAAGGTTGTAAAGGTCTTATTAGATCCACTCCCACAATATACATTTTAAGATGACAGGATTAGCCAGAAGGTTCTCAAGAAGGAGACACATGTCCTCAAGCAGGATACATTGTTATATACAGAATTTAAGGAAAAACATATCCTTGAGCAAGATGAATTCTTTTGTTGTGGAATCATCAGTTCTTCGCTTAAAGAAAAAAAGTTTGTCCTTTTCTCCTCCTCGAGAACTCCAGACCCCTTTCTCCTCCTTGGGGACCCCCAGACTTCTTATCAGCCTACCTAGGAATCGGCTCTCTCAGTAGGGTCACGGAGAGTCAGACACAGCTGAAGTGCCCGAGCATGCACACATGTGCCTGGCATGGTGCTAAGTGCCTTCCACATACAATGCAGTCCAGCAGCCACTGTTATTCCCACTTGACAACTGAGGAGGCTAACACTCAGTTGGTGATGGACAGGGAAGTCTGGCGTGCTGCAGTCCATAGGGTCGCAAAGAGTCAGACGTGACTGAGCGACTGAACTGAACTGAACTCGCAGGGATAGACACCTAGGACCCACTCCATTTGTCCTTTCAGTACACAGGAGCTGCCTCGCACACAGAGAGGCAGACCCTGAGTTTGCCTGGGACATAGCCACCGGGAAAGGACTAGGCTTCCTGACTTCTCCCGTCTCTAGTACAAATGCTTGTGAGTCTTGAGTTGGTCACAGGAGTCCATTGTCAGGAGGCAGCTCTGCAGACTGGTTTCTGGATGACAGCTTGACTGAGAGATGTACTGGTTGGTGACTGAGCACCTGTGAGTCAATGTGAGGTACAAACCAGGTCCTTGGCATCTGCCCTGACTTGGCTTGTTAGTGATCAAGAATGTGCCATCCCAGATGGGGGCCAGGGGTCCCAGGAGAGATGGGGTCGTCCTGCACACAGATGGTGCCAGAGGTCTACACCTTCTGTGGGCGGCAGAGGTGGAACCTAACAGCCAGCTCTGGTCCAGGTGGCTTGACTTACTAATCACCTGAGCACCAGAGGAGTTGGAGGCTGACTGAACCCCTCAGCATGGGGCTCTGTGCTCCTGTCTTGGGGGCGGTCCCTGAGAGGACTTGGCTCTGGGTCCTGGCCTTAAAAGGCTTAGGCTTGTGTGGATACAGGTTGCATCCAAGAGTAATCACAAGACAAGAATCACTGCTAAGAGATGCTCAGAGGGACACATACCCTGCTCTGAATGTTCTGCAGAAGGAGAGCTAATTTCCAGCTGAGGTGAGGGAGGGGGTGTGAGAGAAGACTTTGTGGAGAAGTTATTTTTGATTAGAAATTCTGCTCTTTTGCTCACTTGTGGGCAGAGGTGGTGAGTGGGACACTCGCCTGAGTGGCTGAGAACAGGTTCTGCCCTTTCTGGCCGTGGTACCCAGGTCAACGCTATCCCCTGAGCCTCTGCCTCCTCATCTTCACGAGGCAGCACGATGTCTCGGTATCAGAATGGACTCTGGTGTCAGATTTCTCGGGTTCACATTCTGCCACTCTCAGCCATGTGTGCCTGTGGGCAAGTCATTTGAGGTAGCTGGGCCTCAGTTTTCCTATCTCTAAAATGGGGATAACCATATATTCCATGAAGGGTTGTTGTGACGACTGAATGAAATAATAAATGTAGAATGTTTAGAATAGTGTCTGGTACACAACTTGTGTTCCACATACAGCTACAATTGTTAGTGTTGTCAGGATAGATTAGGGTGAGCAAAGCTTGGCACAAAGTATGCCCTGACTTCAAGAAGTTGTTCTTGTTATTATTAAAGTGCAGGTGAAATACAGAATTAGAAATGAAGAGGAGGGCCTCCCAGGGAGTAGGAACAGTGTCAGCAAAGCAGGAGGCAGGAATGTGCAATGTATGAAGGAGGAACAAAAAAATAATCTAATTCGAGCCGTCAGGAGATAAAGGATGAATTTTTTTTGCTGGTTTCTCAGCTTCCCGTGGACCCTGAGAATCCATTAAAAAGGCCAATTTCCATCAGCAGATGTCCCTGGCTTTCTTTTGCATGTTCTTCTGGATGCAGGCTTCCAGGAGCATCAGTTCCCTGTCTCCCCAAGGATGGGTCTCCAGGGGAGGTTCTGCTTCCCCCTGGTG